>NC_134312.1:606352-1212704 GCF_964195595.1 Calonectris borealis | reverse complement strand
CAGGCAAGGGATTTGGGCAGGGTTGTGTGGGCAGGGGTGCGGGCAGGGGTGTGGGCAGAGAATGTGGGCAGGGGTATGGTCAGGGAATGCGGGCAGGGGTGCAGGCAGGGGAGTGGGCAAGGGATGCGGGCAGGGGTGTGGGCAGGGGATTGTGGGCAGGGATGTGGGCAGGGGATGCAGGTAAGAGTTGCAGGCAGGGGTGCGGGCAGGGGGCTCAGGCAGGGGAGCGGGTAGGGGTGTGGGCAGGGGATGCAGGCAGGGGATACAGGCAAGGGATTCAGGCAGGGTTGTGCGGGCAGGGGAGCGGGCAGGGGTGCGGGCAGGGGATGTTTGCAGGGGAGCAGGCAGGGGATGTGAGCAGGGGATGTGGGCAGGGGATGCAGGTAGGGGTTGCAGGCAGGGGTGCAGGCAGGGGGTGCGGGCAGGGGTGCGGGCAGGGGGCTCAGGCCGGTGCCCCCGCAGGGTGTGAACCCCCAGGTGCGGTACAGCCTGCGCCCCGGTGCCAACCACAGCCAGCTCTTCCAGGTGATGCCCAACGGGCTGCTGGTGGCCCGCGCCGACCGCCTGCGCCCCGGGCAGAGCCACCGCCTGCAGGTGGGCACGGGGGGCACTGGGGGGGCACCGGGGGGGGGCACCGGCGGGCTGGAGGGGCACTGGGGGCTGGGGGGCACTGGGGGGCTCCAGGGGCTGGGGAGCACTGGGGGCTGGGGGGCACTGGGGGGCTCCAGGGGCTGGGGGGCACTGGGGGCTGGGGGTCTCCAGGGGCACTGGGAGGCACCAGGGGCTCAGGGGCACCAGGGGGCCGGGGGTCACTGGGAGTGCGGAGCACCGGGGGGGCACCGGGGGGCTGGAGGGGCACTGGGGGCTGTGGGGCACTGGGGGGCTCCAGGGGCTGGGGGAACACGGGGGGCTGGGGGGCACTGGGGGGCTCCAGGGGCTGGGGGAACACCGGGGGCTGGGGGGCTCCAGGATTGGGGGCACCAGGGGGGGCACCGGCGGGCTGGAGGGGCACTGGGGGTTGGGGGGCACTGGGGGCTGGGGGGCATGGTGGGGATGGGGACATGGGGGGGACGCTGTGGGGAGCTGGAGGTGGCACCCGGGGGGGGCAACGGGGGATGAAACCAGGGACCGACCCCAGGGGGGGCACCCATGGGACCACCCCCAGGGTAGCACCTGTGGGGCAGGAGGGACCCCGGGGGGGTGGCACGGGTGGACCCAGACCCCCAGGGGACCCGGGGACCCCCCCTCAGGTCTCACGGCTGGGCGGTGGCCCCGTGCCGAGCTGGGGGGGAACCCAGGGGTGCGCGGGGGGCCCTGGGTGTCGTTGTCCCCCCATTGTCCCCCCCTCCCCCGTGCCACCGTGTCCCCAGGTGCTGGCGAGGGACGAGGAGTCGGGGGAGACCTCGAACACCACGGTGGAGCTGGAGGTGCTGTGGCCGGGGCAGGCGGGTACGGAGGGGGGTCCCTGTGCCCACCGGGGGGGCCCTCCTGCCCCACGGCACCGGGACCCCCCCCAGGTCCCCTCCTGCCCTATGGCACTGGGACCCCCCCATGATGGGTCCCCTCCTGCCCCATAACACCACGACCCCCTCAAAGTCCCCTCCTGGGGGGGCACTGGGACCCCCCCCACCACCCCCAGCCCCCCACAGCGTGCCCCCCCCCGACTCTCGCCTCTCCCCGCAGCCCCCCGGGACCCCTCGGAGGGGCCGGGCCGCAGCCCCCTGAACACGGGGGTGCTGGCGGGGGTGCTGGGGGCCCTGCTGCTCCTCACCGCCGCCATCCTCTTCCTCATCATGAGGGCGATGAAGAAGCGCCAGCGGCAGCAGGAGACGGCCGACCGGGCGGCCCTGGCCATCGAGAAGCACCCCAACGTGGTAGGGGCCCCCCAAAAGCCCTCCCTGCCCCCCCAACCCCTCCCCCTGGACCCCCAACACCCCCCCTCAGACCCCCAGATCCCTCCCCGACTCCCCTCCCAAACCCCCAAACTCCCCCCTGGACCCCCAACCCCCCCCCCTAGGCTTGCAGACCCCCCACCGGACCCCCAACCCCCCCCCAGACTCCCAGACACGGCCCCCGGACCCCCAAACCCTCCCCCAGACCCCAAAACTCCCCCTGCACCCCCAAACACCCCTCAGACCCCTCTGGACTCCCAGAGCCCCCCCAGACCCTCCCCGGACCCCCAAACCGTCCCCAGACCCCCCGCGGACCCCCAGAACCCCAGACTTCCCCCCTCACCCTGAAACCCCCTCTCGGAACCCCAGACCCCTCCCCAGACCCCCAAACCCCCCCAGGACTCCCAACACCCCCCCAGACTCTCAGACACACACCCCCGCACCCCCAGACCCCCCCCAGACTCCCCCGGACCCCCAGATACACCCCATGGACACACAGACCCCCCCAGACCCCCAACTCCCCCCCAGACTGCCCCCTCTGGATGCCCAGACCGCCCCCCCGCACCCCCAAACCCCTCCCAAACCCCCAGACCCCCCCGGACTCCCAAACCCCCCCTGCACTTTCAAACACCCACCCAGACTCCCAAACCTCCCCAGGACCCCCAGACCCCCCCTGCACCCCAAGCCCCCCCCAGACCCCCAGACACCCCCTGGATGCGCAAACCCCCCCAACCCCCGCAAGACACCCAGACACCCCCCAGACTCCCCCCACAAACCCCCTCCGGACCCCCAACATCCCCCCGCAGGCTCCCAGACCCCCCCCGGACCTCCAACCCCCCCCAGACCCCCAAATCCTCTCCCTGGACCCCCAGAACCCCAGACCTCCCCCCGCACCCCAAACCCTCCCAGGACCCCCAGACCCCCCAGACTCCCAGACACCCCCCCTGCACCCCCAGACCCACCCCCACCCCCAAAACCTCCCCCAGACCCCCCCCCAGTACCAGAACTCCTGGGTCCACAGCTCGGAGTGGGGGCTCAGAAGGTGGGGGGGGTCCCCAAGTTTTGGGGGGCTGGGGAGGGCCCCCCCAAGATTTCCCCCATGCGCCCCCCCCGTGCCTCAGTTTCCCCACCTGACGCCCCTCTCCGCCCCCGCAGAGCCTGAGGTGGTTCCAGCCGGTGAGTGGGGGGGGGGTGACCCCCCGGGTGGGGGGCTGCCCTGAGCCCCCCCCAAAAGGGTGCTGGAGGGGGGGCCCACAGTGTCACACTGCCCTGAGCCCCCCGAAAGGGTGCTGGGGGTCCTTGTGCTCGGGGGGGGGGGGTCAGGGTGCCGGGGGGGTCAGTCTGTGGGGGTGTCTCCGTGTCAGGGTGGGGGGTCAGGGTGCCAGAGGGGGGTCGGTCCCATAGGGGGGTCGGTCCATGGCGGGGTTCGGTCAGGGTGCCGGGGGGGGTCCCATAGGGGGGTCGGTCCATGGGGAGGGTCTCTGTGCCAGGGTGGGGGGTCAGGGTGCCGGGGGGGTGTCCCATGGGGGGGTCCCTGTGCTGGGGCTGGGGGTCCCTTGGGGGCGTCCCTGTGCTGTGGGGGTCAGGGTGCTGGGAGGGGTCCCATGGGGGGGTCCCTTTGCTGGAGGGGGTTGGGGTGCTGGGAGGGGTCCCATGGGGGGGATCCCTCTGCCGGGCAGGGGTTGGGGTGCTGGGGGGGCCCCTGGAGGGGTCCCTGTGCCAGGGGGGTCGGGGTGCCGGAGCAGGGGTCCCAGGGGAAGGCTCCTTTGCCAGAGGGAGGGTCCCATGGGGGGGGTGTCCCTGTACCGGGGGGGTCGAGGTGAGGGGGGGTACGGGGGGGTATGGGGGCCCCCCCCACTGACCCCTCTGTCCCCCCCCCCGCAGGTCCCCACTGGCAAGTCGTCCCCGAGCCCCCCCAGCCTCTACTACCCCAACGAGGGGTACAGCGAGGGGGGCGAGGGCCCCCCCCCACCGCCTCCGCCCCCCCCTCCCCCAGCTCCTCAGCCCCCCCCCACCCCCAAACCCCAGGCCAACTCCGTGGGGCGGCCGGGGGGGTCCCCAGAGGGGTCCCCTCCCCCCGCCCCGGCCCCCCCCAGCCCCCCCAGCCTGGGTGAGGCCTCGGGGGGCTGCGGGGAGGGGGGGGACAGCCCCGGCTCGGGGGGGGGGCGGGGGGCCCCCCCGGGGGGGCTGCCGGCGCTGGAGGAGGTGAGCGAGGAGAGCCTGGAGGAGGGGGCGGGGGGGGACCCCAGGGTGCCCCCCACCCTGCTGCAGCTGCTGGAGGACTCCATCGAGTGCTGAGGGGGGGTCCAGGGGTCGGGAGTCGGGGGCGCGGGATGGATGGGGGTCTGGCACCAATAAAGAGGCAGAGAGGCAGCGGGGGTCCCTGCGGCCGGGGTTCACTGGGAGGCACTGGGGGGTCACTGGGAGAGCACTGGGAGGTACTGGGGGGCACTGATGGGACACGGGGATGCACTGGGGGGGCACTGGGAGGCACTGGGGGGGCACTGAGATGCACTGGGGGGACACTGGAAGGCACTGGAGAGGCACTGGGGGGTCACTGGGAGGGCACTGGGAGGCACTGGGGGGCACTGAGGGGACACGGGGATGCACTGGGCGGGCACTGGGAGGCACTGGGAGGGCACTGGGAGGGCACTCGGAGACACTGGGGGGCACTGGGAGGCACTGTGGGGGGGGCCCTGGGAGGCACTGGGGGGGCACTGAGATGTACTGGGGGGACACTGGAAGGCACTGGGGGGCACTGGGGAGGCACTGGGAGGCACTGTGGGGGGGGCCCTGGGAGGCACTGGGGGGGCACTGAGATGTACTGGGGGGACACTGGAAGGCACTGGGGGGCACTGGGGAGGCACTGGGAGTCACTGGGAGGGCACTGGGAGGCACTGGGGGGGAGCATTAGGAGGGCACTGAGAGAGCAGTGGGAGGCACTGGGAGACACCGGGGCGGTTACAGCCCCCAGCCCTGCTCCCCTGGGGGGGCACTGGGAGGCACTGGGGGACACTGGGATGCACTGGGATGCACTGGGAGGGCACTGGGGAGGTTACAGCTCCCAGACCTGCTCCCCTGGGGGGGTACTGGAAGGCACTGGGATGAACTGGGGGGCACTGGGAGGCACTGAGAGGCCACTGGGAGGGCACTGAGAGGGCACTGGGATGAACTGGGGGGCACTGGGAGGGCACTGAGAGGGCACTGGGATGAACTGGGGGGCACTGGGAGTCGCTGGCAGCTGGGGAAGCCGGGGCTCCCCCACGTGGCATTTCCCGCGCTCACAGTCGCCACGCCCCCTGGGGGGCGGTGCCATCCTGACCACGTCCCTTAAAGGGCCCGCGCGGTGCCCCGCAGCCCGGGCGTGGGGCGTGGGTGCCGTGGGGCCCCTGTCCCGGGCGTGGGTGCCGTGGGGCCCCTGTCCCGGGCGTGGGTGCCGTGGGGCCCGTGCGGAGGTCCCGGGGTCCCCGGGCGCAGGGATGGGGCTGCCGGGGTCCCCGGGGTACCGTGGGGGTCCCCGGGGTGGGGGGTGCCCTTCCAGCACATCCCCCCACCCGTGACCCCGGGGCCACGAGTGGCCGTGGGCGGCTCTCGCTAAGAGGCTTGTGCGGGTGTTTGTCACTCAACCCACGGGGTCACCCGTGGCACCGTCACCACCGGCGGGACCCACAACAGCACCCACAGTCTGCCGGGGAGCACCCACGGGTGACCCCCCCCCGGGTGTGCGACGGCGGGGACGACCCACGTGTGGGTGTAACGCGGCTGGGTGCAAATGGGGGTGGGCACGTGCGTGGCACCGCGGGGGACGTGTGCTGCGGTGTACTGGGGTGCACTGGGAACGCTGGGATGTACTGGGGAGTGCTGGGGCGCACTGAGAGCACTGGATTCTACTGGGAGCACTGGGATGTGCTGGGGTGCACTGAGAGCACTGGGAGCGCTGCGATGCACTGGGGAGTGCTGGGGCGCACTGAGAGCACTGGATTGTACTGGGAGCACTGGGATGTGCTGGGGTGCACTGGGCGCACTGGACTGTACTGGGTTATATGGGGAGCACTGGAGTACACTGGGATGTACTGGAATGTACTGGGAGCACTGGGATGTACTGGGTTAAACTGGGAGCACTGGGATGTACTGGGGTGCACTGGGAGCACTGGGATGTACTGGGTTATACTGGGAGCACTGGGATGTACTGGGAACACTGGGGTGCATTGGGTTGTACTGGGAGCATTGGGAGTACTGGATTGTACTGGGATGTACTGGGAGCACTGGGAGCACTGGGGTGCACTGGGAACACTGGGGAGCACTGGGATGTGCTGGGGAGCACTGGGAGCACTGGTCTGTACTGGGATGTACTGGGAGCACTGGGATGTACTGGATTGTACTGGGAGCACTGGGATGTGCTGGGGAGCACTGGGAGCACTGGGATGTACTGGGATGTACTGGGGCCACTGGGAGCACGGGGAGCACGGGGGTGCACTGGGTTATACTGGGAGCGCTGGGAGCCGGCAGCAGCCCGGGCGCTGCTGCCCGTGACCTTGGCGCGTGGCCGCCGCCCCCCTCCCCCCACGCCCCTCCCCCCCGTAAATAGCCGGGCTAATCCCACGGCCACGCTAATCCCCGACAGCTGCCACGGCTGAGAAAGGCCCGTGGGGGGGGGGGGCACACGACCCCCACGCCCCACCCACCCCCCCCAGGACCGACCCCCGCCCCCCCCCCCCGTGCCTCAGTTTCCCCCGTGCCGTGACCGGGTTCCCACGGGGGGTGGGCGGAGCCGAGGGGGCGGGGCCGTCCCCCCCACGCACACCCACACCCCCCCCCACGCCATCCGAGGAAGGAGCAACAAGAGCAGCCGGGCCCCCCACGGGCACCCCACGGGACACGGGCACCCCCCCCGTGTCGTGTGTCCCTTGTCCCCCCACGGCCCCTCCACGCGTGACCTCCACTCCCACTTCATGGAGGCTTCTCCCGACCCTCCGGCGTGGTCCCCCACGGAGGTCGGGGTCTCCCACGCGGGACACGGCCACGAGACGGCGGCGCAGCGCTGCAGCACCCGGCTGCTGCGGGCCGGCCAGGAGGGCAGGTAGGGGCGGGGGGCGTCACGGGGGGGCTGTGCCGTGGGGGGGGGGGCCGTGGGGGGCTGTGCCGTGGGGAGGGTGTCTATGCTGTGGGGGGTCTATGCCGTGGGGGTCTGTGCCGTGGGTGGGGGGACCGTGGGGGTCTGGGTCGGGGGGGGGGGGACGACCGTGGGGGTCTGTGCCGTGGGGGGGGGGACCGTGGGGGTCTGGGTCGTGGGGGGGGGGACCGTGAGGGTCTGGGTCGTGGGGGGGGGACGACCGTGGGGGTCTGTGCCGTGGGGGAGCTGTGCCGTGGGGGGGGGACCGTGGGGGTCTGTGCCGTGGGGGTCTGTGCCGTGGGGGGGGGGGGGGTGTCAGTGCCGTGAGGGCAGTGCTGGGGGGGGGACGACTGTGCCGTGGGTGGGGGGTCGGGGAGGGGGTGGTGCCGTGGGGGGGGCCCGTGGGGGTCTGGGCCGTGGGGGGCAGTGCTGGGGGCGGGGGCTTTGGCATAGGGGGGTAGTGCCGGGGGGGGGGGGCTGTGCCGTGGGTGGGGGACCGGGTGGGGGGCTATGCTGGGGGGGGCGGGGGAGGGACGTCCCGTGGGGGGGCCGTGCCGTGGGTGGGGGGCCGTGGAGGTCCTGTGCCGTGGGGGGCTGTGCCGTGGGGGGTGTCTCGGGGGGGCTGAGTGGGACCCTGGAGGGGGGGGCTGGGCTCCGGGAGTCACCGGCGCGTCCGGCCGCGGCCTTGACCCTCCCCCTGCGCCGCGGGGGCCGGTTATTGCAGGCAGGGAGCGGGCAGCGCTAATCCCCCTGCCTGCACCCTGCCTGCGCCCGCCTATGCCCTGCCCGCGCCTGCCTGCACCCTGCCTGCACCCACTTGTGCCCTGCCTGCACCCGCCTGCACCCTGCCTGCACCCTGCCTGCACCCGCCTGCACCCTGCCTGCACCCCCCTGCACCCTGCCTGCCCCTGCCTGTACCCTGCCTGTACCCTGCCTGCCCCTGCCTGCACCCTGGATGCAGACCCTGGGGGGGTGCTTCCCCCAAGAGGGTGGCAGTGCCTCTCCCCCACCCGCCTGCCTGCAGGCAGGGGCAGGCAGGAGCAGGCCGGGTGCAGGCAGGGTGCAGGTAGGAGCAAGCCCGGTGCAGACAGGTGCAGGCAGGGGCAGGCAGGGTGCAGGTAGGAGCTGGCAGGGTGCAGGCAAGGGCAGGCCAGTGCAGGCAGGAGCAGGCCGGGTGCAAGCAGGGTGCAGGTAGGAGCAAGCAGGGAGCAGGCAGGAGCAAGCCGGGTGCAGACAGGTGCAGGCAGGGGCAGGCAGGGTGCAGGTAGGAGCTGGCAGGGTGCAGGCAAGGGCAGGCCAGTGCAGGCAGGAGCAGGACGGGTGCAGGCTGGGTACAGGCAGGGTGCAGGTAGGAGGAAGCTGGGGGCAGGCAGGAGCAGGCAGGGTGCAGGCAGGAGCAGGCAGGGCGTGGGCAGGGGCAGGCAGAAGCAGGCAGGAAGCGGGCAGGAGCAAGCAGGTGCAGGCAGGAGAGCAGGCAGGAGCAGGGAGGGTGCATGCGGGTGCAGGCAGGGTGCAGGCAGGAGCAAGACGGGTGCAGGCCAGGGCAGGCAGGAGCAGGCAGGAGCAGGCCGGGGCTGTTTTGCTGCCCGTGTCCCGCAGGGCCTCGTTAGCGGGCGGGTAACGAAGCCCCACGGGGCACAAACAGCTCCCAGCACCCGGGGGGGGGGTTGGGGGGGTCCCCGCAGCACCCGTGTGCGTGGGGTGGGGTGCTGGGCACAGCTGAAGGGGGGGCGGGGGGCACCCAAGGGAAGGGGCAGCACCTGAAGGGGCACCCAGAACGGGGGGGGGGGCACCCAAAACAGAGGAGGGGCACCCAAGGCAAAGGGGGGTCACCCACAAAAAAGGGGGCACCCAAAGCTAGTGGGGCACCCTAAAAAATGGGGTGCACCCAAAACAAGGGGTGGGCACCCATAAAAAAGGGGTGCCCCCAAAGCCGGTGGGGGCACCCAAGGCAAAGGGGGGCACCCAAAACAGAGGGGGGGCACCCAAAAAAAGGGGGTGCCCCCAAAGCCGGGGGTGGCCGGATTGGGCCCAGCGGGGGGTGGGGGTGCAGTGGGGCCGAGGGGGGTCACGGGTGTGCACGTGGCGTGGGGGGGCGTGCGCGCGCCGTGGGAAGCAGCGGGCGGGGCTGGCGCAGGGCGGCTCCGCCGGAGCGGGGCGGGGCGGTGGGCGGGGCGGTGGGCGGGGCGGGGTTTCCCCGCCCCGCCCACCGCCCCGCCCACCGCCCCGCCCCGCTCCGGCGCTCAGCGCCATGGGCGAGGGGGAGCCCAGGTAGCGGGTGGGGCGCGGGGGGAGTTACTGGGGAGGGGGGGGAGCAATGGGAGGGTACTGGGAGATTACTGGGACATGGAGGGGGCAGCAGTAGGGCGGTACTGGGGGGTTACTGGGACATGGCGGGGCAGCAGTGGGGGGGTACTGGGGCCTGCGGGCGAAGCACTGGGGGGGTTACTGGGGCCTGGGGGAGGTACTGGGGGGTTACTGGGACATGGAGGAGCAGCAGTGGGGGAGTACTGGAGGGTTACTGGGGCCTGGGGGAGAAGCACTGGGGGGATACCGGGAGGTTACTGGGGTATGGGGGAGCTACTGGGTAGTGGGTGGGCAGCAGTGCGGGGGTACTGGGAGGTTACTGGGGCCTGGGGGGGTACTGGGGGATTACTGGGGCTTGGGGGGGAAGCACTGGGGGGGGAACTGGGAGGTTACTGGGACATGGCGGGGCAGCAGTGGGGGGATACTGGGGCATGGGGAGGCCACTGGGTAATGGGAAGGCAGCAGTGGAGGGGTACTGGGAGGTTACTGGGGCCTGAGGGGGAAGCACTGGGGGGGTACTGCGAGGTTACTGGGACATGGGGGGACAGCAGTGAGGAGGTACTGGGGGGTTACTGGGGCCCGGGGGGGCTGTAATGGGGGGTTTCCTGGAAGTTACTGGGGGATGTGGGGCAGCAGTGGGGAGGGGGGATGGGGAAGGCTTACTGGGCCGCGGGGAGGTAGTGGGAGGCTACTGGGGGATGCGAGAAGGGTTACTGGGAGGCGCTGGGGGCTGGGGAAGCCGCGGCTTGGGGTGGTACTGGGGGCTGCTGGGAGGCGGGGGGGGCACTGGGAGGCGCTGGGGCAGGCTGGGAGGGGGGGGGCTGCGGCGGCCGGTCCCGGCACCTCCCCCCGGGGCGGTCCCGCCCACTGCCCCGCCCACTGCCCCGCCCACTGCCCCGCCCTGCGCCGGGGCCGCTGCGGGCACCGGCACCGCAACGCCCCAGGATCCCCCCGGGACCGAGACCCCCCCCACGGGACCCCCATCCACACCGGGACCCCCCCCACGGGACCGGGAACCCCCACCCGGGACCCCCGTCCATACCGGGACCCCCACCCGGGACCGCGACCCCCACCCGGGACCGGGACCCCCCCCACCCGGGACCCCCCCATCCACACCGGGACCCCCCCCCTCGCGGGACCGGCCCGGCCAGCCCAGGTGGGGATGCGGGTGGGGGTCCCGCTGTGGATGGGAGGTCCCGCGTGGGGGTCGCAGTCCCGGGTGGGGGGATGAGTTCTGCTCCCGGGTGGGGGTCCTGGTCCCGGGTGGGGGTCCCGGTGTGGGTGGGGGGGTCCCAGTCCTGGGGGGGGGTCCCGGGTGGGGGGGGTCCCTGTTCCAGATGGGGGTCGCAGTCCCGGCTTGGGGGATGAGTTCTGCTCCTGGGTGGGGGTCCTGGTCCTGGGTGGAGGTCCCGGTGTGGGTGAGGGGTCCCGGGTGGAGAGGTCCTGGTGCAGATGGGGGTCCTGGTCCACAGTGGGGGGGTTCTGGTGTGGGTGGGGGTCCCGGTCCCGGGTGGGGGGTCCTGGTCCTGGGTGGGGGTCCCAGTGTGGATGGGGTTCCCAGGTGGGGGGGTCCCGGTTCTGGGTGAGGGTCCCAGTGTGGATGGGGGGTCCTGGGTGGGGGAGTGCAGGTGGGGGTCCTGGTCCCGGGTGGGGGGGTGAGTTCCGCTCCTGGGTGGGGGTCCTGGTCCTGGGTGGGAGGTCCTGGTGTGGATGGGGGGTCCTGCATGGGGGGGTCCCGTTCCTGGGTGGGGGGGTCCCGGCACAGGTGGGGGTCCTGGTCCCGGGTGAGGGGTCCCAGTCTCAGATGGGGGATGGGTTCCGCTCCTGGGTGGGGGTCCCGGTCCCGGGTGGGGGGTCCCGGTGCGGGTGGGGGTCCCGGTGCCACGCCCTGTCCCACAGCATGGCCGACTACCTGATCAGCGGGGGCACCGGCTACGTGCCCGAGGACGGGCTGACGGCCCAGCAGCTCTTCGCCACCTCCGACGGCCTCACCTACAAGTACGTGTGACCCCCCCGGCACCCCTGGCCCCCCACCTGGGGGTCCCCCCCACCCCCGTCCCTGCGGGGCCCCAGCCTTGGGTGTCCCCACCCCAGCTCTGCTGTCCCCAGCCCAGCCCCATGGCCAACGTGGGATCAGGGGTCCCCAGGCACCATCGTCCCCATGGGGCCACCTTGGGTCTTCCCATCCCACCCAGGATGTCCCCACCCCAGCCCCATGGCCTCTATGGGATCGGGGGTCCCCAGGCACCATCGTCCCCGTGGGGCCACCTTGGGTGTCCCCGTCCCACCCAGGATGTCCCCACCCCAGCCCCATGGCCTCTGTGGGATCGGGGGTCCCCAGGTGCCATCGTCCCCGTGGGGCCACCCAGGGTGTCCCCATCCCACCACCAGTGTCCCCCTCCCAGCCCCATGGCCTCTATGGGGTCAGGGCTCTGTGGGCACTGCTGTCCCCATGGGCCACCTCGAGTGTCCCCATCCCATCTTGGGTGTCCCCACCCCAGCTCTGCTGTCCCCCTCCCAGCCCCATGGCCTCTATGGGGTCAGGGGTACCCAGGCACCATCGTCCCCATGGGGCCACCTCGAGTGTCCCCATCCCATCTTGAGTGTCCCCATCCCAACCCCATAGTCTCTATGGGATCAGGGGTCCCCAGGCATCATCATCGCCGTGGGGCCACCCAGGGTGTCCCCATCCCACCCAGGGTGTCCCCACCCCAGCCCCATGGCCTCTGTGGGATCGGGGGTCCCCAGGCGCCATCGTCCCCATGGGGCCACCTTGGGTGTGCCCACCCCACCTCAGGTGCCACCCCGTGCTCGGGGGTCCCCAGGCCCCGCTGTCCCCGTGGGGCCGTCCCTGGTGTCCCCACCCCACCTTGGTGTCCCCATCCCGGCCCCATGGCCGGGGGCTCAGGACTCCCCGGGCACCGCCAGCCCCACGGGACCCCCTGGGGTGCCCCCCCGCCGGCTTGGGTGCCCCCATGGGCTGGGGGGGCTGCGGGGGGGTCCCAGCCATGGCGACCCCCCCCCTTCATCCCCCCACCAGTGACTTCCTCATCCTCCCCGGCTTCATCGACTTCACGGCGGATGAGGTGGTGAGTCCTGGCCCCCCCGCCCGGGGCCCCCCCGGTGACGTCCCTGTGCCCCTCCCCCCGGGTGATGTCCCCATGCCCCCCCGGGTGACGTCCCTGTGCCCCCCCAGGGTGACATCCCCGTGCCCCCCCGGGTACCCCCCCCGCACCCTCCCAGGGTGATGTCCCCGTCCCCCCCTGGGGTGACATCCCCATGACCCCCCAGGGTGACATTTCTGTGCCCCCCCCCAGGGTGACGTCCCCGTGCCCCCCCCCGGGGTGGTGGTGGGACAACATGGCCTGGGGCCACCCTGGATTTTTGGGGGTGGGGGGGTGGGGGGGGCCGCACCCCCTGGCTCAGCGATGTGGGGGGCTGCCGGGACACCCATGGGCCGGGGGGGGGGGGGTCCCCCCGGTGCTGGGGGGCGCGGGGGGGCCAGGAGGGAGAAGGGTCCCTGCCCCCCCAGGACCTGACCTCGGCGCTGACCCGCAAGATCACCCTGAAGACCCCCCTCATCTCCTCCCCCATGGACACCGTCACCGAGGCCGACATGGCCATCGCCATGGCCGTGAGGCACCGGGGGGGCGGGGGGCACCCCGGGGGGCACCCCCGGGGATCGCAGGGGGATGGGGGGGGCACCCTGGGGACGGAGGGGGGCCCTGGGGGTGGGGGGGGACCCGGGGGGCACCCAAGGGGGATCCCTGGGGGCAGTGGGGGGGGCACCCCAGGGGGCGGGGGGGGACGCCGGGGGTTGGGGGGGCACCCCAGGGATCGGGGGGGGGGGATTCTGGGGGCTGGGGGGGGCACCCTGGGGTGCAGGGGATTGCAAGGGGGTCAGGAGGGCACCTTGGGGGGTGGGGGGGGCACCCCAGGGATCAGGGGGGGCACCCTGTGGCATGGGGGGGGGCACCCCAGGGGGCAGGGGGGGGATCCTGGGGGCTGGGGGGGGCACCCCAGGGCACAGGGGATTGCAGGGGGTCGAGGGGGGCACCCTGGGGGGTGGGGGGGGCACACCAGGGAGCGGGGGGGCACCCTGTGGTGTGGGGGGGGCACCCCAGGGGGCAGGGGGGGGATTCTGGGCGCCAGGGGGGGCACCCTGGGGTGCAGGGGATCGCAGGGGGGTCGAGGGGGGCCCCCTGGGGGGCGGGGGGACATGGGTGCAGGGGGGGTGCCCACCCGCAGGTGGGTTGGGGGGGGCAGGGTGGGGGTGTGCGCACCCCCGGGGGGATCGGGGGATGCATGGGTGCAGGGGGGGGGTGCCCAGCCCCAGGGGTGGGTTGGGGGACATGGGTGCCGGGTGGGGGTGCAGGGTGGGGGTGCAGGGTGGGGGGATCCCCCCCCAGGGGGGTCACAGGCGTGTGGCTGCGGGGTCAGGGTGCCCGTCCCCACGCGGGATGGGGGTGCAGGGTCGGGGTGCTCACCCCTGTCTGATTTGGGGGTGCAGGGTCGGGGTGCTCACCCCTGTCTGGGGGGTGCAGGGTTGGGGGTGCAGGGTTGGGGGTGCAGGGTTGGGGTGCCCACCCCTCTCTGACTTGGGGGTGCAGAGTTGGGGTGCCCACCCCTCTCTGGTTTGGGGGTGCAGGGTTGGGGTGCTCACCCCTGTCTGATTGGGGGGTGCAGGGTTGGGGGTGCAGGGTTGGGGTGCCCACCCCTCTCTGACTTGGGGGTGCAGGGTAGGGATGCCCACCCCTGTCTGATTTGGGGGTGCAGGCTCAGGGTGCTCACCCCTTTCCAGGTTGGGCGTGCAGTGTTGGGGTGCCTACCCCTGTCTGATTGGGGGTGCAGGGTCAGAGTGCCCACCCCTGTTTGATTTGGGGGTGCAGGGTGGGGGTGCAGGGTCAGAGTGCCCACCCCTGTTTGATTTGGGGGTGCAGGCTCAGGGTGCTCACCCCTTTCCAGATTGGGGGTGCAGGGCTGGGGTGCCCACCCCTGTCTGATTTGGGGGTGCAGGGTCAGGGTGCCCATCCCCATGTGGGTTGGGGGTGCAGCGTTGGGGTGCCCACCCCTCAGCGCAGGGGGCACCCGCTGACCCCCCGTGTCCCCCCCCCCCAGCTGATGGGCGGCATCGGCATCATCCACCACAACTGCACCCCCGAGTTCCAGGCCAACGAGGTGCGCAAGGTGAAGGTAAGGGGGGGGGGGTCCCCCAAAGCGGCGGCCCCCCCGCCCCGCCCCCCCGCCTGCCCCCCGCCTCTGCCTCCCTCCCCCCAGAAGTTCGAGCAGGGCTTCATCACGGACCCGGTGGTGATGAGCCCCACGCAGACGGTGGGGGAGGTGCGGGAGGCCAAGCTGCGCCACGGCTTTTCGGGGATCCCCGTCACCCAGACGGGGCGGATGGGCAGCAAGCTGGAGGGGATCGTCACCTCCCGCGACATCGACTTCCTCGCCGAGAGGGACCAGGGCACCCGCCTGGCCGAGGTGGGGGGGGCGGGGGGTGTAGGAATGGGGGGGGGGGCAGGGGTGGGGGGCAGGGGTGGGGGGCAGGGGTGGGATGTGGGATGTGGGGTGGGGGGGATATGGGGTTGGGGGGGACGTGGGGCAGGGGTGGGATGTGGGGTGGGGGGGATATGGGGTTGGGGGGGACGTGGGGCAGGGGGGACGTGGGGGTGTGGGGCAGAGGTGGGGGGCAGGGGTGTGGGGCAGGGTGGGACGTGGGGCAGGGGTGGGATGTGGGGTGGGGGGGACGTGGGGCAGGGGGGACGTGGGGGTGTGGGGCAGAGGTGGGGGGCAGGGGTGTGGGTCAGGGTGGGACGTGGGGCAGGGATGGGATGTGGGGTGGGGGGGATATGGGGTTGGGGGGGACGTGGGGCAGGGGGGACGTGGGGGTGTGGGGCAGAGGTGGGGGTAGGGGTGGGGGTCAGGGTGGGACGTGGGGCAGGGGTGGGATGTGGGGTGGGGGGGATATGGGGTTGGAGGGGACATGGGGCAGGGGGGACGTGGGGGTGGGGGGCAGGGGTGTGGGTCAGGGTGGGACGTGGGGCAGGGGTGGGATGTGGGGTGGGGGGGGACGTGGGGCAGGGGGGACGTGGGGGTGGGGGGCAGAGGTGGGGGGCAGGGGTGTGGGTCAGGGTGGGACGTGGGGCAGGGGTGGGATGTGGGGTGGGGGGGGACGTGGGGCAGGGGGGACGTGGGGGTGGGGGGCAGAGGTGGGGGGCAGGGGTGTGGGTCAGGGTGGGACGTGGGGCAGGGGTGGGATGTGGGGTGGGGGGGTGCGGGGGTGTGGGGCAGGGGTGGAGGGGCGGGGGGGTTGGAGGATGTTGGTGGGATGTGGGGCAGGGGTGGGATGTGGGGTGGGGGGGATGTGGGATTGGGGGGGACATGGGGCAGGGGGGGTGTGGGGGTGAGGGGCAGGGTGGGGGGCAGGGTGGGACATGGGGCAAGGATGGGATGTAGGGTAGGGGGGATGTGGGGCGGGGGGGATGTGGGGCAGGGGGGTGTGGTGTGGGGGTGTGGGGCAGGGGTGGGATGTGGGGGGGGGATGTGGGGTGTGGGGGGGCATGGGGCAGGGGTGAGATGTGGGGTGGGAGGGACGTGGGGCAGGGGGGACGTGGGGCAGGGGCGGGAGGTAGGGGTGGGACATGGGGCAGGGGGGTGTGGGGGTGTAGGGCGGGGGTGGAGGGGCGGGGGGGGTCGGAGGACGTTGGTGGGACGTGGAGTGGGGGTGGGATGTGGGGTGGGGGGGACGTGGGGGGGATGTGGGGCAGGGGCAGGTCGCCGGGCTGGCCCAGGCCAGGTGGCGGGGGGGTGCGGGGGGGGCGCAGCCCGTGGTGGCCCCGGTCCCCTCCCCGCTCCCCCCGGGTGACGGTGGCCACGCAGGTGATGACGAAACGCAACGACCTGGTGGTGGCTCCCGCCGGCGTCACCCTCAAAGAGGCCAACGAGATCCTGCAGCGCAGCAAGAAGGGTACGGGGACAGCACCCCCGCCGTCCCCGGGGCCACCCCCGCGTCACCCCCACCCCGCGGCCACCCCCCTGTCCCCCTGTCCCTTGGGGTCACCCCCACGTCCCCCTGTCCCCATCCCCTGGGGTCACCTCTATGTCACTCTGTCCCTTGGGGTCACCTCCATGTCACCCCATCCCTGGCATCACCTCCATGTCCCCCGCCCCTGGGGTCACCTCTGTGTCCCCCTGTCCCTGGGGTCACCTCCACGTCCCCCTGTCCCCATCCCTTGGGGTCACCTCTACGTCAGCCTGTCCCTTGGGGTCACCCCCATGTCCCCCTGTCCCCATCCCTGGGGTCACCCCTGTGTCCCCCTGTCCTCATCTCTTGGGGTCACTTCTGTGTAACCCTGTCCCTTGGGGTCACCTCCATGTCACCCTGTCCCCATCCCTGGGGTCAGCCCCATGTCCCCCTGTCCCCATCCCTGGGGTCACCCCTGTGTCCCCCTGTCCTCATCTCCTGGGGTCACCTCCACGTCACCCCATCTCTTGGGGTCACCCCCATGTCCCCCCGTCCCCATCCCTGGCGTCACCTCTGTGTCGTCCCCCCCCCCAGGGAAGCTGCCCATCGTTAACGACAGTGACGAGCTGGTGGCCATCATCGCCCGCACGGACCTGAAGAAGAACCGGGAGCACCCTCTGGCCTCCAAGGACGCCCGCAAGCAGCTGCTGTGCGGGGCGGCCATCGGCACCCGCGAGGACGACAAGTACCGGCTGGACCTGCTGGTGCAGGCCAGCGTCGACCTGGTGGTGCTGGTGGGTGGGGGGCGGCGGGGGCACCCCCCGCCCGGGGGCGGGCACCCCCCCGCGGCTGCTCCCCACCCCGCGGCACCCCAGTCCTCCCCCTGCCCTGCACCCCGCAGCACCCCAAATCCCTGCCCCACTGCACCCCAACCCTCTCCCTGCCCTGCACCCCGCAGCACCCCAAATCCCCGCCCCATGGCACCCCAAACCTCTGCCCGGCTTCCCCCCCACTGCACCCCAACATTCCCACCCCACTGCACCCCAATCTTCCCCCTCCCCTGCACCCCACAGCACTCCAAATCCCCACCCCATGGCACCCCAATCCTCCCCCTGCCCTGCACCCCACAGCACCCCAAATCCCTGCCCCACTGCACCCCAATCCTCTCCCTGCCCTGCACCCCACAGCACCCCAAATCCCCGCCCAATGGCACCCCAATCCTCCCCCTGCCCTGCACCCCACAGCACCCCAAATCCCTGCCCCACTGCACCCCAATCCTCTCCCTGCCCTGCACCCCACAGCACCCCAAATCCCCGCCCCATGGGACCCCAATCCTCCCCCTCCCCTGCACCCCGCAGCACCCCAAATCCCCACCCCATGGCACCCCAATCCTCCCCCTGCCCTGCACCCCACAGCACCCCAAATCCCTGCCCCACTGCACCCCAATCTTCCCCCTACCCTGCTCCCCACCCCAAATCCCCGCCCCGTGGCACCCCAATCCTCCCCTGCCCTGCACCCCATGGCTCCCCAAACCCCTGCCCCCCCCGTGCTGTGCCCCCCCCCAACCCCTGTGTCCCCCCACCTGTGCCCCACCCCGTGCCCCCCCCAGCCCTGTCCCCCCCAGCAGTGCCCCCCACCGTGCCCCCCCCAGCTGTGACCCCCCAGCTGTGACCCCCCAGCCGAGCCCCCCCCCAGCCGAGCCCCCCCAGCCGTGTCCCCCCCAGCCGTGTCCCCCCCAGCCGAGCCCCCCCAGCCGTGTCCCCCCCAGCCGTGTCCCCCCCAGCCGAGCCCCCCCCAGCTGAGCCCCCCCCAGCCGAGCCCCCCCCAGCTGTGATCCCCCAGCCGTGTCCCCCCCAGCCGAGCCCCCCCAGCCATGCCCCTCCAGCCGTGCCCCCCCCCCCCCAGCCGTGTCCCCCCCCCCAGCTGTGCCCCTGCCAGCCGAGCCCCCCCCAGCCGAGCCCCCCCCAGCCGAGCCCCCCGTGTCCCCCCAGGACTCGTCGCAGGGGAACTCCATCTACCAGGTCAGCATGATCCACTACATCAAGCAGAAGTACCCCGACCTGCAGGTGGTCGGGGGCAACGGTGAGGGGGCTCGGGGGGGCGGGGGGCACGGGGGGGGGCCGGGGGGCAGGAGGGCGGGGGGGTGTGGGGGGCACGGGGGGGCCGTGGGGCGGGGGGGTGCAGGGGGCAGGGGGGTGGAGGGGCACGGGGGGGGCCATGGGGCAGGGGGGTGGGGGGGGTACGGGGGGGCCGTGGGGGGGGGGGTGCGGGGGGCACGGGGGTGCAGGGGGCACAGAGGGGCAGGGGGGGGCCGTGGGGCAGGGGGCACGGAGGGCAGGGCGGTGGGGGGGGTGCAGGAGGGCACGGGGGGGCCGTGGGGCAGGGGGGTGCAGGGGGCACAGGGGGGCGGTGGGGCAGGGTGCAGGGGGGTGCAGGAGGGCACGGGGGGGCCGTGGGGCAGGGGGTCTCAGGGGGGTGCGGGGGGCACAGGGGGGCAGGGGGGGGCCGTGGGGCAGGGGGGTGCAGGGGGCACAGGGGGGCGGTGGGGCAGGGTGCAGGGGGGCACAGGGGGGCGGGGGGGGGCCATGGGGCAGGGGGGGGCAGGGGGCACGGGGGGCAGGGCGGTGGGGGGGGTACGGGGGGCACGGGGGGGCCGTGGGGCAGGGGGGTGCAGGGGGCACAGGGGGGTGGTGGGGCAGGGTGCAGGGGGGTGCAGGAGGGCACGGGGGGGCCGTGGGGCAGGGGGTCTCAAGGGGGGTGCAGGGGGCACAGGGGGGCAGGGGGGGGCCGTGGGGCAGGGGGTCTCAGGGGGGTGCGGGGGGCACGGGGGGGCCATGTGGCAGGGGCGTGGGGTGCTTGGGGCTGGGGTTGGGGGGTCGTGGGGCGGGGACAGGACAGGGGGGTGGGGTGCAAGGGGATGGGGTGCCGGGAGGTGGGGTGCACAGCAGGGGGAGGATTGGGGGGTCATGGGGTGAGGAGCAGGGCAGGGGGAGGATGGGGGTGCTGCAGGGCAAGGAATTGGGGTGCCGTGGGGTGGGGAGCTGGGTGGGGGTTTGGGGTGCAACGGGATGCAAGGCAGGGAGAAGATTGGGGTGTCATGGGGCGGGGAGCAGGACAGGGGGGTGGGGTGCAAGGGGATGGGGTGCCGCGAGGTGGGGTGCACGGCAGGGGGAGGATTGGGGGGTCATGGGGTGGGGAGCCGGGTGGGGGAGGATGGGGGTGCTGCAGGGCAAGGAATTGGGGTGCCATGGGGTGGGGTGCAGGGTGGAGGGAGAACTGGGGTGTCATGGGGTAAAGATTTGGGTGCCATGGGGCGGGGAGCTGGGCAGGGGTTTGGGGTGCAACGGGACGCAAGGCAAGGAGAGGACTGGGGTGCCATGGGCCGGGGATTTGGGGTGCCGCGGGGTGGGGTGCAGGGTGGGGGAAGGATGGGGGTGCCACGCGGCAGGGGTTTGGGGTGCAGCGGGGTGAGCTGCAGGACTGGGGGGAGGACTGGGGTGCCGTGGGTCACGGCTGCAGGAACCGGGGTGCTGGGGGGGGGGGGGGCTGTCCCGGGAGCGGGGTCCCCCCCGTCCCGCCGGGTGCCTGACGGCGCGGGCGCCCCCCCCCGCGCGCAGTGGTGACGGCCGCCCAGGCCAAGAACCTGATCGACGCCGGCGTGGACGCGCTGCGGGTGGGCATGGGCTGCGGCTCCATCTGCATCACCCAGGAAGGTGCGTGGCACTGCCCCGGCGCCCCCCGGCACGGCGCGGTGACCCCCCCCCCGGCACGGCACCGTGACCCCCCCCGGCACGGCGTGGTGCCCCCCCCGGCACGGCGCGGTGCCCCGGCGGGCGCTGACCCCTCTCCGGCAGTGATGGCGTGCGGGCGGCCGCAGGGGACGGCGGTCTACAAGGTGGCCGAGTACGCCCGGCGCTTCGGCGTGCCCGTCATCGCCGACGGCGGCATCCGCACCGTGGGGCACGTGGTGAAGGCGCTGGCGCTGGGGGCCTCCACCGGTGAGCGGGGGGGGGGGGCTCGGGGGGCAGGGGCACCCGCGGTGGTGCCCACTCTGGGGGTCTCACGGCCATCACGCCCCTGCACCCACCGTGCTGCCCACTATGGAGGGGGTGCCCAGACTGGTGCCCGCCCTGGGGGTCCCGTGGCCAGTGTCCCCCTGCACCCATCGTGGTGTCCGCCGTGGGGGGGTCTCATGGCCGTTGTCCCCCCGCACCCACAGTGGTGCCCACCATGGAGGGGGTGCCCACCCTGTGGGGGTCTTATGGCCATCATCCCCCCTGCATCCACCGTGGTGCCCACCCTGGGGGCCTCACACCTGCCCCCCCCACACCCACTGTGGTGCCCACCATAGAGGGTGTGCCCGTAGTGATGCCCACCCTGGGGGTCTCATGGCTATCACCCCCCCTGCACCCACCATGGTGCCCACCCTTGGGGGGTGCCCATACTAGTGCCCACCCTGGGGGTCTCATGGCCATCCCCCCCCCTGCACCCACCATGGTGCCCACCCTGGGGGTCTCACGGCCATCCCCCCCCAGCACCCACCATGGTGCCCACCCTGGGGGGGTGCCCGGGGTGCCCATACTGGTGCCCACCCTGGGGGTCTCACGGCCATCCCCCCCCAGCACCCACCATGGTGCCCACCCTGGGGGGGTGCCCGGGGTGCCCATACTGGTGCCCACCCTGGGGGTCTCACGGCCATCCCCCCCCAGCACCCACCATGGTGCCCACCCTGGGGGTCTCACGGCCGTCCCCCCCCCCACACACCCACCGTGGCGCCCACCCTGGGGTGCCCCCCGCGGTGCCCGGGGCTCTGACGGCCGCCCCCCGCAGTGATGATGGGGTCCCTGCTGGCGGCCACCACGGAGGCGCCGGGCGAGTTCTTCTTCTCGGAGGGGGTGCGGCTGAAGCAGTACCGCGGCATGGGCTCCCCCGACGCCATGGAGAAGAGCGGCGGCAGCCAGAAACGCTACTTCAGGTACGTCCCGGGGGGGCTGGGGGGGTCCCTGACCCCCAGCCCTCACCCCCCCGCTCTGCGTGTGCCCCCCCAGCGAGGGTGACAAGGTGAAGGTGGCGCAGGGGGTCTCGGGCTCCGTCCAGGACAAGGGCTCCATCCATAAGTTCGTTCCCTATTTGATCGCCGGGATCCAGCACGGCTGCCAGGACATCGGGGCCAGGAGCCTCTCCGTGCTCCGGTGAGCTGGGGGGGGACACGGGGGACAAGGGGGGGGGGTCACCCGGCCCCACCGACCCCCCCCCGCCACCCTCCGCCAGGTCCATGATGTACTCGGGGGAGCTGAAGTTCGAGAAGAGGACCATGGCGGCGCAGATCGAGGGGGGGGTCCACGGGCTCCACTCGTAAGTGGGGGACGGGCGGGGCAGGGGGGCTCGGGGACGCTGCGGCAGGCACCACGTCAGATCCGGCTCCTGTGCCCCCCCCAGGGCGGGGAGGGGGGGGCAGGTACCCGGTTACCCCAGTGCCAGGCATGGGGGGGGCACCCGGTTACCCCCGTGCCAGGTATGGGGGGGCACCCAGTTACCCCAGCACCGGGTATGGGGGGAGCACCTGGTTTTCCCAGCCCCGGGTATGGGGGGGCACATGGTTACCCCAGTGCCGGGTATGGGGGGCACCCAGTTACCCCAGTGCCGGGTGCAGTGGTGGGTTGGGTACCCCATTGCCCCAGTTCTGGGTATGGGGGGCCCCAGGGCCCCCTTTGCCCAGATATTGGGGAGGGTCCCATGGCCCCCATTGCCCCAGCACCAGGTATTGGGGGTCCCAGACCCCCCCATTGCCCCAGTACCAGCTACTGGGGGGGGGCAGGCACCCCATTGCCCCAGCACCCAGTACGGGGGTCCCAGACACCCCATTCCCCCAGCACTGGGTACTGGGGGGGGGTCCCATGCCCCCCATTGCCCCAGTGCCAGGTATTGGGGGTCCCTGACACCCCATTGCCCCAGTGCAGAGTATTGGGGGTCCCTGGCCCCCCCTTGCCCCGGTGCCGGGTGTGGACTGGCGTGGCCGTGCTGGGGGCCCGAGGCACGGGGCGGGAGGGGGTGCTGCACCCAGGGGAGACCCCCAGCCGGGGTCAGTGCTGCCCCCCCCAATGACAGTCGGGGTGCGGGCTGGGGGCAGCGGTTGCTTTAATTCACCCCGTGGGGTGCCCGCACCGGGAGCGGGGGGTGAGCACCCACCGGCCCCCCAGCCCACCCCGCCTGGGTGGCACCCGGTTGCACCGGGGGCTTCTCCTCCCGGTCCCCCCCGAGACGGTGCAGCACTTTTGGCGTCCGTGGGGAGGCGGGGCTTGTGCAAGGGGGCGGGGCTTGTGCAAGGGGGCGGGGCTTCTTGTGGCTGGCGGAGCTGGTTGGCCAGTTGGGTGGCGGGCTTGTGGCCGGTTGCTGGTTGGCTGCTGGTTGCTTGGCTGCGGTGCTGGTTGGCTGTGGTTGGCTGGCTAGTTGAGATGCTGGTTGGCTGGCCAGGATGCTGGTTGGCTGTGGTTGGTCAGCTGGTTGAGGTGCTGGTTGGTTGGCTGGGATACGGGTCGGTCTGTTGGTTGGCTGGCCAGGATGCTGGTTGGCTGTGGTTGGTTGCCTCATTGGCCAAGATGCTGGTTGGCTGGTTGAGATGCTGGTCAACTGGCTGGTTGGCTGGCCAGGATGCTGGTTGGCTGTGGTTGGTCAGCTGGTTGAGGTGCTGGTTGGTTGGTTGGCTGGGTTACTGGTTGGCCGGCTGGTTGGCTGACCAGAATGCTGATTGGCTGTGATTGGTCAGGTGGTTGGGATGCTGGTTGGCTGGTTGGTTAGCTAGCTGGTTGTTCGGCCAGGATGCTGCTTGGCTGGCTAGTTGGTTGGCCGGCATGCTGGTTGGTTGGCTGGTTGGTTGGCCAGGATGCTGGTTGGTTGGCTAGTTGATTGTCTGGTTGGCTAGCCAGGATGCTGGTTGGTTGGCTGGTTGGTTGGCCAGGATGCTGGTTGGTTGGCTAGTTGATTGTCTGGTTGGCTAGCCAGGATGCTGGTTGGTTGGCTGGTTGGTTGGCCAGGATGTTGGTTGGTTGGCTGGTTGGTTGGCCAAGATGCTGATTGGATGGCTCGTTGGTTAGCCGGGATGCTGTTTGGTTGGCTGGTTGGTTGGCCGGGATGCTGGTTGGTTGGCTGGTTGGTTAGCTAGGATGCTGGTTGGTTGGCTGGTTTGTTGGCCAGGATGCTGGTTGGTTGGCTGGTTGGTTAGCCAGGATGCTGGTTGGTTGGCTGGTTTGTTGGCCAGGATGCTGGTTGGTTGGCTGGTTGGTTAGCCAGGATGCTGGTTGGTTGGCTGGTTGGTTGGCCAGGATGTTGGTTGGTTGGCTGGTTAGTTGAGTGGTTGGCTAGCCAGGATGCTGTTTGGTTGGCTGGTTGTTTGGCCAGGATGCTGGTTGGCTGGCGGGTCGGCTGACCAGGATGCTGGTTGGCCAGTTGGCCGCCTCGGCCATACTCTCCATGAGCCGTGCCCAGACAAGGCCGGGTCAGGCCCGGGCAGTCGTGGTGCTGCCGGCACCGCTCGGGGTGAAGCCGGGCAGCGGTTCGGGGTGGCACGTCCTCACCGGCCGCCAGGCGTCCGCCTCGGCGGGGACAGAGCCAGGGTGCCGGTGCCGGGCGGTGCAGTTGGAGCACGGTGCCGGTGCTGGGTGCCTTGGCTGGACCGTGGTGCCAGTGCTGGGCGGCTCGGTTGGAGCGTGGTGCCAGGATCCCAGGTCTGGTGGCCAGCCCGGTCAGAGTGCATTACTGGTGCTGGGTGGCTCGGTCACGGCACGGTGCCGGTGCCAGCCCGGTTTGGTCAGAGCATGGTGCTGGTGCCGGGTGGTGCCGGTGCCAGGAGGCTCAGTCAGAGCACGGTCCTGGAGCCCGGTGACTTGGAGCTGCCGGTGCCAGGATCCTCGGTCGAGCGCAGTGCCGGTGCCGGACGGCTCAGCCGGAGCGTGGTGCCGGTGCTGGCGCCAGGAGGTTCGGTCGAGCACGGTGCGGTGCCAGGTCGCAGGGTCAGAGCGCGGTGCTGACGTCTGTCCGGATCCCGGTGCTGGTACCAGGCGGCTTGGCCGGATCGCGGTGCCGGTGCCGGTGCTGGTGCGTCCGGGCGGGGGCCGGGGGGGTTGCCGTCCCGCGTGCCGGGCCGGGGTGACCGTGTAACCTTCTCTCTCTTTCCTGCCCATGCCGCCGCCGTAGCTTTACGGTTCTGCCACGTAAGTACCGGCTCGCGCCCCCCTCCCGCCGGGGCCGCGGGGTGATGGGGGGGCAGGCAGGGTCGGGGGGGGGCTGCTGGTGATGGGGGGACCCGCAGCCCCCCACCCCCCACATGGAGACGGGGGCTCAGGGAGCTGGGGGGGCACCCCCCCATTTCCCAGCCAGGATCTGACGTGGTGCCGGCGGCAGCGGGGGGGGGGGGGACAACCGCGGGGTCCGGGGGTGCGGGACCCCCCCCCCCGCTCACCCCCCCTCCCTCTGCCCCCCAGTTACGAGAAGCGGCTGTACTGAGGAGGGGCCGCGCGCCGGGACCCCCCGCCCGGCCCCCGCCGGCCCCCCCCCGGCCCCCCGCCACCGCCGCCGCTAGTGCCGCGCCGGGACGCCGCCGGGGCTGGCTTTGCACTACGGGCTGGACCCCTGGCCAGCCCCTCCCCCGCCGGCACCCCACGGCCACGGGGCTGCCGGGGCCCCCCCGCCTGCCCCCCCCAGCACCCACCTGGGACCACGCGGCTTTTGGGGGGCCCCGGGGTGCTGCACCCTCTAGGGCTGGGTAGGACGTAGCACCCGCTGCTTGCCCCCCCCCCATGAACCCCACTTTGCTCCTGCTGGGGGGGGCGCGGGGGAAGGGACTGGCCCCCCCCGACCCCCGACGGGACTCCCTGCCGGCGCGGGGGGGGGCTGGGGGGGCTGCCCCGTCCCCCCCCAGCCGGGGGTTACTGTGGGGGCAGCAGCAGCCCCCCCGCCCCCCAGGGGGCCCCCCCGCCCCGCGGCCCCCCCGGCAGGCTGGAGGGGGGGAGGGGCGCCGGGGCCGGCACCGCGCTGTATCCAGGTATTAATAAAGTAATGGAGCATCCGGCACCGCCCCCGCCTGTCCCCCCGCCCGCGCGGGCAGCACCGGGCACCGGCTGGCACACCGTGGCACAGGTTGGCACACCACGGCATGGGTTGGCACACCGTGGCGTGGGTTGGCACACCGCGGCAGGTGTTGGCACACCGCGGCACGGGTTGGCACACCGCGGCAGGGGTTGGCACACCGCGGCACGGGTTGGCACACCGCGGCAGGGGTTGGCACACCGTGGCGTGGGTTGGCACACCGCGGCACGGGTTGGCACACCGCGGCAGGGGTTGGCACACCGCGGCAGGGGTTGGCATACCGCGGCAGGGGTTGGCACACCGCAGCACGGGTTGGCACACCGTGGCGTGGGTTGGCACACCGCGGCACGGGTTGGCACACCGCGGCACACATGGCAGAGCCTTACATGCTCTGTGGCACGGCTTGGCACAGCCTGGCACGGCTCTGCCGCCATGGCACAGCCTGACATGGCTTGGCATGCCCTGGCACGGGTTGGCAGGCTGTGACACAGCCTTGCACACCCTGGGGACAGCTTTGTCACCTGGGGCACAGTGTTGCACGCTTGGCATGGGCTTGCACACCGTGGCACGGGTTTGCACGCCACGGGCATGATTTTCCACACCATGGCACAGCCTTGCACGCCGTGGGCGTGCTTTTCCTCACTGTGGCACAGGTTTGCACACCGTGGGCATGAGCTTGCACACCACAGCACAAGTTGGCACACACGGGGGTGTCTTTGCACCATGGCACAGCCTTGCACACCATGACACGGCTTTGCACGCCGTGGGCATGCTTTTCCACACCGTGGCACAGCCTGGCACACTGTGGCATGGCTTTGCACGCCGTGGGCATGCTCTCCTACACGCCGTGGCACAGGTTTGCACATTGTGGCACAGTCTTGCACGCCGTGGGCATGCTTTTCCACACCGTGGCACAGCCTTGCACACCGTGGGCATGCTCTCCTACACGCCGTGGCATGGGTTTGCACATCGTGGCACAGCCTTGCACACCGTGGGCATGCTTGCCTGCACGCCGTGGCACAGGTTTGCACACCATGGCACGGGTTTGCACACTGTGGCCATGGGTTTGCACGCCGTGGCACAAGTTGGCACACCCCGGGTATGTCTTTGCACACTGTGGCACAGGTTTGCACGTCGTGGCACAGTCTTGCACGCCGTGGGCACGGGCTTGCACCCTGCCGGCGCAGCACGGGTGCGTCTTTGCACACCGCGGCGCAGCGTTGCGCCCCTGCCACTCCCCACCGCAGCAGCCAGCCGGGCTCCGGACGTGGGGGGCGCAGAGCGGCCCCACGGTGCCCCATGACCTCGTGGTCCCGCGTGGGCTGGTCATGGCACTCCATCCGTCCGTCCGTCCGTCCCGGGGTGGGGTGGGGTGCCCCCCGCTAGAGCCTGGCCTTGGGCGGGGGGGGCCCCTCCAGCGAGCGCAGGAAGGCGAGCAGGGCGCGGCGGTACTCGGCGGGGTGCTGGCGCAGGTGGGCGGCGTGGCGGGAGCGCGGCCAGCCCCGGGCGTGGGCACGGATGCCCTGCGCCCGCCAGCCCCGCAGCAGCGCCCGCAGCGCCGCCGGCCGGCTCAGCGCGTCGTCCAGGCTGTAGAAGAGGAGGAGGGGGCAGCGCAGGGGGGGGCTGGCGAAGGCGCCCCGCGCCCGCTCGTACTCCTGGCCCCCCCAGCACCCCAGCACCCACAGGTACAGCCGGGCACCAGCGTGCGCCACGGCCCGCAGGGCCGGCGTGCCCACCGCGCCGGCGATGCCTGCGGGGAGAGAGCCGTGTCGGTGCCGGCGGGGGTCCCCAGGTGCGCCCATGCTGGGTATCCCCCCCCGGGCCACACTCACCCCGCGCCATGTCCCCGAAGCCGCCGGTCACCAGGCTGTCGTAGACGATGCCGCGGAAGCGCGGTGCCAGGCGCTGGCACTGCTGGGGCCGGTGGCGCAGGAGCAGCAGCACTTGGGCGAAGGTGTAGGCGCCGGCGGAGATGGCATGCACCAGCAGCGGGCGGGTGGCCAGGCCAGTGCCGCTGCCACCGCCACCGCCACCACTGCCACCATTGTCGCCACCATCACCATTGCCACCACCGCCACCATCACCACCACCACCGCCACCACCATCACCGCCACCACCGCCACCACCGCTGCCGCCACCACCGCCACCACCACTGCCACCGTTGCCACCACCATCACCACCGCCACCATCACCGCCACCACCGCCACTGATGCCACCACCACCATCACCACCGCCGCCACCACCACCAGTGCCACCATCGCCACCGTGGTCCAGCAGCCGCAGCAGCCGCCCCGCCAGGCGCCGTCCTTGCCGCGGCCGCAGGACGTGGCACGCCGTCGTCCCCACCACCAGCACGTCCACGCCGTGGCGCAGGTAGAGCGCCAGGTACCGCGCCAGCCCCCCCGCCCGCGCCCCCAGCCAGGGCAGCAGCAGCAGCAGGGGTTTGCCGGGGGGTGGCGGGGGGGACCCCCCGGTGGCGCTGCTGTAGAGGCGGATGGTCCCCGAGAAGGACGTCACCGTGACGGGGGGCAGCAGAGGGGGGGCACAGTGCTGCTCCTCATCCTCCCTGTGGGAGACAGGGCGGGGGGGTGGGACCCCCTCGAATGTGGGACCCCCTCCCAAATGTGGGATATCCCCCCCAAATGTGGGACCGCCCAAATGTGGAACACCTCCCCCCGCTAAAATGTGAGAACACCAAATGTGGGACACCCCCCCCCAAATGTGGGGGACCCCCCCAAATGGGCGACCCTGCCCAAATAGGGGACCCCCCCAAATGTGGGACTCCCCCCCCCCCAACTGAAGGACCCCGGAGTCCTGCCAGGCAGCACCAGCACCCGGGGGGATGGGGAGGGGGGCCCCATCCCGCTGCCCCCCCTGTCGCCCCCGGGCAGGGTCTGCCCCCCCCCGTGCTGCCCCAGGACTGGCTGGCACCCCCCCACCATGGGACAACCCCCCATGGGAACCCCCCTCCACAGGACACCCCCCTCCATGGGAACCCCCCCTCCATGGGACCCCCCCCACACCATGGGGCCATTTGCACCCTGCAGGCAGCCCCCCCATGTCCCGCAGGCACTTGGGGACCCCCTGCCCACCTTGTCCCCCCTCCATGTGCCCCAGCCCCCCAGTACCCCCCAGGCTGGACCCCCCCCCAATGCACCCTGCCCTGGGGGGGGCCGTACACCCCCCTCCCCAGCATCTCCCCCCACCCTGGGGCACCCATCACGGGCTGGGTCCCTGGGGGGGCATCGGGGGCACCCAGGTCCCTGCAGCTTCCCCCAGCCCCCCCCTGGCCCCCCACGGTCACCGTGTCCCCTCCCCACGCTGACCTGGGGCCACTGGCTGTGCCGGGGGGGTCTGGCAGCATCAGGGGGTCCGGCTCTGTCAGGGGATCCGGCTGTGCCGGGGGGTCCGGTGTGCCATGGGGGTCTGGCGGTGCTGGGGGGGTCTGCCCGTGCCTGGGGGTCCGGCTGTGCGGGGGCATCGGCTGAGCTGGTGGAGTCCAGCTGTGCCGGGGTCTGGCTGTGCCGGGCTGGGTGCCGGTGATGGGTGCCGGTGATGGGTGCCGGTGCGGGTGCCGGTGCTGGATGCCGGTGCGGGTGCCGGGAGGTGCCAGGCGGTGCCGGCAGCAGCCGGGATTAGGCCAGGCCGCGGTTACAAAACGCCTTACACAACGCCAGCGGGCACCGCGCCACGGCTGCCGGCATGGGGACGGGCCCCCGCGGCTCCCCACAGCCCTTTGCGGCCCCCCACGGTCCCCCATGGCCCCCACGGCTCACCATGGCCCCCCATGGCCCCCCACAGACCCCCCCCCCATGGCCACCCCCAGCCCCCTATGGCACCCCGTGTCCCCCCACAGCCCCCCATGCCCCCCACAGCCCCCCATGCCCCATTGCTACATCGACCCCACTGTGTGGTCCCGGGGGACAGCAGTGACCTGGTGACAACTGCCACCCCCCCAGCATCCCCCCCTCCCCAGTACTGGAGACAGAGGCCCCCCCCAGCCCCCCACTCGTCCCCAGGACTCCCACTCTCAGCCCCACGGACCCCACGGTTTCGAGGCACACCACCACCCCTCCCAGCCCCCCCAGGATCCCCCGTTCCCCGTCCCCTCCCCGGGGGCCCCCATGGTCCTCAGTGCCCCCCCCCGGGCTCCTTGGGGAGGGGCTGAGATGGGGTGGGGGGTGGGGCTGTGCGGGGGGGATGGGGTGTAATGGGGGGGGTGCAAGGTGGATGTCCCCTCTTGGGTACCCCCCCCCCCATGCCCGCTGTCCCAGGGTCCCAGGCCAGGGCTGGGGGGGAGGGGGGGCAGCCCCTGCTGGGGGGGTGCTAAGCCCCAGCGCCCCAGGGAAGGGTCCCCCCAGATCTGTGGGTGGGGAGCAGACGAGTGAGCACGGAGGGGCCACTATGGTGACACAGGCGGTGGCACGTGCACTGCCACGAGGGCAACGCACATGGGGGGGCACGCGGTGGCACAGGTGGTGGCACATGCGGTGGCACACGCGGTGGCACATGCGGTGGCACACACGGTGGCACATGCGGTGACACACAGTGGCACATGTGGTGGCACATGCAGTGGTACAGGCAGGTGGCACATGTGGTGCCACAAGCGGTGGCATGGGATCGGCACGTGTGGTGGCACACTTGGTGGCACGGGCAGTGGCACACATGGTGGCACATGCACGGCACACATGGTGGCACAGGCAGTGGCACAGGCGGTGCCACACTTGGTGGCACAGGTGGTGGCATGGGCACCAGCACGTGTGGTGGCACTCATGGTGAAACACACAGTGGTATACGCGGTGGCACATGCGGTGACGCACACAGTGGCACAGGCGGTGGCACAGGCACCAGCACACATGGTGGCATACACAGTGGCACATGCAGTGGCACCAGCACTGCCACAGACAGCAGCACACATTGGGGGGACATGTGGCGGCACAGGTGGTGGCATATGGGGTGGCACACGCGGTGGCCCAGGTGGTGGCACAGGCACCGGCACGTATGGTGGCACACTTGGTGGCACACAAAGTGACACATGTGGTGGCTCATGTGGTGGCACAGGCACCGGCACATGTGGTGGCACACTTGGTGGCACTAGGCGGTGGCATGGGGACTGGCACGTGTGGTGGCACACACAGTGGCACGGGTGGTGGCACATGCAGTGGCACACATGGTAGCACACACGGTGGCATGTGTGCTGCCGGCGTCCCCCCTGCACTGGGGCTGCCTGCGAGTGGGCAGGGCAGCGGTGACCCGAGCAGGTGTCCCCGTCCCCATGCCGGCCCCCCCAGGGCTGGCAGCTCCCGGTGGCCGCAGTGGCCTGGGTGGCCGCAGGGGCTCACCCGATCATGCACTGAGCGCCGTGCAGAGCCGCTGGCCCAGTGCCCAGCTCCCCACCCACGGGGGCATCGAGCGGCTGCGCCCGCCCCGACGCCTCTGTCACCCCATTGAGACGCCTGTGTCCCCCCCGCCCCGCCCTGTGTCACCCACACCCGGGGGCTGCCAGCGTGGTCTTGTCACAGCCCTTGGAGCCGCCACGGTTTGGGGCTGCTGATGTGGTGCAGGGTGCGGTCACGCGGAGCACGGGGCGCAGTGCGTGTGTGCAGTGAGTGCGCGCAGTGCGTGTGCATGCGTGCAGTGTGTGCGTGCAGTGAGGGTGCGCAGGGCGAGTGTGCAGTGCGTGTGTGCATGCCTGCAGTGCGTGCAAGCAGTGAATGTGTGCAGTGAGTGGGTGCAGGGAGGGTGCGCAGTGTGTGTGCATGCCTGCGGTGTGTGCATGCCTGCAGTGAGTGTGCGCAGCATGTGCATGCAATGAGTGCATGCATGCAGTTCGTGCCTGCACACACCGAGCGTACGCAGTGCATGCCTGCAGTGAGTGTGTGCAGTGTCATGCAGTGCGTGTGTGCGGTGCGTGCGTGCATACATGGTGTGCAGGCAGCGCCTGCAGTGAGTGTGCACAGCAGTGTGTAAGGGGCATGCGCTGCACATGGGCCACGTGCTCTGTGTCATGCAGCAAGTGTGGGACGAGCGGGGGATAAGCGTGCAGCAAGCGTGGGCTGTGCAGCGAGAGATCGTGGTGCAGGAAGGGTGCAGGCAGGGCGCAGACAGGGTGAGCTGCAGGCATCCACGCAGCGCGCGTGAGAGCACTGTGTGCAGTGTGAGCAAGTGTCTGCAGTGTCTTTAGTGTAAACAGTGTGAGCAGTGTGTGCAGACCGCGAAGTGTATGCAGTGAGCAGTGTGATGAGTGTGCCAAGTGCGTTCAGTGCGTGCAGTGTGTACAGTGCGTACACTGTGACCAGTGTGAGCAGTGCACGCAACATGTGCAGTGTGTGCAGTATGTGCAGTGTATGCAGTATGCGCAGTGTTTCCAGTGTGACCAGTCCATACAGTCTGTGCAGTGCACAGTGCATGCGGTGTGAGCAGTGTGCGCAGTGTCTGTACTGTGTGCAGAGTATGCAGTTAGAGCAGTGTGGAGTGTGTGCAGTGTATGCAGTGTAAGCAGTGTGTACAGTGTGTGCACTGTGAGCAGTGCAAGCAGTGTGACCAGTATGAACCAGTGTGTTGGGTGTGCACAGTGTGAGCAGTGTGTGCAGTGTGCGCAGTACACAGTAGGTGCAGTCCGTGCAGTGTGACTGTGTGTGCAGTGTGTGCAGTATGAGCAGCACATGCAGTGTGAGCACTGTGATCAGTGCGTGCAGTGTGCGCAGTGCGTGCAGCGGATGCAGTGCTTGCAATGTGTGCAGTGTGTGCAGTGGTTGTACGGTGTGCAGAGTGTACAGTACTTGCAGTCTGGGCAGTGTGAGCAGTGTGGAGTGCGTGCAGTGTGAGCAGCGCGCGCAGTGTGAGCAGTGTGCAGTGTGCAGTGTGTGTACCGCGCGCAGCGTGAGAAGTGTGAGCGCTGTGTGCAGTGCATGCAGTGCGTGCAGTGCTTTCAATGTGTGTAGTGTGCCCAGTGCATGCAGTGTGAGCAGTGTGTGCAGTGCGTGAAGTGTGAGGAGCGCGTGCAGTGCGTACAGTGTCTGCAGTGTGTTGGGTGTGAGCAGTGTGCAGTGTGCGCAGTATGTACAGTGTGTGCAGTGCTTGAGAAGTGTTAGCAGTGTGTGCAGTGGTTGTACTGCGTGCAGTGTGTGCAGTGCTTTCAGTCTGGGCAGAGTACGCAGTGTGCAGTGCGTGCACTGTGAGCAGTGAGAGCAGTGTCTGCTGTGCGTGCAGTGTGCGCAGTGTGCAGTGCGTGCAGTGTGACCAGGGCGTGCAGTTTGTGCAGTGCGAGCAGTGCGTGCAGTGTGTAGTGTGAACAGTGTGTGCAGTGTGTATAATGTGCGCAGTGTGCGCAGCGTGTGCAGTGCGTGCAGTGTAAGCAGTGCGTGCAGTGTTTGCAGTGTGTTCAGTGTGAGCAGTGCGTGCAGTGTGTTCAGTGCGTTGTGTGTACAGTGCGCGCAGTGTGAGCCCTGTTTAGTGTGCCCAGTGTGTGCAGTGTGAGCAGTGTGCAGTGTGACCAGCGTGCAGTGTAAGCAGTGCGGGCAGTGTTTGCAGTGTGTTGTGTGTGTGCAGTGTGCAGTGTGTGCAGTGCATGTAGTGCGTGCAGTGTGTGCAGTGCGTGCAGTGTGAGCAGTGCGCAGTGCGTGTAGTCTGTGCAGTGAGTGCAGTGCGTGCAGTGTGCTCAGTGCGCAGTGTGTGCAATGTGTGCAGTGTGAGCAGCGTGTGCAGTGTGAGCAGTGTAAGCAGTGCGTGCAGTGTTTACAGTGTGTTGGGTGTGAGCAGTGCCTGCAGTGTGAGCAGTGTGCAGTGTGCCCAGTGCGTGCAGTGTGTGCAGTGTAAGCAGTGCGTGCAGTGTGGTCCGTGTGCAGTGAGCCCAGTGAGTGCAGTGTGAGCAGTGCGTGCAGTGTGAGCAGTGCGTGCAGTGTGTGCAGTGTGCATTGTGAGCAGTGTGTGCAGTGCGTACAGTGTGTTAAATGTGAGCAGTGTGCAGTGTGAGCAGTGTAAGCAGTGCGTGCAGTGTTTGCAGTGTGTTGGGTGTGAGCAGTGCATGCAGTGTGAGCAGTGCATGCAGTGTGAGCAGTGTGAGCAGTGTCTGCTGTGCGTGCAGTGTGCGCAGTGTGCAGTGCATACAGTGCGTGCAGTGCTTTCAATGTGTGCAGTGTGTGCAGTGATTGTACTGCATGCAGTGTCTGCAGTGCTTTCAGTCTGGGCAGTGTTCTCAGTGTGCAGTGCGTGCAGTGTGAGCAGTGTCTGCTGTGGGTGCAGTGTGCGCAGTGTGCAGTGCGTGCAGTGCGAGCAATGCGTGCACTGTGAGCAGTGTGAGCAGTGTCTGCTATGGGTACAGTGTGCGCAGTGTGCAGTGCGTGCCGTGTGAGCTATGTGAGCAGTGTCTGCTGTGTGTGCAGTGTGCGCGGTGTGAAGTGCGTGCAGTGTGACCAGTGCGTGCAGTTTGTGCAGTGCGAGCAGTGCGTGCAGTGTGAGCAGTGCGTGCAGTGTGTATTGTGAACAGTGTGTGCAGTGTGTATAATCATAGAATCATAGAATCATTAAGGTTGGAAAAGACCTCTAAGATCATCGAGTCCAACCGTCAACCCAACACCACCATGCCCACTACACCATGTCCCTAAGGGCCTCATCTACACGTCTTTTAAATACCTCCAGGGATGGTGACTCCACCACTTCCCTGGGCAGCCTGTTCCAAGGCCTGACCACTCTTTCAGTAAAAAAATTTTTCCTAATGTTCAATCTAAACCTCCCTTGGCACAACTTGAGGCCATTTCCTCTCGTCCTATCACTGTTACTTGGGAGAAGAGACCAACCCCCACCTCGCTACAACCTCCTTTCAGGTAGTTGTAGAGCGCGATGAGGTCTCCCCTCAGCCTCCTCTTCTCCAGGCTAAACAACCCCAGTTCCCTCAGCCGCTCCCCATCAGACTTGTGCTCCAGGCCCTTCACCAGCTTCGTTGCCCTCCTCTGGACACGCTCCAGCACCTCCATGTCCTTCTTGTGGTGAGGGGCCCAGAACTGAACACAGGATTCGAGGTGCGGCCTCACCAGTGCCGAGTACAGGGGCACGATCACCTCCCTGCTCCTGCTGGCCACACTAGTTCTGATAGAGGCCAGGATGCCGTTGGCCTTCTTGGCCACCTGAGCACACTGCTGGCTCATGTTCAGCCGGCTGTCAACCAGTACCCCCAGGTCCTTTTCCTCCGGGCACTTTCCAGCCACTCTTCCCCAAGCCTGTGGCGTTGCATGGGGTTGTTGTGGCCGAAGTGCAGGACCCGGCACTTGGCCTTGTTGAATCTCATACAGTTGGCCTCGGCCCATTGATCCAGCCTGTCCAGGTCCCTCTGCAGAGCCTTCCTACCCTCCAGCAGATCAACACTCCCGCCCAACTTGGTGTCACTGCAAACTGACTGAGGGAGCACTCGATCCCCTCGTCCAGATCGTTGATGAAGATATTGAACAGGACCGGCCCCAGCACTGAGCCCTGGGGAACACCGCTCGTGACCGGCCGCCAGCTGGATTTAACTCCGTTCACCACAACTCTCTGGGCCCGGCCTCCAGCCAGTTTTTTACCCAGCGAAGAGTGCACCTGTCTAGGCCGTGAGCCGCCAGCTTCTCTAGGAGAATGCTGTGGGAGACAGTGTCAAAGGCTTTACTGAAGTCCAAGTAGACCACATCCACAGCCTTTCCCTCATCCACTAGCGGGTCACCTGGTCATAGAAGGAGATCAGGTTGGTCAAGCAGGACCTGCCTTCCATGAACCCGTGCTGGCTGGGCCTGATCCCCTGGTTGTCCCGGACATGGCTCGTGAGCACCCTCAAAACCAACCACTCCAATGTGCGCAGTGTGCGCAGCGTGAGCAGTGTGCAGTGTGTGCAGTGTAAGCAGTGCGTGCAGTGTTTGCAGTGTGTTCAGTGTGAGCAGTGCGTGCAGTGTGTTCAGTGCGTTGTGTGTACACTGCGCGCAGTGTGAGCCCTGTGTAGTGTGCCAAGTGTGTGCAGTGTGAGCAGTGTGCAGTGTGAGCAGTGTGCAGTGTAAGCAGTGCGGGCAGTGTTTGCAGTGTGTTGTGTGTGTGCAGTGTGCAGTGTGTGCAGTGCATGTAGTGCGTGCAGTGTGTGCAGTGCGTGCAGTGTGAGCAGTGCACAGTGCGTGTAGTCTGTGCAGTGAGTGCAGTGCGTGCAGTGTGCTCAGTGCGCAGTGTGTGCAGTGTGTGCAGTGTGAGCAGCGTGTGCAGTGTGAGCAGTTTAAGCAGTGCGTGCAGTGTTTACAGTGTGTTGGGTGTGAGCAGTGCCTGCAGTGTGAGCAGTGTGCAGTGTGCCCAGTGCGTGCAGTGTGTGCAGTGTAAGCAGTGCGTGCAGTGTGGTCCGTGTGCAGTGCGCCCAGTGCGTGCAGTGAGCCCAGTGAGTGCAGTGTGAGCAGTACGTGCCGTGTGTGCAGTGTGCATTGTGAGCAGTGTGTGCAGTGCGTACAGTGTGTTAAATGTGCGCAGTGTGCTGTGTGTGCAGTGTAAGCAGTGCGTGCAGTGTTTGCAGTGTGTTGGGTGTGAGCAGTGCATGCAGTGTGAGCAGTGCGTGCCGTGTGAGCAGTGTGAGCAGTGTCTGCTGTGGGTGCAGTGTGCGCAGTGTGCAGTGCGTGCAGTGCGAGCAATGTGTGCAGTGTGAGCAGTGTGCAGTGTGTGCAGTGAGAGGTGTGTGCAGTGTCTACTGTGTGTGCAGTGTTCGCAGTGTGCAGTCCGTGCAGTGCATGCAGTGCGAGCAGCCGTGCAGTGTGAGCAGTGTGCAGTGTGTGCAGTGTGCATTGTGAGCAGTGTGTGCAGTGCGTGCAGTGTGGTCCGTGTGCAGTGAGCCCAGTGCGTGCAGTGTGTGCAGTGTCCATTGTGAGCAGTGTGTGCAGTGCGTACAGTGTGTGAAATGTGCGCAGTGTGCAGTGTGTGCAGTGTAAGCAGTGCGTGCAGTGTTTGCAGTGTGTTGGGTGTGAGCAGTGCATGCAGTGTGAGCAGTGCGTGCAGTGTGAGCAGTGTGAGCAGTACCTGCTGTGCGTGCAGTGTGCGCAGTCTGCAGTGCGTACAGTGCGTGCAGTACTTTCAATGTGTGCAGTGTGTGCAGTGATTGTACTGCATGCAGTGTCTGCAGTGCTTTCAGTCTGGGCAGTGTTCTCAGTGTGCAGTGCGTGCAGTGTGAGCAGTGAGAGCAGTGTGAGCAGTGTCTGCTGTGTGTGCAGTGTGCGCAGTGTGCAGTGTGACCAGTGTGCAGTGTAAGCAGTGTGGGCAGTGTTTGCAGTGTGGTGTGTGTGCTCAGTGCGCAGTGTGTGCAGTGTGTGCAGTGTGAGCAGCGTGTGCAGTGTGAGCAGTTTAAGCAGTGCGTGCAGTGTTTACAGTGTGTTGGGTGTGAGCACTGCCTGCAGTGTGAGCAGTGTGCAGTGTGCCCAGTGCGTACAGTGTGTGCAGTGTAAGCAGTGCGTGCAGTGTGGTCCGTGTGCAGTGCGCCCAGTGCGTGCAGTGTGAGCAGTGCGTGCAGTGTGAGCAGTACGTGCCGTGTGTGCAGTGTGCATTGTGAGCAGTGTGTGCAGTGCGTACAGTGTGTTAAATGTGCGCAGTGTGCAGTGTGTACAGTGTAAGCAGTGCGTGCAGTGTTTGCAGTGTGTTGGGTGTGAGCAGTGCATGCAGTGTGAGCAGTGCGTGCCGTGTGAGCAGTGTGAGCAGTGTCTGCTGTGGGTGCAGTGTGCGCAGTGTGCAGTGCGTGCAGTGCGAGCAATGCGTGCAGTGTGAGCAGTGTGCAGTGTGTGCAGTGAGAGGTGTGAGCAGTGTCTACTGTGTGTGCAGTGTTCGCAGTGTGCAGTCCGTGCAGTGCATGCAGTGCAAGCAGCGCGTGCAGAGTGTGCAGTGTGCAGTGCGTCCAGTGTGAGCAGTGTCTACTGTGTGTGCAGTGTGCGCAGTGTGCAGTGCATGCAGTGCATGCAGTGCGAGCAGCGCGTGCAGTGTGAGCAGTGTGCAGTGTGTGCAATGTGTGCACTACGCTCAGCGTGAGCAGCGTGAGCAGTGTGCAGTGCGCGCAGTGCGCGCAGTGCGTGCAGTGCTTTCAATGTGTGCAGTGTGTGCAATGATTGTACTGCATGCAGTGTCTGCAGTGCTTTCAGTCTGGGCAGTGTTCGCAGTGTGCAATGCGTGCAGTGTGAGCAGTGAGAGCAGTGCGTGCAGTGTGCAGTGTGAGCAGTGCATTCAGTGCAAGCAGCGCGTGCAGTGTGAGCAGTGTCAGCACTACACGCAGTGTTTGCAGTGTCTTGGGTGTGTGCAGTGCGTAGTGTGTGCAGTGCATGCAGTGCATGCAGTGTGAGCAGCGCGTGCAGTGTGCGCAGTGTGTTGAGTGCGTGCAGTGTGAGCAGTGTGAGCAGTGTCTGCTGTGGGTGCAGTGTGCGCAGTGTGCAGTGCGTGCACTGTGAGCAGTGTGAGCAGTGTCTGCTGTGGGTGCAGTGTGCGCGGTGTGCAGTGCGTGCAGTATGACCAGTGCGTGCAGTTTGTGCAGTGCGAGCAGTGCGTGCAGTGTGAGCAGTGCGTGCAGTGTGTAGTGTGAACAGTGTGTGCAGTGTGTATAATGTGCGCAGTGTGCGCAGCGTGAGCAGTGTGCAGTGTGTGCAGTGTAAGCAGTGCGTGCAGTGTTTGCAGTGTGTTCAGTGTGCGCAGTGCATGCAGTGTGAGCAGTGCGTGCAGTGTGCTCAGTGCGCAGTGTGTGCAGTGTGTGCACTGTGAGCAGCGTGTGCAGTGTGAGCAGTGTAAGCAGTGCGTGCAGTGTTTACAGTGTGTTGGGTGTGAGCAGTGCCTGCAGTGTGAGCAGTGTGCAGTGTGCCCAGTGCGTGCAGTGTGTGCAGTGTAAGCAGTGCGTGCAGTGTGGTCCGTGTGCAGTGAGCCCAGTGAGTGCAGTGTGAGCAGTGCATGCAGTGTGAGCAGTGTGCAGTGCGTGCAGTGCGAGCAATGCGTGCAGTGTGAGCAGTGTCTACTGTGTGTGCAGTGTTCGCAGTGTGCAGTCCGTGCTGTGCATGCAGTGCAAGCAGCGCGTGCAGAGTGTGCAGTGTGCAGTGCGTCCAGTGTGAGCAGTGTCTACTGTGTGTGCAGTGCGCGCGGTGTGAGCCCTGTTTAGTGTGCCCAGTGTGTGCAGTGTGAGCAGTGTGCAGTGTGTGCAATGTGTGCACTACGCTCAGCGTGAGCAGCGTGAGCAGTGTGCAGTGTGCGCAGTGCGCGCAGTGCGTGCAGTGCTTTCAATGTGTGCAGTGTGTGCAATGATTGTACTGCATGCAGTGTCTGCAGTGCTTTCAGTCTGGGCAGTGTTCGCAGTGTGCAATGCGTGCAGTGTGAGCAGTGAGAGCAGTGCGTGCAGTGTGCAGTGTGAGCAGTGCATTCAGTGCAAGCAGCGCGTGCAGTGTGAGCAGTGTCAGCACTACACGCAGTGTTTGCAGTGTCTTGGGTGTGTGCAGTGCGTAGTGTGTGCAGTGCATGCAGTGCATGCAGTGTGAGCAGCGCGTGCAGTGTGCGCAGTGTGTTGAGTGCGTGCAGTGTGAGCAGTGTGAGCAGTGTCTGCTGTGGGTGCAGTGTGCGCAGTGTGCAGTGCGTGCACTGTGAGCAGTGTGAGCAGTGTCTGCTGTGGGTGCAGTGTGCGCGGTGTGCAGTGCGTGCAGTATGACCAGTGCGTGCAGTTTGTGCAGTGCGAGCAGTGCGTGCAGTGTGAGCAGTGCGTGCAGTGTGTAGTGTGAACAGTGTGTGCAGTGTGTATAATGTGCGCAGTGTGCGCAGCGTGAGCAGTGTGCAGTGTGTGCAGTGTAAGCAGTGCGTGCAGTGTTTGCAGTGTGTTCAGTGTGCGCAGTGCATGCAGTGTGAGCAGTGCGTGCAGTGTGCTCAGTGCGCAGTGTGTGCAGTGTGTGCACTGTGAGCAGCGTGTGCAGTGTGAGCAGTGTAAGCAGTGCGTGCAGTGTTTACAGTGTGTTGGGTGTGAGCAGTGCCTGCAGTGTGAGCAGTGTGCAGTGTGCCCAGTGCGTGCAGTGTGTGCAGTGTAAGCAGTGCGTGCAGTGTGGTCCGTGTGCAGTGAGCCCAGTGAGTGCAGTGTGAGCAGTGCATGCAGTGTGAGCAGTGTGCAGTGCGTGCAGTGCGAGCAATGCGTGCAGTGTGAGCAGTGTCTACTGTGTGTGCAGTGTTCGCAGTGTGCAGTCCGTGCTGTGCATGCAGTGCAAGCAGCGCGTGCAGAGTGTGCAGTGTGCAGTGCGTCCAGTGTGAGCAGTGTCTACTGTGTGTGCAGTGCGCGCGGTGTGAGCCCTGTTTAGTGTGCCCAGTGTGTGCAGTGTGAGCAGTGTGCAGTGTGTGCAATGTGTGCACTACGCTCAGCGTGAGCAGCGTGAGCAGTGTGCAGTGCGCGCAGTGCGCGCAGTGCGTGCAGTGCTTTCAATGTGTGCAGTGTGTGCAATGATTGTACTGCATGCAGTGTCTGCAGTGCTTTCAGTCTGGGCAGTGTTCGCAGTGTGCAATGCGTGCAGTGTGAGCAGTGAGAGCAGTGCGTGCAGTGTGCAGTGTGAGCAGTGCATTCAGTGCAAGCAGCGCGTGCAGTGTGAGCAGTGTCAGCACTACACGCAGTGTTTGCAGTGTCTTGGGTGTGTGCAGTGCGTAGTGTGTGCAGTGCATGCAGTGCATGCAGTGTGAGCAGCGCGTGCAGTGTGCGCAGTGTGTTGAGTGCGTGCACTGTGAGCAGTGTGAGCAGTGTCTGCTGTGGGTGCAGTGTGCGCGGTGTGCAGTGCGTGCAGTGTGACCAGTGCGTGCAGTTTGTGCAGTGCGAGCAGTGCGTGCAGTGTGAGCAGTGCGTGCAGTGTGTAGTGTGAACAGTGTGTGCAGTGTGTATACTGTGCGCAGTGTGCGCAGCGTGAGCAGTGTGCAGTGTGTGCAGTGTAAGCAGTGCGTGCAGTGTTTGCAGTGTGTTCAGTGTAAGCAGTGCATGCAGTGTGAGCAGTGCGTGCAGTGCTTTCAATGTGTGCAGTGTGTGCAATGATTGTACTGCATGCAGTGTCTGCAGTGCTTTCAGTCTGGGCAGTGTTCGCAGTGTGCAATGCGTGCAGTGTGAGCAGTGAGAGCAGTGCGTGCAGTGTGCAGTGTGAGCAGTGCATTCAGTGCAAGCAGCGCGTGCAGTGTGAGCAGTGTCAGCACTACACGCAGTGTTTGCAGTGTCTTGGGTGTGTGCAGTGCGTAGTGTGTGCAGTGCATGCAGTGCATGCAGTGTGAGCAGCGCGTGCAGTGTGCGCAGTGTGTTGAGTGCGTGCAGTGTGAGCAGTGTGAGCAGTGTCTGCTGTGGGTGCAGTGTGCGCAGTGTGCAGTGCGTGCACTGTGAGCAGTGTGAGCAGTGTCTGCTGTGGGTGCAGTGTGCGCGGTGTGCAGTGCGTGCAGTATGACCAGTGCGTGCAGTTTGTGCAGTGCGAGCAGTGCGTGCAGTGTGAGCAGTGCGTGCAGTGTGTAGTGTGAACAGTGTGTGCAGTGTGTATAATGTGCGCAGTGTGCGCAGCGTGAGCAGTGTGCAGTGTGTGCAGTGTAAGCAGTGCGTGCAGTGTTTGCAGTGTGTTCAGTGTGCGCAGTGCATGCAGTGTGAGCAGTGCGTGCAGTGTGCTCAGTGCGCAGTGTGTGCAGTGTGTGCACTGTGAGCAGCGTGTGCAGTGTGAGCAGTGTAAGCAGTGCGTGCAGTGTTTACAGTGTGTTGGGTGTGAGCAGTGCCTGCAGTGTGAGCAGTGTGCAGTGTGCCCAGTGCGTGCAGTGTGTGCAGTGTAAGCAGTGCGTGCAGTGTGGTCCGTGTGCAGTGAGCCCAGTGAGTGCAGTGTGAGCAGTGCATGCAGTGTGAGCAGTGTGCAGTGCGTGCAGTGCGAGCAATGCGTGCAGTGTGAGCAGTGTCTACTGTGTGTGCAGTGTTCGCAGTGTGCAGTCCGTGCTGTGCATGCAGTGCAAGCAGCGCGTGCAGAGTGTGCAGTGTGCAGTGCGTCCAGTGTGAGCAGTGTCTACTGTGTGTGCAGTGCGCGCGGTGTGAGCCCTGTTTAGTGTGCCCAGTGTGTGCAGTGTGAGCAGTGTGCAGTGTGTGCAATGTGTGCACTACGCTCAGCGTGAGCAGCGTGAGCAGTGTGCAGTGCGCGCAGTGCGCGCAGTGCGTGCAGTGCTTTCAATGTGTGCAGTGTGTGCAATGATTGTACTGCAAGCAGTGTCTGCAGTGCTTTCAGTCTGGGCAGTGTTCGCAGTGTGCAATGCGTGCAGTGTGAGCAGTGAGAGCAGTGCGTGCAGTGTGCAGTGTGAGCAGTGCATTCAGTGCAAGCAGCGCGTGCAGTGTGAGCAGTGTCAGCACTACACGCAGTGTTTGCAGTGTCTTGGGTGTGTGCAGTGCGTAGTGTGTGCAGTGCATGCAGTGCATGCAGTGTGAGCAGCGCGTGCAGTGTGCGCAGTGTGTTGAGTGCGTGCACTGTGAGCAGTGTGAGCAGTGTCTGCTGTGGGTGCAGTGTGCGCGGTGTGCAGTGCGTGCAGTATGACCAGTGCGTGCAGTTTGTGCAGTGCGAGCAGTGCGTGCAGTGTGAGCAGTGCGTGCAGTGTGTAGTGTGAACAGTGTGTGCAGTGTGTATACTGTGCGCAGTGTGCGCAGCGTGAGCAGTGTGCAGTGTGTGCAGTGTAAGCAGTGCGTGCAGTGTTTGCAGTGTGTTCAGTGTAAGCAGTGCATGCAGTGTGAGCAGTGCGTGCAGTGTGTTCAGTGCGTTGTGTGTGCAGTGCGCGCAGTGAGAGCCCTGTTTAGTGTGCCCAGTGTGTGCAGTGTGAGCAGTGTGCAGTGTGACCAGCGTGCAGTGTAAGCAGTGCGGGCAGTGTTTGCAGTGTGTTGTGTGTGTGCAGTGCGCAGTGTGTGCAGTGCATGTAGTGCGTGCAGTGTGTGCAGTGCGTGCAGTGTGAGCAGTGCGCAGTGCGTGTAGTCTGTGCAGTGAGTGCAGTGCGTGCAGTGTGCTCAGTGCGCAGTGCGTGCAGTGTGTGCAGTGTGAGCAGCGTGTGCAGTGTGAGCAGTGTAAGCAGTGCGTGCAGTGTTTACAGTGTGTTGGGTGTGAGCAGTGCCTGCAGTGTGAGCAGTGTGCAGTGTGCCCAGTGCGTGCAGTGTGTGCAGTGTAAGCAGAGCGTGCAGTGTGGTCCGTGTGCAGTGAGCAAAGTGCGTGCAGTGTGAGCAGTGCGTGCAGTGTGAGCAGTGCGTGCAGTGTGTGCAGTGTGCATTGTGAGCAGTGTGTGCAGTGCGTACAGTGTGTTAAATGTCCGCAGTGTGCAGTGTGAGCAGTGTAAGCAGTGCGTGCAGTGCTTGCAGTGTGCGCAGTGTGAGCAGTGCATGCAGTGTGAGCAGTGCGTGCAGTGTTAGCAGTGTGAGCAGTGTCTGCTGTGGGTGCAGTGTTCGCAGTGTGCAGTCCGTGCAGTGCATGCAGTGCAAGCAGCACGTGCAGAGTGTGCAGTGTGCAGTGCGTCCAGTGTGAGCAGTGTCTACTGTGTGCGCAGTGTGCAGTGCATGCAGTGCATGCAGTGCGAGCAGCGCGTGCAGTGTGAGCAGTGTGCAGTGTGTGCAATGTGTGCACTACGCTCAGCGTGAGCAGCGTGAGCAGTGTGCAGTGCGCGCAGTGCGTGCAGTGCGTGCAGTGCTTTCAATGTGTGCAGTGTGTGCAATGATTGTACTGCATTCAGTGTCTGCAGTGCTTTCAGTCTGGGCAGTGTTCGCAGTGTGCAGTGCGTGCAGTGTGAGCAGTGCATTCAGTGCAAGCAGCGCGTGCAGTGTTAGCAGTGTCAGCACTACACGCAGTGTTTGCAGTGTCTTGGGTGTGTGCAGTGCGTAGTGTGTGCAGTGCATGCAGTGCATGCAGTGTGAGCAGCGCGTGCAGTGTGCGCAGTGTGTTGAGTGCGTGCAGTGTGAGCAGTGTGAGCAGTGTGTGCTGTGGGTACAGTGTGCGCAGTGTGCAGTGCGTGCACTGTGAGCAGTGTGAGCAGTATCTGCTGTGGGTGCAGTGTGCGCGGTGTGCAGTGCGTGCAGTGTGACCAGTGCGTGCAGTTTGTGCAGTGCGAGCAGTGCGTGCAGTGTGAGCAGTGCGTGCAGTGTGTAGTGTGACCAGTGTGTGCAGTGTGTATACTGTGCGCAGTGTGCGCAGCGTCAGCAGTGTGCAGTGTGTGCAGTGTAAGCAGTGCGTGCAGTGTTTGCAGTGTGTTCAGTGTAAGCAGTGCATGCAGTGTGAGCAGTGCGTGCAGTGTGTTCAGTGCGTTGTGTGTGCAGTGCGCGCAGTGAGAGCCCTGTTTAGTGTGCCCAGTGTGTGCAGTGTGAGCAGTGTGCAGTGTGACCAGCGTGCAGTGTAAGCAGTGCGGGCAGTGTTTGCAGTGTGTTGTGTGTGTGCAGTGCGCAGTGTGTGCAGTGCATGTAGTGCGTGCAGTGTGTGCAGTGCGTGCAGTGTGAGCAGTGCGCAGTGCGTGTAGTCTGTGCAGTGAGTGCAGTGCGTGCAGTGTGCTCAGTGCGCAGTGCGTGCAGTGTGTGCAGTGTGAGCAGCGTGTGCAGTGTGAGCAGTGTAAGCAGTGCGTGCAGTGTTTACAGTGTGTTGGGTGTGAGCAGTGCCTGCAGTGTGAGCAGTGTGCAGTGTGCCCAGTGCGTGCAGTGTGTGCAGTGTAAGCAGTGCGTGCAGTGTGGTCCGTGTGCAGTGAGCCCAGTGAGTGCAGTGTGAGCAGTGCGTGCAGTGTGAGCAGTGAGAGCAGTGTGAGCAGTGTCTGCTGTGTGTGCAGTGTGCGCAGTGTGCAGTGTGACCAGTGTGCAGTGTAAGCAGTGTGGGCAGTGTTTGCAGTGTGGTGTGTGTGCTCAGTGCGCAGTGTGTGCAGTGTGAGCAGCGTGTGCAGTGTGAGCAGTGTAAGCAGTGCGTGCAGTGTTTACAGTGTGTTGGGTGTGAGCAGTGCCTGCAGTGTGAGCAGTGTGCAGTGTGCCCAGTGCGTGCAGTGTGTGCAGTGTAAGCAGTGCGTGCAGTGTGGTCCGTGTGCAGTGCGCCCAGTGCGTGCAGTGTGAGCAGTGCGTGCAGTGTGCGCAGTACGTGCCGTGTGTGCAGTGTGCATTGTGAGCACTGTGTGCAGTGCGTACAGTGTGTTAAATGTGCGCAGTGTGCTGTGTGTGCAGTGTAAGCAGTGCGTGCAGTGTTTGCAGCGTGTTGGGTGTGAGCAGTGCATGCAGTGTGAGCAGTGCGTGCAGTGTGAGCAGTGTGAGCAGTGTCTGCTGTGGGTGCAGTGTGCGCAGTGTGCAGTGCGTGCAGTGCGAGCAATGCGTGCAGTGTGAGCAGTGTGCAGTGTGTGCAGTGAGAGGTGTGTGCAGTGTCTACTGTGTGTGCAGTGTTCGCAGTGTGCAGTCCGTGCAGTGCATGCAGTGCAAGCAGCGCGTGCAGTGTGAGCAGTGCGTGCAGTGTGAGCAGTGTGCAGTCTGTGCAGTGAGAGGTGTGAGCAGTGTCTACTGTGTGTGCAGTGTTCGCAGTGTGCAGTGCATGCAGTGCATGCAGTGCGAGCAGCGCGTGCAGTGTGAGCAGTGTGCAGTCTGTGCAGTGAGAGGTGTGAGCAGTGTCTACTGTGTGTGCAGTGTTCGCAGTGTGCAGTCCGTGCAGTGCATGTAGTGCAAGCAGCGCGTGCAGAGTGTGCAGTGTGCAGTGCGTCCAGTGTGAGCAGTGTCTACTGTGTGTGCAGTGTGCGCAGTGTGCAGTGCATGCAGTGCATGCAGTGCGAGCAGCGCGTGCAGTGTGAGCAGTGTGCAGTGTGTGCAATGTGTGCACTACGCTCAGCGTGAGCAGCGTGAGCAGTGTGCAGTGCGCGCAGTGCGTGCAGTGCGTGCAGTGCTTTCAATGTGTGCAGTGTGTACAATGATTGTACTGCATGCAGTGTCTGCAGTGCTTTCAGTCTGGGCAGTGTTCGCAGTGTGCAGTGCGTGCAGTGTGAGCAGTGAGAGCAGTGCGTGCAGTGTGAGCAGTGCATTCAGTGCAAGCAGCGCGTGCAGTGTGAGCAGTGTCAGCACTACACGCAGTGTTTGCAGTGTCTTGGGTGTGTGCAGTGCGTAGTGTGTGCAGTGCATGCAGTGCATGCAGTGTGAGCAGCGCGTGCAGTGTGCGCAGTGTGTTGAGTGCGTGCAGTGTGAGCAGTGTGAGCAGTGTCTGCTGTGGGTACAGTGTGGGCAGTGTGCACTGCGTGCACTGTGAGCAGTGTGAGCAGTGTCTGCTGTGGGTGCAGTGTGCGCGGTGTGCAGTGCGTGCAGTGTGACCAGTGCGTGCAGTTTGTGCAGTGCGAGCAGTGCGTGCAGTGTGAGCAGTGCGTGCAGTGTGTAGTGTGAACAGTGTGTGCAGTGTGTATACTGTGCGCAGTGTGCGCAGCGTCAGCAGTGTGCAGTGTGTGCAGTGTAAGCAGTGCGTGCAGTGTTTGCAGTGTGTTCAGTGTAAGCAGTGCATGCAGTGTGAGCAGTGCGTGCAGTGTGTTCAGTGCGTTGTGTGTGCAGTGCGCGCAGTGAGAGCCCTGTTTAGTGTGCCCAGTGTGTGCAGTGTGAGCAGTGTGCAGTGTGACCAGTGTGCACTGTAAGCAGTGCGGGCAGTGTTTGCAGTGTGTTGTGTGTGTGCAGTGCGCAGTGTGTGCAGTGCATGTAGTGCGTGCAGTGTGTGCAGTGCGTGCAGTGTGAGCAGTGCGCAGTGCGTGTAGTCTGTGCAGTGAGTGCAGTGCGTGCAGTGTGCTCAGTGCGCAGTGCGTGCAGTGTGTGCAGTGTGAGCAGCGTGTGCAGTGTGAGCAGTGTAAGCAGTGCGTGCAGTGTTTACAGTGTGTTGGGTGTGAGCAGTGCCTGCAGTGTGAGCAGTGTGCAGTGTGCCCAGTGCGTGCAGTGTGTGCAGTGTAAGCAGTGCGTGCAGTGTGGTTCCGTGTGCAGTGAGCCCAGTGAGTGCAGTGTGAGCAGTGCGTGCAGTGTGAGCAGTGAGAGCAGTGTGAGCAGTGTCTGCTGTGTGTGCAGTGTGCGCAGTGTGCAGTGTGACCAGTGTGCAGTGTAAGCAGTGTGGGCAGTGTTTGCAGTGTGGTGTGTGTGCTCAGTGCGCAGTGTGTGCAGTGTGTGCAGTGTGAGCAGCGTGTGCAGTGTGAGCAGTTTAAGCAGTGCGTGCAGTGTTTACAGTGTGTTGGGTGTGAGCAGTGCCTGCAGTGTGAGCAGTGTGCAGTGTGCCCAGTGCGTGCAGTGTGTGCAGTGTAAGCAGTGCGTGCAGTGTGGTCCGTGTGCAGTGCGCCCAGTGCGTGCAGTGTGAGCAGTGCGTGCAGTGTGCGCAGTACGTGCCGTGTGTGCAGTGTGCATTGTGAGCAGTGTGTGCAGTGCGTACAGTGTGTTAAATGTGCGCAGTGTGCTGTGTGTGCAGTGTAAGCAGTGCGTGCAGTGTTTGCAGTGTGTTGGGTGTGAGCAGTGCATGCAGTGTGAGCAGTGCGTGCAGTGTGAGCAGTGTGAGCAGTGTCTGCTGTGGGTGCAGTGTGCGCAGTGTGCAGTGCGTGCAGTGCGAGCAATGCGTGCAGTGTGAGCAGTGTGCAGTCTGTGCAGTGAGAGGTGTGAGCAGTGTCTACTGTGTGTGCAGTGTTCGCAGTGTGCAGTCCGTGCAGTGCATGCAGTGCAAGCAGCGCGTGCAGAGTGTGCAGTGTGCAGTGCGTCCAGTGTGAGCAGTGTCTACTGTGTGTGCAGTGTGCGCAGTGTGCAGTGCATGCAGTGCATGCAGTGCGAGCAGCGCGTGCAGTGTGAGCAGTGTGCAGTGTGTGCAATGTGTGCACTACGCTCAGCGTGAGCAGCGTGAGCAGTGTGCAGTGCGCGCAGTGCGTGCAGTGCGTGCAGTGCTTTCAATGTGTGCAGTGTGTACAATGATTGTACTGCATGCAGTGTCTGCAGTGCTTTCAGTCTGGGCAGTGTTCGCAGTGTGCAGTGCGTGCAGTGTGAGCAGTGAGAGCAGTGCGTGCAGTGTGCAGTGTGAGCAGTGCATTCAGTGCAAGCAGCGCGTGCAGTGTGAGCAGTGTCAGCACTACACGCAGTGTTTGCAGTGTCTTGGGTGTGTGCAGTGCGTAGTGTGTGCAGTGCATGCAGTGCATGCAGTGTGAGCAGCGCGTGCAGTGTGCGCAGTGTGTTGAGTGCGTGCAGTGTGAGCAGTGTGAGCAGTGTCTGCTGTGGGTACAGTGTGGGCAGTGTGCACTGCGTGCACTGTGAGCAGTGTGAGCAGTGTCTGCTGTGGGTGCAGTGTGCGCGGTGTGCAGTGCGTGCAGTGTGACCAGTGCGTGCAGTTTGTGCAGTGCGAGCAGTGCGTGCAGTGTGAGCAGTGCGTGCAGTGTGTAGTGTGAACAGTGTGTGCAGTGTATATAATGTGCGCAGTTTGCGCAGCGTGAGCAGTGTGCAGTGTGTGCAGTGTAAGCAGTGCGTGCAGTGTTTGCAGTGTGTTCAGTGTAAGCAGTGCATGCAGTGTGAGCAGTGCGTGCAGTGTGTTCAGTGCGTTGTGTGTGCAGTGCGCGCAGTGAGAGCCCTGTTTAGTGTGCCCAGTGTGTGCAGTGTGAGCAGTGTGCAGTGTGACCAGCGTGCAGTGTAAGCAGTGCGGGCAGTGTTTGCAGTGTGTTGTGTGTGTGCAGTGCGCAGTGTGTGCAGTGCATGTAGTGCGTGCAGTGTGTGCAGTGCGTGCAGTGTGAGCAGTGCGCAGTGCGTGTAGTCTGTGCAGTGAGTGCAGTGCGTGCAGTGTGCTCAGTGCGCAGTGCGTGCAGTGTGTGCAGTGTGAGCAGTGTGAGCAGCGTGTGCAGTGTGAGCAGTGTAAGCAGTGCGTGCAGTGTTTACAGTGTGTTGGGTGTGAGCAGTGCCTGCAGTGTGAGCAGTGTGCAGTGTGCCCAGTGCGTGCAGTGTGTGCAGTGTAAGCAGTGCGTGCAGTGTGGTCCGTGTGCAGTGAGCCCAGTGAGTGCAGTGTGAGCAGTGCGTGCAGTGTTTGCAGTGTGTTGGGTGTGAGCAGTGTCTGCTATGTGTGCAGTGTGACCAGTGTGCAGTGTAAGCAGTGTGGGCAGTGTTTGCAGTGTGGTGTGTGTGCTCAGTGCGCAGTGCGTGCAGTGTGTGCACTGTGAGCAGCGTGTGCAGTGTGAGCAGTGTAAGCAGTGCGTGCAGTGTTTACAGTGTGTTGGGTGTGAGCAGTGCCTGCAGTGTGAGCAGTGTGCAGTGTGCCCAGTGCGTGCAGTGTGTGCAGTGTAAGCAGTGCGTGCAGTGTGGTCCGTGTGCAGTGCGCCCAGTGCGTGCAGTGTGAGCAGTACGTGCCGTGTGTGCAGTGTGCATTGTGAGCAGTGTGTGCAGTGCGTACAGTGTGTTAAATGTGCGCAGTGTGCAGTGTGTGCAGTGTAAGCAGTGCGTGCAGTGTTTGCAGTGTGTTGGGTGTGAGCAGTGCATGCAGTGTGAGCAGTGCGTGCAGTGTGAGCAGTGTGAGCAGTGTCTGCTGTGGGTGCAGTGTGCGCAGTGTGCAGTGCGTGCAGTGCGAGCAATGCGTGCAGTGTGAGCAGTGTGCAGTGTGTGCAGTGAGAGGTGTGAGCAGTGTCTACTGTGTGTGCAGTGTTCGCAGTGTGCAGTCCGTGCAGTGCATGCAGTGCAAGCAGCGCGTGCCGAGTGTGCAGTGTGCAGTGCGTCCAGTGTGAGCAGTGTCTACTGTGTGTGCAGTGTGCGCAGTGTGCAGTGCATGCAGTGCATGCAGTGCGAGCAGCGCGTGCAGTGTGAGCAGTGTGCAGTGTGTGCAATGTGTGCACTACGCTCCGCGTGAGCAGCGTGAGCAGTGTGCAGTGCGCGCAGTGCGCGCAGTGCGTGCAGTGCGTGCAGTGCTTTCAATGTGTGCAATGATTGTACTGCATTCAGTGTCTGCAGTGCTTTCAGTCTGGGCAGTGTTCGCAGTGTGCAGTGCGTGCAGTGTGAGCAGTGAGAGCAGTGCGTGCAGTGTGAGCAGTGAGAGCAGTGCGTGCAGTGTGAGCAGTGCATTCAGTGCAAGCAGCGCGTGCAGTGTTAGCAGTGTCAGCACTACACGCAGTGTTTGCAGTGTCTTGGGTGTGTGCAGTGCGTAGTGTGTGCAGTGCATGCAGTGCATGCAGTGTGAGCAGCGCGTGCAGTGTGCGCAGTGTGTTGAGTGCGTGCAGTGTGAGCAGTGTGAGCAGTGTGTGCTGTGGGTACAGTGTGGGCAGTGTGCACTGCGTGCACTGTGAGCAGTGTGAGCAGTGTCTGCTGTGGGTGCAGTGTGCGCAGTGTGCAGTGCGTGCAGTGCGAGCAATGCGTGCAGTGTGAGCAGTGTCTACTGTGTGTGCAGTGTTCGCAGTGTGCAGTCCGTGCAGTGCATGCAGTGCAAGCAGCGCGTGCAGAGTGTGCAGTGTGCAGTGCGTCCAGTGTGAGCAGTGTCTACTGTGTGTGCAGTGTGCGCGGTGTGAAGTGCGTGCAGTGTGACCAGTGCGTGCAGTTTGTGCAGTGCGAGCAGTGCGTGCAGTGTGAGCAGTGCGTGCAGTGTGTAGTGTGAACAGAGTGTGCAGTGTGTATAATGTGCGCAGTGTGCGCAGCGTGAGCAGTGTGCAGTGTGTGCAGGGTAAGCAGTGCGTGCAGTGTTTGCAGTGTGTTCAGTGTAAGCAGTGCGTGCAGTGTGTTCAGTGCGTTGTGTGTACAGTGCGCGCAGTGTGAGCCCTGTTTAGTGTGCCCAGTGTGTGCAGTGTGAGCAGTGTGCAGTGTGACCAGCGTGCAGTGTAAGCAGTGTGGGCAGTGTTTGCAGTGTGTTGTGTGTGTGCAGTGCGCAGTGTGTGCAGTGCATGTAGTGCGTGCAGTGTGTGCAGTGCGTGCAGTGTGAGCAGTGCGCAGTGCGTGTAGTCTGTGCAGTGAGTGCAGTGCGTGCAGTGTGCTCAGTGCGCAGTGTGTGCAGTGCGTGCAGTGTGAGCAGTGTGAGCAGTACCTGCTGTGCGCGCAGTGTGCGCAGTGTGCAGTGCGTACAGTGCGTGCAGTACTTTCAATGTGTGCAATGTGTGCAGTGATTGTACTGCATGCAGTGTCTGCAGTGCTTTCAGTCTGGGCAGTGTTCTCAGTGTGCAGTGCGTGCAGTGTGAGCAGTGAGAGCAGTGTGAGCAGTGTCTGCTGTGTGTGCAGTGTGCGCAGTGTGCAGTGTGACCAGTGTGCAGTGTAAGCAGTGTGGGCAGTGTTTGCAGTGTGGTGTGTGTGCTCAGTGCGCAGTGTGTGCAGTGTGTGCAGCGTGTGCAGCGTGAGCAGTGTGAGCAGTGTAAGCAGTGCGTGCAGTGTTTACAGTGTGTTGGGTGTGAGCAGTGCCTGCAGTGTGAGCAGTGTGCAGTGTGCCCAGTGCGTGCAGTGTGTGCAGTGTAAGCAGTGCGTGCAGTGTGGTCCGTGTGCAGTGCGCCCAGTGCGTGCAGTGTGAGCAGTGCGTGCAGTGTGAGCAGTACGTGCCGTGTGTGCAGTGTGCATTGTGAGCAGTGTGTGCAGTGCGTACAGTGTGTTAAATGTGCGCAGTGTGCAGTGTGTGCAGTGTAAGCAGTGCGTGCAGTGTTTGCAGTGTGTTGGGTGTGAGCAGTGCATGCAGTGTGAGCAGTGCGTGCAGTGTGAGCAGTGTGAGCAGTGTCTGTTGTGGGTGCAGTGTGCGCAGTGTGCAGTGCGTGCAGTGCGAGCAATGCGTGCAGTGTGAGCAGTGTGCAGTGTGTGCAGTGAGAGGTGTGTGCAGTGTCTACTGTGTGTGCAGTGTTCGCAGTGTGCAGTCCGTGCAGTGCATGCAGTGCAAGCAGCGCGTGCAGAGTGTGCAGTGTGCAGTGCGTCCAGTGTGAGCAGTGTCTACTGTGTGTGCAGTGTGCGCAGTGTGCAGTGCATGCAGTGCATGCAGTGCGAGCAGCGCGTGCAGTGTGAGCAGTGTGCAGTGTGTGCAATGTGTGCACTACGCTCAGCGTGAGCAGCGTGAGCAGTGTGCAGTGCGCGCAGTGTGAGCAGTGAGAGCAGTGCGTGCAGTGTGCAGTGTGAGCAGTGCATTCAGTGCAAGCAGCGCGTGCAGTGTGAGCAGTGTCAGCACTACACGCAGTGTTTGCAGTGTCTTGGGTGTGTGCAGTGCGTAGTGTGTGCAGTGCATGCAGTGCATGCAGTGTGAGCAGCGCGTGCAGTGTGCGCAGTGTGTTGAGTGCGTGCAGTGTGAGCAGTGTGAGCAGTGTCTGCTGTGGGTGCAGTGTGCGCAGTGTGCAGTGCGTGTACTGTGAGCAGTGTGAGCAGTGTCTGCTGTGGGTGCAGTGTGCGCGGTGTGCAGTGCGTGCAGTATGACCAGTGCGTGCAGTTTGTGCAGTGCGAGCAGTGCGTGCAGTGTGAGCAGTGCGTGCAGTGTGTAGTGTGAACAGTGTGTGCAGTGTGTATAATGTGCGCAGTGTGGCAGCGTCAGCAGTGTGCAGTGTGTGCAGTGTAAGCAGTGCGTGCAGTGTTTGCAGTGTGTTCAGTATGCGCAGTGCATGCAGTGTGAGCAGTGCGTGCAGTGTGCTCAGTGCGCAGTGTGTGCAGTGTGTGCACTGTGAGCAGCGTGTGCAGTGTGAGCAGTGTAAGCAGTGCGTGCAGTGTTTACAGTGTGTTGGGTGAGAGCAGTGCCTGCAGTGTGAGCAGTGTGCAGTGTGCCCAGTGCGTGCAGTGTGTGCAGTGTAAGCAGTGCGTGCAGTGTGGTCCGCGTGCAGTTAGCCCAGTGAGTGCAGTGTGAGCAGTGCGTGCAGAGTGAGCAGTACGTGCAGTGTGTGCAGTGTGCATTGTGAGCAGTGTGTGCAGTGCGTACAGTGTGTGAAATGTGCGCAGTGTGCAGTGTGAGCAGTGTAAGCAGTGCGTGCAGTGTTTGCAGTGTGTTGGGTGTGAGCAGTGCGTGCAGCGTGAGCAGTGCGTGCAGTGTGAGCAGTGTCTACTGTGTGTGCAGTGTTCGCAGTGTGCAGTCCGTGCAGTGCATGCAGTGCAAGCAGCGCGTGCAGAGTGTGCAGTGTGCAGTGCGTGCACTGTGAGCAGTGTCTACTGTGGGTGCAGTGTGCGCGGTGTGAAGTGCATGCAGTGTGACCAGTGCGTGCAGTTTGTGCAGTGCGAGCAGTGCGTGCAGTGTAGAGCAGTGCGTGCAGTGTGTAGTGTGAACAGTGTGTGCAGTGTGTATAATGTGCGCAGTGTGCGCAGCGTGAGCAGTGTGCAGTGTGTGCAGGGTAAGCAGTGCGTGCAGTGTTTGCAGTGTGTTCAGTGTAAGCAGTGCGTGCAGTGTGTTCAGTGCGTTGTGTGTACAGTGCGCGCAGTGTGAGCCCTGTTTAGTGTGCCCAGTGCGTGCAGTGTGAGCAGTGCGTGCAGTGTGTGCAGTGTGCATTGTGAGCAGTGTGTGCAGTGCGTACAGTGTGTGAAATGTGCGCAGTGTGCAGTGTGAGCAGTGTAAGCAGTGCGTGCAGTGTTTGCAGTGTGTTGGGTGTGAGCAGTGCATGCAGTGTGAGCAGTGCGTGCAGTGTGAGCAGTATGAGCAGTACCTGCTGTGCGTGCAGTGTGCGCAGTGTGCAGTGCGTACAGTGCGTGCAGTGCTTTCAATGTGTGCAGTGTGTGCAGTGATTGTACTGCATGCAGTGTCTGCAGTGCTTTCAGTCTGGGCAGTATTCTCAGTGTGCAGTGCGTGCAGTGTGAGCAGTGAGAGCAGTGTGAGCAGTGTCTGCTGTGTATGCAGTGTGCGCAGTGTGCAGTGCGTGCAGTGTGAGCAGTGTGAGCAGTGTCTGCTGTGTGTGCAGTGTGCGCAGTGTGCAGTGCGTGCACTGTGAGCAGTGTGAGCAGTGTCTGCTGTGGGTGCAGTGTGCGCGGTGTGAAGTGCGTGCAGTGTGACCAGTGCGTGCAGTTTGTGCAGTGCGAGCAGTGCGTGCAGTGTAGAGCAGTGCGTGCAGTGTGTAGTGTGAACAGTGTGTGCAGTGTGTATGTGCGCAGTGTGCGCAGCGTGAGCAGTGTGCAGTGTGTGCAGTGTAAGCAGTGCGTGCAGTGTTTGCAGTGTGTTGGGTGTGAGCAGTGCTTGCAGTGTGAGCAGTGCGTGCAGTGTGAGCAGTGTGAGCAGTGTCTGCTGTGGGTGCAGTGTGCGCAGTGTGCAGTGCGTGCAGTGCGAGCAATGCGTGCAGTGTGAGCAGTGTGCAGTGTGTGCAGTGAGAGGTGTGAGCAGTGTCTACTGTGTGTGCAGTGTTCGCAGTGTGCAGTCCGTGCAGTGCATGCAGTGCAAGCAGCGCGTGCAGAGTGTGCAGTGTGCAGTGCGTCCAGTGTGAGCAGTGTCTACTGTGTGTGCAGTGTGCGCAGTGTGCAGTGCATGCAGTGCATGCAGTGCGAGCAGCGCGTGCAGTGTGAGCAGTGTGCAGTGTGTGCAATGTGTGCACTACGCTCAGCGTGAGCAGCGTGAGCAGTGTGCAGTGCGCGCAGTGCGTGCAGTGCGTGCAGTGCTTTCAATGTGTGCAGTGTGTACAATGATTGTACTGCATGCAGTGTCTGCAGTGCTTTCAGTCTGGGCAGTGTTCGCAGTGTGCAGTGCGTGCAGTGTGAGCAGTGCATTCAGTGCAAGCAGCGCGTGCAGTGTGAGCAGTGTCAGCACTACACGCAGTGTTTGCAGTGTCTTGGGTGTGTGCAGTGCGTAGTGTGTGCAGTGCATGCAGTGCATGCAGTGTGAGCAGCGCGTGCAGTGTGCGCAGTGTGTTGAGTGCGTGCAGTGTGAGCAGTGTGAGCAGTGTCTGCTGTGGGTACAGTGTGGGCAGTGTGCACTGCGTGCACTGTGAGCAGTGTGAGCAGTGTCTGCTGTGGGTGCAGTGTGCGCGGTGTGCAGTGCATGCAGTGTGACCAGTGCGTGCAGTTTATGCAGTGCGAGCAGTGCGTGCAGTGTGAGCAGTGCGTGCAGTGTGTAGTGTGAACAGTGTGTGCAGTGTGTATAATGTGCGCAGTGTGCGCAGCGTGAGCAGTGTGCAGTGTGTGCAGTGTAAGCAGTGCGTGCAGTGTTTGCAGTGTGTTCAGTGTAAGCAGTGCATGCAGTGTGAGCAGTGCGTGCAGTGTGTTCAGTGCGTTGTGTGTACAGTTCGCGCAGTGTGAGCCCTGTTTAGTGTGCCCAGTGTGTGCAGTGTGAGCAGTGTGCAGTGTGACCAGCGTGCAGTGTAAGCAGTGCGGGCAGTGTTTGCAGTGTGTTGTGTGTGTGCAGTGCGCAGTGTGTGCAGTGCATGTAGTGCGTGCAGTGTGTGCAGTGCGTGCAGTGTGAGCAGTGCGCAGTGCGTGTAGTCTGTGCAGTGAGTGCAGTGCGTGCAGTGTGCTCAGTGCGCAGTGTGTGCAGTGTGTGCAGTGTGAGCAGCGTGTGCAGTGTGAGCAGTGTAAGCAGTGCGTTGGGTGTGAGCAGTGCCTGCAGTGTGAGCAGTGTGCAGTGTGCCCAGTGCGTGCAGTGTGTGCAGTGTAAGCAGTGCGTGCAGTGTGGTCCGTGTGCAGTGAGCCCAGTGAGTGCAGTGTGAGCAGTGCGTGCAGTGTGAGCAGTGCGTGGTGTGTGCAGTGTGCATTGTGAGCAGTGTGTGCAGTGCGTACAGTGTGTTAAATGTGCGCAGTGTGCAGTGTGAGCAGTGTAAGCAGTGCGTGCAGTGTTTGCAGTGTGTTGGGTGTGAGCAGTGCATGCAGTGTGAGCAGTGCGTGCAGTGTGAGCAGTGTGAGCAGTACCTGCTGTGCGTGCAGTGTGCGCAGTGTGCAGTGCGTACAGTGCGTGCAGTACTTTCAATGTGTGCAGTGTGTGTAGTGATTGTACTGCATGCAGTGTCTGCAGTGCTTTCAGTCTGGGCAGTGTTCTCAGTGTGCAGTGCGTGCAGTGTGAGCAGTGAGAGCAGTGTGAGCAGTGTCTGCTGTGTGTGCAGTGTGCGCAGTGTGCAGTGTGACCAGTGTGCAGTGTAAGCAGTGCGTGCAGTGTTTGCAGTGTGTTGGGTGTGAGCAGTGCATGCAGTGTGAGCAGTGCGTGCAGTGTGAGCAGTGTGAGCAGTGTCTGCTGTGGGTGCAGTGTGCGCAGTGTGCAGTGCGTGCAGTGCGAGCAATGCGTGCAGTGTGAGCAGTGTGCAGTGTGTGCAGTGAGAGGTGTGTGCAGTGTCTACTGTGTGTGCAGTGTTCGCAGTGTGCAGTCCGTGCAGTGCATGCAGTGCAAGCAGCGCGTGCAGAGTGTGCAGTGTGCAGTGCGTCCAGTGTGAGCAGTGTCTACTGTGTGTGCAGTGTGCGCAGTGTGCAGTGCATGCAGTGCATGCAGTGCGAGCAGCGCGTGCAGTGTGAGCAGTGTGCAGTGTGTGCAATGTGTGCACTACGCTCAGCGTGAGCAGCGTGAGCAGTGTGCAGTGCGCGCAGTGCGTGCAGTGCGTGCAGTGCTTTCAATGTGTGCAGTGTGTACAATGATTGTACTGCATGCAGTGTCTGCAGTGCTTTCAGTCTGGGCAGTGTTCGCAGTGTGCAGTGCGTGCAGTGTGAGCAGTGAGAGCAGTGCGTGCAGTGTGCAGTGTGAGCAGTGCATTCAGTGCAAGCAGCGCGTGCAGTGTGAGCAGTGTCAGCACTACACGCAGTGTTTGCAGTGTCTTGGGTGTGTGCAGTGCGTAGTGTGTGCAGTGCATGCAGTGCATGCAGTGTGAGCAGCGCGTGCAGTGTGCGCAGTGTGTTGAGTGCGTGCAGTGTGAGCAGTGTGAGCAGTGTCTGCTGTGGGTGCAGTGTGCGCAGTGTGCAGTGCGTGCAGTGCGAGCAATGCGTGCAGTGTGAGCAGTGTGAGCAGTGTCTGCTGTGGGTGCAGTGTGCGCAGTGTGCAGTGCGTGCAGTGTGAGCAGTGCGTGCAGTGTGAGCAGTGTGAGCAGTGTCTGCTGTGGGTGCAGTGTGCGCAGTGTGCAGTGCGTGCAGTGCGAGCAATGCGTGCAGTGTGAGCAGTGTGCAGTGTGTGCAGTGAGAGGTGTGTGCAGTGTCTACTGTGTGTGCAGTGTTCGCAGTGTGCAGTCCGTGCAGTGCATGCAGTGCAAGCAGCGCGTGCAGTGTGAGCAGTGCGTGCAGTGTGAGCAGTGTGCAGTCTGTGCAGTGAGAGGTGTGAGCAGTGTCTACTGTGTGTGCAGTGTTCGCAGTGTGCAGTGCATGCAGTGCATGCAGTGCGAGCAGCGCGTGCAGTGTGAGCAGTGTGCAGTCTGTGCAGTGAGAGGTGTGAGCAGTGTCTACTGTGTGTGCAGTGTTCGCAGTGTGCAGTCCGTGCAGTGCATGTAGTGCAAGCAGCGCGTGCAGAGTGTGCAGTGTGCAGTGCGTCCAGTGTGAGCAGTGTCTACTGTGTGTGCAGTGTGCGCAGTGTGCAGTGCATGCAGTGCATGCAGTGCGAGCAGCGCGTGCAGTGTGAGCAGTGTGCAGTGTGTGCAATGTGTGCACTACGCTCAGCGTGAGCAGCGTGAGCAGTGTGCAGTGCGCGCAGTGCGTGCAGTGCGTGCAGTGCTTTCAATGTGTGCAGTGTGTACAATGATTGTACTGCATGCAGTGTCTGCAGTGCTTTCAGTCTGGGCAGTGTTCACAGTGTGCAGTGCGTGCAGTGTGAGCAGTGAGAGCAGTGCGTGCAGTGTGAGCAGTGCATTCAGTGCAAGCAGCGCGTGCAGTGTGAGCAGTGTCAGCACTACACGCAGTGTTTGCAGTGTCTTGGGTGTGTGCAGTGCGTAGTGTGTGCAGTGCATGCAGTGCATGCAGTGTGAGCAGCGCGTGCAGTGTGCGCAGTGTGTTGAGTGCGTGCAGTGTGAGCAGTGTGAGCAGTGTCTGCTGTGGGTACAGTGTGGGCAGTGTGCACTGCGTGCACTGTGAGCAGTGTGAGCAGTGTCTGCTGTGGGTGCAGTGTGCGCGGTGTGAAGTGCGTGCAGTGTGACCAGTGCGTGCAGTTTGTGCAGTGCGAGCAGTGCGTGCAGTGTGAGCAGTGCGTGCAGTGTGTAGTGTGAACAGTGTGTGCAGTGTGTATACTGTGCGCAGTGTGCACAGCGTCAGCAGTGTGCAGTGTGTGCAGTGTAAGCAGTGCGTGCAGTGTTTGCAGTGTGTTCAGTGTAAGCAGTGCATGCAGTGTGAGCAGTGCGTGCAGTGTGTTCAGTGCGTTGTGTGTGCAGTGCGCGCAGTGAGAGCCCTGTTTAGTGTGCCCAGTGTGTGCAGTGTGAGCAGTGTGCAGTGTGACCAGCGTGCACTGTAAGCAGTGCGGGCAGTGTTTGCATTGTGTTGTGTGTGTGCAGTGCGCAGTGTGTGCAGTGCATGTAGTGCGTGCAGTGTGTGCAGTGCGTGCAGTGTGAGCAGTGCGCAGTGCGTGTAGTCTGTGCAGTGAGTGCAGTGCGTGCAGTGTGCTCAGTGCGCAGTGCGTGCAGTGTGTGCAGTGTGAGCAGCGTGTGCAGTGTGAGCAGTGTAAGCAGTGCGTGCAGTGTTTACAGTGTGTTGGGTGTGAGCAGTGCCTGCAGTGTGAGCAGTGTGCAGTGTGCCCAGTGCGTGCAGTGTGTGCAGTGTAAGCAGTGCGTGCAGTGTGGTTCCGTGTGCAGTGAGCCCAGTGAGTGCAGTGTGAGCAGTGCGTGCAGTGTGAGCAGTGAGAGCAGTGTGAGCAGTGTCTGCTGTGTGTGCAGTGTGCGCAGTGTGCAGTGTGACCAGTGTGCAGTGTAAGCAGTGTGGGCAGTGTTTGCAGTGTGGTGTGTGTGCTCAGTGCGCAGTGTGTGCAGTGTGTGCAGTGTGAGCAGCGTGTGCAGTGTGAGCAGTTTAAGCAGTGCGTGCAGTGTTTACAGTGTGTTGGGTGTGAGCAGTGCCTGCAGTGTGAGCAGTGTGCAGTGTGCCCAGTGCGTGCAGTGTGTGCAGTGTAAGCAGTGCGTGCAGTGTGGTCCGTGTGCAGTGAGCCCAGTGAGTGCAGTGTGAGCAGTGCGTGCAGTGTGAGCAGTGCGTGGTGTGTGCAGTGTGCATTGTGAGCAGTGTGTGCAGTGCGTACAGTGTGTTAAATGTGCGCAGTGTGCAGTGTGAGCAGTGTAAGCAGTGCGTGCAGTGTTTGCAGTGTGTTGGGTGTGAGCAGTGCATGCAGTGTGAGCAGTGCGTGCAGTGTGAGCAGTGTGAGCAGTACCTGCTGTGCGTGCAGTGTGCGCAGTGTGCAGTGCGTACAGTGCGTGCAGTACTTTCAATGTGTGCAGTGTGTGTAGTGATTGTACTGCATGCAGTGTCTGCAGTGCTTTCAGTCTGGGCAGTGTTCTCAGTGTGCAGTGCGTGCAGTGTGAGCAGTGAGAGCAGTGTGAGCAGTGTCTGCTGTGTGTGCAGTGTGCGCAGTGTGCAGTGTGACCAGTGTGCAGTGTAAGCAGTGCGTGCAGTGTTTGCAGTGTGTTGGGTGTGAGCAGTGCATGCAGTGTGAGCAGTGCGTGCAGTGTGAGCAGTGTGAGCAGTGTCTGCTGTGGGTGCAGTGTGCGCAGTGTGCAGTGCGTGCAGTGCGAGCAATGCGTGCAGTGTGAGCAGTGTGCAGTGTGTGCAGTGAGAGGTGTGTGCAGTGTCTACTGTGTGTGCAGTGTTCGCAGTGTGCAGTCCGTGCAGTGCATGCAGTGCAAGCAGCGCGTGCCGAGTGTGCAGTGTGCAGTGCGTCCAGTGTGAGCAGTGTCTACTGTGTGTGCAGTGTGCGCAGTGTGCAGTGCATGCAGTGCATGCAGTGCGAGCAGCGCGTGCAGTGTGAGCAGTGTGCAGTGTGTGCAATGTGTGCACTACGCTCAGCGTGAGCAGCGTGAGCAGTGTGCAGTGCGCGCAGTGCGTGCAGTGCGTGCAGTGCTTTCAATGTGTGCAGTGTGTACAATGATTGTACTGCATGCAGTGTCTGCAGTGCTTTCAGTCTGGGCAGTGTTCGCAGTGTGCAGTGCGTGCAGTGTGAGCAGTGAGAGCAGTGCGTGCAGTGTGCAGTGTGAGCAGTGCATTCAGTGCAAGCAGCGCGTGCAGTGTGAGCAGTGTCAGCACTACACGCAGTGTTTGCAGTGTCTTGGGTGTGTGCAGTGCGTAGTGTGTGCAGTGCATGCAGTGCATGCAGTGTGAGCAGCGCGTGCAGTGTGCGCAGTGTGTTGAGTGCGTGCAGTGTGAGCAGTGTGAGCAGTGTCTGCTGTGGGTGCAGTGTGCGCAGTGTGCAGTGCGTGCAGTGCGAGCAATGCGTGCAGTGTGAGCAGTGTGAGCAGTGTCTGCTGTGGGTGCAGTGTGCGCAGTGTGCAGTGCGTGCAGTGTGAGCAGTGCGTGCAGTGTGAGCAGTGTGAGCAGTGTCTGCTGTGGGTGCAGTGTGCGCAGTGTGCAGTGCGTGCAGTGCGAGCAATGCGTGCAGTGTGAGCAGTGTGCAGTGTGTGCAGTGAGAGGTGTGTGCAGTGTCTACTGTGTGTGCAGTGTTCGCAGTGTGCAGTCCGTGCAGTGCATGCAGTGCAAGCAGCGCGTGCAGAGTGTGCAGTGTGCAGTGCGTCCAGTGTGAGCAGTGTCTACTGTGTGTGCAGTGTGCGCAGTGTGCAGTGCATGCAGTGCATGCAGTGCGAGCAGCGCGTGCAGTGTGAGCAGTGTGCAGTGTGTGCAATGTGTGCACTACGCTCAGCGTGAGCAGCGTGAGCAGTGTGCAGTGCGCGCAGTGCGTGCAGTGCGTGCAGTGCTTTCAATGTGTGCAGTGTGTACAATGATTGTACTGCATGCAGTGTCTGCAGTGCTTTCAGTCTGGGCAGTGTTCGCAGTGTGCAGTGCGTGCAGTGTGAGCAGTGAGAGCAGTGCGTGCAGTGTGCAGTGTGAGCAGTGCATTCAGTGCAAGCAGCGCGTGCAGTGTGAGCAGTGTCAGCACTACACGCAGTGTTTGCAGTGTCTTGGGTGTGTGCAGTGCGTAGTGTGTGCAGTGCATGCAGTGCATGCAGTGTGAGCAGCGCGTGCAGTGTGCGCAGTGTGTTGAGTGCATGCAGTGTGAGCAGTGTGAGCAGTGTCTGCTGTGGGTACAGTGTGGGCAGTGTGCACTGCGTGCACTGTGAGCAGTGTGAGCAGTGTCTGCTGTGGGTGCAGTGTGCGCGGTGTGCAGTGCGTGCAGTGTGAGCAGTGCGTGCAGTTTGTGCAGTGTGAACAGTGTGTGCAGTGTGTATAATGTGCGCAGTGTGCGCAGCGTCAGCAGTGTGCAGTGTGTGCAGTGTAAGCAGTGCGTGCAGTGTTTGCAGTGTGTTCAGTGTAAGCAGTGCATGCAGTGTGAGCAGTGCGTGCAGTGTGAGCAGTGCGTGCAGTGTGTTCAGTGCGTTGTGTGTACAGTGCGCGCAGTGAGAGCCCTGTTTAGTGTGCCCAGTGTGTGCAGTGTGAGCAGTGTGCAGTGTGACCAGCGTACAGTGTAAGCAGTGCGGGCAGTGTTTGCAGTGTGTTGTGTGTGTGCAGTGCGCAGTGTGTGCAGTGCATGTAGTGCGTGCAGTGTGTGCAGTGCGTGCAGTGTGAGCAGTGCGCAGTGCGTGTAGTCTGTGCAGTGAGTGCAGTGCGTGCAGTGTGCTCAGTGCGCAGTGTGTGCAGTGTGTGCAGTGTGAGCAGCGTGTGCAGTGTGAGCAGTGTAAGCAGTGCGTGCAGTGTTTACAGTGTGTTGGGTGTGAGCAGTGCCTGCAGTGTGAGCAGTGTGCAGTGTGCCCAGTGCGTGCAGTGTGTGCAGTGTAAGCAGTGCGTGCAGTGTGGTCCGTGTGCAGTGCGCCCAGTGCGTGCAGTGTGAGCAGTACGTGCCGTGTGTGCAGTGTGCATTGTGAGCAGTGTGTGCAGTGCGTACAGTGTGTTAAATGTGCGCAGTGTGCAGTGTGTGCAGTGTAAGCAGTGCGTGCAGTGTTTGCAGTGTGTTGGGTGTGAGCAGTGCATGCAGTGTGAGCAGTGCGTGCAGTGTGAGCAGTGTGAGCAGTGTCTGCTGTGGGTGCAGTGTGCGCAGTGTGCAGTGCGTGCAGTGCGAGCAATGCGTGCAGTGTGAGCAGTGTGCAGTCTGTGCAGTGAGAGGTGTGAGCAGTGTCTACTGTGTGTGCAGTGTTCGCAGTGTGCAGTCCGTGCAGTGCATGCAGTGCAAGCAGCGCGTGCCGAGTGTGCAGTGTGCAGTGCGTCCAGTGTGAGCAGTGTCTACTGTGTGTGCAGTGTGCGCAGTGTGCAGTGCATGCAGTGCATGCAGTGCGAGCAGCGCGTGCAGTGTGAGCAGTGTGCAGTGTGTGCAATGTGTGCACTACGCTCAGCGTGAGCAGCGTGAGCAGTGTGCAGTGCGCGCAGTGCGTGCAGTGCGTGCAGTGCTTTCAATGTGTGCAGTGTGTGCAATGATTGTACTGCATTCAGTGTCTGCAGTGCTTTCAGTCTGGGCAGTGTTCGCAGTGTGCAGTGTGAGCAGTGAGAGCAGTGCGTGCAGTGTGAGCAGTGTGAGCAGTGAGAGCAGTGCGTGCAGTGTGAGCAGTGCATTCAGTGCAAGCAGCGCGTGCAGTGTTAGCAGTGTCAGCACTACACGCAGTGTTTGCAGTGTCTTGGGTGTGTGCAGTGCGTAGTGTGTGCAGTGCATGCAGTGCATGCAGTGTGAGCAGCGCGTGCAGTGTGCGCAGTGTGTTGAGTGCGTGCAGTGTGAGCAGTGTGAGCAGTGTGTGCTGTGGGTACAGTGTGGGCAGTGTGCACTGCGTGCACTGTGAGCAGTGTGAGCAGTGTCTGCTGTGGGTGCAGTGTGCGCAGTGTGCAGTGCGTGCAGTGCGAGCAATGCGTGCAGTGTGAGCAGTGTCTACTGTGTGTGCAGTGTTCGCAGTGTGCAGTCCGTGCAGTGCATGCAGTGCAAGCAGCGCGTGCAGAGTGTGCAGTGTGCAGTGCGTCCAGTGTGAGCAGTGTCTACTGTGTGTGCAGTGTGCGCGGTGTGAAGTGCGTGCAGTGTGACCAGTGCGTGCAGTTTGTGCAGAGCGAGCAGTGCGTGCAGTGTGAGCAGTGCGTGCAGTGTGTAGTGTGAACAGAGTGTGCAGTGTGTATAATGTGCGCAGTGTGCGCAGCGTGAGCAGTGTGCAGTGTGTGCAGGGTAAGCAGTGCGTGCAGTGTTTGCAGTGTGTTCAGTGTAAGCAGTGCGTGCAGTGTGTTCAGTGCGTTGTGTGTACAGTGCGCGCAGTGTGAGCCCTGTTTAGTGTGCCCAGTGTGTGCAGTGTGAGCAGTGTGCAGTGTGACCAGCGTGCAGTGTAAGCAGTGTGGGCAGTGTTTGCAGTGTGTTGTGTGTGTGCAGTGCGCAGTGTGTGCAGTGCATGTAGTGCGTGCAGTGTGTGCAGTGCGTGCAGTGTGAGCAGTGCGCAGTGCGTGTAGTCTGTGCAGTGAGTGCAGTGCGTGCAGTGTGCTCAGTGCGCAGTGTGTGCAGTGCGTGCAGTGTGAGCAGTGTGAGCATTACCTGCTGTGCGCGCAGTGTGCGCAGTGTGCAGTGCGTACAGTGCGTGCAGTACTTTCAATGTGTGCAATGTGTGCAGTGATTGTACTGCATGCAGTGTCTGCAGTGCTTTCAGTCTGGGCAGTGTTCTCAGTGTGCAGTGCGTGCAGTGTGAGCAGTGAGAGCAGTGTGAGCAGTGTCTGCTGTGTGTGCAGTGTGCGCAGTGTGCAGTGTGACCAGTGTGCAGTGTAAGCAGTGTGGGCAGTGTTTGCAGTGTGGTGTGTGTGCTCAGTGCGCAGTGTGTGCAGTGTGTGCAGCGTGTGCAGCGTGAGCAGTGTGAGCAGTGTAAGCAGTGCGTGCAGTGTTTACAGTGTGTTGGGTGTGAGCAGTGCCTGCAGTGTGAGCAGTGTGCAGTGTGCCCAGTGCGTGCAGTGTGTGCAGTGTAAGCAGTGCGTGCAGTGTGGTCCGTGTGCAGTGCGCCCAGTGCGTGCAGTGTGAGCAGTGCGTGCAGTGTGAGCAGTACGTGCCGTGTGTGCAGTGTGCATTGTGAGCAGTGTGTGCAGTGCGTACAGTGTGTTAAATGTGCGCAGTGTGCAGTGTGTGCAGTGTAAGCAGTGCGTGCAGTGTTTGCAGTGTGTTGGGTGTGAGCAGTGCATGCAGTGTGAGCAGTGCGTGCAGTGTGAGCAGTGTGAGCAGTGTCTGCTGTGGGTGCAGTGTGCGCAGTGTGCAGTGCGTGCAGTGCGAGCAATGCGTGCAGTGTGAGCAGTGTGCAGTGTGTGCAGTGAGAGGTGTGTGCAGTGTCTACTGTGTATGCAGTGTTCGCAGTGTGCAGTCCGTGCAGTGCATGCAGTGCAAGCAGCGCGTGCAGAGTGTGCAGTGTGCAGTGCGTCCAGTGTGAGCAGTGTCTACTGTGTGTGCAGTGTGCGCAGTGTGCAGTGCATGCAGTGCATGCAGTGCGAGCAGCGCGTGCAGTGTGAGCAGTGTGCAGTGTGTGCAATGTGTGCACTACGCTCAGCGTGAGCAGCGTGAGCAGTGTGCAGTGCGCGCAGTGTGAGCAGTGAGAGCAGTGCGTGCAGTGTGCAGTGTGAGCAGTGCATTCAGTGCAAGCAGCGCGTGCAGTGTGAGCAGTGTCAGCACTACACGCAGTGTTTGCAGTGTCTTGGGTGTGTGCAGTGCGTAGTGTGTGCAGTGCATGCAGTGCATGCAGTGTGAGCAGCGCGTGCAGTGTGCGCAGTGTGTTGAGTGCGTGCAGTGTGAGCAGTGTGAGCAGTGTCTGCTGTGGGTGCAGTGTGCGCAGTGTGCAGTGCGTGTACTGTGAGCAGTGTGAGCAGTGTCTGCTGTGGGTGCAGTGTGCGCGGTGTGCAGTGCGTGCAGTATGACCAGTGCGTGCAGTTTGTGCAGTGCGAGCAGTGCGTGCAGTGTGAGCAGTGCGTGCAGTGTGTAGTGTGAACAGTGTGTGCAGTGTGTATAATGTGCGCAGTGTGGCAGCGTCAGCAGTGTGCAGTGTGTGCAGTGTAAGCAGTGCGTGCAGTGTTTGCAGTGTGTTCAGTATGCGCAGTGCATGCAGTGTGAGCAGTGCGTGCAGTGTGCTCAGTGCGCAGTGTGTGCAGTGTGTGCACTGTGAGCAGCGTGTGCAGTGTGAGCAGTGTAAGCAGTGCGTGCAGTGTTTACAGTGTGTTGGGTGAGAGCAGTGCCTGCAGTGTGAGCAGTGTGCAGTGTGCCCAGTGCGTGCAGTGTGTGCAGTGTAAGCAGTGCGTGCAGTGTGGTCCGCGTGCAGTTAGCCCAGTGAGTGCAGTGTGAGCAGTGCGTGCAGAGTGAGCAGTACGTGCAGTGTGTGCAGTGTGCATTGTGAGCAGTGTGTGCAGTGCGTACAGTGTGTGAAATGTGCGCAGTGTGCAGTGTGAGCAGTGTAAGCAGTGCGTGCAGTGTTTGCAGTGTGTTGGGTGTGAGCAGTGCGTGCAGCGTGAGCAGTGCGTGCAGTGTGAGCAGTGTCTACTGTGTGTGCAGTGTTCGCAGTGTGCAGTCCGTGCAGTGCATGCAGTGCAAGCAGCGCGTGCAGAGTGTGCAGTGTGCAGTGCGTGCACTGTGAGCAGTGTCTACTGTGGGTGCAGTGTGCGCGGTGTGAAGTGCATGCAGTGTGACCAGTGCGTGCAGTTTGTGCAGTGCGAGCAGTGCGTGCAGTGTAGAGCAGTGCGTGCAGTGTGTAGTGTGAACAGTGTGTGCAGTGTGTATAATGTGCGCAGTGTGCGCAGCGTGAGCAGTGTGCAGTGTGTGCAGGGTAAGCAGTGCGTGCAGTGTTTGCAGTGTGTTCAGTGTAAGCAGTGCGTGCAGTGTGTTCAGTGCGTTGTGTGTACAGTGCGCGCAGTGTGAGCCCTGTTTAGTGTGCCCAGTGTGTGCAGTGTGAGCAGTGTGCAGTGTGACCAGCGTGCAGTGTAAGCAGTGCGGGCAGTGTTTGCAGTGTGTTGTGTGTGTGCAGTGCGCAGTGTGTGCAGTGCATGTAGTGCGTGCAGTGTGTGCAGTGCGTGCAGTGTGAGCAGTGCGCAGTGCGTGTAGTCTGTGCAGTGAGTGCAGTGCGTGCAGTGTGCTCAGTGCGCAGTGTGTGCAGTGTGAGCAGCGTGTGCAGTGTGAGCAGTGTAAGCAGTGCGTGCAGTGTTTACAGTGTGTTGGGTGTGAGCAGTGCCTGCAGTGTGAGCAGTGTGCAGTGTGCCCAGTGCGTGCAGTGTGTGCAGTGTAAGCAGTGCGTGCAGTGTGGTCCGTGTGCAGTGAGCCCAGTGAGTGCAGTGTGAGCAGTGCGTGCAGTGTGAGCAGTGCGTGCAGTGTGTGCAGTGTGCATTGTGAGCAGTGTGTGCAGTGCGTACAGTGTGTGAAATGTGCGCAGTGTGCAGTGTGAGCAGTGTAAGCAGTGCGTGCAGTGTTTGCAGTGTGTTGGGTGTGAGCAGTGCATGCAGTGTGAGCAGTGCGTGCAGTGTGAGCAGTATGAGCAGTACCTGCTGTGCGTGCAGTGTGCGCAGTGTGCAGTGCGTACAGTGCGTGCAGTGCTTTCAATGTGTGCAGTGTGTGCAGTGATTGTACTGCATGCAGTGTCTGCAGTGCTTTCAGTCTGGGCAGTATTCTCAGTGTGCAGTGCGTGCAGTGTGAGCAGTGAGAGCAGTGTGAGCAGTGTCTGCTGTGTATGCAGTGTGCGCAGTGTGCAGTGCGTGCAGTGTGAGCAGTGTGAGCAGTGTCTGCTGTGTGTGCAGTGTGCGCAGTGTGCAGTGCGTGCACTGTGAGCAGTGTGAGCAGTGTCTGCTGTGGGTGCAGTGTGCGCGGTGTGAAGTGCGTGCAGTGTGACCAGTGCGTGCAGTTTGTGCAGTGCGAGCAGTGCGTGCAGTGTAGAGCAGTGCGTGCAGTGTGTAGTGTGAACAGTGTGTGCAGTGTGTATGTGCGCAGTGTGCGCAGCGTGAGCAGTGTGCAGTGTGTGCAGTGTAAGCAGTGCGTGCAGTGTTTGCAGTGTGTTGGGTGTGAGCAGTGCATGCAGTGTGAGCAGTGCGTGCAGTGTGAGCAGTGTGAGCAGTGTCTGCTGTGGGTGCAGTGTGTGCAGTGTGCAGTGCGTGCAGTGCGAGCAATGCGTGCAGTGTGAGCAGTGTGCAGTGTGTGCAGTGAGAGGTGTGAGCAGTGTCTACTGTGTGTGCAGTGTTCGCAGTGTGCAGTCCGTGCAGTGCATGCAGTGCAAGCAGCGCGTGCAGAGTGTGCAGTGTGCAGTGCGTCCAGTGTGAGCAGTGTCTACTGTGTGTGCAGTGTGCGCAGTGTGCAGTGCATGCAGTGCATGCAGTGCGAGCAGCGCGTGCAGTGTGAGCAGTGTGCAGTGTGTGCAATGTGTGCACTACGCTCAGCGTGAGCAGCGTGAGCAGTGTGCAGTGCGCGCAGTGCGTGCAGTGCGTGCAGTGCTTTCAATGTGTGCAGTGTGTACAATGATTGTACTGCATGCAGTGTCTGCAGTGCTTTCAGTCTGGGCAGTGTTCGCAGTGTGCAGTGCGTGCAGTGTGAGCAGTGCATTCAGTGCAAGCAGCGCGTGCAGTGTGAGCAGTGTCAGCACTACACGCAGTGTTTGCAGTGTCTTGGGTGTGTGCAGTGCGTAGTGTGTGCAGTGCATGCAGTGCATGCAGTGTGAGCAGCGCGTGCAGTGTGCGCAGTGTGTTGAGTGCGTGCAGTGTGAGCAGTGTGAGCAGTGTCTGCTGTGGGTACAGTGTGGGCAGTGTGCACTGCGTGCACTGTGAGCAGTGTGAGCAGTGTCTGCTGTGGGTGCAGTGTGCGCGGTGTGCAGTGCATGCAGTGTGACCAGTGCGTGCAGTTTGTGCAGTGCGAGCAGTGCGTGCAGTGTGAGCAGTGCGTGCAGTGTGTAGTGTGAACAGTGTGTGCAGTGTGTATAATGTGCGCAGTGTGCGCAGCGTGAGCAGTGTGCAGTGTGTGCAGTGTAAGCAGTGCGTGCAGTGTTTGCAGTGTGTTCAGTGTAAGCAGTGCATGCAGTGTGAGCAGTGCGTGCAGTGTGTTCAGTGCGTTGTGTGTACAGTTCGCGCAGTGTGAGCCCTGTTTAGTGTGCCCAGTGTGTGCAGTGTGAGCAGTGTGCAGTGTGACCAGCGTGCAGTGTAAGCAGTGCGGGCAGTGTTTGCAGTGTGTTGTGTGTGTGCAGTGCGCAGTGTGTGCAGTGCATGTAGTGCGTGCAGTGTGTGCAGTGCGTGCAGTGTGAGCAGTGCGCAGTGCGTGTAGTCTGTGCAGTGAGTGCAGTGCGTGCAGTGTGCTCAGTGCGCAGTGTGTGCAGTGTGTGCAGTGTGAGCAGCGTGTGCAGTGTGAGCAGTGTAAGCAGTGCGTTGGGTGTGAGCAGTGCCTGCAGTGTGAGCAGTGTGCAGTGTGCCCAGTGCGTGCAGTGTGTGCAGTGTAAGCAGTGCGTGCAGTGTGGTCCGTGTGCAGTGAGCCCAGTGAGTGCAGTGTGAGCAGTGCGTGCAGTGTGAGCAGTGCGTGGTGTGTGCAGTGTGCATTGTGAGCAGTGTGTGCAGTGCGTACAGTGTGTTAAATGTGCGCAGTGTGCAGTGTGAGCAGTGTAAGCAGTGCGTGCAGTGTTTGCAGTGTGTTGGGTGTGAGCAGTGCATGCAGTGTGAGCAGTGCGTGCAGTGTGAGCAGTGTGAGCAGTACCTGCTGTGCGTGCAGTGTGCGCAGTGTGCAGTGCGTACAGTGCGTGCAGTACTTTCAATGTGTGCAGTGTGTGTAGTGATTGTACTGCATGCAGTGTCTGCAGTGCTTTCAGTCTGGGCAGTGTTCTCAGTGTGCAGTGCGTGCAGTGTGAGCAGTGAGAGCAGTGTGAGCAGTGTCTGCTGTGTGTGCAGTGTGCGCAGTGTGCAGTGTGACCAGTGTGCAGTGTAAGCAGTGCGTGCAGTGTTTGCAGTGTGTTGGGTGTGAGCAGTGCATGCAGTGTGAGCAGTGCGTGCAGTGTGAGCAGTGTGAGCAGTGTCTGCTGTGGGTGCAGTGTGCGCAGTGTGCAGTGCGTGCAGTGCGAGCAATGCGTGCAGTGTGAGCAGTGTGCAGTGTGTGCAGTGAGAGGTGTGTGCAGTGTCTACTGTGTGTGCAGTGTTCGCAGTGTGCAGTCCGTGCAGTGCATGCAGTGCAAGCAGCGCGTGCAGAGTGTGCAGTGTGCAGTGCGTCCAGTGTGAGCAGTGTCTACTGTGTGTGCAGTGTGCGCAGTGTGCAGTGCATGCAGTGCATGCAGTGCGAGCAGCGCGTGCAGTGTGAGCAGTGTGCAGTGTGTGCAATGTGTGCACTACGCTCAGCGTGAGCAGCGTGAGCAGTGTGCAGTGCGCGCAGTGCGTGCAGTGCGTGCAGTGCTTTCAATGTGTGCAGTGTGTACAATGATTGTACTGCATGCAGTGTCTGCAGTGCTTTCAGTCTGGGCAGTGTTCGCAGTGTGCAGTGCGTGCAGTGTGAGCAGTGAGAGCAGTGCGTGCAGTGTGCAGTGTGAGCAGTGCATTCAGTGCAAGCAGCGCGTGCAGTGTGAGCAGTGTCAGCACTACACGCAGTGTTTGCAGTGTCTTGGGTGTGTGCAGTGCGTAGTGTGTGCAGTGCATGCAGTGCATGCAGTGTGAGCAGCGCGTGCAGTGTGCGCAGTGTGTTGAGTGCGTGCAGTGTGAGCAGTGTGAGCAGTGTCTGCTGTGGGTGCAGTGTGCGCAGTGTGCAGTGCGTGCAGTGCGAGCAATGCGTGCAGTGTGAGCAGTGTGAGCAGTGTCTGCTGTGGGTGCAGTGTGCGCAGTGTGCAGTGCGTGCAGTGCGAGCAATGCGTGCAGTGTGAGCAGTGTGCAGTGTGTGCAGTGAGAGGTGTGAGCAGTGTCTACTGTGTGTGCAGTGTTCGCAGTGTGCAGTCCGTGCAGTGCATGCAGTGCAAGCAGCGCGTGCCGAGTGTGCAGTGTGCAGTGCGTCCAGTGTGAGCAGTGTCTACTGTGTGTGCAGTGTGCGCAGTGTGCAGTGCATGCAGTGCATGCAGTGCGAGCAGCGCGTGCAGTGTGAGCAGTGTGCAGTGTGTGCAATGTGTGCACTACGCTCAGCGTGAGCAGCGTGAGCAGTGTGCAGTGCGCGCAGTGCGTGCAGTGCGTGCAGTGCTTTCAATGTGTGCAGTGTGTGCAATGATTGTACTGCATTCAGTGTCTGCAGTGCTTTCAGTCTGGGCAGTGTTCGCAGTGTGCAGTGCGTGCAGTGTGAGCAGTGAGAGCAGTGCAAGCAGCGCGTGCAGTGTTAGCAGTGTCAGCACTACACGCAGTGTTTGCAGTGTCTTGGGTGTGTGCAGTGCGTAGTGTGTGCAGTGCATGCAGTGCATGCAGTGTGAGCAGCGCGTGCAGTGTGCGCAGTGTGTTGAGTGCGTGCAGTGTGAGCAGTGTGAGCAGTGTGTGCTGTGGGTACAGTGTGCGCAGTGTGCAGTGCGTGCACTGTGAGCAGTGTGAGCAGTGTCTGCTGTGGGTGCAGTGTGCGCGGTGTGCAGTGCGTGCAGTGTGACCAGTGCGTGCAGTTTGTGCAGTGCGAGCAGTGCGTGCAGTGTGAGCAGTGCGTGCAGTGTGTAGTGTGAACAGTGTGTGCAGTGTGTATACTGTGCGCAGTGTGCGCAGCGTCAGCAGTGTGCAGTGTGTGCAGTGTAAGCAGTGCGTGCAGTGTTTGCAGTGTGTTCAGTGTAAGCAGTGCATGCAGTGTGAGCAGTGCGTGCAGTGTGTTCAGTGCGTTGTGTGTGCAGTGCGCGCAGTGAGAGCCCTGTTTAGTGTGCCCAGTGTGTGCAGTGTGAGCAGTGTGCAGTGTGACCAGTGTGCAGTGTAAGCAGTGCGGGCAGTGTTTGCAGTGTGTTGTGTGTGTGCAGTGCGCAGTGTGTGCAGTGCATGTAGTGCGTGCAGTGTGTGCAGTGCGTGCAGTGTGAGCAGTGCGCAGTGCGTGTAGTCTGTGCAGTGAGTGCAGTGCGTGCAGTGTGCTCAGTGCGCAGTGCGTGCAGTGTGTGCAGTGTGAGCAGCGTGTGCAGTGTGAGCAGTGTAAGCAGTGCGTGCAGTGTTTACAGTGTGTTGGGTGTGAGCAGTGCCTGCAGTGTGAGCAGTGTGCAGTGTGCCCAGTGCGTGCAGTGTGTGCAGTGTAAGCAGTGCGTGCAGTGTGGTCCGTGTGCAGTGAGCCCAGTGAGTGCAGTGTGAGCAGTGCGTGCAGTGTGAGCAGTGAGAGCAGTGTGAGCAGTGTCTGCTGTGTGTGCAGTGTGCGCAGTGTGCAGTGTGACCAGTGTGCAGTGTAAGCAGTGTGGGCAGTGTTTGCAGTGTGGTGTGTGTGCTCAGTGCGCAGTGTGTGCAGTGTGAGCAGCGTGTGCAGTGTGAGCAGTGTAAGCAGTGCGTGCAGTGTTTACAGTGTGTTGGGTGTGAGCAGTGCCTGCAGTGTGAGCAGTGTGCAGTGTGCCCAGTGCGTGCAGTGTGTGCAGTGTAAGCAGTGCGTGCAGTGTGGTCCGTGTGCAGTGCGCCCAGTGCGTGCAGTGTGAGCAGTGCGTGCAGTGTGCGCAGTACGTGCCGTGTGTGCAGTGTGCATTGTGAGCACTGTGTGCAGTGCGTACAGTGTGTTAAATGTGCGCAGTGTGCTGTGTGTGCAGTGTAAGCAGTGCGTGCAGTGTTTGCAGCGTGTTGGGTGTGAGCAGTGCATGCAGTGTGAGCAGTGCGTGCAGTGTGAGCAGTGTGAGCAGTGTCTGCTGTGGGTGCAGTGTGCGCAGTGTGCAGTGCGTGCAGTGCGAGCAATGCGTGCAGTGTGAGCAGTGTGCAGTGTGTGCAGTGAGAGGTGTGTGCAGTGTCTACTGTGTGTGCAGTGTTCGCAGTGTGCAGTCCGTGCAGTGCATGCAGTGCAAGCAGCGCGTGCAGTGTGAGCAGTGCGTGCAGTGTGAGCAGTGTGCAGTCTGTGCAGTGAGAGGTGTGAGCAGTGTCTACTGTGTGTGCAGTGTTCGCAGTGTGCAGTGCATGCAGTGCATGCAGTGCGAGCAGCGCGTGCAGTGTGAGCAGTGTGCAGTCTGTGCAGTGAGAGGTGTGAGCAGTGTCTACTGTGTGTGCAGTGTTCGCAGTGTGCAGTCCGTGCAGTGCATGTAGTGCAAGCAGCGCGTGCAGAGTGTGCAGTGTGCAGTGCGTCCAGTGTGAGCAGTGTCTACTGTGTGTGCAGTGTGCGCAGTGTGCAGTGCATGCAGTGCATGCAGTGCGAGCAGCGCGTGCAGTGTGAGCAGTGTGCAGTGTGTGCAATGTGTGCACTACGCTCAGCGTGAGCAGCGTGAGCAGTGTGCAGTGCGCGCAGTGCGTGCAGTGCGTGCAGTGCTTTCAATGTGTGCAGTGTGTACAATGATTGTACTGCATGCAGTGTCTGCAGTGCTTTCAGTCTGGGCAGTGTTCGCAGTGTGCAGTGCGTGCAGTGTGAGCAGTGAGAGCAGTGCGTGCAGTGTGAGCAGTGCATTCAGTGCAAGCAGCGCGTGCAGTGTGAGCAGTGTCAGCACTACACGCAGTGTTTGCAGTGTCTTGGGTGTGTGCAGTGCGTAGTGTGTGCAGTGCATGCAGTGCATGCAGTGTGAGCAGCGCGTGCAGTGTGCGCAGTGTGTTGAGTGCGTGCAGTGTGAGCAGTGTGAGCAGTGTCTGCTGTGGGTACAGTGTGGGCAGTGTGCACTGCGTGCAGTGTGAGCAGTGTGAGCAGTGTCTGCTGTGGGTGCAGTGTGCGCGGTGTGCAGTGCGTGCAGTGTGACCAGTGCGTGCAGTTTGTGCAGTGCGAGCAGTGCGTGCAGTGTGAGCAGTGCGTGCAGTGTGTAGTGTGAACAGTGTGTGCAGTGTGTATACTGTGCGCAGTGTGCGCAGCGTCAGCAGTGTGCAGTGTGTGCAGTGTAAGCAGTGCGTGCAGTGTTTGCAGTGTGTTCAGTGTAAGCAGTGCATGCAGTGTGAGCAGTGCGTGCAGTGTGTTCAGTGCGTTGTGTGTGCAGTGCGCGCAGTGAGAGCCCTGTTTAGTGTGCCCAGTGTGTGCAGTGTGAGCAGTGTGCAGTGTGACCAGTGTGCACTGTAAGCAGTGCGGGCAGTGTTTGCAGTGTGTTGTGTGTGTGCAGTGCGCAGTGTGTGCAGTGCATGTAGTGCGTGCAGTGTGTGCAGTGCGTGCAGTGTGAGCAGTGCGCAGTGCGTGTAGTCTGTGCAGTGAGTGCAGTGCGTGCAGTGTGCTCAGTGCGCAGTGCGTGCAGTGTGTGCAGTGTGAGCAGCGTGTGCAGTGTGAGCAGTGTAAGCAGTGCGTGCAGTGTTTACAGTGTGTTGGGTGTGAGCAGTGCCTGCAGTGTGAGCAGTGTGCAGTGTGCCCAGTGCGTGCAGTGTGTGCAGTGTAAGCAGTGCGTGCAGTGTGGTTCCGTGTGCAGTGAGCCCAGTGAGTGCAGTGTGAGCAGTGCGTGCAGTGTGAGCAGTGAGAGCAGTGTGAGCAGTGTCTGCTGTGTGTGCAGTGTGCGCAGTGTGCAGTGTGACCAGTGTGCAGTGTAAGCAGTGTGGGCAGTGTTTGCAGTGTGGTGTGTGTGCTCAGTGCGCAGTGTGTGCAGTGTGTGCAGTGTGAGCAGCGTGTGCAGTGTGAGCAGTTTAAGCAGTGCGTGCAGTGTTTACAGTGTGTTGGGTGTGAGCAGTGCCTGCAGTGTGAGCAGTGTGCAGTGTGCCCAGTGCGTGCAGTGTGTGCAGTGTAAGCAGTGCGTGCAGTGTGGTCCGTGTGCAGTGCGCCCAGTGCGTGCAGTGTGAGCAGTGCGTGCAGTGTGCGCAGTACGTGCCGTGTGTGCAGTGTGCATTGTGAGCAGTGTGTGCAGTGCGTACAGTGTGTTAAATGTGCGCAGTGTGCTGTGTGTGCAGTGTAAGCAGTGCGTGCAGTGTTTGCAGTGTGTTGGGTGTGAGCAGTGCATGCAGTGTGAGCAGTGCGTGCAGTGTGAGCAGTGTGAGCAGTGTCTGCTGTGGGTGCAGTGTTCGCAGTGTGCAGTGCGTGCAGTGCGAGCAATGCGTGCAGTGTGAGCAGTGTGCAGTCTGTGCAGTGAGAGGTGTGAGCAGTGTCTACTGTGTGTGCAGTGTTCGCAGTGTGCAGTCCGTGCAGTGCATGCAGTGCAAGCAGCGCGTGCAGAGTGTGCAGTGTGCAGTGCGTCCAGTGTGAGCAGTGTCTACTGTGTGTGCAGTGTGCGCAGTGTGCAGTGCATGCAGTGCATGCAGTGCGAGCAGCGCGTGCAGTGTGAGCAGTGTGCAGTGTGTGCAATGTGTGCACTACGCTCAGCGTGAGCAGCGTGAGCAGTGTGCAGTGCGCGCAGTGCGTGCAGTGCGTGCAGTGCTTTCAATGTGTGCAGTGTGTACAATGATTGTACTGCATGCAGTGTCTGCAGTGCTTTCAGTCTGGGCAGTGTTCGCAGTGTGCAGTGCGTGCAGTGTGAGCAGTGAGAGCAGTGCGTGCAGTGTGCAGTGTGAGCAGTGCATTCAGTGCAAGCAGCGCGTGCAGTGTGAGCAGTGTCAGCACTACACGCAGTGTTTGCAGTGTCTTGGGTGTGTGCAGTGCGTAGTGTGTGCAGTGCATGCAGTGCATGCAGTGTGAGCAGCGCGTGCAGTGTGCGCAGTGTGTTGAGTGCGTGCAGTGTGAGCAGTGTGAGCAGTGTCTGCTGTGGGTACAGTGTGGGCAGTGTGCACTGCGTGCACTGTGAGCAGTGTGAGCAGTGTCTGCTGTGGGTGCAGTGTGCGCGGTGTGCAGTGCGTGCAGTGTGACCAGTGCGTGCAGTTTGTGCAGTGCGAGCAGTGCGTGCAGTGTGAGCAGTGCGTGCAGTGTGTAGTGTGAACAGTGTGTGCAGTGTATATAATGTGCGCAGTTTGCGCAGCGTCAGCAGTGTGCAGTGTGTGCAGTGTAAGCAGTGCGTGCAGTGTTTGCAGTGTGTTCAGTGTAAGCAGTGCATGCAGTGTGAGCAGTGCGTGCAGTGTGTTCAGTGCGTTGTGTGTGCAGTGCGCGCAGTGAGAGCCCTGTTTAGTGTGCCCAGTGTGTGCAGTGTGAGCAGTGTGCAGTGTGACCAGCGTGCAGTGTAAGCAGTGCGGGCAGTGTTTGCAGTGTGTTGTGTGTGTGCAGTGCGCAGTGTGTGCAGTGCATGTAGTGCGTGCAGTGTGTGCAGTGCATGCAGTGTGAGCAGTGCGCAGTGCGTGTAGTCTGTGCAGTGAGTGCAGTGCGTGCAGTGTGCTCAGTGCGCAGTGTGTGCAGTGTGTGCAGTGTGAGCAGCGTGTGCAGTGTGAGCAGTGTAAGCAGTGCGTGCAGTGTTTACAGTGTGTTGGGTGTGAGCAGTGCCTGCAGTGTGAGCAGTGTGCAGTGTGCCCAGTGCGTGCAGTGTGTGCAGTGTAAGCAGTGCGTGCAGTGTGGTCCGTGTGCAGTGAGCCCAGTGAGTGCAGTGTGAGCAGTGCGTGCAGTGTTTGCAGTGTGTTGGGTGTGAGCAGTGTCTGCTGTGTGTGCAGTGTGCGCAGTGTGCAGTGTGACCAGTGTGCAGTGTAAGCAGTGTGGGCAGTGTTTGCAGTGTGGTGTGTGTGCTCAGTGCGCAGTGTGTGCAGTGTGTGCAGTGTGAGCAGCGTGTGCAGTGTGAGCAGTGTAAGCAGTGCGTGCAGTGTTTACAGTGTGTTGGGTGTGAGCAGTGCCTGCAGTGTGAGCAGTGTGCAGTGTGCCCAGTGCGTGCAGTGTGTGCAGTGTAAGCAGTGCGTGCAGTGTGGTCCGTGTGCAGTGCGCCCAGTGCGTGCAGTGTGAGCAGTGCGTGCAGTGTGCGCAGTACGTGCCGTGTGTGCAGTGTGCATTGTGAGCAGTGTGTGCAGTGCGTACAGTGTGTTAAATGTGCGCAGTGTGCTGTGTGTGCAGTGTAAGCAGTGCGTGCAGTGTTTGCAGTGTGTTGGGTGTGAGCAGTGCATGCAGTGTGAGCAGTGCGTGCAGTGTGAGCAGTGTGCAGTGTGTGCAGTGAGAGGTGTGTGCAGTGTCTACTGTGTGTGCAGTGTTCGCAGTGTGCAGTCCGTGCAGTGCATGCAGTGCAAGCAGCGCGTGCAGAGTGTGCAGTGTGCAGTGCGTCCAGTGTGAGCAGTGTCTACTGTGTGTGCAGTGTGCGCAGTGTGCAGTGCATGCAGTGCATGCAGTGCGAGCAGCGCGTGCAGTGTGAGCAGTGTGCAGTGTGTGCAATGTGTGCACTACGCTCAGCGTGAGCAGCGTGAGCAGTGTGCAGTGCGCGCAGTGCGTGCAGTGCGTGCAGTGCTTTCAATGTGTGCAGTGTGTACAATGATTGTACTGCATGCAGTGTCTGCAGTGCTTTCAGTCTGGGCAGTGTTCGCAGTGTGCAGTGCGTGCAGTGTGAGCAGTGAGAGCAGTGCGTGCAGTGTGCAGTGTGAGCAGTGCATTCAGTGCAAGCAGCGCGTGCAGTGTGAGCAGTGTCAGCACTACACGCAGTGTTTGCAGTGTCTTGGGTGTGTGCAGTGCGTAGTGTGTGCAGTGCATGCAGTGCATGCAGTGTGAGCAGCGCGTGCAGTGTGCGCAGTGTGTTGAGTGCATGCAGTGTGAGCAGTGTGAGCAGTGTCTGCTGTGGGTACAGTGTGGGCAGTGTGCACTGCGTGCACTGTGAGCAGTGTGAGCAGTGTCTGCTGTGGGTGCAGTGTGCGCGGTGTGCAGTGCGTGCAGTGTGAGCAGTGCGTGCAGTTTGTGCAGTGTGAACAGTGTGTGCAGTGTGTATAATGTGCGCAGTGTGCGCAGCGTCAGCAGTGTGCAGTGTGTGCAGTGTAAGCAGTGCGTGCAGTGTTTGCAGTGTGTTCAGTGTAAGCAGTGCATGCAGTGTGAGCAGTGCGTGCAGTGTGAGCAGTGCTTGCAGTGTGTTCAGTGCGTTGTGTGTACAGTGCGCGCAGTGAGAGCCCTGTTTAGTGTGCCCAGTGTGTGCAGTGTGAGCAGTGTGCAGTGTGACCAGCGTGCAGTGTAAGCAGTGTGGGCAGTGTTTGCAGTGTGTTGGGTGTGAGCAGTGCCTGCAGTGTGAGCAGTGTGCAGTGTGCCCAGTGCGTGCAGTGTGTGCAGTGTAAGCAGTGCGTGCAGTGTGGTCCGTGTGCAGTGCGCCCAGTGCGTGCAGTGTGAGCAGTACGTGCCGTGTGTGCAGTGTGCATTGTGAGCAGTGTGTGCAGTGCGTACAGTGTGTTAAATGTGCGCAGTGTGCAGTGTGTGCAGTGTAAGCAGTGCGTGCAGTGTTTGCAGTGTGTTGGGTGTGAGCAGTGCATGCAGTGTGAGCAGTGCGTGCAGTGTGAGCAGTGTGAGCAGTGTCTGCTGTGGGTGCAGTGTGCGCAGTGTGCAGTGCGTGCAGTGCGAGCAATGCGTGCAGTGTGAGCAGTGTGCAGTGTGTGCAGTGAGAGGTGTGAGCAGTGTCTACTGTGTGTGCAGTGTTCGCAGTGTGCAGTCCGTGCAGTGCATGCAGTGCAAGCAGCGCGTGCCGAGTGTGCAGTGTGCAGTGCGTCCAGTGTGAGCAGTGTCTACTGTGTGTGCAGTGTGCGCAGTGTGCAGTGCATGCAGTGCATGCAGTGCGAGCAGCGCGTGCAGTGTGAGCAGTGTGCAGTGTGTGCAATGTGTGCACTACGCTCAGCGTGAGCAGCGTGAGCAGTGTGCAGTGCGCGCAGTGCGTGCAGTGCGTGCAGTGCTTTCAATGTGTGCAGTGTGTGCAATGATTGTACTGCATTCAGTGTCTGCAGTGCTTTCAGTCTGGGCAGTGTTCGCAGTGTGCAGTGCGTGCAGTGTGAGCAGTGAGAGCAGTGCGTGCAGTGTGAGCAGTGAGAGCAGTGCGTGCAGTGTGAGCAGTGCATTCAGTGCAAGCAGCGCGTGCAGTGTTAGCAGTGTCAGCACTACACGCAGTGTTTGCAGTGTCTTGGGTGTGTGCAGTGCGTAGTGTGTGCAGTGCATGCAGTGCATGCAGTGTGAGCAGCGCGTGCAGTGTGCGCAGTGTGTTGAGTGCGTGCAGTGTGAGCAGTGTGAGCAGTGTGTGCTGTGGGTACAGTGTGGGCAGTGTGCACTGCGTGCACTGTGAGCAGTGTGAGCAGTGTCTGCTGTGGGTGCAGTGTGCGCAGTGTGCAGTGCGTGCAGTGCGAGCAATGCGTGCAGTGTGAGCAGTGTCTACTGTGTGTGCAGTGTTCGCAGTGTGCAGTCCGTGCAGTGCATGCAGTGCAAGCAGCGCGTGCAGAGTGTGCAGTGTGCAGTGCGTCCAGTGTGAGCAGTGTCTACTGTGTGTGCAGTGTGCGCGGTGTGAAGTGCGTGCAGTGTGACCAGTGCGTGCAGTTTGTGCAGAGCGAGCAGTGCGTGCAGTGTGAGCAGTGCGTGCAGTGTGTAGTGTGAACAGAGTGTGCAGTGTGTATAATGTGCGCAGTGTGCGCAGCGTGAGCAGTGTGCAGTGTGTGCAGGGTAAGCAGTGCGTGCAGTGTTTGCAGTGTGTTCAGTGTGAGCAGTGCGTGCAGTGTGTTCAGTGCGTTGTGTGTACAGTGCGCGCAGTGAGAGCCCTGTTTAGTGTGCCCAGTGTGTGCAGTGTGAGCAGTGTGCAGTGTGACCAGCGTGCAGTGTAAGCAGTGTGGGCAGTGTTTGCAGTGTGTTGTGTGTGTGCAGTGCGCAGTGTGTGCAGTGCATGTAGTGCGTGCAGTGTGTGCAGTGCGTGCAGTGTGAGCAGTGCGCAGTGCGTGTAGTCTGTGCAGTGAGTGCAGTGCGTGCAGTGTGCTCAGTGCGCAGTGTGTGCAGTGCGTGCAGTGTGAGCAGTGTGAGCAGTACCTGCTGTGCGCGCAGTGTGCGCAGTGTGCAGTGCGTACAGTGCGTGCAGTACTTTCAATGTGTGCAATGTGTGCAGTGATTGTACTGCATGCAGTGTCTGCAGTGCTTTCAGTCTGGGCAGTGTTCTCAGTGTGCAGTGCGTGCAGTGTGAGCAGTGAGAGCAGTGTGAGCAGTGTCTGCTGTGTGTGCAGTGTGCGCAGTGTGCAGTGTGACCAGTGTGCAGTGTAAGCAGTGTGGGCAGTGTTTGCAGTGTGGTGTGTGTGCTCAGTGCGCAGTGTGTGCAGTGTGTGCAGCGTGTGCAGCGTGAGCAGTGTGAGCAGTGTAAGCAGTGCGTGCAGTGTTTACAGTGTGTTGGGTGTGAGCAGTGCCTGCAGTGTGAGCAGTGTGCAGTGTGCCCAGTGCGTGCAGTGTGTGCAGTGTAAGCAGTGCGTGCAGTGTGGTCCGTGTGCAGTGCGCCCAGTGCGTGCAGTGTGAGCAGTGCGTGCAGTGTGAGCAGTACGTGCCGTGTGTGCAGTGTGCATTGTGAGCAGTGTGTGCAGTGCGTACAGTGTGTTAAATGTGCGCAGTGTGCAGTGTGTGCAGTGTAAGCAGTGCGTGCAGTGTTTGCAGTGTGTTGGGTGTGAGCAGTGCATGCAGTGTGAGCAGTGCGTGCAGTGTGAGCAGTGTGAGCAGTGTCTGCTGTGGGTGCAGTGTGCGCAGTGTGCAGTCCGTGCAGTGCATGCAGTGCAAGCAGCGCGTGCCGAGTGTGCAGTGTGCAGTGCGTCCAGTGTGAGCAGTGTCTACTGTGTGTGCAGTGTGACCAGTGTGCAGTGTAAGCAGTGTGGGCAGTGTTTGCAGTGTGGTGTGTGTGCTCAGTGCGCAGTGCGTGCAGTGTGTGCACTGTGAGCAGCGTGTGCAGTGTGAGCAGTGTAAGCAGTGCGTGCAGTGTTTACAGTGTGTTGGGTGTGAGCAGTGCCTGCAGTGTGAGCAGTGTGCAGTGTGCCCAGTGCGTGCAGTGTGTGCAGTGTAAGCAGTGCGTGCAGTGTGGTCCGTGTGCAGTGCGCCCAGTGCGTGCAGTGTGAGCAGTACGTGCCGTGTGTGCAGTGTGCATTGTGAGCAGTGTGTGCAGTGCGTACAGTGTGTTAAATGTGCGCAGTGTGCAGTGTGTGCAGTGTAAGCAGTGCGTGCAGTGTTTGCAGTGTGTTGGGTGTGAGCAGTGCATGCAGTGTGAGCAGTGCGTGCAGTGTGAGCAGTGTGAGCAGTGTCTGCTGTGGGTGCAGTGTGCGCAGTGTGCAGTGCGTGCAGTGCGAGCAATGCGTGCAGTGTGAGCAGTGTGCAGTGTGTGCAGTGAGAGGTGTGAGCAGTGTCTACTGTGTGTGCAGTGTTCGCAGTGTGCAGTCCGTGCAGTGCATGCAGTGCAAGCAGCGCGTGCCGAGTGTGCAGTGTGCAGTGCGTCCAGTGTGAGCAGTGTCTACTGTGTGTGCAGTGTGCGCAGTGTGCAGTGCATGCAGTGCATGCAGTGCGAGCAGCGCGTGCAGTGTGAGCAGTGTGCAGTGTGTGCAATGTGTGCACTACGCTCAGCGTGAGCAGCGTGAGCAGTGTGCAGTGCGCGCAGTGCGTGCAGTGCGTGCAGTGCTTTCAATGTGTGCAGTGTGTGCAATGATTGTACTGCATTCAGTGTCTGCAGTGCTTTCAGTCTGGGCAGTGTTCGCAGTGTGCAGTGCGTGCAGTGTGAGCAGTGAGAGCAGTGCGTGCAGTGTGAGCAGTGAGAGCAGTGCGTGCAGTGTGAGCAGTGCATTCAGTGCAAGCAGCGCGTGCAGTGTTAGCAGTGTCAGCACTACACGCAGTGTTTGCAGTGTCTTGGGTGTGTGCAGTGCGTAGTGTGTGCAGTGCATGCAGTGCATGCAGTGTGAGCAGCGCGTGCAGTGTGCGCAGTGTGTTGAGTGCGTGCAGTGTGAGCAGTGTGAGCAGTGTGTGCTGTGGGTACAGTGTGGGCAGTGTGCACTGCGTGCACTGTGAGCAGTGTGAGCAGTGTCTGCTGTGGGTGCAGTGTGCGCAGTGTGCAGTGCGTGCAGTGCGAGCAATGCGTGCAGTGTGAGCAGTGTCTACTGTGTGTGCAGTGTTCGCAGTGTGCAGTCCGTGCAGTGCATGCAGTGCAAGCAGCGCGTGCAGAGTGTGCAGTGTGCAGTGCGTCCAGTGTGAGCAGTGTCTACTGTGTGTGCAGTGTGCGCGGTGTGAAGTGCGTGCAGTGTGACCAGTGCGTGCAGTTTGTGCAGAGCGAGCAGTGCGTGCAGTGTGAGCAGTGCGTGCAGTGTGTAGTGTGAACAGAGTGTGCAGTGTGTATAATGTGCGCAGTGTGCGCAGCGTGAGCAGTGTGCAGTGTGTGCAGGGTAAGCAGTGCGTGCAGTGTTTGCAGTGTGTTCAGTGTGAGCAGTGCGTGCAGTGTGTTCAGTGCGTTGTGTGTACAGTGCGCGCAGTGAGAGCCCTGTTTAGTGTGCCCAGTGTGTGCAGTGTGAGCAGTGTGCAGTGTGACCAGCGTGCAGTGTAAGCAGTGTGGGCAGTGTTTGCAGTGTGTTGTGTGTGTGCAGTGCGCAGTGTGTGCAGTGCATGTAGTGCGTGCAGTGTGTGCAGTGCGTGCAGTGTGAGCAGTGCGCAGTGCGTGTAGTCTGTGCAGTGAGTGCAGTGCGTGCAGTGTGCTCAGTGCGCAGTGTGTGCAGTGCGTGCAGTGTGAGCAGTGTGAGCAGTACCTGCTGTGCGCGCAGTGTGCGCAGTGTGCAGTGCGTACAGTGCGTGCAGTACTTTCAATGTGTGCAATGTGTGCAGTGATTGTACTGCATGCAGTGTCTGCAGTGCTTTCAGTCTGGGCAGTGTTCTCAGTGTGCAGTGCGTGCAGTGTGAGCAGTGAGAGCAGTGTGAGCAGTGTCTGCTGTGTGTGCAGTGTGCGCAGTGTGCAGTGTGACCAGTGTGCAGTGTAAGCAGTGTGGGCAGTGTTTGCAGTGTGGTGTGTGTGCTCAGTGCGCAGTGTGTGCAGTGTGTGCAGCGTGTGCAGCGTGAGCAGTGTGAGCAGTGTAAGCAGTGCGTGCAGTGTTTACAGTGTGTTGGGTGTGAGCAGTGCCTGCAGTGTGAGCAGTGTGCAGTGTGCCCAGTGCGTGCAGTGTGTGCAGTGTAAGCAGTGCGTGCAGTGTGGTCCGTGTGCAGTGCGCCCAGTGCGTGCAGTGTGAGCAGTGCGTGCAGTGTGAGCAGTACGTGCCGTGTGTGCAGTGTGCATTGTGAGCAGTGTGTGCAGTGCGTACAGTGTGTTAAATGTGCGCAGTGTGCAGTGTGTGCAGTGTAAGCAGTGCGTGCAGTGTTTGCAGTGTGTTGGGTGTGAGCAGTGCATGCAGTGTGAGCAGTGCGTGCAGTGTGAGCAGTGTGAGCAGTGTCTGCTGTGGGTGCAGTGTGCGCAGTGTGCAGTGCGTGCAGTGCGAGCAATGCGTGCAGTGTGAGCAGTGTGCAGTGTGTGCAGTGAGAGGTGTGTGCAGTGTCTACTGTGTGTGCAGTGTTCGCAGTGTGCAGTCCGTGCAGTGCATGCAGTGCAAGCAGCGCGTGCAGAGTGTGCAGTGTGCAGTGCGTCCAGTGTGAGCAGTGTCTACTGTGTGTGCAGTGTGCGCAGTGTGCAGTGCATGCAGTGCATGCAGTGCGAGCAGCGCGTGCAGTGTGAGCAGTGTGCAGTGTGTGCAATGTGTGCACTACGCTCAGCGTGAGCAGCGTGAGCAGTGTGCAGTGCGCGCAGTGTGAGCAGTGAGAGCAGTGCGTGCAGTGTGCAGTGTGAGCAGTGCATTCAGTGCAAGCAGCGCGTGCAGTGTGAGCAGTGTCAGCACTACACGCAGTGTTTGCAGTGTCTTGGGTGTGTGCAGTGCGTAGTGTGTGCAGTGCATGCAGTGCATGCAGTGTGAGCAGCGCGTGCAGTGTGCGCAGTGTGTTGAGTGCGTGCAGTGTGAGCAGTGTGAGCAGTGTCTGCTGTGGGTGCAGTGTGCGCAGTGTGCAGTGCGTGTACTGTGAGCAGTGTGAGCAGTGTCTGCTGTGGGTGCAGTGTGCGCGGTGTGCAGTGCGTGCAGTATGACCAGTGCGTGCAGTTTGTGCAGTGCGAGCAGTGCGTGCAGTGTGAGCAGTGCGTGCAGTGTGTAGTGTGAACAGTGTGTGCAGTGTGTATAATGTGCGCAGTGTGGCAGCGTCAGCAGTGTGCAGTGTGTGCAGTGTAAGCAGTGCGTGCAGTGTTTGCAGTGTGTTCAGTATGCGCAGTGCATGCAGTGTGAGCAGTGCGTGCAGTGTGCTCAGTGCGCAGTGTGTGCAGTGTGTGCACTGTGAGCAGCGTGTGCAGTGTGAGCAGTGTAAGCAGTGCGTGCAGTGTTTACAGTGTGTTGGGTGTGAGCAGTGCCTGCAGTGTGAGCAGTGTGCAGTGTGCCCAGTGCGTGCAGTGTGTGCAGTGTAAGCAGTGCGTGCAGTGTGGTCCGCGTGCAGTTAGCCCAGTGAGTGCAGTGTGAGCAGTGCGTGCAGAGTGAGCAGTACGTGCAGTGTGTGCAGTGTGCATTGTGAGCAGTGTGTGCAGTGCGTACAGTGTGTTAAATGTGCGCAGTGTGCAGTGTGAGCAGTGTAAGCAGTGCGTGCAGTGTTTGCAGTGTGTTGGGTGTGAGCAGTGCGTGCAGCGTGAGCAGTGCGTGCAGTGTGAGCAGTGTCTACTGTGTGTGCAGTGTTCGCAGTGTGCAGTCCGTGCAGTGCATGCAGTGCAAGCAGCGCGTGCAGAGTGTGCAGTGTGCAGTGCGTGCACTGTGAGCAGTGTCTACTGTGGGTGCAGTGTGCGCGGTGTGAAGTGCATGCAGTGTGACCAGTGCGTGCAGTTTGTGCAGTGCGAGCAGTGCGTGCAGTGTAGAGCAGTGCGTGCAGTGTGTAGTGTGAACAGTGTGTGCAGTGTGTATAATGTGCGCAGTGTGCGCAGCGTGAGCAGTGTGCAGTGTGTGCAGGGTAAGCAGTGCGTGCAGTGTTTGCAGTGTGTTCAGTGTAAGCAGTGCGTGCAGTGTGTTCAGTGCGTTGTGTGTACAGTGCGCGCAGTGTGAGCCCTGTTTAGTGTGCCCAGTGTGTGCAGTGTGAGCAGTGTGCAGTGTGACCAGCGTGCAGTGTAAGCAGTGCGGGCAGTGTTTGCAGTGTGTTGTGTGTGTGCAGTGCGCAGTGTGTGCAGTGCATGTAGTGCGTGCAGTGTGTGCAGTGCGTGCAGTGTGAGCAGTGCGCAGTGCGTGTAGTCTGTGCAGTGAGTGCAGTGCGTGCAGTGTGCTCAGTGCGCAGTGTGTGCAGTGTGAGCAGCGTGTGCAGTGTGAGCAGTGTAAGCAGTGCGTGCAGTGTTTACAGTGTGTTGGGTGTGAGCAGTGCCTGCAGTGTGAGCAGTGTGCAGTGTGCCCAGTGCGTGCAGTGTGTGCAGTGTAAGCAGTGCGTGCAGTGTGGTCCGTGTGCAGTGAGCCCAGTGAGTGCAGTGTGAGCAGTGCGTGCAGTGTGAGCAGTGCGTGCAGTGTGTGCAGTGTGCATTGTGAGCAGTGTGTGCAGTGCGTACAGTGTGTGAAATGTGCGCAGTGTGCAGTGTGAGCAGTGTAAGCAGTGCGTGCAGTGTTTGCAGTGTGTTGGGTGTGAGCAGTGCATGCAGTGTGAGCAGTGCGTGCAGTGTGAGCAGTATGAGCAGTACCTGCTGTGCGTGCAGTGTGCGCAGTGTGCAGTGCGTACAGTGCGTGCAGTGCTTTCAATGTGTGCAGTGTGTGCAGTGATTGTACTGCATGCAGTGTCTGCAGTGCTTTCAGTCTGGGCAGTATTCTCAGTGTGCAGTGCGTGCAGTGTGAGCAGTGAGAGCAGTGTGAGCAGTGTCTGCTGTGTATGCAGTGTGCGCAGTGTGCAGTGCGTGCAGTGTGAGCAGTGTGAGCAGTGTCTGCTGTGTGTGCAGTGTGCGCAGTGTGCAGTGCGTGCACTGTGAGCAGTGTGAGCAGTGTCTGCTGTGGGTGCAGTGTGCGCGGTGTGAAGTGCGTGCAGTGTGACCAGTGCGTGCAGTTTGTGCAGTGCGAGCAGTGCGTGCAGTGTAGAGCAGTGCGTGCAGTGTGTAGTGTGAACAGTGTGTGCAGTGTGTATGTGCGCAGTGTGCGCAGCGTGAGCAGTGTGCAGTGTGTGCAGTGTAAGCAGTGCGTGCAGTGTTTGCAGTGTGTTGGGTGTGAGCAGTGCATGCAGTGTGAGCAGTGCGTGCAGTGTGAGCAGTGTGAGCAGTGTCTGCTGTGGGTGCAGTGTGCGCAGTGTGCAGTGCGTGCAGTGCGAGCAATGCGTGCAGTGTGAGCAGTGTGCAGTGTGTGCAGTGAGAGGTGTGAGCAGTGTCTACTGTGTGTGCAGTGTTCGCAGTGTGCAGTCCGTGCAGTGCATGCAGTGCAAGCAGCGCGTGCAGAGTGTGCAGTGTGCAGTGCGTCCAGTGTGAGCAGTGTCTACTGTGTGTGCAGTGTGCGCAGTGTGCAGTGCATGCAGTGCATGCAGTGCGAGCAGCGCGTGCAGTGTGAGCAGTGTGCAGTGTGTGCAATGTGTGCACTACGCTCAGCGTGAGCAGCGTGAGCAGTGTGCAGTGCGCGCAGTGCGTGCAGTGCGTGCAGTGCTTTCAATGTGTGCAGTGTGTACAATGATTGTACTGCATGCAGTGTCTGCAGTGCTTTCAGTCTGGGCAGTGTTCGCAGTGTGCAGTGCGTGCAGTGTGAGCAGTGCATTCAGTGCAAGCAGCGCGTGCAGTGTGAGCAGTGTCAGCACTACACGCAGTGTTTGCAGTGTCTTGGGTGTGTGCAGTGCGTAGTGTGTGCAGTGCATGCAGTGCATGCAGTGTGAGCAGCGCGTGCAGTGTGCGCAGTGTGTTGAGTGCGTGCAGTGTGAGCAGTGTGAGCAGTGTCTGCTGTGGGTACAGTGTGGGCAGTGTGCACTGCGTGCACTGTGAGCAGTGTGAGCAGTGTCTGCTGTGGGTGCAGTGTGCGCGGTGTGCAGTGCATGCAGTGTGACCAGTGCGTGCAGTTTGTGCAGTGCGAGCAGTGCGTGCAGTGTGAGCAGTGCGTGCAGTGTGTAGTGTGAACAGTGTGTGCAGTGTGTATAATGTGCGCAGTGTGCGCAGCGTGAGCAGTGTGCAGTGTGTGCAGTGTAAGCAGTGCGTGCAGTGTTTGCAGTGTGTTCAGTGTAAGCAGTGCATGCAGTGTGAGCAGTGCGTGCAGTGTGTTCAGTGCGTTGTGTGTACAGTTCGCGCAGTGTGAGCCCTGTTTAGTGTGCCCAGTGTGTGCAGTGTGAGCAGTGTGCAGTGTGACCAGCGTGCAGTGTAAGCAGTGCGGGCAGTGTTTGCAGTGTGTTGTGTGTGTGCAGTGCGCAGTGTGTGCAGTGCATGTAGTGCGTGCAGTGTGTGCAGTGCGTGCAGTGTGAGCAGTGCGCAGTGCGTGTAGTCTGTGCAGTGAGTGCAGTGCGTGCAGTGTGCTCAGTGCGCAGTGTGTGCAGTGTGTGCAGTGTGAGCAGCGTGTGCAGTGTGAGCAGTGTAAGCAGTGCGTTGGGTGTGAGCAGTGCCTGCAGTGTGAGCAGTGTGCAGTGTGCCCAGTGCGTGCAGTGTGTGCAGTGTAAGCAGTGCGTGCAGTGTGGTCCGTGTGCAGTGAGCCCAGTGAGTGCAGTGTGAGCAGTGCGTGCAGTGTGAGCAGTGCGTGGTGTGTGCAGTGTGCATTGTGAGCAGTGTGTGCAGTGCGTACAGTGTGTTAAATGTGCGCAGTGTGCAGTGTGAGCAGTGTAAGCAGTGCGTGCAGTGTTTGCAGTGTGTTGGGTGTGAGCAGTGCATGCAGTGTGAGCAGTGCGTGCAGTGTGAGCAGTGTGAGCAGTACCTGCTGTGCGTGCAGTGTGCGCAGTGTGCAGTGCGTACAGTGCGTGCAGTACTTTCAATGTGTGCAGTGTGTGTAGTGATTGTACTGCATGCAGTGTCTGCAGTGCTTTCAGTCTGGGCAGTGTTCTCAGTGTGCAGTGCGTGCAGTGTGAGCAGTGAGAGCAGTGTGAGCAGTGTCTGCTGTGTGTGCAGTGTGCGCAGTGTGCAGTGTGACCAGTGTGCAGTGTAAGCAGTGCGTGCAGTGTTTGCAGTGTGTTGGGTGTGAGCAGTGCATGCAGTGTGAGCAGTGCGTGCAGTGTGAGCAGTGTGAGCAGTGTCTGCTGTGGGTGCAGTGTGCGCAGTGTGCAGTGCGTGCAGTGCGAGCAATGCGTGCAGTGTGAGCAGTGTGCAGTGTGTGCAGTGAGAGGTGTGTGCAGTGTCTACTGTGTGTGCAGTGTTCGCAGTGTGCAGTCCGTGCAGTGCATGCAGTGCAAGCAGCGCGTGCAGAGTGTGCAGTGTGCAGTGCGTCCAGTGTGAGCAGTGTCTACTGTGTGTGCAGTGTGCGCAGTGTGCAGTGCATGCAGTGCATGCAGTGCGAGCAGCGCGTGCAGTGTGAGCAGTGTGCAGTGTGTGCAATGTGTGCACTACGCTCAGCGTGAGCAGCGTGAGCAGTGTGCAGTGCGCGCAGTGCGTGCAGTGCGTGCAGTGCTTTCAATGTGTGCAGTGTGTACAATGATTGTACTGCATGCAGTGTCTGCAGTGCTTTCAGTCTGGGCAGTGTTCGCAGTGTGCAGTGCGTGCAGTGTGAGCAGTGAGAGCAGTGCGTGCAGTGTGCAGTGTGAGCAGTGCATTCAGTGCAAGCAGCGCGTGCAGTGTGAGCAGTGTCAGCACTACACGCAGTGTTTGCAGTGTCTTGGGTGTGTGCAGTGCGTAGTGTGTGCAGTGCATGCAGTGCATGCAGTGTGAGCAGCGCGTGCAGTGTGCGCAGTGTGTTGAGTGCGTGCAGTGTGAGCAGTGTGAGCAGTGTCTGCTGTGGGTGCAGTGTGCGCAGTGTGCAGTGCGTGCAGTGCGAGCAATGCGTGCAGTGTGAGCAGTGTGAGCAGTGTCTGCTGTGGGTGCAGTGTGCGCAGTGTGCAGTGCGTGCAGTGTGAGCAGTGCGTGCAGTGTGAGCAGTGTGAGCAGTGTCTGCTGTGGGTGCAGTGTGCGCAGTGTGCAGTGCGTGCAGTGCGAGCAATGCGTGCAGTGTGAGCAGTGTGCAGTGTGTGCAGTGAGAGGTGTGTGCAGTGTCTACTGTGTGTGCAGTGTTCGCAGTGTGCAGTCCGTGCAGTGCATGCAGTGCAAGCAGCGCGTGCAGTGTGAGCAGTGCGTGCAGTGTGAGCAGTGTGCAGTCTGTGCAGTGAGAGGTGTGAGCAGTGTCTACTGTGTGTGCAGTGTTCGCAGTGTGCAGTGCATGCAGTGCATGCAGTGCGAGCAGCGCGTGCAGTGTGAGCAGTGTGCAGTCTGTGCAGTGAGAGGTGTGAGCAGTGTCTACTGTGTGTGCAGTGTTCGCAGTGTGCAGTCCGTGCAGTGCATGCAGTGCAAGCAGCGCGTGCAGAGTGTGCAGTGTGCAGTGCGTCCAGTGTGAGCAGTGTCTACTGTGTGTGCAGTGTGCGCAGTGTGCAGTGCATGCAGTGCATGCAGTGCGAGCAGCGCGTGCAGTGTGAGCAGTGTGCAGTGTGTGCAATGTGTGCACTACGCTCAGCGTGAGCAGCGTGAGCAGTGTGCAGTGCGCGCAGTGCGTGCAGTGCGTGCAGTGCTTTCAATGTGTGCAGTGTGTACAATGATTGTACTGCATTCAGTGTCTGCAGTGCTTTCAGTCTGGGCAGTGTTCGCAGTGTGCAGTGCGTGCAGTGTGACCAGTGCGTGCAGTTTGTGCAGTGCGAGCAGTGCGTGCAGTGTGAGCAGTGCGTGCAGTGTGTAGTGTGAACAGTGTGTGCAGTGTGTATACTGTGCGCAGTGTGCGCAGCGTCAGCAGTGTGCAGTGTGTGCAGTGTAAGCAGTGCGTGCAGTGTTTGCAGTGTGTTCAGTGTAAGCAGTGCATGCAGTGTGAGCAGTGCGTGCAGTGTGTTCAGTGCGTTGTGTGTGCAGTGCGCGCAGTGAGAGCCCTGTTTAGTGTGCCCAGTGTGTGCAGTGTGAGCAGTGTGCAGTGTGACCAGTGTGCACTGTAAGCAGTGCGGGCAGTGTTTGCAGTGTGTTGTGTGTGTGCAGTGCGCAGTGTGTGCAGTGCATGTAGTGCGTGCAGTGTGTGCAGTGCGTGCAGTGTGAGCAGTGCGCAGTGCGTGTAGTCTGTGCAGTGAGTGCAGTGCGTGCAGTGTGCTCAGTGCGCAGTGCGTGCAGTGTGTGCAGTGTGAGCAGCGTGTGCAGTGTGAGCAGTGTAAGCAGTGCGTGCAGTGTTTACAGTGTGTTGGGTGTGAGCAGTGCCTGCAGTGTGAGCAGTGTGCAGTGTGCCCAGTGCGTGCAGTGTGTGCAGTGTAAGCAGTGCGTGCAGTGTGGTTCCGTGTGCAGTGAGCCCAGTGAGTGCAGTGTGAGCAGTGCGTGCAGTGTGAGCAGTGAGAGCAGTGTGAGCAGTGTCTGCTGTGTGTGCAGTGTGCGCAGTGTGCAGTGTGACCAGTGTGCAGTGTAAGCAGTGTGGGCAGTGTTTGCAGTGTGGTGTGTGTGCTCAGTGCGCAGTGTGTGCAGTGTGTGCAGTGTGAGCAGCGTGTGCAGTGTGAGCAGTTTAAGCAGTGCGTGCAGTGTTTACAGTGTGTTGGTTGTGAGCAGTGCCTGCAGTGTGAGCAGTGTGCAGTGTGCCCAGTGCGTGCAGTGTGTGCAGTGTAAGCAGTGCGTGCAGTGTGGTCCGTGTGCAGTGCGCCCAGTGCGTGCAGTGTGAGCAGTGCGTGCAGTGTGCGCAGTACGTGCCGTGTGTGCAGTGTGCATTGTGAGCAGTGTGTGCAGTGCGTACAGTGTGTTAAATGTGCGCAGTGTGCTGTGTGTGCAGTGTAAGCAGTGCGTGCAGTGTTTGCAGTGTGTTGGGTGTGAGCAGTGCATGCAGTGTGAGCAGTGCGTGCAGTGTGAGCAGTGTGAGCAGTGTCTGCTGTGGGTGCAGTGTGCGCAGTGTGCAGTGCGTGCAGTGCGAGCAATGCGTGCAGTGTGAGCAGTGTGCAGTCTGTGCAGTGAGAGGTGTGAGCAGTGTCTACTGTGTGTGCAGTGTTCGCAGTGTGCAGTCCGTGCAGTGCATGCAGTGCAAGCAGCGCGTGCAGAGTGTGCAGTGTGCAGTGCGTCCAGTGTGAGCAGTGTCTACTGTGTGTGCAGTGTGCGCAGTGTGCAGTGCATGCAGTGCATGCAGTGCGAGCAGCGCGTGCAGTGTGAGCAGTGTGCAGTGTGTGCAATGTGTGCACTACGCTCAGCGTGAGCAGCGTGAGCAGTGTGCAGTGCGCGCAGTGCGTGCAGTGCGTGCAGTGCTTTCAATGTGTGCAGTGTGTACAATGATTGTACTGCATGCAGTGTCTGCAGTGCTTTCAGTCTGGGCAGTGTTCGCAGTGTGCAGTGCGTGCAGTGTGAGCAGTGAGAGCAGTGCGTGCAGTGTGCAGTGTGAGCAGTGCATTCAGTGCAAGCAGCGCGTGCAGTGTGAGCAGTGTCAGCACTACACGCAGTGTTTGCAGTGTCTTGGGTGTGTGCAGTGCGTAGTGTGTGCAGTGCATGCAGTGCATGCAGTGTGAGCAGCGCGTGCAGTGTGCGCAGTGTGTTGAGTGCGTGCAGTGTGAGCAGTGTGAGCAGTGTCTGCTGTGGGTGCAGTGTGCGCAGTGTGCAGTGCGTGCAGTGCGAGCAATGCGTGCAGTGTGAGCAGTGTGAGCAGTGTCTGCTGTGGGTGCAGTGTGCGCAGTGTGCAGTGCGTGCAGTGTGAGCAGTGCGTGCAGTGTGAGCAGTGTGAGCAGTGTCTGCTGTGGGTGCAGTGTGCGCAGTGTGCAGTGCGTGCAGTGCGAGCAATGCGTGCAGTGTGAGCAGTGTGCAGTGTGTGCAGTGAGAGGTGTGTGCAGTGTCTACTGTGTGTGCAGTGTTCGCAGTGTGCAGTCCGTGCAGTGCATGCAGTGCAAGCAGCGCGTGCAGTGTGAGCAGTGCGTGCAGTGTGAGCAGTGTGCAGTCTGTGCAGTGAGAGGTGTGAGCAGTGTCTACTGTGTGTGCAGTGTTCGCAGTGTGCAGTGCATGCAGTGCATGCAGTGCGAGCAGCGCGTGCAGTGTGAGCAGTGTGCAGTCTGTGCAGTGAGAGGTGTGAGCAGTGTCTACTGTGTGTGCAGTGTTCGCAGTGTGCAGTCCGTGCAGTGCATGCAGTGCAAGCAGCGCGTGCAGAGTGTGCAGTGTGCAGTGCGTCCAGTGTGAGCAGTGTCTACTGTGTGTGCAGTGTGCGCAGTGTGCAGTGCATGCAGTGCATGCAGTGCGAGCAGCGCGTGCAGTGTGAGCAGTGTGCAGTGTGTGCAATGTGTGCACTACGCTCAGCGTGAGCAGCGTGAGCAGTGTGCAGTGCGCGCAGTGCGTGCAGTGCGTGCAGTGCTTTCAATGTGTGCAGTGTGTACAATGATTGTACTGCATGCAGTGTCTGCAGTGCTTTCAGTCTGGGCAGTGTTCGCAGTGTGCAGTGCGTGCAGTGTGAGCAGTGAGAGCAGTGCGTGCAGTGTGAGCAGTGCATTCAGTGCAAGCAGCGCGTGCAGTGTGAGCAGTGTCAGCACTACACGCAGTGTTTGCAGTGTCTTGGGTGTGTGCAGTGCGTAGTGTGTGCAGTGCATGCAGTGCATGCAGTGTGAGCAGCGCGTGCAGTGTGCGCAGTGTGTTGAGTGCGTGCAGTGTGAGCAGTGTGAGCAGTGTCTGCTGTGGGTACAGTGTGGGCAGTGTGCACTGCGTGCACTGTGAGCAGTGTGAGCAGTGTCTGCTGTGGGTGCAGTGTGCGCGGTGTGCAGTGCGTGCAGTGTGACCAGTGCGTGCAGTTTGTGCAGTGCGAGCAGTGCGTGCAGTGTGAGCAGTGCGTGCAGTGTGTAGTGTGAACAGTGTGTGCAGTGTGTATACTGTGCGCAGTGTGCGCAGCGTCAGCAGTGTGCAGTGTGTGCAGTGTAAGCAGTGCGTGCAGTGTTTGCAGTGTGTTCAGTGTAAGCAGTGCATGCAGTGTGAGCAGTGCGTGCAGTGTGTTCAGTGCGTTGTGTGTGCAGTGCGCGCAGTGAGAGCCCTGTTTAGTGTGCCCAGTGTGTGCAGTGTGAGCAGTGTGCAGTGTGACCAGTGTGCACTGTAAGCAGTGCGGGCAGTGTTTGCAGTGTGTTGTGTGTGTGCAGTGCGCAGTGTGTGCAGTGCATGTAGTGCGTGCAGTGTGTGCAGTGCGTGCAGTGTGAGCAGTGCGCAGTGCGTGTAGTCTGTGCAGTGAGTGCAGTGCGTGCAGTGTGCTCAGTGCGCAGTGCGTGCAGTGTGTGCAGTGTGAGCAGCGTGTGCAGTGTGAGCAGTGTAAGCAGTGCGTGCAGTGTTTACAGTGTGTTGGGTGTGAGCAGTGCCTGCAGTGTGAGCAGTGTGCAGTGTGCCCAGTGCGTGCAGTGTGTGCAGTGTAAGCAGTGCGTGCAGTGTGGTTCCGTGTGCAGTGAGCCCAGTGAGTGCAGTGTGAGCAGTGCGTGCAGTGTGAGCAGTGAGAGCAGTGTGAGCAGTGTCTGCTGTGTGTGCAGTGTGCGCAGTGTGCAGTGTGACCAGTGTGCAGTGTAAGCAGTGTGGGCAGTGTTTGCAGTGTGGTGTGTGTGCTCAGTGCGCAGTGTGTGCAGTGTGTGCAGTGTGAGCAGCGTGTGCAGTGTGAGCAGTTTAAGCAGTGCGTGCAGTGTTTACAGTGTGTTGGGTGTGAGCAGTGCCTGCAGTGTGAGCAGTGTGCAGTGTGCCCAGTGCGTGCAGTGTGTGCAGTGTAAGCAGTGCGTGCAGTGTGGTCCGTGTGCAGTGCGCCCAGTGCGTGCAGTGTGAGCAGTGCGTGCAGTGTGCGCAGTACGTGCCGTGTGTGCAGTGTGCATTGTGAGCAGTGTGTGCAGTGCGTACAGTGTGTTAAATGTGCGCAGTGTGCTGTGTGTGCAGTGTAAGCAGTGCGTGCAGTGTTTGCAGTGTGTTGGGTGTGAGCAGTGCATGCAGTGTGAGCAGTGCGTGCAGTGTGAGCAGTGTGAGCAGTGTCTGCTGTGGGTGCAGTGTGCGCAGTGTGCAGTGCGTGCAGTGCGAGCAATGCGTGCAGTGTGAGCAGTGTGCAGTCTGTGCAGTGAGAGGTGTGAGCAGTGTCTACTGTGTGTGCAGTGTTCGCAGTGTGCAGTCCGTGCAGTGCATGCAGTGCAAGCAGCGCGTGCAGAGTGTGCAGTGTGCAGTGCGTCCAGTGTGAGCAGTGTCTACTGTGTGTGCAGTGTGCGCAGTGTGCAGTGCATGCAGTGCATGCAGTGCGAGCAGCGCGTGCAGTGTGAGCAGTGTGCAGTGTGTGCAATGTGTGCACTACGCTCAGCGTGAGCAGCGTGAGCAGTGTGCAGTGCGCGCAGTGCGTGCAGTGCGTGCAGTGCTTTCAATGTGTGCAGTGTGTACAATGATTGTACTGCATGCAGTGTCTGCAGTGCTTTCAGTCTGGGCAGTGTTCGCAGTGTGCAGTGCGTGCAGTGTGAGCAGTGAGAGCAGTGCGTGCAGTGTGCAGTGTGAGCAGTGCATTCAGTGCAAGCAGCGCGTGCAGTGTGAGCAGTGTCAGCACTACACGCAGTGTTTGCAGTGTCTTGGGTGTGTGCAGTGCGTAGTGTGTGCAGTGCATGCAGTGCATGCAGTGTGAGCAGCGCGTGCAGTGTGCGCAGTGTGTTGAGTGCGTGCAGTGTGAGCAGTGTGAGCAGTGTCTGCTGTGGGTACAGTGTGGGCAGTGTGCACTGCGTGCACTGTGAGCAGTGTGAGCAGTGTCTGCTGTGGGTGCAGTGTGCGCGGTGTGCAGTGCATGCAGTGTGACCAGTGCGTGCAGTTTGTGCAGTGCGAGCAGTGCGTGCAGTGTGAGCAGTGCGTGCAGTGTGTAGTGTGAACAGTGTGTGCAGTGTATATAATGTGCGCAGTTTGCGCAGCGTCAGCAGTGTGCAGTGTGTGCAGTGTAAGCAGTGCGTGCAGTGTTTGCAGTGTGTTCAGTGTAAGCAGTGCATGCAGTGTGAGCAGTGCGTGCAGTGTGTTCAGTGCGTTGTGTGTGCAGTGCGCGCAGTGAGAGCCCTGTTTAGTGTGCCCAGTGTGTGCAGTGTGAGCAGTGTGCAGTGTGACCAGCGTGCAGTGTAAGCAGTGCGGGCAGTGTTTGCAGTGTGTTGTGTGTGTGCAGTGCGCAGTGTGTGCAGTGCATGTAGTGCGTGCAGTGTGTGCAGTGCATGCAGTGTGAGCAGTGCGCAGTGCGTGTAGTCTGTGCAGTGAGTGCAGTGCGTGCAGTGTGCTCAGTGCGCAGTGTGTGCAGTGTGTGCAGTGTGAGCAGCGTGTGCAGTGTGAGCAGTGTAAGCAGTGCGTGCAGTGTTTACAGTGTGTTGGGTGTGAGCAGTGCCTGCAGTGTGAGCAGTGTGCAGTGTGCCCAGTGCGTGCAGTGTGTGCAGTGTAAGCAGTGCGTGCAGTGTGGTCCGTGTGCAGTGAGCCCAGTGAGTGCAGTGTGAGCAGTGCGTGCAGTGTTTGCAGTGTGTTGGGTGTGAGCAGTGTCTGCTGTGTGTGCAGTGTGCGCAGTGTGCAGTGTGACCAGTGTGCAGTGTAAGCAGTGTGGGCAGTGTTTGCAGTGTGGTGTGTGTGCTCAGTGCGCAGTGTGTGCAGTGTGTGCAGTGTGAGCAGCGTGTGCAGTGTGAGCAGTGTAAGCAGTGCGTGCAGTGTTTACAGTGTGTTGGGTGTGAGCAGTGCCTGCAGTGTGAGCAGTGTGCAGTGTGCCCAGTGCGTGCAGTGTGTGCAGTGTAAGCAGTGCGTGCAGTGTGGTCCGTGTGCAGTGCGCCCAGTGCGTGCAGTGTGAGCAGTGCGTGCAGTGTGCGCAGTACGTGCCGTGTGTGCAGTGTGCATTGTGAGCAGTGTGTGCAGTGCGTACAGTGTGTTAAATGTGCGCAGTGTGCTGTGTGTGCAGTGTAAGCAGTGCGTGCAGTGTTTGCAGTGTGTTGGGTGTGAGCAGTGCATGCAGTGTGAGCAGTGCGTGCAGTGTGAGCAGTGTGCAGTGTGTGCAGTGAGAGGTGTGTGCAGTGTCTACTGTGTGTGCAGTGTTCGCAGTGTGCAGTCCGTGCAGTGCATGCAGTGCAAGCAGCGCGTGCAGAGTGTGCAGTGTGCAGTGCGTCCAGTGTGAGCAGTGTCTACTGTGTGTGCAGTGTGCGCAGTGTGCAGTGCATGCAGTGCATGCAGTGCGAGCAGCGCGTGCAGTGTGAGCAGTGTGCAGTGTGTGCAATGTGTGCACTACGCTCAGCGTGAGCAGCGTGAGCAGTGTGCAGTGCGCGCAGTGCGTGCAGTGCGTGCAGTGCTTTCAATGTGTGCAGTGTGTACAATGATTGTACTGCATGCAGTGTCTGCAGTGCTTTCAGTCTGGGCAGTGTTCGCAGTGTGCAGTGCGTGCAGTGTGAGCAGTGAGAGCAGTGCGTGCAGTGTGCAGTGTGAGCAGTGCATTCAGTGCAAGCAGCGCGTGCAGTGTGAGCAGTGTCAGCACTACACGCAGTGTTTGCAGTGTCTTGGGTGTGTGCAGTGCGTAGTGTGTGCAGTGCATGCAGTGCATGCAGTGTGAGCAGCGCGTGCAGTGTGCGCAGTGTGTTGAGTGCATGCAGTGTGAGCAGTGTGAGCAGTGTCTGCTGTGGGTACAGTGTGGGCAGTGTGCACTGCGTGCACTGTGAGCAGTGTGAGCAGTGTCTGCTGTGGGTGCAGTGTGCGCGGTGTGCAGTGCGTGCAGTGTGAGCAGTGCGTGCAGTTTGTGCAGTGTGAACAGTGTGTGCAGTGTGTATAATGTGCGCAGTGTGCGCAGCGTCAGCAGTGTGCAGTGTGTGCAGTGTAAGCAGTGCGTGCAGTGTTTGCAGTGTGTTCAGTGTAAGCAGTGCATGCAGTGTGAGCAGTGCGTGCAGTGTGAGCAGTGCTTGCAGTGTGTTCAGTGCGTTGTGTGTACAGTGCGCGCAGTGAGAGCCCTGTTTAGTGTGCCCAGTGTGTGCAGTGTGAGCAGTGTGCAGTGTGACCAGCGTGCAGTGTAAGCAGTGTGGGCAGTGTTTGCAGTGTGTTGGGTGTGAGCAGTGCCTGCAGTGTGAGCAGTGTGCAGTGTGCCCAGTGCGTGCAGTGTGTGCAGTGTAAGCAGTGCGTGCAGTGTGGTCCGTGTGCAGTGCGCCCAGTGCGTGCAGTGTGAGCAGTACGTGCCGTGTGTGCAGTGTGCATTGTGAGCAGTGTGTGCAGTGCGTACAGTGTGTTAAATGTGCGCAGTGTGCAGTGTGTGCAGTGTAAGCAGTGCGTGCAGTGTTTGCAGTGTGTTGGGTGTGAGCAGTGCATGCAGTGTGAGCAGTGCGTGCAGTGTGAGCAGTGTGAGCAGTGTCTGCTGTGGGTGCAGTGTGCGCAGTGTGCAGTGCGTGCAGTGCGAGCAATGCGTGCAGTGTGAGCAGTGTGCAGTGTGTGCAGTGAGAGGTGTGAGCAGTGTCTACTGTGTGTGCAGTGTTCGCAGTGTGCAGTCCGTGCAGTGCATGCAGTGCAAGCAGCGCGTGCCGAGTGTGCAGTGTGCAGTGCGTCCAGTGTGAGCAGTGTCTACTGTGTGTGCAGTGTGCGCAGTGTGCAGTGCATGCAGTGCATGCAGTGCGAGCAGCGCGTGCAGTGTGAGCAGTGTGCAGTGTGTGCAATGTGTGCACTACGCTCAGCGTGAGCAGCGTGAGCAGTGTGCAGTGCGCGCAGTGCGTGCAGTGCGTGCAGTGCTTTCAATGTGTGCAGTGTGTGCAATGATTGTACTGCATTCAGTGTCTGCAGTGCTTTCAGTCTGGGCAGTGTTCGCAGTGTGCAGTGCGTGCAGTGTGAGCAGTGAGAGCAGTGCGTGCAGTGTGAGCAGTGAGAGCAGTGCGTGCAGTGTGAGCAGTGCATTCAGTGCAAGCAGCGCGTGCAGTGTTAGCAGTGTCAGCACTACACGCAGTGTTTGCAGTGTCTTGGGTGTGTGCAGTGCGTAGTGTGTGCAGTGCATGCAGTGCATGCAGTGTGAGCAGCGCGTGCAGTGTGCGCAGTGTGTTGAGTGCGTGCAGTGTGAGCAGTGTGAGCAGTGTGTGCTGTGGGTACAGTGTGGGCAGTGTGCACTGCGTGCACTGTGAGCAGTGTGAGCAGTGTCTGCTGTGGGTGCAGTGTGCGCAGTGTGCAGTGCGTGCAGTGCGAGCAATGCGTGCAGTGTGAGCAGTGTCTACTGTGTGTGCAGTGTTCGCAGTGTGCAGTCCGTGCAGTGCATGCAGTGCAAGCAGCGCGTGCAGAGTGTGCAGTGTGCAGTGCGTCCAGTGTGAGCAGTGTCTACTGTGTGTGCAGTGTGCGCGGTGTGAAGTGCGTGCAGTGTGACCAGTGCGTGCAGTTTGTGCAGAGCGAGCAGTGCGTGCAGTGTGAGCAGTGCGTGCAGTGTGTAGTGTGAACAGAGTGTGCAGTGTGTATAATGTGCGCAGTGTGCGCAGCGTGAGCAGTGTGCAGTGTGTGCAGGGTAAGCAGTGCGTGCAGTGTTTGCAGTGTGTTCAGTGTGAGCAGTGCGTGCAGTGTGTTCAGTGCGTTGTGTGTACAGTGCGCGCAGTGAGAGCCCTGTTTAGTGTGCCCAGTGTGTGCAGTGTGAGCAGTGTGCAGTGTGACCAGCGTGCAGTGTAAGCAGTGTGGGCAGTGTTTGCAGTGTGTTGTGTGTGTGCAGTGCGCAGTGTGTGCAGTGCATGTAGTGCGTGCAGTGTGTGCAGTGCGTGCAGTGTGAGCAGTGCGCAGTGCGTGTAGTCTGTGCAGTGAGTGCAGTGCGTGCAGTGTGCTCAGTGCGCAGTGTGTGCAGTGCGTGCAGTGTGAGCAGTGTGAGCAGTACCTGCTGTGCGCGCAGTGTGCGCAGTGTGCAGTGCGTACAGTGCGTGCAGTACTTTCAATGTGTGCAGTGTGTGCAGTGATTGTACTGCATGCAGTGTCTGCAGTGCTTTCAGTCTGGGCAGTGTTCTCAGTGTGCAGTGCGTGCAGTGTGAGCAGTGAGAGCAGTGTGAGCAGTGTCTGCTGTGTGTGCAGTGTGCGCAGTGTGCAGTGTGACCAGTGTGCAGTGTAAGCAGTGTGGGCAGTGTTTGCAGTGTGGTGTGTGTGCTCAGTGCGCAGTGTGTGCAGTGTGTGCAGCGTGTGCAGCGTGAGCAGTGTGAGCAGTGTAAGCAGTGCGTGCAGTGTTTACAGTGTGTTGGGTGTGAGCAGTGCCTGCAGTGTGAGCAGTGTGCAGTGTGCCCAGTGCGTGCAGTGTGTGCAGTGTAAGCAGTGCGTGCAGTGTGGTCCGTGTGCAGTGCGCCCAGTGCGTGCAGTGTGAGCAGTGCGTGCAGTGTGAGCAGTACGTGCCGTGTGTGCAGTGTGCATTGTGAGCAGTGTGTGCAGTGCGTACAGTGTGTTAAATGTGCGCAGTGTGCAGTGTGTGCAGTGTAAGCAGTGCGTGCAGTGTTTGCAGTGTGTTGGGTGTGAGCAGTGCATGCAGTGTGAGCAGTGCGTGCAGTGTGAGCAGTGTGAGCAGTGTCTGCTGTGGGTGCAGTGTGCGCAGTGTGCAGTGCGTGCAGTGCGAGCAATGCGTGCAGTGTGAGCAGTGTGCAGTGTGTGCAGTGAGAGGTGTGTGCAGTGTCTACTGTGTGTGCAGTGTTCGCAGTGTGCAGTCCGTGCAGTGCATGCAGTGCAAGCAGCGCGTGCAGAGTGTGCAGTGTGCAGTGCGTCCAGTGTGAGCAGTGTCTACTGTGTGTGCAGTGTGCGCAGTGTGCAGTGCATGCAGTGCATGCAGTGCGAGCAGCGCGTGCAGTGTGAGCAGTGTGCAGTGTGTGCAATGTGTGCACTACGCTCAGCGTGAGCAGCGTGAGCAGTGTGCAGTGCGCGCAGTGTGAGCAGTGAGAGCAGTGCGTGCAGTGTGCAGTGTGAGCAGTGCATTCAGTGCAAGCAGCGCGTGCAGTGTGAGCAGTGTCAGCACTACACGCAGTGTTTGCAGTGTCTTGGGTGTGTGCAGTGCGTAGTGTGTGCAGTGCATGCAGTGCATGCAGTGTGAGCAGCGCGTGCAGTGTGCGCAGTGTGTTGAGTGCGTGCAGTGTGAGCAGTGTGAGCAGTGTCTGCTGTGGGTGCAGTGTGCGCAGTGTGCAGTGCGTGTACTGTGAGCAGTGTGAGCAGTGTCTGCTGTGGGTGCAGTGTGCGCGGTGTGCAGTGCGTGCAGTATGACCAGTGCGTGCAGTTTGTGCAGTGCGAGCAGTGCGTGCAGTGTGAGCAGTGCGTGCAGTGTGTAGTGTGAACAGTGTGTGCAGTGTGTATAATGTGCGCAGTGTGGCAGCGTCAGCAGTGTGCAGTGTGTGCAGTGTAAGCAGTGCGTGCAGTGTTTGCAGTGTGTTCAGTATGCGCAGTGCATGCAGTGTGAGCAGTGCGTGCAGTGTGCTCAGTGCGCAGTGTGTGCAGTGTGTGCACTGTGAGCAGCGTGTGCAGTGTGAGCAGTGTAAGCAGTGCGTGCAGTGTTTACAGTGTGTTGGGTGTGAGCAGTGCCTGCAGTGTGAGCAGTGTGCAGTGTGCCCAGTGCGTGCAGTGTGTGCAGTGTAAGCAGTGCGTGCAGTGTGGTCCGCGTGCAGTTAGCCCAGTGAGTGCAGTGTGAGCAGTGCGTGCAGAGTGAGCAGTACGTGCAGTGTGTGCAGTGTGCATTGTGAGCAGTGTGTGCAGTGCGTACAGTGTGTTAAATGTGCGCAGTGTGCAGTGTGAGCAGTGTAAGCAGTGCGTGCAGTGTTTGCAGTGTGTTGGGTGTGAGCAGTGCGTGCAGCGTGAGCAGTGCGTGCAGTGTGAGCAGTGTCTACTGTGTGTGCAGTGTTCGCAGTGTGCAGTCCGTGCAGTGCATGCAGTGCAAGCAGCGCGTGCAGAGTGTGCAGTGTGCAGTGCGTGCACTGTGAGCAGTGTCTACTGTGGGTGCAGTGTGCGCGGTGTGAAGTGCATGCAGTGTGACCAGTGCGTGCAGTTTGTGCAGTGCGAGCAGTGCGTGCAGTGTAGAGCAGTGCGTGCAGTGTGTAGTGTGAACAGTGTGTGCAGTGTGTATAATGTGCGCAGTGTGCGCAGCGTGAGCAGCGTGCAGTGTGTGCAGGGTAAGCAGTGCGTGCAGTGTTTGCAGTGTGTTCAGTGTAAGCAGTGCGTGCAGTGTGTTCAGTGCGTTGTGTGTACAGTGCGCGCAGTGTGAGCCCTGTTTAGTGTGCCCAGTGTGTGCAGTGTGAGCAGTGTGCAGTGTGACCAGCGTGCAGTGTAAGCAGTGCGGGCAGTGTTTGCAGTGTGTTGTGTGTGTGCAGTGCGCAGTGTGTGCAGTGCATGTAGTGCGTGCAGTGTGTGCAGTGCGTGCAGTGTGAGCAGTGCGCAGTGCGTGTAGTCTGTGCAGTGAGTGCAGTGCGTGCAGTGTGCTCAGTGCGCAGTGTGTGCAGTGTGAGCAGCGTGTGCAGTGTGAGCAGTGTAAGCAGTGCGTGCAGTGTTTACAGTGTGTTGGGTGTGAGCAGTGCCTGCAGTGTGAGCAGTGTGCAGTGTGCCCAGTGCGTGCAGTGTGTGCAGTGTAAGCAGTGCGTGCAGTGTGGTCCGTGTGCAGTGAGCCCAGTGAGTGCAGTGTAAGCAGTGCGTGCAGTGTGAGCAGTGCGTGCAGTGTGTGCAGTGTGCATTGTGAGCAGTGTGTGCAGTGCGTACAGTGTGTGAAATGTGCGCAGTGTGCAGTGTGAGCAGTGTAAGCAGTGCGTGCAGTGTTTGCAGTGTGCATTGTGAGCAGTGTGTGCAGTGCGTACAGTGTGTTAAATGTGCGCAGTGTGCAGTGTGAGCAGTGTAAGCAGTGCGTGCAGTGTTTGCAGTGTGTTGGGTGTGAGCAGTGCATGCAGTGTGAGCAGTATGAGCAGTACCTGCTGTGCGTGCAGTGTGCGCAGTGTGCAGTGCGTACAGTGCGTGCAGTGCTTTCAATGTGTGCAGTGTGTGCAGTGATTGTACTGCATGCAGTGTCTGCAGTGCTTTCAGTCTGGGCAGTATTCTCAGTGTGCAGTGCGTGCAGTGTGAGCAGTGAGAGCAGTGTGAGCAGTGTCTGCTGTGTATGCAGTGTGCGCAGTGTGCAGTGCGTGCAGTGTGAGCAGTGTGAGCAGTGTCTGCTGTGTGTGCAGTGTGCGCAGTGTGCAGTGCGTGCACTGTGAGCAGTGTGAGCAGTGTCTGCTGTGGGTGCAGTGTGCGCGGTGTGAAGTGCGTGCAGTGTGACCAGTGCGTGCAGTTTGTGCAGTGCGAGCAGTGCGTGCAGTGTAGAGCAGTGCGTGCAGTGTGTAGTGTGAACAGTGTGTGCAGTGTGTATGTGCGCAGTGTGCGCAGCGTGAGCAGTGTGCAGTGTGTGCAGTGTAAGCAGTGCGTGCAGTGTTTGCAGTGTGTTGGGTGTGAGCAGTGCATGCAGTGTGAGCAGTGCGTGCAGTGTGAGCAGTGTGAGCAGTGTCTGCTGTGGGTGCAGTGTGCGCAGTGTGCAGTGCGTGCAGTGCGAGCAATGCGTGCAGTGTGAGCAGTGTGCAGTGTGTGCAGTGAGAGGTGTGAGCAGTGTCTACTGTGTGTGCAGTGTTCGCAGTGTGCAGTCCGTGCAGTGCATGCAGTGCAAGCAGCGCGTGCAGAGTGTGCAGTGTGCAGTGCGTCCAGTGTGAGCAGTGTCTACTGTGTGTGCAGTGTGCGCAGTGTGCAGTGCATGCAGTGCATGCAGTGCGAGCAGCGCGTGCAGTGTGAGCAGTGTGCAGTGTGTGCAATGTGTGCACTACGCTCAGCGTGAGCAGCGTGAGCAGTGTGCAGTGCGCGCAGTGCGTGCAGTGCGTGCAGTGCTTTCAATGTGTGCAGTGTGTACAATGATTGTACTGCATGCAGTGTCTGCAGTGCTTTCAGTCTGGGCAGTGTTCGCAGTGTGCAGTGCGTGCAGTGTGAGCAGTGCATTCAGTGCAAGCAGCGCGTGCAGTGTGAGCAGTGTCAGCACTACACGCAGTGTTTGCAGTGTCTTGGGTGTGTGCAGTGCGTAGTGTGTGCAGTGCATGCAGTGCATGCAGTGTGAGCAGCGCGTGCAGTGTGCGCAGTGTGTTGAGTGCGTGCAGTGTGAGCAGTGTGAGCAGTGTCTGCTGTGGGTACAGTGTGGGCAGTGTGCACTGCGTGCACTGTGAGCAGTGTGAGCAGTGTCTGCTGTGGGTGCAGTGTGCGCGGTGTGCAGTGCATGCAGTGTGACCAGTGCGTGCAGTTTGTGCAGTGCGAGCAGTGCGTGCAGTGTGAGCAGTGCGTGCAGTGTGTAGTGTGAACAGTGTGTGCAGTGTGTATAATGTGCGCAGTGTGCGCAGCGTGAGCAGTGTGCAGTGTGTGCAGTGTAAGCAGTGCGTGCAGTGTTTGCAGTGTGTTCAGTGTAAGCAGTGCATGCAGTGTGAGCAGTGCGTGCAGTGTGTTCAGTGCGTTGTGTGTACAGTTCGCGCAGTGTGAGCCCTGTTTAGTGTGCCCAGTGTGTGCAGTGTGAGCAGTGTGCAGTGTGACCAGCGTGCAGTGTAAGCAGTGCGGGCAGTGTTTGCAGTGTGTTGTGTGTGTGCAGTGCGCAGTGTGTGCAGTGCATGTAGTGCGTGCAGTGTGTGCAGTGCGTGCAGTGTGAGCAGTGCGCAGTGCGTGTAGTCTGTGCAGTGAGTGCAGTGCGTGCAGTGTGCTCAGTGCGCAGTGTGTGCAGTGTGTGCAGTGTGAGCAGCGTGTGCAGTGTGAGCAGTGTAAGCAGTGCGTTGGGTGTGAGCAGTGCCTGCAGTGTGAGCAGTGTGCAGTGTGCCCAGTGCGTGCAGTGTGTGCAGTGTAAGCAGTGCGTGCAGTGTGGTCCGTGTGCAGTGAGCCCAGTGAGTGCAGTGTGAGCAGTGCGTGCAGTGTGAGCAGTGCGTGGTGTGTGCAGTGTGCATTGTGAGCAGTGTGTGCAGTGCGTACAGTGTGTTAAATGTGCGCAGTGTGCAGTGTGAGCAGTGTAAGCAGTGCGTGCAGTGTTTGCAGTGTGTTGGGTGTGAGCAGTGCATGCAGTGTGAGCAGTGCGTGCAGTGTGAGCAGTGTGAGCAGTACCTGCTGTGCGTGCAGTGTGCGCAGTGTGCAGTGCGTACAGTGCGTGCAGTACTTTCAATGTGTGCAGTGTGTGTAGTGATTGTACTGCATGCAGTGTCTGCAGTGCTTTCAGTCTGGGCAGTGTTCTCAGTGTGCAGTGCGTGCAGTGTGAGCAGTGAGAGCAGTGTGAGCAGTGTCTGCTGTGTGTGCAGTGTGCGCAGTGTGCAGTGTGACCAGTGTGCAGTGTAAGCAGTGCGTGCAGTGTTTGCAGTGTGTTGGGTGTGAGCAGTGCATGCAGTGTGAGCAGTGCGTGCAGTGTGAGCAGTGTGAGCAGTGTCTGCTGTGGGTGCAGTGTGCGCAGTGTGCAGTGCGTGCAGTGCGAGCAATGCGTGCAGTGTGAGCAGTGTGCAGTGTGTGCAGTGAGAGGTGTGTGCAGTGTCTACTGTGTGTGCAGTGTTCGCAGTGTGCAGTCCGTGCAGTGCATGCAGTGCAAGCAGCGCGTGCAGAGTGTGCAGTGTGCAGTGCGTCCAGTGTGAGCAGTGTCTACTGTGTGTGCAGTGTGCGCAGTGTGCAGTGCATGCAGTGCATGCAGTGCGAGCAGCGCGTGCAGTGTGAGCAGTGTGCAGTGTGTGCAATGTGTGCACTACGCTCAGCGTGAGCAGCGTGAGCAGTGTGCAGTGCGCGCAGTGCGTGCAGTGCGTGCAGTGCTTTCAATGTGTGCAGTGTGTACAATGATTGTACTGCATGCAGTGTCTGCAGTGCTTTCAGTCTGGGCAGTGTTCGCAGTGTGCAGTGCGTGCAGTGTGAGCAGTGAGAGCAGTGCGTGCAGTGTGCAGTGTGAGCAGTGCATTCAGTGCAAGCAGCGCGTGCAGTGTGAGCAGTGTCAGCACTACACGCAGTGTTTGCAGTGTCTTGGGTGTGTGCAGTGCGTAGTGTGTGCAGTGCATGCAGTGCATGCAGTGTGAGCAGCGCGTGCAGTGTGCGCAGTGTGTTGAGTGCGTGCAGTGTGAGCAGTGTGAGCAGTGTCTGCTGTGGGTGCAGTGTGCGCAGTGTGCAGTGCGTGCAGTGCGAGCAATGCGTGCAGTGTGAGCAGTGTGAGCAGTGTCTGCTGTGGGTGCAGTGTGCGCAGTGTGCAGTGCGTGCAGTGTGAGCAGTGCGTGCAGTGTGAGCAGTGTGAGCAGTGTCTGCTGTGGGTGCAGTGTGCGCAGTGTGCAGTGCGTGCAGTGCGAGCAATGCGTGCAGTGTGAGCAGTGTGCAGTGTGTGCAGTGAGAGGTGTGTGCAGTGTCTACTGTGTGTGCAGTGTTCGCAGTGTGCAGTCCGTGCAGTGCATGCAGTGCAAGCAGCGCGTGCAGTGTGAGCAGTGCGTGCAGTGTGAGCAGTGTGCAGTCTGTGCAGTGAGAGGTGTGAGCAGTGTCTACTGTGTGTGCAGTGTTCGCAGTGTGCAGTGCATGCAGTGCATGCAGTGCGAGCAGCGCGTGCAGTGTGAGCAGTGTGCAGTCTGTGCAGTGAGAGGTGTGAGCAGTGTCTACTGTGTGTGCAGTGTTCGCAGTGTGCAGTCCGTGCAGTGCATGCAGTGCAAGCAGCGCGTGCAGAGTGTGCAGTGTGCAGTGCGTCCAGTGTGAGCAGTGTCTACTGTGTTTGCAGTGTGCGCAGTGTGCAGTGCATGCAGTGCATGCAGTGCGAGCAGCGCGTGCAGTGTGAGCAGTGTGCAGTGTGTGCAATGTGTGCACTACGCTCAGCGTGAGCAGCGTGAGCAGTGTGCAGTGCGCGCAGTGCGTGCAGTGCGTGCAGTGCTTTCAATGTGTGCAGTGTGTACAATGATTGTACTGCATGCAGTGTCTGCAGTGCTTTCAGTCTGGGCAGTGTTCGCAGTGTGCAGTGCGTGCAGTGTGAGCAGTGAGAGCAGTGCGTGCAGTGTGAGCAGTGCATTCAGTGCAAGCAGCGCGTGCAGTGTGAGCAGTGTCAGCACTACACGCAGTGTTTGCAGTGTCTTGGGTGTGTGCAGTGCGTAGTGTGTGCAGTGCATGCAGTGCATGCAGTGTGAGCAGCGCGTGCAGTGTGCGCAGTGTGTTGAGTGCGTGCAGTGTGAGCAGTGTGAGCAGTGTCTGCTGTGGGTACAGTGTGGGCAGTGTGCACTGCGTGCAGTGTGAGCAGTGTGAGCAGTGTCTGCTGTGGGTGCAGTGTGCGCAGTGTGCAGTGCGTGCAGTGTGACCAGTGCGTGCAGTTTGTGCAGTGCGAGCAGTGCGTGCAGTGTGAGCAGTGCGTGCAGTGTGTAGTGTGAACAGTGTGTGCAGTGTGTATACTGTGCGCAGTGTGCGCAGCGTCAGCAGTGTGCAGTGTGTGCAGTGTAAGCAGTGCGTGCAGTGTTTGCAGTGTGTTCAGTGTAAGCAGTGCATGCAGTGTGAGCAGTGCGTGCAGTGTGTTCAGTGCGTTGTGTGTGCAGTGCGCGCAGTGAGAGCCCTGTTTAGTGTGCCCAGTGTGTGCAGTGTGAGCAGTGTGCAGTGTGACCAGTGTGCACTGTAAGCAGTGCGGGCAGTGTTTGCAGTGTGTTGTGTGTGTGCAGTGCGCAGTGTGTGCAGTGCATGTAGTGCGTGCAGTGTGTGCAGTGCGTGCAGTGTGAGCAGTGCGCAGTGCGTGTAGTCTGTGCAGTGAGTGCAGTGCGTGCAGTGTGCTCAGTGCGCAGTGCGTGCAGTGTGTGCAGTGTGAGCAGCGTGTGCAGTGTGAGCAGTGTAAGCAGTGCGTGCAGTGTTTACAGTGTGTTGGGTGTGAGCAGTGCCTGCAGTGTGAGCAGTGTGCAGTGTGCCCAGTGCGTGCAGTGTGTGCAGTGTAAGCAGTGCGTGCAGTGTGGTTCCGTGTGCAGTGAGCCCAGTGAGTGCAGTGTGAGCAGTGCGTGCAGTGTGAGCAGTGAGAGCAGTGTGAGCAGTGTCTGCTGTGTGTGCAGTGTGCGCAGTGTGCAGTGTGACCAGTGTGCAGTGTAAGCAGTGTGGGCAGTGTTTGCAGTGTGGTGTGTGTGCTCAGTGCGCAGTGTGTGCAGTGTGTGCAGTGTGAGCAGCGTGTGCAGTGTGAGCAGTTTAAGCAGTGCGTGCAGTGTTTACAGTGTGTTGGGTGTGAGCAGTGCCTGCAGTGTGAGCAGTGTGCAGTGTGCCCAGTGCGTGCAGTGTGTGCAGTGTAAGCAGTGCGTGCAGTGTGGTCCGTGTGCAGTGCGCCCAGTGCGTGCAGTGTGAGCAGTGCGTGCAGTGTGCGCAGTACGTGCCGTGTGTGCAGTGTGCATTGTGAGCAGTGTGTGCAGTGCGTACAGTGTGTTAAATGTGCGCAGTGTGCTGTGTGTGCAGTGTAAGCAGTGCGTGCAGTGTTTGCAGTGTGTTGGGTGTGAGCAGTGCATGCAGTGTGAGCAGTGCGTGCAGTGTGAGCAGTGTGAGCAGTGTCTGCTGTGGGTGCAGTGTGCGCAGTGTGCAGTGCGTGCAGTGCGAGCAATGCGTGCAGTGTGAGCAGTGTGCAGTCTGTGCAGTGAGAGGTGTGAGCAGTGTCTACTGTGTGTGCAGTGTTCGCAGTGTGCAGTCCGTGCAGTGCATGCAGTGCAAGCAGCGCGTGCAGAGTGTGCAGTGTGCAGTGCGTCCAGTGTGAGCAGTGTCTACTGTGTGTGCAGTGTGCGCAGTGTGCAGTGCATGCAGTGCATGCAGTGCGAGCAGCGCGTGCAGTGTGAGCAGTGTGCAGTGTGTGCAATGTGTGCACTACGCTCAGCGTGAGCAGCGTGAGCAGTGTGCAGTGCGCGCAGTGCGTGCAGTGCGTGCAGTGCTTTCAATGTGTGCAGTGTGTACAATGATTGTACTGCATGCAGTGTCTGCAGTGCTTTCAGTCTGGGCAGTGTTCGCAGTGTGCAGTGCGTGCAGTGTGAGCAGTGAGAGCAGTGCGTGCAGTGTGCAGTGTGAGCAGTGCATTCAGTGCAAGCAGCGCGTGCAGTGTGAGCAGTGTCAGCACTACACGCAGTGTTTGCAGTGTCTTGGGTGTGTGCAGTGCGTAGTGTGTGCAGTGCATGCAGTGCATGCAGTGTGAGCAGCGCGTGCAGTGTGCGCAGTGTGTTGAGTGCGTGCAGTGTGAGCAGTGTGAGCAGTGTCTGCTGTGGGTACAGTGTGGGCAGTGTGCACTGCGTGCACTGTGAGCAGTGTGAGCAGTGTCTGCTGTGGGTGCAGTGTGCGCGGTGTGCAGTGCGTGCAGTGTGACCAGTGCGTGCAGTTTGTGCAGTGCGAGCAGTGCGTGCAGTGTGAGCAGTGCGTGCAGTGTGTAGTGTGAACAGTGTGTGCAGTGTATATAATGTGCGCAGTTTGCGCAGCGTCAGCAGTGTGCAGTGTGTGCAGTGTAAGCAGTGCGTGCAGTGTTTGCAGTGTGTTCAGTGTAAGCAGTGCATGCAGTGTGAGCAGTGCGTGCAGTGTGTTCAGTGCGTTGTGTGTGCAGTGCGCGCAGTGAGAGCCCTGTTTAGTGTGCCCAGTGTGTGCAGTGTGAGCAGTGTGCAGTGTGACCAGCGTGCAGTGTAAGCAGTGCGGGCAGTGTTTGCAGTGTGTTGTGTGTGTGCAGTGCGCAGTGTGTGCAGTGCATGTAGTGCGTGCAGTGTGTGCAGTGCGTGCAGTGTGAGCAGTGCGCAGTGCGTGTAGTCTGTGCAGTGAGTGCAGTGCGTGCAGTGTGCTCAGTGCGCAGTGTGTGCAGTGTGTGCAGTGTGAGCAGCGTGTGCAGTGTGAGCAGTGTAAGCAGTGCGTGCAGTGTTTACAGTGTGTTGGGTGTGAGCAGTGCCTGCAGTGTGAGCAGTGTGCAGTGTGCCCAGTGCGTGCAGTGTGTGCAGTGTAAGCAGTGCGTGCAGTGTGGTCCGTGTGCAGTGAGCCCAGTGAGTGCAGTGTGAGCAGTGCGTGCAGTGTGAGCAGTGCGTGCAGTGTGTGCAGTGTGCATTGTGAGCAGTGTGTGCAGTGCGTACAGTGTGTTAAATGTGCTCAGTGTGCAGTGTGAGCAGTGTAAGCAGTGCGTGCAGTGTTTGCAGTGTGTTGGGTGTGAGCAGTGCATGCAGTGTGAGCAGTGCGTGCAGTGTGAGCAGTGTGAGCAGTACCTGCTGTGCGCGCAGTGTGCGCAGTGTGCAGTGCGTACAGTGCGTGCAGTACTTTCAATGTGTACAGTGTGTGCAGTGATTGTACTGCATGCAGTGTCTGCAGTGCTTTCAGTCTGGGCAGTGTTCTCAGTGTGCAGTGCGTGCAGTGTGAGCAGTGAGAGCAGTGTGAGCAGTGTCTGCTGTGTGTGCAGTGTGCGCAGTGTGCAGTGTGACCAGTGTGCAGTGTAAGCAGTGTGGGCAGTGTTTGCAGTGTGGTGTGTGTGCTCAGTGCGCAGTGTGTGCAGTGTGTGCAGCGTGTGCAGCGTGAGCAGTGTGAGCAGTGTAAGCAGTGCGTGCAGTGTTTACAGTGTGTTGGGTGTGAGCAGTGCCTGCAGTGTGAGCAGTGTGCAGTGTGCCCAGTGCGTGCAGTGTGTGCAGTGTAAGCAGTGCGTGCAGTGTGGTCCGTGTGCAGTGCGCCCAGTGCGTGCAGTGTGAGCAGTGCGTGCAGTGTGAGCAGTACGTGCCGTGTGTGCAGTGTGCATTGTGAGCAGTGTGTGCAGTGCGTACAGTGTGTTAAATGTGCGCAGTGTGCAGTGTGTGCAGTGTAAGCAGTGCGTGCAGTGTTTGCAGTGTGTTGGGTGTGAGCAGTGCATGCAGTGTGAGCAGTGCGTGCCGTGTGAGCAGTGTGAGCAGTGTCTGCTGTGGGTGCAGTGTGCGCAGTGTGCAGTGCGTGCAGTGCGAGCAATGCGTGCAGTGTGAGCAGTGTGCAGTGTGTGCAGTGAGAGGTGTGAGCAGTGTCTACTGTGTGTGCAGTGTTCGCAGTGTGCAGTCCGTGCAGTGCATGCAGTGCAAGCAGCGCGTGCAGAGTGTGCAGTGTGCAGTGCGTCCAGTGTGAGCAGTGTCTACTGTGTGTGCAGTGTGCGCAGTGTGCAGTGCATGCAGTGCATGCAGTGCGAGCAGCGCGTGCAGTGTGAGCAGTGTGCAGTGTGTGCAATGTGTGCACTACGCTCAGCGTGAGCAGCGTGAGCAGTGTGCAGTGCGCGCAGTGCGTGCAGTGCGTGCAGTGCTTTCAATGTGTGCAGTGTGTGCAATGATTGTACTGCATGCAGTGTCTGCAGTGCTTTCAGTCTGGGCAGTGTTCGCAGTGTGCAGTGCGTGCAGTGTGAGCAGTGAGAGCAGTGCGTGCAGTGTGCAGTGTGAGCAGTGCATTCAGTGCAAGCAGCGCGTGCAGTGTGAGCAGTGTCAGCACTACACGCAGTGTTTGCAGTGTCTTGGGTGTGTGCAGTGCGTAGTGTGTGCAGTGCATGCAGTGCATGCAGTGTGAGCAGCGCGTGCAGTGTGCGCAGTGTGTTGAGTGCGTGCAGTGTGAGCAGTGTCTGCTGTGGGTACAGTGTGCGCAGTGTGCAGTGCGTGCACTGTGAGCAGTGTGAGCAGTGTCTGCTGTGGGTGCAGTGTGCGCGGTGTGCAGTGCGTGCAGTGTGACCAGTGCGTGCAGTTTGTGCAGTGCGAGCAGTGCGTGCAGTGTGAGCAGTGCGTGCAGTGTGTAGTGTGAACAGTGTGTGCAGTGTGTATAATGTGCGCAGTGTGGCAGCGTCAGCAGTGTGCAGTGTGTGCAGGGTAAGCAGTGCGTGCAGTGTTTGCAGTGTGTTCAGTGTGAGCAGTGCATGCAGTGTGAGCAGTGCGTGCAGTGTGTTCAGTGCGTTGTGTGTACAGTGCGCGCAGTGTGAGCCCTGTGTAGTGTGCCCAGTGTGTGCAGTGTGAGCAGTGTGCAGTGTGACCAGCGTGCAGTGTAAGCAGTGCGGGCAGTGTTTGCAGTGTGTTGTGTGTGTGCAGTGCGCAGTGTGTGCAGTGCATGTAGTGCGTGCAGTGTGTGCAGTGCGTGCAGTGTGAGCAGTGCGCAGTGCGTGTAGTCTGTGCAGTGAGTGCAGTGCGTGCAGTGTGCTCAGTGCGCAGTGTGTGCAGTGTGTGCAGTGTGAGCAGCGTGTGCAGTGTGAGCAGTGTAAGCAGTGCGTGCAGTGTTTACAGTGTGTTGGGTGTGAGCAGTGCCTGCAGTGTGAGCAGTGTGCAGTGTGCCCAGTGCGTGCAGTGTGTGCAGTGTAAGCAGAGCGTGCAGTGTGGTCCGTGTGCAGTGAGCCCAGTGAGTGCAGTGTGAGCAGTGCGTGCAGTGTGAGCAGTTTAAGCAGTGCGTGCAGTGTGCATTGTGAGCAGTGTGTGCAGTGCGTACAGTGTGTTAAATGTGCGCAGTGTGCAGTGTGTGCAGTGTAAGCAGTGCGTGCAGTGTTTGCAGTGTGTTGGGTGTGAGCAGTGCATGCAGTGTGAGCAGTGCGTGCAGTGTGAGCAGTGTGAGCAGTGTCTGTTGTGGGTGCAGTGTGCGCAGTGTGCAGTGCTTGCAGTGCGAGCAATGCGTGCAGTGTGCGCAGTGTGCAGTACGCGCAGTGCGAGCAGCGCGTGCAGTGTGCCCAGCGTGCAGTGTGTGCAGTGTGAGCAGTGTGAACACTCTCTGCTGTGTGAGGAGTATGCGCTGTGAGTAGTGCGTGCCGTATTCTCAGTGTTGAGTGTGTGCAGTGTGAGCAGTGTGAGCAGTGTGTGCAGTGTGAGCAGTGTGAGCAGTATCTGCTGTGCGTGCAGTGTGCGAAGTGTGCAGTGCGTACAGTGTGTGCAGTGAGAGCAGCATGTGCATTGTGCGCAGTGCGTGCAGTTTGTGCAGTGCATGCAGTGTGAGCAGTGTGACCAGTGTCTGCTGTGTGTGCAGTGTGCGCAGCGTGCAGTGCGTGCAGTGTGAGCAGTGTGAGCAGTGTCTGCTGTGGGTGCAGTGTGCGCAGTGTGAGCAGTGCGTGCAGTGAGAGCAGTGTGAGCAGTGTCTGCTGTGGGTGCAGTGTGCGCAGTGTGCAGTGCGTGCCGTGTTAGCAATGTGAGCAGTGTCTGCTCTGTGTGCAGTGTGCGCGGTTCCCTGTGCGGGCAATGCATGCAGTGTGAGCAGTGCGTGCAGTGTGAGCAGTGTCTACTGTGTGTGCAGTGTGCGCATTGTGCAATGTGTGCAGTGTGTGCAGTCTGAGCAGCGCGTGCAGTGTGTGCAGTGTGCAGTGTGTGCAGTGTGAGCAGTGTGACCAGTGTCTACTGTGTGTGCAGTCTGCGCAGTGTTCAGTGCGTGCAATTTGAGCAGTGTGAACAGTGTCTGCTCTGTGTGCAGTGTGCGGGGTGCCCAGTGCGTGCAGTTTGTGCAGTGCGAGCAGTGCGTGCAGTGTGCCCAGTGTGTGCAGTGTGAGCAGTGAGCAGTATCTGCTGTGTGTGCAGTGTGCGCAGTGTGCAGTACGTACAGTGAGTGCAGTGAGAGCAGCATGTGCAGTGTGTGCAGTGTGCAGTGTGTGCACTGTGAGCAGTGTGAGCAGTGTCTGCTCTGTGTGCAGTGTGCGCGGTGCCCAGTGCGTGCAATGCGTGCAGTGTGAGTAGTGCGTGCAGTGTGAGCAGTGTCTCTTCTGTGTGCAGTGTGCGCAGTGCGCAGTGCGTGCAGTTTGCGTAGTGTGATTAGTTCGTGCAGTGTGAGCAGTGTGCAGCGTGTGCAGTGTGAGCAGTGTGAGTAGTGTGTGCAGTGTCTACTCTGTGTACAGTGTGCGTAGTGTTCAGTGCGTGCAGTACGCACAGTGCGAGCAGCGCGTGCAGTGTGAGCAGTGTGCTGTGTGTGCAGTGTGAGCAGTGTGAACACTGTCTGCTGTGTGAGGAGTGTGCGATGTGAGCAGTGCGTGCAGTGTTCTCAGTGTTGAGCGTGTGCAGTGTGAGCATTGTGAGCAGTGTCTACTGTGTGCACAGTGTGCGCAGTGTGCAGTGCGTGCAGTACGCGCAGTGCGAGCAGCGCGTGCAGTGTGAGCAGCGTGCAGTGTGTGCAGTGTGAGCAGTGTGAACACTGCTGTGTGAGGAGTGTGCGATGTGAGCAGTGCGTGCAGTGTTCTCAGTGTTGAGCGTGTGCAGTGTGAGCATTGTGAGCAGTGTGTGCAGTGTGAGCAGTGTGAGCAGTGTGAGCAGTATCTGCTGTGTGAGCAGTGTGCGCAGTGTGCAGTGCGTACAGTGTGTGCAGTGGGAGCAGCATGTGCAGTGTGCACAGTGCGTGCAGTTTGTGCAGTGCGTGCAGTGTGAGCAGTGTCTGCTGTGTGTGCAGTGTGCGCAGTGTGTTGATTGTGTGCAGTGCATGCAGTGTAAGCAGTGCGTATAGTGTTCACAGTGTGTTGAGTGTGTGCAGTGTGAGCAGTGGGTGTAGTGTGTGCAGTGTGCGCAGTGTACCGTGCGTGCAGTGTGAGCGGTGTGACCAAAATCTGCTGTGTGTGCAGTGTGCACAGTGTACAGTGCGTGCAGTGTGAGCAGTGCGTGCAGTGTCTACTCTGTGTGCAGTGTGCGCACTGCCCAGTGCGTGCAGATTGTGCAGTGCGAGCAGTGCGTGCAGTGTCAGTAGTGCGTGCAGTGTGAGCATTGTGCAGTGTGTGCAGTGTAAGCAGTGTGAGCAGTGTCTCCTGTGTGTGCAGTGTGCGCACTGCGCAGTGCGTGCAGTTTGTGCAGTGTGAGCAGTGCGTACAGTGTGAGCTGTGTGCAGTGTGTGCAGTGTGAGCAGTGTGAACACTGTTTGCTGTGTGAGGAGTGTGCGATGTGAGCAGTGCGTGCAGTGTTCTCAGTGTTGAGTGTGTGCAGTGTGAGCATTGTGAGCAGTGTGTGCAGTATGAGCAGTGTCAGCAGTGTGAGCAGTATCTGCTGTGTGAGCAGTGTGCGCAGTGTGCAGTGCACACAGTGTGTGCAGTGGGAGCAGCATGTGCAGTGTGCACAGTGCATGCAGTTTGTGCAGTGCGTGCAGTGTGAGCAGTGTCTGCTGTGTGTGCAGTGTGCGCAGTGTGCAGTGCGTGCAGTGCGGGCAGTGTGAGCAGTGTCTGCTGTGTGTGCAGTGTGCGCAGTGTGCAGTGCGTGCAGTGTGACCAGTGCGTGCAGTTTGTGCAGTGCGAGCAGTGCGTGCAGTGTGAGCAGTGCGTGCAGTGTGTAGTGTGAACAGTGTGTGCAGTGTGTATAATGTGCGCAGTGTGCGCAGCGTGAGCAGTGTGCAGTGTGTGCAGGGTAAGCAGTGCGTGCAGTGTTTGCAGTGTGTTCAGTGTGCGCAGTGCATGCAGTGTGAGCAGTGCGTGCAGTGTGTTCAGTGCGTTGTGTGTGCAGTGCGCGCAGTGTGAGCACTGTGTAGTGTGCCCAGTGTGTGCAGTGTGAGCAGTGTGCAGTGTGACCAGCGTGCAGTGTAAGCAGTGCGGGCAGTGTTTGCAGTGTGTTGTGTGTGTGCAGTGCGCAGTGTGTGCAGTGCATGTAGTGCGTGCAGTGTGTGCAGTGCGTGCAGTGTGAGCAGTGCGCAGTGCGTGTAGTCTGTGCAGTGAGTGCAGTGCGTGCAGTGTGCTCAGTGCGCAGTGTGTGCAGTGTGTGCAGTGTGAGCAGCGTGTGCAGTGTTTACAGTGTGTTGGGTGTGAGCAGTGCCTGCAGTGTGAGCAGTGTGCAGTGTGCCCAGTGCGTGCAGTGTGTGCAGTGTAAGCAGTGCGTGCAGTGTGGTCCGTGTGCAGTGCGCCCAGTGCATGCAGTGTGAGCAGGGCGTGCAGTGTGAGCAGTGCGTGCAGTGTGTGCAGTGTGCATTGTGAGCAGTGTGTGCAGTGCGTACAGTGTGTTAAATGTGCGCAGTGTGCAGTGTGAGCAGTGTAAGCAGTGCGTGCAGTGTTTACAGTGTGTTGGGTGTGAGCAGTGCCTGCAGTGTGAGCAGTGTGCAGTGTGCCCAGTGCGTGCAGTGTGTGCAGTGTGCCCAGTGCGTGCAGTGTGGTCCGTGTGCAGTGCGCCCAGTGCGTGCAGTGTGAGCAGTGCGTGCAGTGTGAGCAGTGCGTGCAGTGTTTACAGTGTGTTGGGTGTGAGCAGTGCCTGCAGTGTGAGCAGTGTGCAGTGTGCCCAGTGCGTGCAGTGTGTGCAGTGTGCCCAGTGCGTGCAGTGTGGTCCGTGTGCAGTGCGCCCAGTGCGTGCAGTGTGAGCAGTGCGTGCAGTGTGAGCAGTGCGTGCAGTGTTTACAGTGTGTTGGGTGTGAGCAGTGCCTGCAGTGTGAGCAGTGTGCAGTGTGCCCAGTGCGTGCAGTGTGTGCAGTGTGCCCAGTGCGTGCAGTGTGGTCCGTGTGCAGTGCGCCCAGTGCGTGCAGTGTGAGCAGTGCGTGCAGTGTGAGCAGTGCGTGCAGTGTGAGCAAGGCGTGCAGTGAAGGCAGTGCTTGCAATGTGTTGGGTCTGAGCAGTGAGTGCAGTGTGCGCAGTGCTTGCAGCGTATGCAGTGCTTGCAATGTGTGCAGTGTGTGCAGTGCTTGAAGTCTGGGCAGTGTGAGCAGTGTGGAGTGCGTGCAGTGTTAGAAGCACGTGCAGTGTGTGCAGTGTGCAGTGTGAGCAGTGCGTGCAGGGCGTGCACTGTGTAAAATGTGTGCAGCGTGCAGTGTGTGCAGTGTGTGCAGTGTGTGCAATCTGGGCGGCGTGAGCAGTGTGCAGTGCGTGCAGTGATTGCAGTGTGTGCGTTGCATGCAGTGCGTGCAGTGTGTGCAGTGTGAGCAGTGTGCAGTGTGTGCAGTGAGCAGTGTGAGCAGCGTGCAGCATGTTGTCTGTGAGCAGTGCGTGCAGTGTTGAAAATGTGCGCAGTGTGCGCAGTGTGTACAGTGTGAGCAATGTGCAGTGTGTGCAGTGGAAGCAGTGCGTGCAGTATTTGCAGTGTGTTCAGTGTGAGCAGTGCATGCAGTGTGAGCAGTGCGTGCAGTGTGTGCAGTGCGTTGTCTGCAGTATGCGCAGTGTGAGCACTGTGTAGTGTGTCCAGTGTGTGCAGTGTGAGCAGTGTACAGTGTGTGCAGTGCACGCAGAGTGTGCAGTGCGTGCAGAGTGTGCAGTGTAAGCAGTGCGTGCAGTCTGATCTGTGTGCAGTGTGCCCAGTGTGTGCAGTGTGAGCAACGTGCAGTGTGACCAGTCTGCAGTGTAAGCAGTGCGGGCGATGTTTGCAGTGTGTTGGGTGTGTGCAGCGCGCAGCGTGTGCAGTGCATGTAGTGAGTGCAGCGTGTGCAGTGCGTGCAATGTGAGCAGTGCGCAGTGCATGTAGCGTATGCAGTGAGTGCAGTGCGTGCAGTGTGCTCAGTGCGCAGTGCAGGTAGTGTGTGCAGTGTGAGCAGCGTGTGCAGTGTGAGCAGTATGCAGTGCGCACAGTTTGTGCAGTGTGAGCAGTGTGAGTAGTGTGTGCTGTGTGTGTGTAGTGTGCTCAGTGTGCCGTGCATGCAGTGCGTGCAGTGTGTGCAGTGTCAGCATTGCGTGCAGTATTGCAGTGTCTTGGGTGTGTGCAGTGCACAGTGCGTACAGTGCGTGCAGCGCGTTCAGTGCGTGCAGTGTGAGTAGTGTGAGTAGTGTGTACAGTGTGTGTAGTGCACGCAGTGTGCAGTGTGTGCAGTGTGAGCAGTGCGTGCAGTGTGTGCAATGTGTGCAGTGCGCGCACTGTGGGCAATGTCTGCAGTCTCTGCTGTTTTCATGGTTTAACCTGGCCGGCAGCCAAACACCACGCAGGCTCTCGCTCACTTCTCCCCCCCCCCCCCGGGTTGCATGCAACCCCCCCCCCCCGGGTTGCATGATGTGTAGAGGGGACCCTCCCTTTGAACATCCAGCCCAGCACCGGCAGTCGGGGTGCCAGGAGGAGCTGTGCTTCAGTCCCAACCACTTCCGAAGCAGCTCGAACCCCTTCATATGCTGCCAATATCTCCTTCTCGGTTGGAGTGTAGCGGGCCTCGGATCCTCTGTATCCCCGACTCCAGAACCCTAAGGGTCGACCTCGAGTCTCCCCTGGTGCTTTCTGCCAGAGGCTCCAGGTAGGGCCATTCTCCCCGGCTGCGGTGTAGAGCACATTCTTCACATCTTGTCCTGCCCGGACTGGCCCAAGGGCTACTGCATGAACTATCTCCTGTTTAATTTGTTCAAAGGCTTGTCGTTGCTCAGGGCCCCATCTGAAGTCGTTCTTCTTCCTGGTCACTTGATAGAGAGGGCTTACGATCTGACTGTAATTTAGAATATGCATTCTCCAAAAGCCCACAACGCCTAAGAAAGCTTGTGTTTCCTTTTTGTTAGTTGGTGGGGACATGGCTGTTATTTTATTGATCACATCTGTTGGGATCTGACGACGTCCATCTTGCCATTTTATTCCTAAAAACTGGATCTCCTGTGCAGATCCCTTGACCTTACTTCGTTTTATTGCAAAGCCGGCCTTCAGAAGGATTTGGACTATTCTCTCCCCTTTCTTGAAAACTTCCCCTGCTGTGTTGCCCCACACGATGATGTCGTCAATGTATTGCAGGTGTTCTGGAGCCTCACCCTGTTCCAGTGCGGTGTGGATCAGTCCATGGCAAATGGTAGGGCTGTGTTTCCACCCCTGGGACAGTCGGTTCCAGCTGTACTGGACACCCCTCCAAGTGAAAGCAAACTGTGGCCTGCACTCTGCTGCCAAAGGGATGGAGAAGAAGGCATTAGCGATGTCAATGGTGGCGTACCACTTGGCTGCCTTTGACTCCAGTTCGTATTGAAGTTCCAGCATGTCTGGCACGGCAGCACTCAGTGGCGGCGTGACTTCGTTCAGGCCACGGTAGTCTACTGTTAGTCTCCACTCTCCATTGGACTTTCGCACTGGCCATATGGGACTGTTGAAGGGTGAGCGAGTCTTGCTGATCACTCCTTGGCTCTCCAGTCGACGAATCAGCTCATGGATGGGGATCAGGGAGTCTCGGTTGGTGCGATATTGCTGCCGGTGCACTGTTGTGGTAGCGATTGGTACCTGCTGTTCTTCAACCCTCAGCAGCCCCACAACAGAAGCGTCCTCTGAGAGACCGGGCAAGGTGGACAGCTGTTTAATTTCCTCCGTCTCCAGGGCAGCTATACCAAAAGCCCACCGGTACCCTTTTGGGTCCTTGAAATACCCTCTCCTGAGGTAGTCTATGCCAAGGATGCACGGAGCCTCTGGGCCAGTCACAATGGGGTGCTTCTGCCACTCGTTCCCGGTTAGGCTCACTTCAGCCTCCAACACAGTTAACTCTTGGGATCCCCCTGTCACTCCAGAAATACAGATGGGTTCTGCCCCTTTATAGCTTGATGGCATCAGGGTACACTGTGCACCAGTGTCTACGAGAGCCTTATACTCCTGTGGCTCTGATGTGCCAGGCCATCGAATCCACACAGTCCAGTAAACCCAGTTGTCCCTTTCCGTCACCTGGCCGGAGGCAGGGCCCCTCTAGTCCTGGTCATCATATCTGTTTCTCACTTCTTGCAAACGCGAGTCAAGAAATTCTTCATTACAATCCAAAGTAAGATCAGCCCTTCCGCTCTGTCTGGGGAACTGTTCACTGGAAACTGGACCGTCGTGAGACAGGTTTTTCCTGAAAACTGGAGCAGCATTTTTCCTGAGAGAACCCCCTTGTGTGATTGTTTTTCCTTGCAACTCACGTACACGTGCCTCTAGGGTCAAGGTAGGTTTTTCATCCCACTGCCTCATGTCCTCTCCGTGGTCACGCAGGTAAAACCACAGGGTGCCCCGAGGTGTGTACCTTCTACATCCTCTCTCTTGAGCAGAAGAATGCTGACTCCTAATGGCTGAGATACTGGTCCGTACAGGTGGAGAATAGGACATATCCTCTTTGAGTTGCTGGACCTCCCAGGACAGTTTGTCCACAGCCGAGACAAGGGAAGAGGAGACAGTTTCTTCGTATTCCCGGAGTCTGACAACCACGCCATCCACCGTTGGTGCTTCTTCCTCTTTCCAGCCCAGTACTGCCAACGAACTGGCATGCGACGCTGGTGCGCTACTGTCCTGGCTCCGGCTGGGACAGAGTTAACTTTCTTCTTGGGGGGTGTGCTGTCTTTGGGTTTGGTGTGAGAGGAGCGCTGATGGCCCCTTGATGCTTTGGCTGTTGCTGGGTGGTGCCTGCACCGGGGAGACTTTTGATTTCTCTTTTCGGCCTCCCATGTCCTGCCACGTGCAGGGGAAGGTCTCGGGGGCGGGGAGAGCACAGCCGGGGTGGTTGACCGAGCTGGCCAATGGGCTATTCTATAGCATGTTCATGCTCAGTATAAAAACGAGGGGGGTGGGGGGGCTCACCCCCCATTTGTGACACGCGGTCGGTGAGCAGTTGCATTGTGCATTGCCTGCTTTGTGTATTCTGTTATTGTTGTTGTTCTCATTGTTATTATTACTGTTCTACTTCGTTTTATTTCAATTATTAGACTGTTTTTATCTCAACCCGTGAGTTTTCCTACTTGTGCCCTCCCGATTCTCTCCCCCATCCCACCCGGGGTGTGTGTGTGTGTGTGTGTGAGCGAGCGGCTGCGTGGGGTTTATTTGCTGGCTGGGGTTAAACCACGACAGCTCCCTACCAACTTCTGCCACATGGGTCGCGTGCACTGGACGTCATCTGGATCTTTGGGCGTTTGGTCGTTGTCCAGGTCACTATAAACCACCTCCAGCACGCCTGGTTCTCTCAGGTACTGGACACCTCTCCACAGTGGTCCATTTGCCTGGGCGATATATAACATCTTCCTTGAAGGGATACCTTTCCTTCACGCCTGACAGCAGTCACCTCCAGAGGCTGAGGACCTGTGTCCCTCTTCCAATGGCTTTGTCAATGCCCCCTTCCCTAGCAAGGGATCCCAGCTATTTGGCTTCTTTCCCCTCTAATTCCAGGCTACTGGCCCATTATCCCAGCATCGGAGCAGCCAGGTAACAATATGCTCGCCTGGACGACGGCTGAAATCTTTCCGCATATCTCGCAACTCACTCCATCATCCCTTTCTAAACGACTTGACTTCCACTTACAAGATTTCCTCTTCTGTACAGGGGTGACGGATACCAGCAAGGGTCGGTCCCCTGGTTCAGCCGCAGTGCCCGTCGCGGGGGTTGGAGTGGCCGCAGTGCCCGTCGAGGGGGTTGGAGTGGCCGCAGTGCCCGTCGAGGGGGTTGGAGTGGCCACAGTGCCCGTCATTTTGTCATCGGATCCGGAGACCTTCTCTCCCCCTTGAGGGTTCTGAATAGCGTTGAAGAGGGCTCGGTAGGCATGGGCCAGGCCCCAGCACGTTGCAGTGATCTGGGTCTCCCTGGAATGGCCAGGGTGACAGCACGCTTTCTCCAAATATTTTACTAGTTTTTCAGGATTCTGCACTTGTTCAGGGGTGAAGCTCCAAAACATTGGAGGTGCCCACTGTCCTAGGCACTTGCCCATGCTATCCCACACACCCTGCCACTCGTAACTATCCAGCCTCGGGGCAGATCTCTGGGTGGTGTTCTTAAATAGTTGTTTAACCTTAAACAAGGCCTGAAACACATTCAGGAGACATAGCAATAGGAACGTGCTGGTTTGAACATCCCAAGGATATTCAAAATCCCCAAGAGCTGTTGTAATCAGCCTGGAGGAGAAGGGGAAGGTGAAGGAAGCTGTCTCCTCCGTAAATTGGCTCTCCGAGGAGAAGGGGTAAAAAGTGTAATTATTAATAGTTTGCAAGAGATAGCTCCCGAAGACGGCAGTGCTGAGTACAGGCTCCTGATCAATAATTTTATCATATCATAACAATACCATTTTATCATAACATAAGCCAGTGTCACACAGTATAGCAAAGCGATGACCTTAATCCATTTCCCAGAGGTGACAAACCCCACACAAATACTGATAATCAGCAGTACAGACAGCCAGTAAGGTGCTACAGACCAAAACTCCAAGAACAGATCCAACAACTCTGAGAGCAAATAAACCCACATTGTGAACAGCGAGTACTAAACTGATATAATGAATGCTTAAAACCAATTTGTTTTAACCCGTTCGGGTCAGATGTGTTGTTATCTCAACCCTTTGTGACCCATGATGGGCACCAAAAAGGACTGTCGAGGTTTAACCCAGCAGGCAGCCAAACACCACGCAGCCGCTCACTCATTCCCCCCTCCCTCAGCGGGACGGGGAGAGAATCGGAAGGGTGAGAGTGAGAAAAACTCTTGGGTTGAGATAAAGACGGTTTAATAGAACAGAAAAGGAAAAATAATAATAATAATAACAGTAATAATGATAATGATAAAATATACAAAATGAGTGATGGACTATGCAATTGCTCACCACCCGCGCTGACTGATAACCATGTAGCAATCGCTACTTGCTGGAACACGCCTACCATTCATATACTGAGCATGACGTCACATGGTATGGAATACCCCGCTGGCCAGCTGGGCTGGCTGTCCCGGCTATGCTCCCTCCCCATGCTTGTTTTGTTTTGTTTTGTTTTGTTTTGTTTTAAGCTGAATGTCCTTGGACTAGGAGGGCACTTAGCAACAACTGAAAACATCAGTGCGTTATCAACATTCTGCTCATACTAAATCCAAAACACAGCACTAGGAAGAAATTTAACTCTGTCCCAGCCGAAACCAGGAAAGCAGTGTGCGCAGTGTGTGCAGTGTGAGCAGTGTGCACAGTGTGAGCAGTGTGTGCAATATGTGCAGTGTGAACAGCGTGCGCAGTGTGAGCAGTGTGTGCAGTGTGAGCAGTCTGAGCAGTGTGCACAGTGTGTGCAGTGTGAGCAGTCTGAGCAGTGTGCACAGTGTGAGCAGTGTGTGCAGTGTGTGCAGCATGAGCAGTGTGCGCAGGGTGAGCAGCGTGTGCAGGGTGTGCAGCGTGGGCAGCGTGAGCAGCGTGAGCAGCGTGTGCAGCGTGGGCAGTGTGAGCAGCGTGAGCAGCGTGGGCAGTGTGTGCAATGTGAGCAGTGTGAGCAGCGTGAGCAGTGTGCGCAGTGTGTGCAGTGTGAGCAGCGTGAGCAGCGTGAGCAGTGTGTGCAGTGTGCGCAGTGTGAGCAGTGTGAGCAGTGTGAGCAGTGTGAGCAGTGTGCGCAGTGTGAGCAGCGTGTGCAGTGTGAGCAGTGTGAGCAGCGTGAGCAGCGTGCGCAGTGTGTGCAGTGTGTGCAGTGTTAGCAGCGTGAGCAGCGTGAGCAGTGTGTGCAGTGTGCGCAGTGTGAGCAGTGTGAGCAGCGTGCGCAGTGTGTGCAGTGTGAGCAGTGTCAGCAGCGTGTGCAGTGTGAGCAGTGTGAGCAGCGTGAGCAGCGTGAGCAGCGTGCGCAGTGTGTGCAGTGTGAGCAGTGTGAGCAGCGTGAGCAGTGTGCGCAGTGTGAGCAGTGTGTGCAGTGTGCGCAGTGTCTCCATGCAGTACGTGCAGTGCATCCATGCCATGTGCAGTGAGAGCTGTCTCCGTGTGCCAGTGGGAGCGAGCCGAGCCGAGCCCAGCCCAGCCCAGGCGAGCCGAGCCGAGCCGAGCCGAGCCGAGCCGAGCCGAACCCAGCCCAGCCCAGGCGAGCCGAGCCGAGCCGAGCCGAGCCGAGCCGAGCCGAGCCGGGTCGAGCCGAGCCGAGCCCAGCCCAGCCCAGCCCAGCCCAGCTAATCCGAGCCGAGCTCCGGCGGCTGCTGGTGCCCGCGGCCATCGCGGCGGGGCCGGGGGCGGAGGAGGAGGAGGAGGAGGAGGAGGAGGAGGAGGAGGAGGAGGAGGAGGAGGAGGAGGAGGAGGAGGAGGAGAGGGGGGCCGGCAGCCCGCCCCGCCCCGCCCGCCGCTGCTCTGCCGGTGCCGGTGCCGGTGCTGCCGCGGAGCGGGGCCGGGGCCGGGGCCGGGGCCGGGGCTGGAGCCGCCGCGGAGGCCGGTGGGTGCGGGCGAGCCCGGGGGGGGCTCGGGGATCCCGGGGGGCTCGGGGCGTGCTGAGCGCCTCTGTCCCGCACACCTGTGAGCGGGGGGCTTGCGGGGTGCCCGGGGTGCGGGGTGCCCGGGGTGCAGGATGCTGGGGTGCGGGGTGCCGGGGTGAGGGGTGCGGGGTGCCGGCGTGAGGGGTGCGGGGTGCCCGGGGTGCGGAGTGCCCAGGGTGCGGGGTGCTGGGGTGAAGGTGCGGGGTGCCCGGCGTGCGGGGTGCCCAGGGTGCAGGGTGCGGGGTGCTGGGGTGCAGGATGCTGGGGTGCAGGGTGCAGGGTGCCCGGGGTGCAGGATGCTGGGGTGCAGGGTGCGGGGTGCTGGGGTGCAGGGTGCCCGGGGTGCTGGGTGCCCGGGGTGCAGAGTGCTGGGGTGCAGGGTACTGGGGTGCCCATGGTGCAGAGAGCTGCAGTGCCTGAGGTGCAGGGTGCTGGGGTGCTGGGGTTCCCAGGGTGGAGGGGTGCTGGGGTACCAGGGGTGGAGGGGTGCAGGGGTGCTGGGGTACCTGGGAGGCAGGGACACAGGGATGCTGAGGTGCTTGGCATGCAGGGTGCTGGGGTGCCCAGTGTGCTGGGGTACTGGGGTACCGGGGCATTGGCTGCCCAAGGTGCTGGGGTACTGGGGATGCAGGGGTACAGGGGTGCTGGTGAGCAGGGGGTTGGGGGTGCTGGGGCGCTCTGGGGTGCTGGGGCGGCGGGACTGTGTGGGACCTGCGTGTGCATGTGGGTGTAGCAGAGCTGGGGGGAGTGTGAGGGTGGGGATGGGGGTTGGGGTGCATCCCATACTGAAAAGCCGGGGCTTCAAGCTGAGCTGAGCAACACGCACCCGCAGAGCACCGTCACACCCCCACGCAGGCTGGCTCACGCACACGTGCTCACACGCGATGGCACGCACACCCCCCCACGCACACCCACGTCTGCACACGCACGCGTTCGCTGCGCTGGGCGGGGGGGGGAGCGGGTGGCAGGAGCAGGTGGGGGTGTGCGTGGGGTGTGCATGGTCAGGGGTGCGCACGGAGGGGGTGTGCGTGGGGTGTGCGTGGTCAGGGGTGTGCACGGAGGGGGTGTGCGTGGTCAGGGGTGTGCATGGAGGGGGTGTGCGTGGGGTGTGCATGGTCAGGGGTGTGCATGGAGGGGGTGTGCATGGGGTGTGCGTGGTCAGGGGTGTGCAGGGAAGGGGTGTGCGTGGGGGGTGTGCGTGGTCAGGGGTGTGCAGGGAGGGGGTGTGCGTGGTCAGGGGTCTGCATGGGGTGTGCGTGATCAGGGGTGTGCAGGGAGGGGGTGTGCGTGGGGGGCGTGCGCAGTCTGGGCTCCGTGGGTGTGCACGGGTGTGCGCGACCAGGCTGGCTTGGGGGCTTTGCGATGCCACGTGCCGGGGAGGTGTGATTCCCCTGTCACACGCGTGTGCACACCTGAGGGACGTGTGTCACCCATGGGTGCTGTGCCAGGGTGTGCGTGAGTGTGACCCGGCGTGCAACACCCAGGAGACCAGCGCCGACAAGGACAGCAGGGTGGTGGGTGCCGGAGGGGGAACCTGGCGCGGGGACCCGGCAGCACCCGCGCCGGCAGTGCCTGGGCACGTTGGCAGCGGTGGGTGCCGGGAGTGACAGGTCCCCGTGTGCCCCATGAGCCCCCGTCACATCGCATCCGTCCCCACCGCGCCGCCACCGCCCTGACGTGCTCCGATGTGACACCGCGGAGACAGGCCTTGTCACAAAGATTAGGGACCTGGCACCGGGCGCGGGGGGGGCACCCCGCTCCCTCAGGTGGCGCCGGGTTAGGGGACCCCCCACCCTCAGCAGCCCGCGGGAGGGGGTCTGCCCCACGCGCTGCCCCATCCCCATGTGCCACTGCATGCCCCAGGGGTGGCAGGAGCGTGGCAGGACGAGCGTGCTCCTGTCCCCCCCAGGGATGCTCCTGTCCCCAGGGATGCTGCTGTCCCCCCCCCCCGGGATGCTCCTGTCCCCCAGGATGCTCTTGTGCCCCTCCGGGATGCTCCTGTCCCCAGGGATGCTCCTGCCCCCCCAGGGATGCTCCTGTCCCCCCCGCCGAGCCACCCCAGCTGCCATCAGCATGGGCATGTCACCGTCCCGCCGGGGACACTGGGGCTAGGATGATGCCATGGGGCCGGATCAGTGCCGTGGGGCTGGATCGGTGCCGTGGGGCTGTAGGTGGGGCTGTGATGATGCCATGGGGCTGGATCGGTGCCGTGGGGCTGGCTGGGTGTCCTGGGGCTGGCCACGTGCCGTGGGGTGGGCCACGTGCCGTGGGGCCGGCTGTGCACCACATGCTGGGGTACGGTGCTGGTACCGGTGTAACCGTCCCCTCTGCCCCTCTCCGCAGCGCTGCTCCCGCCGTGCCACCGTCCCCGATGTCCCCGACGTCCCCCGTGGGGCTGGGGGCAGCCCCCCGCCTGCTGCTGGCCCTGCTGTGCCTGGCCCCCCCCGCCGCCGCCCCGCCGCCGGCCCCCACCGGCCTGCCGGGACCCCCGGGGACGGCGCCGGGACCGCCGGTGTCTCGCAGCGAAGCCCCCGTCCTCTCCCTCAACCTCGGCCTCAACTTCAAGATCAAGGTGCGAAGCCACGGCAACCCCCGCCCCGCCACCCCCACCGCCCCCCCGGGGCCCCCCCACCCATCGCCGCTGACCCCTGGCACCACCGGGACCCCCACCCTGCCAGCGCCATCAGGTTCAGGCTGGCCTGACCCCGGGGATGAGCCGGGCTCCGGGACCCCCCCAGAAGAAACAGGGGGCTTTGGGAGCCCCCCTGGCCGTGCCGTCGTGACCCCCCCGGCATCCCCGGCCGGGGAGCAGGACAAGGAGCTGGAGCTGGACATCGCCATCGACCTGACGGCGGGGCTGGACCCCAAAGCGGGGCCGGGGGGGGCCGTGCCCCCCACCAGCCTCCTGCAGGCCCCCCCTGGCCCCCGCCGCCCCATCCCGCTCATCCCCGGCATCTCGGAGCTGGCCAGCAAACTCGGCGCCATCGGTGAGTTCCCCACGGCCGAGGCAGGTTGGGGTCCCCTGGCGTGGCCGCCCTCATGCTGAGGGACCCCCGCCACGTGTGTGTGCCCCCCCCCAGGGTTTCTGGTGCCCACGGTGCCCCCCAGGGTTGGCCACGAGGTGCCGGGGGGCAACGGGTCCCAGGAGCAGGATCAGGCTGGCAGCGGCGCTGAGCCAGGTGAGGGGGGGGGTCTGGGGGAGGGGGGTCCTGACAGCCCCACAATGGCCGGTGTGACCCCCGGGGTGGGGGGGGATGTGGGGGGTGGGGGGTGCATGGGGAGCTGCTGGGTACGGGTGATATGGAGGGGCATGGGGGGGAATAGGGGTGCAGGGGAGTGCGCGGTGTCTGTGGGGCACGAGGGATGTGGGGTGCACGCGGCAGGGTTCGGGGTGCACGCTGGGATGTGGGGTGCGCGCCGCTCCCCCCACCCTGACCCCTCTCCTCGCCCGCAGCCCACCCCCCCGGCCGCCAGCCCTCCCGGGGCGCCGCGCCCCCCCCCGCCGCCGCCTCCGCCTGCACCCCGGACTCTGCCTGCGGTTCGGGGGGACCGGACCCCCGGGGTCTCCCCACCGCCCCCCTCTCCTGGCCCCCCCACTTCATGGCCCTGCAGACCAGCTGGTCGGCGGCCGCTGCCGCCTGGGGCCCGGCCTGGGATGCTCACGTCTACGGGGTCGGATGCCTTTTCGCCCTACTGGGACTACTGGGAATACTGGTGCTACTGGGAGCCCCCCGCGGTCGCCCACCCGCCGCCCGGCTGCTGGGGGGGCTCTTAGCGGTGGCGGGGGTCGCCCGCGCCTTCCCCCTCTTCTTCGACGCCTACGAGCGGCATGGCCGCCTGCCCCCCGCCGCCGCTCGCCTCCTCTTCGAGCTGCCCTTCCCCTGCCTGGGCTGGGGGCTGGCGCTGGCCCCGCGCCTGCTGGGCCCCCCCCCGCCTCGCTGCCGGCCCCCCGCCATGGCGGCGCTGGGGGTGCTGCACGCGGGGGGAGCGCTGGGGGCCGTGGTGGCGGTGGCGGCGCTGGGCCGGCTGCCGGGGCTGCTGCTGCTGCCGCGGGGGCTCTTCGCCGGGCTGGCGGCCGCCCTGGCCCTGTGGGTGCTGCCCCGTTGCGGGGGGGGACCCCGGGGGGGTCCCCAGGGAAAGGGGGGAACGGTGCCGGCCGGGGGGGCCGTGGCGGTGGGGGTGGCGGCGGTGGGGGCGGTGCTGAGCGCGGGGCTGCAGGTTTTCGGGGCGCTGCAGGCGCTGGGCTGGGGGGGGCCGCCCCCCCCGGGCCCCTGGGCGTGGTGGGGGCTGCAGCTGGGCTGTCGCCTGGCCGAGGCCGCCATGGGGCTGCCCCTCGCCGTGCTGGCGTTGGCGGCGGCACCTCCGCTCCGGCAGCCCCCTGCCGAGCCCCCCAACGGCTGCGCCCCTCGGTCGCGGGGGGAGGCCGAGGCGCTGCCCCTCTGCGGGGGCCCCCCTGAGCCCCCCGAGACCGATGGGGACCCCACCGCCGGCTACCGGCCCCCCTCGCCCATCGACCTGCGCCGCAGCATCGACGAGGCGCTGGGAGTGCGGCCCGGCATCTTCCGCCACAGCACCGGCACCGGCACCGCGGCAGGGATCAGCGTCATCGGCACACCGGGGATCGGCACACGGGGGATCAGCGCCAGCGGCACGGCAGGGAGCGGCAGCACCAGCACGCCTGGGAACGGTACAACCGGCTTGCCGGGGATCGGCACAACCAGCACAGCAGGGCTCGGCACCGCCAGCACGACAGGGATTAGCACAACCATGACACCAGGTCTTGGCACAGCCGGCACAGGAGGGCTCGGCACAACCAGCACACCGGGGCTCACCACAACCAGCATAACAGGGCTCGGCACCACTGGCACACCGGAGCTCGGCCCGGCTGGCACAGCAGGGATTAGCACGACCAGCGCATCAGGGCTCGGCACAACCACTACACCGGGGCTCGGCACAACCGGCACAGCAGGGTTTAGCACAACTGGCACATCTGCGCTTGGCACAACCAGTACACCGGGTCTCGGCACAACTGGCACAGCAGATCTTGGCACAACCAGCACGCTCAGGCCCGGCACAACCACTGCATCAGGGCTCGGCATCACCAACACACCAGGTCTAAGCACAACTGCCGCACCAGGGCTCGGCAAAACCTCTACACCAGATCTTGGCACAACCGGTACACAGGGTCTCAGCACCACCGGCACGGCAAGTCTTGGCACAAGCAGCACACCCGGGCTATGCAAAACCTCTACACCAGATCGCGGCACAACCAGCACACCGGGGCTCGGCACAACCACTACACCGGGGCTCGGCACAACCGGCACACCAGGGCTCGGCACAGCCGATACACAGGGTCTCAGCACCACCGGCATGGCAAGTCTTGGCACAACCGCCACGCCGGGCCTCAGCACAACCTCTACACCAGATCGCGGCACAACCAGCACACCGGGGCTCGGCACAAACACTACAGCGGGGCTCGGCACAGCCGATACAGCTGATACACGGGGCCTCAACACCAACGGCACACCAACCCTTGGCACAACCACCACACCGGGGCTCGGCATAACCTCTACACCAGATCTCGGCACAGCCAGCGCACCAGGTCTCAGCACAACCACTACACCGGGGCTCGGCACAACCTCTACACCAGATCTTGGCACAGCCGGTACACAGGGTCTCAGCACCACCGGCACGGCAAGTCTTGTCACAACCAGCACACCGGGGCCCGGCACAACCACTACACCGGGGCTTGGCACAACCACTACGCCGGGGCTCGGCACCGCCGGCATACCGGGGTCCGGCACAACAACTACGCCGAGTCTCGGCACAACCGGCACACCGGGGCCCGGCACAACCACTACGCCGGGCCTCGGCACAACCGGCACACCGGGGCCCGGCACAACCACTACGCCGGGGCTCGGCACCGCCGGCACACCAGAGCCCGGCACCGCCGGCACACCGGGGCTCACCCCCGTGGCACCCCCCCTGCCCCCGGCACCGCCGGCCCTGCAGCGTGCCGCCTCCTGCGGGGGGGGCTCCGCGGTGTCCCCAGGGGGGCGGCGTGGTGGCAACGGCAGCCCCTCTCCCCAGGGACTGTCCCGGGGGGAGCCGGCGGCGGTGCCGGACCCCAGCCCCCTGCCGCGGGGTCCCCCCCAGGCAGCCCCCACATTGCGGCCCTCCCGGAGCTGGGTGGGGGGCAGCCCTCAGCCCCCGCCAGCCCCCCGACCCCAGGGGGGACAGCCCGGGGGGGGGGTCCCTGCTGCCGGGGGGGTCCCCGAGTCCCCTGGAGACCCTGGCGCCGACTGCCGCAGCCTGGGCAGTGACACCATAGACTTGTAGGGTGCGGGGTGCCCCCCGCCCCCCCCAGCCCCCCGTGGTTGCCGTGGGGCCCAGTGGGGCCAGCACTGTCCTGGGGGGGCAACAGGGAGACCCTGGCCCCCCATGGCACGCTGCCTCTGAGACCCCTGGCCCCCACCTGGCCGGAGGACCCCCACAAACGGTGATGCCCAGGAGACCCCCAGATCCCTGCTGTACTCTGGAGACCCCCCTCGCCATCCCCAGAGACCCCCGGCTGCCCCCCAGGTCCCCGAGAACCCCAAGTATGGGTGACAACCTGGGGACCCTCCCTGGTCCCTGAGACCCCCACATACGGGTGACAACCTGGAGACCCCCCAGGTCCCTGAGCCCCCCAGGTCCTTCAGAACCCCAAGTGCTGCTGACAACCTGGGGACCCCCCCCAGCCACCCCCAGATCCCTGAGACCCCCAAATACGGGTGACAATCTGTGCCCCCCCAGGTCCCTGAGACCCCCAAATACTGGTGACAACTTGGGGACCCCCCCTGAGCTGACCCCAGGTCCCTGAGACCCCCAAGTACGGACAACAACGTGGGGACCCCCCCAGCTACCCCCAGGTCCTTGAGCTCCCCCGGTCTCCCCCTGCCCTGAAGCCCCCCAGCCCCATACCAGACCCCAGAAGTGCCCCCCAGCCCCTACCATGCCCCCCAGATCCCCCAGCCCCCCCTCGGCCCCACACCACATCACTGACCCCCCCCCCCACATGCCACGTGCCAGAGACCCCCAAGCCCCCCCCATCATGCCCCAGGGACCCCCCACTGCCAAGGCCCCTGCATCCCCAGCGCTGAGGGGCATTAGGGGCTGGCCCCCCCCGGACCCCCGTGTACCCAATAAAGTGCCACTTGCGAAAGATGTGAGTGTGACCCTGCGGGACCCCCGCGACCCCCCCCCACCCCGCCCCGGCCCCACTGTGCCCCACACCTGGGGCACCCCATAGCGAGGAGACCCCCCTGCCCCACAGCCACCAGGATGTACCCCTGTACCCCACTGCTGCCCTATAGCCCCTGGGATGGGACCCCCAAACCCCCCAACCCCACAGCTGGGATTGACCCCCAAGCTCCCCCTGTCCCCACATCCCATGGGATGGGACCTCCGAGCCCCCCTGACCTCACATGGCCCCTTTGCCGTGGGACCCCTGAGCCCCCCCAACCCCACAGCCCCTGGGACAGGACCCCTGAGCCCCCCTGACCCCCCACAGCCCCTGGCATGGGACCCCCAAGCCCCTCTGTCCCCCACAGCCCTGTGATGGGACCCCCCAACCCCATGGTCCCTGAGCTGGGACCCCCAGCCCCCTGACCCCCCCACAGCCCATAGGACAGGACCCCCAAGGCCTCCTGTCCCCACGGCCCCTTTGCTGGGACCCCTGGGCCCCCCCAACCCCACAGTCCCCGGGATGGGACCCTGAGCCCCCCTGACCCCCCATGGCCCCTGAACTGGGACCCCCGGACCCCCCCAACCCCACAGCCCCTGGGACGGGACCCCCAAACCCCTCTGTCCCCCACAGCCTTGTGGTGGGACCTCCCAACCCCACGGTCCCTGAGCTGGGACCCCCAGACCCCCCCAACCCCTCCCGCCCCTCCCGACCCCGCAGTTCCCCGCCGCGCCGCCAGGGGGCGCGCTCCCCCACCAGGGCCCCGCCCCTCCGCCGCGCTTCCCGGCAGCCCCCGCGCGGCGCGTGCCCCAAGATGGCGGCGGCCGGCGGCGGCTCCGGTCCCTCCTCGGGCCGCACCGTGCTGGTGCGGGGCCTGCCCGCCGCCGCCACCGCCGCCGACCTCGAGAGCCTCTTCGGCCGCCTCGGGCCCCTCCGCCGCTGCTTCGTTGTCACCGAGAAGGGTCGGGGGGGGGCCGGGGGGGGTAAGGGGGGGAGGGGCTGGGACCGGCGTCTGGCGGGGGCTGGAGCCGGGGTCTGGGGGTGTCTGGGAGGGGGCTGAGGGGGCCTGGGAGCGGGGTCTGGGAGCGGGGTCTGGGGGGGGCTGAGGTGTGGGGGTGCCTGGGACTGGGGTCTGGGGGGGCCTGAGTGGGCCTGGGACCGGGGTCTGGGGGGGCCTGAGGGGGCCTGGGACCAGGGTTTGGGGGGGGCGAGGCCTGGGGGGCGTGGGACTGGGGACTGGGGGGGGGCTGTGGGGGCCTGAGAGGGCCTGGGGGGGGGTGAGTGGGCCTAGGACTGGGGGCTGGGGGGGGCTGAAGGGATGTGGGACCAGGGTCTGTGGGGGCCCTGAGGGGGTCTGGAGGGTCCTGAGTGGGCCCGGGACCGGGGCTTGGAGGAGAGGCTTGAGGGGGGGCCTGGGGCTGGGGTCTGGTGGGGGGGGGGAGCATCTGGGGGTCACGGGGGCACCTAGGGTCATGGGCTGGGAGGATTTGGGGGGGCATGGGAGGGTGGGAATTGGGGGAGGTGGGCAGGGATGTGTGTGCTGGGAGCAGACCTGTTTGGGAGCAGGAATTTGGGGGTGGGTCAGGACCGAGCAGGGGGCTGGGCTGGGGGGGGGTCAGGAGCGGGGCATTGGGGTGCAGGATGCGGGGGGGGTGTCAGTTATTTGGATGTTGGGGATGGTGAGGGGAGACTGGGAGGGAGTAGAGGTGGGTTTGGGGGGGTCGGGCTGTGCCAGGTGGGAGGGCTGCGGTGGGGGTTGTGAGGGCTGGGGAAGGTGCAGGGGCTCGGGTGGGACTGGTGGGTGCTGGCGGGGGGCACAGCCAGATTGGGGGGGTCAGGAGGAGCCCTAGGAGCAGTTGGGGAGTGAGCGTGGTCCCAGGGATGGGGTTGGTCTGACCGTCGCAGCTGGGGAGGGGGTGCAGGGGGGCGTGTGAGGCCTCACTGTCCCCCTCCCCACCACCCCCAGGCACCAAGACCTGTCGCGGCTTCGGCTACGTTACCTTCTCCCTGGCCGAGGATGCCCAGCGAGCTCTGCAGGAGGCCACCACCCTCGCTGGCCACCGCCTCGGCGTGACGCTGGCCCGGCAGAGAGCCAGGGAGGGGAGGAAGAAGCTGCAGCGGGAGGAGGAAGAGGAGGCAGCGGCGGCAAGTGAGTTGGGGGTCTTGTCCCTTGCCTGCGCTCTCGGGGACCGGCAGCTGCCCTGGGTCTGTCCCCGGGCTGTGCTGTCCCCAAATCCCCCCTGGTTCCGCCTCAGGTGCCCCCGTGGCCGCCGGCGCGGCCCCCCCGAGACCGAAGAAGCCCAGAGCCGCCTCCAGGAAGGCCCGGCTGATCGTCCGCAACCTCAGCTTCAAGGTACGGGGGTCTGGCCCCAGACCCCTGCCCCCCGGCCAGAGCTGGCGTGACCCCGGGGGCGCAGGCAGGGACCCCCACGTCCCTGCCTGCCCCGGGGCCCCCCCCGGCCCCTTCCCTCACCCGGCCGGTCCCTCCCCAGTGCTCCGAGGACGACCTGAGGTCTCTTTTCTCGCCCTTCGGCACCGTGCTGGAGGTGAACGTTCCCAGGAAGGCGGGTGAGCCCCCCACGGGGACTGTTTTTGGGGTGGTGGCACCCCGGTGCCGGTGACCTGGCCCTGCCGGGGGCGGGGGGGCGGGGGGCGGGCGCGGAGCAGCTCTCCCGGCTCTTGCAGACGGGAAGATGCGGGGATTCGCCTTCGTGCAGTTGAGGAACGTGCCAGAAGCGGCCAAGGCGCTCCGGGGGATGAACATGAAGGAGATCAAAGGTCCGGCCGTGCCTCTCCCTGCCCCCGCCACCCTTCCCCTGCCCCAGGGGGGCTCTGCAGAGCGGCCCCCCACCCCATTCCCTGCCTCGGGGAAGGGGGGGACACTGACAGCGTCCCCCCATGTCCCTTTGCCTCCCCAGGGCGGCCGGTGGCGGTGGACTGGGCCGTGGCCAAGGACAAGTACCGGGCGACGCAGGGCGGCCAGCCCGACGGTGAGGGTCCCGGCCCCCCCACCCAGCGCGGCTCTGGGCCTGGCTGCGTGCCCCCCGCTGCGGTGGGGGGGGGCAGGCGCCCCCACTGCTGGCCTCGCAGGGGGGACGGGGTCACCAGGAGCGAATGTCCCCTCTTGTCCCTGTTTGTCATCGCGCCACCCTGCAGAGAGCAAGGAGGAACCTGGGGAGGCCCGAGAGCGGAGACGGGGTGATGGTGGAGAGAAGGAGGAGGAGGAGGAAGCAGAGGAAGAAGAGGAGGAGGAAGAAGAGGAGGAGGAAGGAGAGGAAGAGGAGGAAGAAGAGGAAGAGGAGGAAGAGGAGGAAGAGGAAGATAAAAAAGCAGCTGGAAAGATGAAGAAAATCAAGCTCTCCTCGTCCCAGGCGCGAGGCCGGTGAGCGAGGGAAGGGGTTGTGCCGGCCGGGGAGGGATGGGGCTGATCCTGAGGGGCCTTGGCCTTGCTGCGGGGTGCGGACCCCCCCCCCGCGGGGCTCTGGGACGGAGCCCTGGCCTTGTCCCCCTGTGGGACCCCAGGATGGAGCCCTGTCCCCCACCTCCCCGGATTGGGGCTGCTGCGGGGCCGGGCCAGCTCTGCCCTGGGTGCTGCAGGCTTGGGAAGGGGACGGCAGCCGCGGACAGCAGCGAGGAGGAGGAGGAGGAAGATGAAGAGGAAGCAGCCAGCGAAGATGATAGCGAGCAAGAAGAGGACTCGGATGAGGAAGAGGAGGAGGAAGGTTGGTTCTGCCCTGGGTGGAGGAGGCTGGCAGGGTGGGCTGCGGCAGGCAGGATGGGTGGGGGGCCTTCCCTGGGGTCGGGGGGGCCTTCCCTGGGGTCAGGGGGCCGCTGCCAGGCACCAATTGCGGGATCCTCTGCTGTTTCAGGGGGGGTCGCGCCCAAGAAGCAGCCGAGGAGGGGGCGGCAGCCCCCCTCGGACGTGGGCGAGGGCAGGACCGTCTTCATCCGGTGAGTGCCGGGATGGGGGCTGGTCTCTTGGGGGGCAGAGTGGGGGCCCCCCCTCTGCTGCGCTGGTGGATCCGGGCCCGGGAGGACGCCGGGGCGGGGGGGCTGTTTGCTGCAGCCACCCCCAACGCTGTGACCCCCACCAAATCGCAGGAATCTCTCCTTCGATACGGAGGAGGAGGCGCTGGGGGAGCTGCTGCAGCAATTCGGGGACCTCAAGTACGTCCGTGTCGTCCTGCACCCCGACACGGAGCACTCTAAAGGTAACCGCCCGCGGTGGGGGCACATCCTGGGTGGGGGGGACACCCCCTCCTCTCCCTGTCCCCTCGCCGAGCCCCTCTCCGTCCCCAGGCTGTGCCTTTGCCCAGTTCCTGACCCAAGAAGCCGCCCAAAAATGCCTTCAGGCTGCCCAGGAGGAGAACGAGGTGAGTGGGGCGACGAGGGACCCCCCCCAGGGGAGACGAGGGGCCCCCCTGAGGGCAACAAGGGACCCCCGGGGGCTTGGGGACAGCGCCAGCCCTCCCGCCTCGGGTTTGGGGGATCCCGTTGGGGTCATCCCCCTCTCTCGGGTTGTCCCAGCCCCTGGGGACCCCCTGCCCGGGCCTGTGCGGGGTCCCAGCAGCCCCCCACCCCTAGCTCTGCCGCCCATGTCCCCGCCTGTGCCCCCTCGCAGGGTGGGGGGCTGCGGCTGGACGGGCGGCTGCTGCGCATCGACCTGGCCGTGAGCCGAGAGGAGGCTCGGAAACTCCGCGGGCAGAAGGCGAAAAAGCCGACGGGCACCCGAAATCTCTACCTGGCCCGTGAAGGCTGTGAGTACCGGCCCCGGGGGGGTCCCAGGCACCCCCCACACCCCCTTCTTGCCCCCCCAAAACCCCCCATCTCGCCCCCCCGCAGTGATCCGGGCCGGGACGAAGGCTGCAGAGGGCGTCAGCGATGCCGACATGGCCAAGCGAGCGCGGGTGAGTGTGCGCGGAACTCCAGGGGCTGTGACAGCTTGGGGACAGCGCCTGTCCCCCCCCACCCCGGGGAAGCCCCCCCTCCATGGCCCCATTTCTCCCAGTTTGAGGAGCTGAAGTACCAGAAGCTGCGGGACCAGAACATCTTCGTGTCCCGCACCCGGCTTTGCGTCCACAACCTGCCCAAGGCCGTGGACAGCGCCCGGCTCCGGCGCCTGCTGCTGCAGGTGGCTGGCAGGGGCAAGGCCCTGCGCATCAAGGAGGTGGGTGTCCCCCTTTGTGTCCCCCTGTGTCCCCTCTGGGGAGGGTCGTGGGGGTGACTAGGGGTGCAGAGAAGGTGGGTGTCCCCCTCTGTGTTCTCCAGTGCTCTGTGTCCTCTTTGGGGTGGGTTTTGGGGTGGCTGGGGGTGCAGAGGAGATGGGTGTCCCTGTCTGCGTCCCCCTAGAGTCCCCCTGTGCCTCCTCTGGGGAGGGTTTAGGGGTGACTAGGGGTGTAGAGGAGGTGGGTGTCCCCCCCGCTGTCCCCCTCTGCTCTGTGTCGCCTCTGGGGTGGGTTTGGGGGTGACTGAGGGGTGCAGAGGAGGTTGGTGTCCTGCTCTGTGTACCTCTCATGTCCCCCCATGTCCCCCTGTGCCCCCTCTGCGGTGGGTTTTGAGGTAGCTGGGGGTGCAGAGGAGGTGAGTGTCCCCCTTTGTGTCCCCCTTTGTGTCCCCCTTTGTGTCCCCCTTTGTGTCCCCCTTTGTGTCCCCCTTTGTGTCCCCCTTTGTGTCCCCCTGGTGACACTCCCAGTGTCCCCCGCGGTGTCCCCTGTGCTCTGTGCCCCCTTTGGGGAGGGTTTGGGGGTGACCAGGGGTGTAGAGGAGGTGGGTGTCCCCCCCTGTGTCCCCTCTGGGGTGGGTTTGGGGGTGCAGAGGAGGTGGGATTCCCCCCCCGTGTCCCCCCATGTGACCTCTGGGGCAGGTTTGGGGGTGCAGAGGTGGGTGTCCTCCTCTGTGTCCCCCTGTGTCCCCTCTGGGGGTGCAGAGGAGGTGGGTGTCCCGCTGTGAGGTGGGTCCCGGGCCCGTTTTGGGGGGGGTGGGTGTCCCGGCGCAGGCGGGTGAGCCGGTGCCCCCCCAGTGCCGGGTGATGCGGGAGCTGCGGGGGAAGGGGCAGTCCCTGGGCTACGCCTTCGTGGAGTTCGGGGAGCACGAGCAGGCGCTGGCCGCCCTGCGCAGCGTCAACAACAACCCCCACCTCTTCGGGGCCCAGAAGGTGGGTGCATCCCGCGGCACGGGGGCGTCTCTGGGGGCTGGACCCCCCCAAGGTGGTGCAGGGGAGCTACCGTGTCCCCCTCGTTCCTTGTCTTCCCTGTCACCCCACGACCCTGGTGTGTGGAATCCTGTGGGGTCTCCCCCGCCCCCCCAAAACCCTACTGGCCCTCACAGGGTCTTCCCTGTCACCCCACCCAACACCCTTGGCCCCCCCCGATGCGCCCCCAGCACCAGGGTCTCCCCGTCCCCTCCCTCTCTGCCCCCCAGGGCCCCATGGGGTGCCCCCCGTCCCATCCAGCACCCTATAGCCCTGTGGGGTCTCCCCCGTCACCCCACTTGCCCCCTGGGGGCCACCAGCAGGGAGATTCCGGGGACCTGCGGTGCTCTTGGTGTTATTGGGGGGCTCTCCCCCCCAGGGCTGCTCCTGGTGTTATTGGGGAGCTGCCCCCTCCCAGGGCTGCTGCTGGTGTTATTGGGGGGCTGTCGTCCCCCCCAGGGCTGCTGCTGGTGTTATTGGGGGGCTGCCTTCCCCCCAGGGCTGCTGCTGGTGTTATTGGGGGGCAGCCTCCCCCCCAGGGCTGCTGCTGGTGTTATTGGGGGGCTGCCTCCCCCCCAGGGCTGCTGCTGGTGTTATTGGGGAGCTGCCTACCCCCCAGGGTTGCTCCCAGTGTTACTGGGGGGCTGCCCCCCTAGCCAGGGCTGCTCCCCCTCCTCCCCAGGCTGCTCCCAGTGTTATTGGGGGCTGCCCCCCCCCAGGGCTGCCCCCCACCCCCTGCTCTGCCCGCAGCGGCCCATCGTGGAGTTCTCGCTGGAGGATCGGCGGAAGCTGAAGCTGAAGGAGCAGCGCGCCCAGCGCAGCCTGGTAGGAGGCGGCCTGCCCCCCCAGATTGCCCCCCGCCCCCCGAGGGTCCCCGGCGCTGACCCCGGTGTCGCCCGCGGTGTTGGCACAGCTCAAGCTGAAACCGAAGCCGGCGGCGAAGGAGCCGGTTACTGCCGGGGCAGCCGAGCCAGCGGGACCCCCGAAGAGACGTCAGGGAAGGAAGAAACCTCCCTCCAAGGGGTCCGAGGGCTCCCGCCGCCCCAGGGGAGCACCGGGGGGGGGGCAGGAGGCCCCCCCGGGACCCCCGGTCCCCACCCTGTCCTGGTCCGGCTTCCGCACGGAAGCGCAGGTGGAGCGGGTGGAACTGCCGGACGGCACCACCAGGAAGAAGGTGCTGGCGCTGCCCTCGCACCGCGGGCCCAAGATCAGGTATGGGGTGCGGGGGGGGCAACCCCTTCCCCCCCCGCCCCCCCAGCGTCCCCCCGGGGCCTCTCCCCCTTGGCGTGGGCGTCTCTGGCTTCTCCCCTCCCTCCCCAGGGGCCCCCGTCCCCTCTGGGTGCTGTGCGGCACCCGTGGGTGCATCGGGCACCTGTGGGCATACCTGGCACCCATGGGTGCTCCTCTGCTCTCCCCCACCCAGGAAGCGCGACAAGGGGAAGGCGAAGCCCCTCCCCACCAAGCAGCCCAAGGCCAAAGCCCAGCGGCGGAAGGAGAAGCGCAAGGTGCCCCCCACCCAGGTAGGGGCAGATCCCCCTAATTAGGGGGTGCTGGGGGGTGCTGTGGGGTCCCTGGGTTCCCCTGTTCCTCTCGCAGCCCCCCCACGGTGCCCCTGGGCTCTGGCTCTGCCCGGCTTGGGGGTGTGGGGGGGTCTGGGGACCCCCGTCCTCCCTCCTGGGCTCTGGCTCTGCCCGGCTCGGGGGTGTGAGGGGTCTGGGGACCCCCGTCCTCCCCCCTGGGCTCTGCCCGCAGGCGCGGCGGCGGGAGGGCGGGGGGGCCGAGGCCCGGTTCAGCGAGCTGGTGGAGCGGTACAAGAGGAAGATCCTGGGCAGCGACTGCCCCGCGCCCAAGAGGAGCAAGTGGTTCGAGAGCTGAGACCCGCCCCCCAGCACCCTGACCCCCACCCATGGGTGCTGGTCTGTGGGGGGCAGGAATTGGCCTCAAATCCTATCGGGGGGTTGGGGTGCTGCCCCACGGGGAGACCCCAGAGTCTCTGCTGGGTGGGGGGGGAAGAACCCAGTCCTGCATCTCCCCTTGTTCCCCCCCCGAGCTTTGGGGGTGCCCCCATCCCTCCTCCTCCTCCGGGGGTCTTCCCTGGTTTGGGACCCTCTGGGGCAGGGCTGGAGGGGGGGGGGCAGGTACCCCCCCTACCCGCAGCAGCACCCCTCCGCCTTGTCAGCGACAGGGTGTTGTAAAAACATAGGAATATATTTTAATAAAAAGGTTTTTGGAGGAAGAATCCTCTGGGCATCACCCCCAGCCCCCCTGAACCCCCACCCGAGCCCCCCCCACCCTGGGCCAGGCTGGGCGGCTCAGGGCGCTGTGGGGCGGGATGGGGTTGGGGGGGGCACAAGGGAGGGTGGAGGGTGGGGGCACAAGGGAGGGGGTGCCCCCGGGGCAGGGGGGGGTCGGAGCCGTGTTTGGGGTGCCTCATTGCTTAAGACTGGGGGGGACACGGAAAGTGAAGGGAGTGGAGGGGAGTGAGAAGGTCCCTGTAGCCTTGGGGGGGTCCCACCGGGGGGGGGGGGGGATCAGTGCCCCAGTTGCCTGTGGGAGGATGGGGGGGCAGGAGTTGGGGACCTGTGGGTCGGCCCCACGCCTGGTGCCCGCGGGCTCGGGGTCCCGTGGGTCAGCCCCACGCCGGGTGCCCGCGGGGTCGGGGTCCCGTGGGTCAGCCCCATGCCATGGGGTCGGGGTCCCGTGGGTCAGCGCCAGGGCGGGTGCCCGTGCCGCTCAGCACACGGTTTGGCGGGGGGCCAGCGGGGTCCCGGCTGAGTCAGCGGCCGCCGCGGCCGTGCCGGGGCTCGGGGCCAGGCCGGCCTCACCTGGCCGGCAGCACCGCGGCGTGAGCGACGTGCGCCCGGGCCACGGGGACCCAGCGCTGCCCCAGCCCCGGGACCCCTGACCCCGGGTCCGGCAGGGTGGGTGCCCCCCACCCCATGGGACTGGGGGACTCCGAGCCCACCTCCCCGGCACGTGTGTCCCCACGTCTCCCCGGCAGCCGGAGGGTGCTGGGGTCACACCGGGCCGGGGGGGCCGAGCCGCGAAGCCGCCATCCGGCTCGTAAACCATGGCGGAGCCGCCGGGGCCTGAGTCAGCCGGTGCCACGTCCTCGCGCGCTCCCGTGTCCCCAAGGTCCCTTGTCCCCAGCCGCTGGGCTCATAGCGGGGGGACACCCTCCTCCTTTGGGGGTCCCTGCTCCAGCCTGGGGCATCGCTGTGGTTTGCAGGGGGGTCCCCCCATCCCCTGGGCCCCGCGGCTGCGCTGTGGCTGGAGCTGAGCCACCCACCGGTGAAGCCACAGGGTCCTGGGGGGGTTGGGGCAGCTCAGCTCACCCCACGGGTGATATTTGGGGTTTGATTTGTCCCTCCCTGCCCCGCACGTCCCTGGGGACACCCTTTGCCTCCCCCCCCGAGCCCCGGCTCCTTGGGGAGCCTGGCCATGGTGACACCGGCACCCAGCCTGCCCGCGGGGGCTGGCGGCTCGCACCCACCCCAGAGCCGAGCGGGGTCGTTGGAGACGTGACAGAGGGCTGCTGCAAAACTGGCTTTATTTTAAATTAACGTGGGAGAAATAAATACAAATACTAAATAATAATAATAATAATAATAATAATAATAGTAGTAGTAGTAATAATAGCAGTAGTAGAAAAAGAGGAAATCGCGAGCCTGGAGTTCTCTGGTGCCGGTTGTGCCGGGCTGGCCGTGCTGGTGCGCGGGGACAGGGCGGCCCTGGGATGGGGGCTCAGCCCAGTGTCCCCCCCCCGGGGCCAGGGTCCCCAGGGTGTCCCTAGCAGGCGGGGAGGCCGTCGAGGCGGGCGGCGATGCCATCCAGGCAGACGCGGAGCTGCGCCAGGGCCAGCCCGGCCGCGGTGTGGGGGGCCTCGGCCAGCAGGTCGGGCAGGCCGGGGGGTGCCGGGGGTCCTGGGGGGTGGCGGGGCGGGGGGCAGCCCAGGTGGGCGGCCAGGGCGGCCAGGAGGCTGCGGAGGTTCTCCATGTCGTTGGCGATCTGGGCCAGCGGCAGGCTGCCCGTGGCCAGGCCGCCCAGCAGGCGCTGGAAGAGCTGGAGGCGGTGGGCCATGGCCCCCAGCCCCTCCGGAGCCCCCTCCCCCGGGATCGCCTCCAGCCCGCTGATCTTCAGGGTCAGGGGGAAGAGCTGGGGGGGGAAGGGGGGAGGTCAGGGCACGGCGCCCGCTGCCCGCTCGGGCAGGGGTCCTGCCCCGCCTGCTGTGGGTGACCCTCCCTGGGGACCCCCCATCCCTTGGGGCACGGAGCCCCCCACCCAGCATCCCTCCCTGGGGACCCCCCATCCCTTGGGGCACGGAGCCCCCCACCCAGCATCCCTCCCTGGGGACCCCCCATCTGGGGCACAGAGCCCCCCAACCTCACCCAGCCATGGGCGACCCTCCCTGGGGACGCCTCCCTCCATCTGGGGCACAGGGTCCCCACCCAGCCCTGGGCAACTCTCCCTGAGGACCCCCAATCTGGGGCACAGAGCCCCCCCATCCCACCCAGCCGTGGGTGTCCCTCCTTTGGGGACCCCCAATCTGGGGCACAGAGCCCCCCCCACCCAGCCATGGGGACCCCCCATGTGGGTCCCAACCTGTGCTGGGTGTCCCTCCCCAGGGACCACCCCGGGGCGCAGGGTCCCCCCACCTCACACCCCAGCCCCCCTCCCTCGGGTGACACAGGACATGGCTGCAGTGCCCTGCCAGGTGTGGGGTGTCCCTGGGGGGGACCCCCCTGAGCCCCCCCGGGTTGGGCCTGACCTGCAGCTGCTGGATGCGGGTGCTGAGGGTGCGGGTGAGGTTCCTGGTGTCCGCCTGGACCTTCTCCAGCCGGACGGGGCGGCCACCGGCCAGCGGGAGCCACAGCCAGAGGAGACCCCAGAGGGACACGCCGGGCCACCGCATCCTGCCGGGCTCTGCACAGGGAGGGGGGGTCAGGTGCCACGGGCACCCCAAAACTACCCCCCTGAGAGGGGACGTGCAGGATGCTCTTGACCCCTCTCTGGGGACACGTGCCATCCCCATCCCTCATCCCAGGGGACATGGGGAGCGTCCTCCCTCGGTGGGGTGTCACAGGGAGGGGACACCCTGCTAAGGTGGGGGTCCCCAAGCCTTGTGTCCCCCCCCCAAGAGATGGGAGCAGGCAGAGGGGTGCAGTGACATGCCCAGGGACACGGGGGAAGCGGTGTCAGTGGCATGTGGATGACCATGTCCCCGCTGTCAGCCAGCCCTGGGACGGGTCCTCGTCACCGTGCCACCGTGCCCCTGCCGGCGTGCCGGCACGTGCCAGCGCGGCCGTGCCCCGTCGCCTTCCCGGAGCTGCCCTTTCGCAAGCGCCGCCCCGGCCACCCACGGCCCAAGGTCCCCGGCTGTGCCCAGCCGTGACCGTGACCGTGCAGGGCTGCCACCGGAGCCTTGGTGACAATGTGGCCGGGGGACACTGCTCTGAGGGGGGGTCTGGGAGGGCCAGGGGTGGGTGCTGGCTCCCCAGGGCTGTGTCTGCTCCCCGGAGACCCCCGTCCTCTGAGGGCAGGATGAGGCCGAGGGAGGAGCGTGGGCAGTGGAGGGACCCCGGAGTGTCCCTGTCACCCACTGCCTGGGGATGGGGACAGGGGGGACATGGGGACAGGGGGGAGTGGAGCAGCTCCCACCCCGGTACTCACCGGAGAGTCGCACCCGCTCGCTGAGCCTGGAACGAGAGAGCCAGTGATGGGGGGACACGGGGACCTCTGCCAGGACCCCCCGGTGTCACCACTCCGCCGGCCTGGGCAGGGGGGGCCGGCGAGGCTGGGGGGGCATGCGGCCCCTTGGGGAGCACGGGATGCTCGGGCATCCCCCTGGCATCCCCCCGGTGCTGGGGGCACTAACGGTGGCTGGTGGCACTAACGGTGGCCCGGCCGCCGCCGGCTACCCAGAGCGCGGGGCTGGCGCGTGTCCCGGGGGACAGGGTGCAGAGCGGGGGGGGACAGGGACGTCCCGTCCCCGAGGTGCTGAGCCGAGCGGAGGCGGCTGGTGCTGGGCCAGGCCGGGACTGTGCCAGGGCTGTGCCTGGGCATCGGGCCGGTGAGGCCGGTTCAACCCGCTGCCCACCTGCCCCGGGGTAACGGGGGCCCAGACCCCTCTGGGGGGCTGTGGTCCCCGGCCAGGCCCGGGACAGTGTCCCTGCACGGGGGGGACTGGGGTCCCCTGGCTCTGCACCCCACGGGGCTTGGGGGGTCCCTTGGGACGGTGCAGCCCTGGCCCCCCTGGGCAGCAGCCTGGGGTGGGGATGTCCCACCAGGGGGGTGTCCCAGGAGAAGGGGTGTCCCTGGGGTGGGGGTGTCCCTGCGGTGGGGGTGTCCCTGCGGAAGCTGGGTCCTGGGCAAGGGGTCTCCCGTGGCAGGGGGGTCTCGGGGCAGGGGTGTCCTGGGAGAATGGGGGTTCCTGGTACAGGGTGTTCCTGGGGAATGGGGGTTCCCATGGTGTGGGGGTTCCTGGTACAGGGTGTTCCTGGGGAATGGGGGTTCCCATGGTGTGGGTGTTCCTGGGGAAGGAGTTCCCCAGGAGAAGGGGGGTCCTGGGCAAGGGGTGTCCCAGGAGAAGGAGTGTCCTGGGGGAATGGCTGTCCCAGGAGAATGGGGGTCCCTGGGGCAGGGTGTCCCAGTGCATGAGTGTCCCAGGAGAATGGGTGTCTCAGGACAGGGGTGTCCCATGGTGGGGGTGTCCCTGGGGAAGGGGTGTCCCGGGAGAATGGGAGTTCCCCAGGAGAAGGGGTGTCCCTGGGGAAGGGGGATCCTTGGTGAGGGGTTTCCCAGGAGAAGCAGTGTCCTGGGGATGGGGGGTCCTGGGAAATGGGGGTCCCATGGTGGGGGTGTCCCAGGAGAATGGGGGTCCCTGGGGAAGGGGGTCCCATGGTGGGGGTGTCCCGGTGCGGGGGGGGTGTCCTGCTTACCTGGGCCGCCCCGTGGGTCCCGTCGCGGCGGTGGCTCCATGCCCCGCGGCCCCCCCCTATATAGCGGAGCGGGGCCGTTGCACAACGGCGCTCCCCGCCCCCGCCCGCCGCTCCCCGCCCGCCCCCGGCCCGACGGCGGTCCGGCGGTCCGGCTGTCTGCCCGGCCGGCCTGGCTCCCGCCCGGCTGCAGCCCCCGCCGCCGCACCGGGGCTGCACCGAGCACGGGGGGGCCGGGGATGCGCCGTGCGGGGGAGGGGGGGGGGTCCCAGGGCACAGCGGGCGCGGGAGGAGCACGGGGCACACTGAGCACGGGTGGGGGGCCCGGGGACACACGAAGCGCGGGAGTGGTCCGGGGGATGCACCCTGCAGGGGGGGTCCCGGGGCAGAAGAAGCACGGGGGGGGGGTCGGGGATGCACCGAGCACGGGCGGGGGGCACGGGGCACAACGAGCACGGGGAGGGCCAGGAGGTGCACCGAGCATGGGGGTCCCGGGGCACGGGGAGCACGGGGGGTCCCGGGGATGCACCGAGCGGGGGGGGAATCCCGGGGCACAGGGGCCGGGGGGGTTGCGGGACACGCGGGGCACAGCGAGGGGGTCCCGGAGCGCACAGAGCAGGGGGGGTCGGGGATGCACCGAGCACGGGGGGGTCCCGGGATGCGGGGGGTGCCCCGAGGGGACGAGCTGCATCGGGAGGGGGGAGCACAGCCGGGGCCGGGACCGGAGAGTCTGGGGCACCCACACACCAACACGTCCGTGCAGAGGTACCCTGCCCCACGGCCTGCCCCGCGGCCTGCCCCACAGCCCACCCCACAGCCTGCCCCACAGCGTGACCCTCAGCCCACCCCAGAGCCCATCCCACAGCCTGCCCCACGGCCTGCCCCTCAGCCCACCCCACAGCGTGACCCACGGCCAGCCCCACGGCCAGCCCCACAGCCGAGCAGAGGTCCCCTGCGTGCATACGTGCCCAGGTGGAGCAGCAGCCCCCGCCCGTGTGCGGGGTGACACATCCACACGCACCAGCGCCGTGCACACCCGCACATGCACCCGCCGGGCCGGGTGCTCCCCAGGGAGAGGGCGGGTGCCCCCCCCATCCCTCCTGAACTGCCCCTTTTTCAACCTAATCTGCCCGAGATTGCCCAAACTGGGGCGGGAGGGGGCACACGATGGGGAGGGGGAGGCGGGGGACCCCCCACACCAGGCTGGGGACAGCCGCCAGCCTCAGCACCGGGGGAGGGGGATAGGACCCCTGCAAGCCCCCCCCCCCCTGCGCTGGCACCCTGCAGGCTGGGCTGGCAGGCCCACGCAGGGCTCGGCGGGTTGCACCCCCCCACTGCGGGGGTGCCCGGGCCCAGGCTGCAGGTACAGGCAGGCGCACCCGCGTGCACACGCAGGCAGGGCGTCGGGCAGGCGTGCGTGCGGCCGGGCACACACACACCCCCACCCCCCCCAGGGCTGCACGCGTGGCCCTGGTGCTGCACGGGGGGGGGCGTGGGTAAGGGCTGGGTGCTGCGCCCACAGCAGGCACACGCACCCCGGGAGTGGTCACGGGGGTCCCACTGAGGAGGTGGCACCGTCGGAGCGGGTGGGGGGCGCACACCCGGGGCGGCACACGCACACCCTGAGTGTGCGCACACACACCCCTGAGCACACGCATCTGGGTGCACACACATCTGGATGCCTGCACACATCTGGGCACCCACATGCACATCTGGGCACCCATGCGCACACCTGGGCACGTGCCCATCTGGCACCAACCAACACACCCAGACAGAGGCACATCTGGGCACACGCAGGTGTGTCCCTGTGCACATCTGGGCACACACGCACATCTGCACGCACACATACCCACGCACACCCCTGGGCACATATGCACATCTGGGCACAAATGCACATCTGGGTGCACATACAGACACCTGAGCACACACACACCTGGGTGTGCACACACATCTGGGTGCGCGTGCGCACACACACATCTGGGCATGGACACAGACACACGGGCACGTACGCACCCCTGGGCACATGCACATCTGGATACATGCACACCCGGGCAGGCACATCTGGGCACACACTCTTCTGTGCACGTGCGCACATCTGGGCGCACACGCACGCACACACGGAGCCACGGGCACTCGTGCGAGCAGCCCCTGGCACACGCACCCGGGGGTCTCGGTCCCCGGGGACCTGCTGCAGCTCGGGGGGGTGACAGGGCCACCAGGGCCGGGGCAGGCGGTCCCCTGCCCGCAGCGGGCACTGTGCCCCATGGCAGTGCTGCTGGCCCGGGGGCTGCTGGTGGGTCACCGAGTTCTGGCCGCGGCCACCACCTCCCTGAGCCTCAGTGGCCACACCAGGGGATGGAGATGGTGACAAAGTGCCCAGGGCCAGGGTTGTCACCCCCGAGCCTGGCTGCCACCATGATGTGGGGTCGGGCACCCCCCAGAGCTGCGGCTCCCGCTGCCAGGGGGTCCCATGGTGCCAGGACCGTCCCCCCTCCCCGTGCCAGCCACCCCCCCAGCATGGGACACCCCATGTACCCAAAGGCTTGGGGACCCCAGCAAGCTGCTGGGCACCCCAGGGCAGGGTGCTCAGCACCCCCCCACTGCCATCCTGCCCCCCAGCTGGGTACCACTGGCCCCGGGCTGGGGGGTCCCCCTCGCCATCGCTCCACACTGTGGGACATCGTGTGTCCCGTGACGGTGGGGACGCTAACGGGACCCCGTGGGCGTGCGAGGGCAGGGGGTCCCCCTCCAGCGCCGAGGCCTTGCCAGGGCCATGCCAGCTCACGGCGGCTGCAGCGGGTCTGATCCTGCTCCGCAGCCGGCCCAGCCTCGGAAAATGCCCGCGGGGCCGCGGTGGTTGGAGTCATCGGCACCGGGAGGGGACAGTCCTCTGGGTGTGCCCCCCATGTGCCCCAGCCCGGCACCCAGCCCGGCACCGAGCCCGCCGGCCGGGCTTGCCCGTGCCCTCGCCGGTGACTCACGGCCTGACGCAGGCGGTGCCGGCGCTGCCCGGGCAGGACGCGGCACGAGGAGCCCGGCGCTGCCAAGCCCTGGCCTTCGCCCCCTCCCCAGCCAAGGGGAAACTGAGGCACGGCGGAGGACGTGCCTGAGGCCACGCAGCCGCACCGCGGAGCGGCAGCCCCAGCTCTGCACCGAAATGGCAGCAAGCCCCGGCGCAGGGGTGGGGTCCGGGCACCCCAGCACAGCCCAGCCCTGTGGGGGGCTCCGGCCCCCCGGCAGCGCGGAGCAGGGGGTGCCCCAGGCTGGCCCCTGGCATGGGCACTGCGGGGGCCGGGGGGCACAGGGCCAGACCGCGGGCAGGACACCCCGAGGGACCCCCCGAGTGCAGGGCCGACCCGGGGTGGGGAGGGGAATGGGGACGGGGACGGGGACGGGGACGGGGATGGGGATGGGATGGGAATGGGATGGGATGGGGATGGGATGGGATGGGATGAGATGGGCATGGAATGGGATGGGATGGGATGGCAATGGGATGGGATGGGGATGAGATGGGCATGGGATGGGATGGGATGGGATGGGATAGCGATGGGATGCGATGGGATGGGATGGGATGGGATGGGATGGGATGGGATGGGATGGGGATGGGGATGGGGATGGAACGGGATGGGATGGGGATGGGATGGGATGGGATGGGATGAGGATGGGATGGGGATGGGATGGGGATGGGGATGGGACAGGATGGGATGAGGATGGGGATGGGATGGGATGGGATGGGATGGGGATGGGATGGGATGGGATGGGATGGGATGGGGATGGGGATGGGGATGGGACGGGATGGGATGGGATGGGGATGGGATGGGATGGGATGGGGATGGGGATGGGGATGGAACGGGATGGGATGGGGATGGGATGGGATGGGATGGGATGGGATGGGATGGGGATGGGATGGGGATGGGATGGGGATGGGACAGGATGGGATGAGGATGGGGATGGGACGGGATGGGATGGGGATGGGGATGGAATGGGATGGGATGGGATGGGATGGGATGGGATGAGATGGGATGAGGATGGGGATGGGGATGGGACGGGATGGGATGGGATGGGGATGGGGAGGGGATGGGGCAGGGCTGGGGATGGGGCTGGGATGGGGACTAGGAGGGGACAGGGCTGGGGATGAGGAGGGGTTTGGGGATGGGATAGGATGGGATGGGATGGGGATGGGACAGGGCTGGGGCTGGGGCTGGGATGGGGACTAGGAGGGGACAGGGCTGGGGATGAGGAGGGGTTTGGGGATGGGATAGGATGGGATGGGATGGGATGGGGCTGGGGCGGGGCTGGGGCTGGGACTGGGATGGGGACTAGGAGGGGACAGGCTGGGGATGAGGAGGGGTTTGGGGAGGGGATAGAGATAGGATGGGGATGGGAGAGGGACGGGGATGGGGACGGGCCCCCACAGCCCTGAGCCCCCCATGTCCCCGTCCCCTGGGGCTGCTGTGGCCACGCACCCCAGGACCTGCAGCAAGGGGGGGTCCCCCAGAGCCTGGTCCCCTCCAGGGCCAGGACCAGGGCCCGATTCATCCCCAGGCAGGGGCTCTTGGGGCCCGGGGCAGCGTGCCGGGAGCCGGCAAGCCCCATCCCTGGGGATGCTCCCGGGTGCTCCCGCTGTGTCCCCCCCCCGGTTATTTCTGGTGCAGAGAAGCCCCGGCTGATTCATGGCTTTTACGGGACGGCCGGAGCCGGCGGCAGCGCCGGCAGCCTGCGGAGCCTGGCGGTCCTCGGGGAGCCTGCGGCTGGCCCGGATTAGCGCCCGCATTCCTGCGGTCGGGGCTGCCGGGCTCACCCCGCCTGACACCGGCCCCGTTGCGGGGTCCCCAATGGGCAGGGGGACACGGGGACACAGGGACAAGGGGGTTCCCTATTGCAAAGCCAGGAATGGTGACAAGGGACAGAGCCCACCCGGGGGACTTCAAACCCTGGCCAAGGGGGTCACGGGGGGGTCCCCTAAGGGTGTCTCTGCACCCTGGGTGGGTGCTGGGTGCAGCCGGCTGGAGGCTGGCCGGTGTTCCCAGGTGTCCCTGGTGTCCCCAGGGATGCTGGAGTCCCCAGACCCACAGGGTCCCGTCCCTGGGTCCACACATGGGGTCAGGCCGGGACACAGCCGGGGTGGCACGGGGGGAGCGGGGCTTTGCGGGGGGGCGGGGAGCATCCCCACGGCATCGGCTGCGTGGGAAGGATCCGGCTTGGGGACACGAGCAGAGGACGGCCAATGTCCCCATCGCGTGTCCCTGTCACCCTTCCTGGCTGAGCTGCATGGGCGCGGGTGTCCGAGGAGTGCGGTATGCACCGCAGCACCCCGATGCACCGCAGCACCCCGATGCGCCACAGCACCCCGATGCACCGCAGCACCCCAATGCGCCGTAGCACCCCAAAACTGAGGGTGTGGCCCCGTGGGTGTCCTCAGCCCCCCAGGGTGCCCAGGAAGGGGGCAGGCTGCCCAGCAGGGTGCCACAGGCTCCGGTCCCTGCGGTGGGGCCGTCACTGTGCCAGCCAGGAAGGTGCCGGTGGCCGCAGCGCGAGTTGCCCAAGCCGGCCGGACTCCGCAAACATTGACACAGCCCTGCCAGGAAAGGGCGGCGGCGTCACCGGCTGCCGGGCAGCTGCTGGCAGGGCCCCGAGCGGCCGCCCCGGGGACACCGATGCCAAACGGGGTCCCCCGCAGCGAGCACGGCTGCCTGGTCGCTGTCACCATGCCCCGTCCCTCCCTGCAGCCAGCATCTCTCCTGCTCATGTCCCCATCCCTGTCCCCAAGCCCTGTCCCCTCGCAGCCAGCACCACTCGTGTCCCCAGGCCCTGTCCCTGCCAGCCAGCATCACTCATGTCCCCAGTCCTTGTCCCCCTGCAGCCAGCATCCCTCATGTCCTCAGTCCCTGTCCCCTCCCCAGCCAGCATCACTCGTGTCCCCAAGCCCTGTCCCCTTGCAGCCAGCACCACTCGTGTCCTCAAGCCCTGTCCCCTCACAGCCAGTGTCCCCAAGCCCTGTCCCCTCACAGCCAGCACCACTCGTGTCCTCAAGCCCTGTCCCCTCACAGCCAGTGTCCCCAAGCCCTGTCCCCTCACAGCCAGCACCACTCGTGTCCCCAAGCCCTGTCCCTCTGCAGCAGCATCACTCACATCCTCAGTCTCTGTCCCCCTGCAGCCAGCATTGCTCCCACTCGTGTCCCCAAGCCCTGTCCCCCTGCAGCCAGCATCACTCATGTCCCCAGTCCTTGTCCCCTCGCAGCCAGCATCCCTCATGTCCTTAGTATCTGTCCCCTCCCCAGTCAGCATCACTCCCACTCATGTCCCCAAGCCCTGTCCCCTCACAGCCAGCATCATTCACGTCCCCAAGCCCTGTCCCCTTACAGCCAGTGTCCCCAAGCCCTGTCCTCCCCCAACCAGCATCACTCATGTCCCCAGTCTCTGTCCCCCCGCAACCAGCATCGCTCCCGCTTTTGTCCCCATCCCTGTCCCCAAGTCCTGTCCCCCTGCAGCCACCATCGCTCACGTCCCCGATCCCTGTCCCTGTGCCCCCACAGCCAGCATTGACCCCGCTCACGTCCCCAGTCCCCATCAGGTCCCCAGCCAGGCCACCCATCCCGGCCCTTGGGTGCCACAGGGGGGGACGGGGCCGCAGGGAGGGGGTGCAATGCTCTCGGCCCCCCACCCAGCACCCGGTTGCACCCAGAGCTGGGCGCCTTTGCTCTGCTCGGGGAGGTCCCACCCCAGAGCTGGGCTTTGCGGGGGGGGACGTGTCCCCTGTGCCACCCTCTGCCACCAGCCCGGCTCAGCATTGCGTGTACATGTGCGTGTGTGTATGCGTATGTATGTGTGCATGCGTGTGTGTGTGCATGCGTGTGTGCATGCGTGTATGTGTGTGTGTGCGTGTGTGTGCATGCGTGTGTGTGCGTGTGCGCGCGTGCGTGTGTGCGCGTGCGTGTGTGTGCATGCGTGTGTGTGTGCGTGTGCATGCGTGTGCGTGTGCATGCGTGTGTGCATGCATGTGTGTGTGCGTGTGCATGCGTGCGTGTGCGTGCGTGTGTGCATGCGTGTGTGTGTGTGCATGCGTGTGTGCAAGCGCCACATGAAACCCTAACGAGCAGGTTACAGACGGGCCTGTGCTGGTAACCGGGGATGTGATGGGCACCCAAACTGGGAGCACTGGGAACTTGCTGTGCCCCCCTGGGTGCTGGGCACCCTCCCCTGCTCTCTGCCCGCTGCTGGGGGCTCTGCCAGACCCCGGGCCAGGGCCGGACAATGCATATTGCAGTTAGTGGGTGTCACTGGGGCGAGTCCCACCCCCGGGCAGGGGACAGGGCGATCGGTGCCGGTGACATCTCCGCCTTAACCGCGAAGCAGCGATCTCTGTGCAGCACCTCCATCCCGTAATTTGGTAATTAAGCTGTCATTAGCCCTGCAGCGGGGCCTGAAGGTCACGGCCGATGCTGCTGTGGGGTGGGGAGAGTCCGGCTCTGCCTGGGGACGTGGATGTGAATGGCAGGAGGTGCCCCAGGGCCACGCGCTGGCTGGGGACGGGGGGACAAGGGACTTGGTGGCACTGCGGGTCTGCTCCCAGCACGGCCCCTGGGGATGTGCTGCAGCGGGCTGTGCACCCCACGTGCACCCAGCGGGGTTGTGCACCCCTGGGTACGGGCAGGGCGTCGTGGACCTCCCTGTGCACCCAGTGGGGCTGTGCACTGTGTGCACACCCTGGGGTTGTGCATCCCCGCGCACCCCTGGGGTTGTGCATCCCCGTGCACGCCTGGGGTTGTGCATCCCCGTGCACGCCTGGGGTTGTGCATCCCTGTGCACGCCTGGGGTTGTGCATCCCCGTGCACCCCTGGGGTTGTGCATCCCCGTGCACCCCTGGGGTTGTGCATCCCTGCGTACCCCTGGCGTTGTGCATCCCCTTGCACGCCCTGGGGTTGTGCATCCCCGCGCTCGCCTGGGGTTGTGCATCCCTGTGCACCCCTGGGGTTGTGCATCCCCTTGCACGCCCTGGGGTTATGCATCCCCGCGCACACCTGGGGTTGTGCATCCCCGTGCACCCCTGGCGTTGTGCATCCCCGCGCACAACTGGGGTTGTGCATCCCCGCGCACACCTGGGGTTGTGCATCCCCGTGCACGCCCTGGGGTTGCACACCCCCGCGCATGCTCGCTGTGCTGGTTATGGCTGGGATAGAGTTAATTTTCTCCATAGTAGCTGGTATGGGGCTGGTTTGGATTTGTGCTGGAATCAGTGTTGATAACCCAGGGATGTTTTCGCTGTTGCTGAGCAGTGCTTACACACAGTCAAGGCCTTTTCTGCTCCTCACCCCACCCCACCCCACCAGCGAGCAGGCTGGGGGGGCACAAGGAGTTGGGAGGGGACACAGCCGGGACAGCTGACCCCAACGGACCAAAGGGATATTCCATACCATATGACGTCATGCTCAGCGTATAGGGCTGGGGGGAGAAGAAGGAAGGGGGGACATTCGGAGCGATGGCTTTTGTCTTCCCAAGTCACCGTTACACGTGATGGAGCCCTGCTGTCCTGGAGATGGCTGAACACCTGCCTGCCGGTGGGAAGTGGTGAACGAATTCCTCGTTTTGCTTTGTTTGTGTGCGCGGCTTTTGCTTTGCCTGTTAAACTGTCTTTATCTCAGCCCAAGATTTTCCTCACTTTTACCCCTCCGATTCCCCCATCCCACCGGGGGGGAGTGAGCGAGCAGCTGGGTGGGGCTCAGTTGCCCTCTGGGGTTAAACCATGACAGTGCTCTTTGGTGCCCAACGTGGGGCTCAAAGGGTTCGAGATAACAACAGGTTTGATTGGGATGTGCCAGATCAAATTTATAGCCATTATTGCTGTTTAGCTATTAATCGGCAGGCTCCTGTGCTTGCCATGGGGCTTGCTTGCCTCGCTGGACATCGGAGCCTGGTGCTCGTTAGTGGCTGCTTTTTGCTTTCGCTGCTCGCTGCTCGCTGCGCTGCTGCACTGCTGATCGTCTTACTGTGCCGTGCCTGGGAACGTTCTGATAGCAGCGGTGGGGATGCGCCTGGGCTGGAGATGGCCAGGGCATCGCTGCTGGTTCTGTGCTGCTGTACTGGACAGGCTGGAACTCCAGTGGGAACTTGAGTCGAAGGGATTGTGACCTGTGGATGAGTCCACGGGGGAGCAGGACACCCCGAAGCGTCTGTGGCCGTGGATAAGTCCACGCCAGAGCAGGTACATCTCGAAGGGTCTGTGGCCGTGGTTATGTCTGTGCTGCAGCAGCTGTACCTCTGAAGGAATTGTGGCCCAAGGACAAGTCCATGCTGGAGAACGTACACCTCGAAGCATCTGTGGCTGTGGATAAGTCCTTGCTGCAGCAGGTACATCTTGACGCATCAGTGGCTGTGCATGAGGCCATGCTGGAGCACCTCAAAGCGCGTGGCCGTGGATAAGCCCACGACAGAGCAGGTACACCCCTGGAGGGACTGCAGCCATGGGCAAGGCCATGCTGGAGCAGGTTTACTTCTGAAGAGACCAGGCTCATAGATAAGGCTCCACTTGGGGCAGGTACACCCCGAAGGGACTGCAGTCTGTGGGTAAGTCCCAGCCGGAGCAGGGGCAGGGGGAGGAGTTCATTGCAATGTTAAACCCAAGGGTCTGGTCCAAAGGGACCAGGGGTGGAGATTGTAACGGAAATACCTTTAAATTGTTGTTGCATGTTACGGGAATTACTAGAGCAGGAACCCCTTTGTTGCTAGCCAGGCTGGGAGCAAGGGGAGGAGTTCATTGCAATGTTCAACCCTAGAACCTGGCCCCAAGGGACCAGGGGTGGAGGCTAATGGAAACACCTTTAAATGGTTGTAACCCACGACCTGAGTTGCATGTTATAGGAATTCCTAGAGCAGGAACCACCCGACCCAGTAAAGGGCAAGTCTTACAAGAAGCAGTGCAAGTGATCCGACCTGAGCTGGCTTTGGTGCCCAGCAACTCCACGCAAGACTCCACCTCTCCTGTCCTGAGTGACCACCATAACAGATGGAGCCCAAAGTCATGGACTAAATGAACGCAGTGGACATTTGTGGGCAATTGTGGCCATTTACGGACATTTCACAGGGGTGGTCCACAGACTGAGGGAACGAGATCTGTATTGTATCAAAGGATGGGAAAGGGGAGTGGTCAATGAGGATGTTAATGAGGGACCTGCGCCTGCCGGGAATGCTATGGAGTAAGGGGTGAGAATGGACTGGTTTGGGCTGGGGTGGTGCTCAGCTGCCGGCCGGGATTAAACCCCGACGCTCACACGCGTGCACGGGAAGCCCCGGGAAGCAGAAGTGCCCCGGGAGGTGGCCATGCCCGTGAGCACACGGTGGCCGCAGTCCCTCCCGGTGGCAGTGAGTCCCGGAGGGTGCCAGGTCCTGCCCACGGGTCCGTGCCATGCAGTGCGGCCGGGGCACAGACCCCTCGGATGCCAGGGTCCCCGCACCCCCCAACCTGCCAGCATGACTGGGGCCTGGGGTCTCCTCTGGAAAGGGGGCAGGAGGAAGGGTCCCCCCACCATCGGTAGCTCCGAGCTGGTTGTCCCCATCCAGATGGGAGCTGTCACCCCACGGTGATGTGCAGCCACTGTGCCAGAGTGAGCGGGGTGCCCTAAGGGTGCTGTGACCCCCAAGTCTCCCCCACCCCCCCAGCTGCCCCGGGACCCCCTTCCCCAGCCAAGTCCCCTCCCTGGGAGGGAAATGGCTCCTCACCCACGTGGCACCAGCTCAGTGTCCCCTGCGCAGCCCCGGTGCCATCACCCCTCGCCCCAGCAATGACCGGGGGGCCCGGCCGTGCCGGGGAATGGGGTGGCTTTGTGCACCCCCCATTTTTGTGCCTGCCCCCTCTGTCCCCAGGCTGCCCCTGGGGACCCCAGGGCTAGGGGGGGGTTGTTGGGGTCCCCCCGGCCCCTCAGACCCCCCAACACCCCTCACACTTACCTGGGCTGCAGGTTCCCCCAGGCCTCCCCGCTGACTGGATCCCTCGCAGATACTTTTTGGGGTAAGGGCTTCCTGACTGCTGGCGGGAGGAACAGCAAGCCCAGACCGCAAAAAGATCCGAGAGAGACAGGGACGGCCGCGGTGGCACCCGCGACGGCGGGAGGTGACAAGAAGGGATGACGGGGACACGGGGTCCGGGATACCCGATGCTGCGCAGAGCCCCCAGGGATGGGTCCTGCAGTGGAACACGGCCCCCGCACCTCAAGGTCCCCACCAGCCCCAGGCGGGGTGCACGGGGGGTGACAGTAGCCGGTGTCACCCATGTGCCCAGTGCAGGGCACGCTGCCACCCCCCGTGGGCACGGGGACGTGTGTGCCCGCACACGCGTGAACCTCATGTGTGCACCGCTGCGGCGCAGGCACCCGTGGGAGATGGGGGGGGCCCTCACTGCGGGTCCCTGGAGCACCCTGGCCCCCAGCACCCTGCCCAGGCTGGGGCTCCCGGTGCTCCCCGGTCCCTCGGGGTCCCTCATGCTGGGAGCTGTGACGCCTGGGTCCTGGGGTGACGTTGGTACCGCTGGAGCTGCGGAGACCAAGGGGACACGGCCGTGGCCGAGGGGGCATCTGGCACAGAGGGATGGGGACACGGCACAGCCTGCTGGGGACGTGGCACAGACCGATGGGGACACACACGACCCAGCCCAATGTGGCCGTGGCACAGACGGGACGAGCCAGCCCGGCTGAACCCCTGCCTGCGCGGGGTCCGCAGGATCCCCTCGTCTGCGGGCAGGGAAGCGCAGGATCCCACTGGCTGTGGGCAGGGAAGGGCAGGATCCCATCGGCTGCAGGCAGGGAAGCGCAGGATCCCCTCGGCTGTGGGCAGGGAAGCACAGGATCATGTCGGCTGCGGGCAGAGAAGCGCAGGATCCCCTCGGCTACGGGCAGGGAAGCGCAGGATCCCCTCGGCTGCAGGCAGGGAAGTGCAGGATCATGTCAGCTGCAGGCAGGGAAGTGCAGGATCCCATCAGTTGCAGGCAGGGAAGTGCAGGATCCTGTTGGCTGCGGGCAGGGAAGCGCAGGATCCTGTCGGTTGCAGGCAAGGAAGCGCAGGATCATACCGGTTGCAGGCAGAGAAGTGCAGGGTCACGTCGGCTGTGGACAGGGAAGCGCAAGATCGTATCAGCTGCAGGCAGGGAAGTGCAGGTTCCCATCGGTTGCAGGCAGGGAAGCGCAGGATCCGATCGGTTGCAGGCAGGAAAGCACAGGATCCCATTGGCTGCGGGCAGGGAAGCGCAGGTTCCCATCGGTTGCAGGCAGGGAAGCACAGGATCCCATCAGCTCCGGGCAGGGAAGCACAGGATCCCATCGGCTGCGGGCAGGGAAGCACAGGATCCCATCAGCTCCGGGCAGGGAAGCACAGGATCCCATCGGCTGCAGGCAGGGAAGCGCAGGATCACGTCTTGGACGGGGTTTTGCTGGCGGAAGATGCTCGCTGTGCGAGCCCAGCACAAGCCGTGATCCGCAGCGACCCGCACCGCCGCTTCCCATCGGCAGCGAGCAGGCTGCTCCCCAAATCCCTGCTGTCGCCCCACCAGCCGCACCGGGCACTGCCGACGCCGCTGGCAACCCCCAACTCCTTTTCCTCAGCTCCTGGAAAACCCAGCCGGGCCCAGGGAGAACCGCAGGAGCCAGCAGGAACAGGCGGTGCTCGGCGTTACCGCAGGCTGCCAGGTTTAGCCATCCTCCAGCTCCGTAAGGCTGCTGACGAATGATCCCATCCTCGGTGGCAGCAGCGGGGCGAGGGCTGGCAAGGGCTCCCCAAATTTCTGTGCCTCCGAGCTGTATCCTGGCAGGATGAGGCTGTGGCTCCGTGGCCGGGCGGTGTCCGTGTCTCCGGGCTCGGCTCAGCTCTCAGGAGAGACGTCAGAGGTTTTGAGGGTACCGGCGGCTTCTGTTGGTCCCGGCGGAGGGGAGCACTCGGCGGTGGCACGGCAGGAACCCCGCCTGCTCGGGAGACCCCCGTGGCAGCACCACCACTGCCACCCACTGCCACCCACGACACGGGGCTGCTGCAGAGGTGCAAACCCTGGGGGACAGCCGGGGAAAACGGCTCCCGAGCCACAGCAAGGCAGCCCGGCTCCTCACCGGGTGTCACGCTGAACCTGAGCTAAGATGTCACCATCCCCTGCCGGCAGCGCACGCGCCCCTTCTCCATCCCACGGTCATCTCCATCCCATGGGCTGTCTCCATCCTGCAGCTGCATCCCCATCCCACCGTCATCCCCATCCCACCGTCATCCCCATCCCACCACCGTCCCCATCCCACGGCCCCATCCCCATCCCACCACCGTCCCCATCCCACGGCCCCATCCCCATCCCGCAGCCCCGACAAGCAGGGTGACGGGGAAGGTGACATTTTGCAGGGAAGGTGACACTGTGCAGGCTGCAACGCCCTGTCCCCGCGTCCCCCTGCGCGGTGGGGCCGGGGCGGGCGATGCAGCTGAGCCGTGGCGTCGCCCGATCCCTGATTTACCGCACGATTCCAGACCGGAGGAGGCTGGGGGGATGGTGCCCGTCACGCAGCAGGAGGTGGAGAAGCCCCCGCTCCCCGGTCACCCCCCGCTCCTGGCTCTCCCCCGCCACCGCCAGCAGCAGCAGCTCCCGCGGGGAGACGCTTCCCACCCCGGTTTGGGGGGACAGAGGGGACGGAGGGGATGGAGGGGACGTCACTCTCTGCGGCGGTGGCAAGTCGTGCCCGGCACCACGCCTGCTCCGGGGCCGTGCCGAGCCCGTGCACCCCCCTGCAGCACCCATGGGCACCCTGGGGCTCGGTGGGGACATGAGGGTGTCATTGCTGGGTGCCAGCGGCCACGCAGGGATGCAGCCTCGGCTCACCCGGCAAACCCTGGGAGCAGGGGCTGGATCTTGCCCCGCTGCCCACCCGGCCCAAGCAGCCCTGCGGGGACCCCCAGGCCCCTCCTTCTCCCTGCCGGACCCCCAGAGCCGGGGACCTGGGGATGGGTGCGGGCGTGCGAGGGCGCGTGCCAGCCGGTGTGCGAGCGTGCCCGTGCCTGCGCCCATGGCGTGCGCGGCACAGACCTTTCTAGATCGCCGCAAGGTTCCCAGGCCGGTTTTGGGGCCCGTTGGCTCCTCCGGCACGTCACCAGCGCAGGGAGGGGGCTGCCACCCCACCGACACCCCCCCACATCCCCACCGCAGTGCTGGACAGAGCCCAGCGTGGGGACCCCCGCAGCCCAGCCGGTCGGCATGGCCCCCCGGGACAGCTGCGCGGAGCTGGGGGAGCCCCCCGGGATGGCGGGGGCCTGGGTGGGGGGCACCGCATGCAGTGGGGTGCAGGGATGCAGGGGACCGGGGTGCAGGCAGGCTGGGGGGGCTGTGGGGCAGGGGGGGTCACCCCGGGGACATTGCAGGGTGGACCCCAGGCAGGGTGGAAGGGGAACATGGGTGGCCTCACTGTGGGGGGGGTGCAGGGGGGGTTGCGCAGGATTCAGGGTGCTGCAGGGGGGGTGCACGGGTGAGCAGTGCATAGGGGGGGCCGTGGGGGGGTGACACCCGGCACACAGCGGGAAGGGGACACGGGTGGCCCTGATGTGCATGGCACGGGGGGGGCCAGGGCGCAGCGGGGTGCGGTTCACAGGGTCATAGGGTGCTGCGGGGGGCGGGGGGCCTGGGGGCACGGGGGTCCCGGGGCGCTGCAGACGGGTGCCCGGGGACCCCAGGATGCGGTGCGTGGGGTCCCGGGGCGCTGCGGGGGGGGGATCCCGGGCCGTGTGGGGTGCATGGGATCTCTGGCGGGGGGCTCCCCATGTGCGGTGCATGGGGCCCGCCGGGCAGGGGGGGGTCCCGGGGGGCTCTGGGCAGGGTGCGGGGTGCGGGGTGGTGCGGGGGGAGCGCGGGTATCCCCGAGCGCTGCGGGGTGTCGCGGGGTGGGGGGGAGCCCCGGGGGCGGAGCGGGAGGTGGGGGGGACGGGGGGATCCCGGAGCCCCCCCCATCGCCCCGCGGTCCTACCTGCCGCTGCCCGCGCTGCGCCGGGTGCGGGGGGTGCGGGGGGGTTGCGGGGGGGTGCGGGGGGGCCCCGGCGCGCGGCGGCGCGAGCCCTGGCGGCGGCGATTGACCCGCATTGACGTCACTGCGTCATCAGGGTTCCCCTGGAAACACGCGAGAGCTAAAAATAGCCGCTGCGGGGGGGGGGGGGGCGTGCGGGGGGGTGCGGGAAGTGGGGGGGGAGCGGCCCCCCCCGCCCCCGCCGTCTGCCGCTATTCTGGGGACAAAGGGATAAATATAGCCACGCGCCGCCCCCGCCACGGGGGACACCGCCACCCCCACGGGGGACACCGCCACGGGGGGGGCACCCACCCGGGAGGCACCGCCACCCCCACGGGGGACACCGCCACCCCCATGGGTGACACCGCCACGGGGGGGCACCCACCCGGGAGGCACCGCCACCCCCACGGGGGACACCGCCACGGGGGACACCGCCACCGGACAGCCCCGCCTTGGGCACCCGCGTCCTCCGGGAGGGGGGCGGTCGACACCCGCCCCGGGCTGTGCAGGGGGACAGCGGGACATGGGGACACCCGGGACATGGGGACAACGGGACATGGGGACAACGGGACATGGGGACACTGGGACATTGGGACATGTGGACACCGGGGACACAGGGACATGGGGACAGTGGGACATGGGGACACCGGGACATTGGGACATGGGGACACCGGGACATTGGGACACGGGGACAGCGGGGCATGGGGACACCGGGACATGGGGACACCGGAACATTGGGACATGGGGACACTGGGACATGGGGACACCGGGACATGGCGACACCGGGGACCGGGGCTGGCCCTGCACCGGCACCGCGCCCAGGAGCAGGACGTGCCCCGGGACCAGGAGCGACCCGGCCCCGCCCCGGCCCCGCCCCGGACCGGCCCCGCCCCCGGACCGGCCCCGCCCCGCGCCGGCCCGGGATGCTCGGGCGGGAGGACGGGCGAGGGGAGAGGGGACGGGGGCGAGGGGAGAGGGGACGGGGGCGAGGGGAGAGGGGACGGGGGCGAGGGGAGGGAAGCACACACGGGACAGACACACGGAGGGACGGACAGAGGGACGGGCGGCGGGGACACACACGGGGATACGGGGACACACACGGGGACACGCTCACGGCAGGACTGGGGGTGCTTGTGTGCACACACCTGCACCCCCCGCACATCGTGCACACCCCCACCACATGCACACACTCCTCCAGGACCCGCGCGTGTGCATGGGCACACCCACGCGTGGCGTATTGTGCACAAACACACACACACTGCACACACACGCACACCCTGCCCCGGGCGTGTGCACACACTGCGCACACCCACATGCTCCACGCTGCTGGCACGCACACACGCTGCATGTGCACACACATGCACACGCACGCACACACACACTCTGCGTGTGCACACGCACACACACACAGCCCCCATGCACCCTGCCGCAGACGCGCACACACACGTGCACACACACACACTCTGCGTTGCACACCCACCCAGCCCCTCCAGGATCCAGGTGTGCTCACGCGCACACCCACCCCTGTCATACTTTGCACACACCCCCCATATTGCATGCACACGCACTCCCCCCACTGCACACACGCACCCCCTGCCCCAGATGTGCACGCATACCTGCACACACAGAGCACACTGCACAGAGCATGCTGCACAGCCCCCATTGCACACACGCATGTGCACACACACTCTGCATATGCACACACACGCGCACACATACATGCACATGCACACACGCACACCGCATTGCACACCCACCCAGCCCCTCCAGGACCTGGGTGTGCGCGTATGCACACCCACCCACGTCGTATTTTGCACACAACTACACTCTGTGTGCACACACCCACACATGCACCCTGCCCCAGATGTGCACACACACGTGCACACACACGTGCACACAGACGCTGCATTGCACACCCACCCAGCCCCTCCAGGACCAGAGCGTGTGCATGTGCACACCCACCCGCACCAGTGGGCTCCGTGGGTGGCCCCAGGGCTGTGCCGCAGGCTGCACCCGCAGCGTCCCTCCCTCCCTCCGTCCCCGCGCCGCATCCCCTGGGTCTGGGGTCCCCCCATTCCTTGTCCCCACCACAGCACCCTGTCCCCCCCCGCCCCGGGCTGCACCCCCCAAATGCTGCCGCACAGCCGTGTCCCCAGGGTGGTGGGACATGCTGCCACACGCAGCCATGCGCAGCCCCACTCATGCATCCCGGCCTTGTGCTGTAATTAACCACCTTGCCACTTCCAATTAATGGTGACAGCTAATTACTGAGCCCAGAGCTGAGCTCCCCGCAGCCCCACAGTGCCCACCCAGCCATGGGCACATCTTGGGGGGGCAGCGGGCACCCAGCTGCACTGAGATGCACGAGCACCCTCCTGCCCTGGGAGCGGGGTCCTGCACGCCATGAGGGGTGCTGCACCCACTCCACGTGCACCCCGAGGTCTGGGAGGGGGTCTGCGGGCAGGGAGGAGACAGGTTGGTGCGTGTCTGGGGAGAGGGATGGGTGGCAGTGGGGGGGACACACGTGGGCACGGCCATGGGGACGAGGCGGCTGGCCTGCTCCTCGCCGGGGGTTGCACGAGCACCTACCTGCGTCGGGCCACGCGGCAGCCTGGCTAACAGCGTGGTAATGCCGTTAGCCAGGCTGCCGCGTGGCCCGACGCATGCATCCGCGAGCGGTCATTAATGAGACGTGTTAATTACCCGCCCGCCCCTCGCGGGGACGTGGCGGTTTGGCCCAGAGGAGCTGCCGGGCAGCTGCAGCCCAGTTTGGTTCACCCCTGAGTGATTTCCGACCCAGCCCAACTCTTCTCCATTTGCTCCTTGGGTCCAGCCCGGGGTCAGGGGTGGTGGCACTGGGGACTTCGCCGGTGGCACTGAGGGACAGGACGTGCTGCAGGACACCGGACCCTGGGCATGGCTGTGCTGGGACAGGGCTGTACTGGGACAGGGATGTACTGGGACAGGGATGTACTGGGATGGGGCTGTACTGGGACGGGGCTGTGCTGGCATGGGGCTGCGCTGGCATGGGGCTGCACTGGGACGGGGCTGTACTGGGACGGGGCTGTGCTGGCATGGGGCTGCACTGGCATGGGACTGCACTGGCATGGGTCTGTACTGGGACGGGGCTGTGCTGGCAAGGGGCTGCACTGGCCTGGGGCTGCACTGGGTTGGGGCTGTACTGGGAGGGGGCTGTACTGGGATGGGGCTGTACTGAGACGGGGCTGTACTGGGAGGGGGCTGTGCTGGCATGGGGCTGTACTGGCACGGGGCTGTACTGGCACGGGGCTGTGCTGGCATGGGGCTGTATTGGGACGTGGCTGTACTGGAACGGGGCTGTGCTGGCATTGGACTGTACTGGGATGGGGCTATACTAGGATGGGGCTATACTAGGATGGGGCTGTACTGGGACGGGGCTGTACCGAGACGGGGCTGTACTGGCACGGGGCTATGCTGGGACGGGGCTGTACCGGGACAGGGCTGTGCCGGGACGGGGCTGTACTGGGACGGGGCTGTACTGGCACGGGGCTGTACTGGGACGGGGCTGTGCTGGCATTGGACTGTACTGGGATGGGGCTATACTAGGATGGGGCTATACTAGGATGGGGCTGTACTGGGACGGGGCTGTACCAAGATGGGGCTGTACCGGCATGGGGCTGTGCTGGGACGGGGCTGTACCGGGACAGGGCTGTGCCGGGACGGGGCTGTACTGGCACGGGGCTGTACTGGGACGGGGCTGTACTGGGACGGGGCTGTACCGGCGTGGTTACACCGGGCTCCGCACCGTCGGGCTGTGCCGGTACCGGCGGGCGGTGCCGTTTCTCTCTCCCGTCCCGGCGCTCAGGCTGCCAGAGGCGGCCCTGTGCACCGCCCAGTACAGCCCAGCACAGCCCAGTACAGCTCAGCACCGCCCAGTACAGGCAAGTAGAGCCCAGTACAGCGCAGCACCGCCCAGTACAGCCAAGTAGAGCCCAGTACAGCTCAGCACCGCCCAGTACAGCCCAGTACTGCCCAGTACAGCGCAGCACCACCCAGTACAGCCCCGTACAGGGCAGCACCGCCCAGTACAGCCCAGTACAGCTCAGCACCGCCCAGTACAGCCCAGTACAGCACAGCACCGCCCAGTACAGCCCAGTACGGCTCAGCACCGCCCAGTACAGCCCAGTACCGCCCAGTACAGCGCAGCACCGCCCAGTACAGCCAAGTACAGGGCAGCACCGCCCAGTACAGCCCAGTACAGCGCAGCACCGCCCAGCACCGCCCAGTGCACCCCAGTCCCACCCAGTACCGCCCAGCATGGCCGGTACAGCCCCGTCCCAGTACATCTCTGTCCCAGTACAGCACAGCCCCAAGCAGTATCCCGCTCCCCAGAGGCAGCACCCCTCCTCTGAGCTCCCAGTTCACTCTGGTGCCCACCGGGCAGCAACTGGGGGCTCCCCCCGCCCCCGTGCCAGAGCCCTGGGGACTGCGGGGGGGACAGGACGGCGTCCGTCTGTCCCCTCCCGCCCAGGCCCTGCTGCCGCTGAGCCCGACGTCCCGGTGCTTCGGGGCAGGGGCTGGGTCACTCGTTCCCTGATGCCATCGAGGATGCGGGGCTGGGGACAGGGGGGGTGACAGGAGGAACCCCAAGAGCCCCCACCCACTACCCCGGGGGTGGCTGGGGCAGAGAGATGGGGGTGGGCAGGGAGGGGACACAGGCAGTGACAGCACAGGGACCACCAGTGGGAACGGGCCTTCTGCCGTGGGGGGCTCTCATGTCCCCTGGCTGGTGGCACTGGGGACATTGGGGACACATGGCCCCCTGCCATGGAGGGCTCTGGTGTCCCCTGGCTGGTGACACTGGGGACACATGGCCCCCTGCCATGGAGGGCTCTGGTGTCCCCTGGCTGGTGACACTGTGCACATTGCCACCGTCCAAGGGGTGCTCCCTTCTTAGCCAGGAGCTTGGGGACATGGAGGGACCCAAGGGAAGGTCCTGGTCCCCTGGCTGGGCCACGCTGGGGGTCCCACCACCTCCTGGTTGAGCAGCGCCCACCCCCCGTGTGATGGGAAGGGGCCAAGAACCAGGTCCCTGCCACTCCCTGTGACACCTCCAGGGTCACTTGTGGTGGCCGCAGCCCCCATCGTGACCGGGGCATTAATTAGCAGCTGAGGTGACAAGCCCGGGCTCGTTCCTGGCTCCAATGATGGTTTCAAGCGCTGGAGAGAAAACAGGGAAGAGCGAGGAAAAGCCACCAGACAGTGGCCATGCCGGGCTTGTGGGGGGCTGCTGCCTGCCTGCCTGCCGCCTGCCTGCCCAGGCGCTGCCTGCACCCAGCGGGCCCTGCCGAGCCCGGTCTGCAGGGACCAGGCGGGGACGTCCCCATGGGGAGGAGGACTCTGAGCCAGTCCCTTCGTGGTCCCGTGGCCACCCAGGCTGGGTGGGAGCTCAGCGCAGCCCCAGGGACCCTCAGGGACCCCCCTCCAGGCATCTCCCAGAGACCCCCAGCGTTACCCCTGGGATGACCTTAGAGACCCTCAAGGACCCCCAAGAGATGCTTAGGACCTCCAGTTACACCCCAGAGACCTGCAAGGACCCTCAAAGACCCCCAGGACAGCCCCAAAACAGACAGAGACCTCCAGGGACCCACCAAAGACCCCCAGGACTTCCCCAGAGATAGCCAGAGACCTCCAAGGAGCCCCAAAGACCCCCAGCGCACCCAGAGATAGCCAGAGACATCCAAGGACCAGCAAAGACCCTCCAGGACCCCCCAGAGATAGCCAGAGGACCAGTAAAGACCCCCCAGTACCCCCCCCAGAGACAGAGACCTCCAGGGACCCTCAAAGACCCCCAGAACCCCCCAGAGATAGCCAGAGACCTCCAAGGACCCTCAAAGACCCCCAGGACCCCCCCAAGATAGCCAGAGACCTCCAAGGACCCTCAAAGACCTTGCTGGGGCAGGTACGGGTGGCCAGGCTGGGGACAGGGGACAGGACAGCGGGTGATGCTCCGTCCCTGCAGCTCCAGAGGGATGGAGGACATTTGGGGGGGTCCTAACCCAGGGTGTCCCTGGGGGAGGAGCTGGGGAGGGCCGAGAGCAGCGGGGGACAGCCAGGGCTGGGACAGGGCTGTCCCCAGGGACCCTCGACCCGGGGGTGGGCTGCCGAGTGCCTCGATGCCACGGTGATGGACGCTGGAGGCGGGGAGCAGCCACCCATGTCCCAGGACCCCCTCCCCATTCCGCAGCCGTCTCGGCGGCACCCCCACCAGCTCTTCCTTTAATTACGATCGTTTGCTGGTGTTAATTATCGAAACTCACCACAGAGTGCACTCCGCTGTAATTGTGTTCCAATTCAATTAGCGCAACCCTGTAATTAGCTCCCCAGGAACAAGGCGACCAGCGGGGACGGGGTCCCTGCCAGCGGGCCTCGCCGACGCCGACCCCCCCGTCACGGTCATCGACCAACAGCGCCGCGGCGCCGGGGTCAACGGTCCCGCCGAGCAGACGCCTGTGGGTGGCGAGGGGACCGGGGACAAGCATGGGAGCCAGGGGCACCCCGGGGTGCAGGCGGCAGTGGGACTTTTCTGGGGGTGCTGCTGCCCCCCCCCCCCTCACCTGGCTCAGGTCGGGGGGCTGGGGGGGGAGGGTTGGGGTGAGGGTTGAAGTCAGAGCTGGGGTCCAGGATGGGCACCCAGGGTCGAGGTTCAGGGTTGGGGTCCAGGGTTGGGACCTGGGGTTGGGGTCCAGGGCTGGAGATCTGCGGTTGGGGTCCATGGTGGGACTCAGGGTTAGGGTCCATGGTTGGGGATCTGGGGTTGGGGTCCAGGTTTGGGACTGGGGGTTGGGGTCCATGGTGGGACTTGGGGTTGGGGTCCATGGTTGGGACCTAGGGTTGGGGTCCATGGTTGGGACTCAGGGTTAGGGTCCATGGTTGGGACCTGGGGTTGGGGTCCATGGTTGGGACTCAGGGTTGGGGTCCATGGTTGGGACCTGGGGTTGGGGTCCATGGTTGGGACTTGGGGTTGGGGTCCATGGTTGGGACCTGGGGTTGGGGTCCAGGGTTGGGACCCGGGGTTGGGATCCCTGGCTGAGACTTGGGATTGGGGTCCATGATTGGGACCTGGGGTTGGGGTCCAGGGTTGGGACTGGGGGTTGTGGTCCATGGTTGGGACTCAGGGTTGGGGTCCAGGGTTGGGACTGGGGGTTGTGGTCCATGGTTGGGACTCAGGGTTGGGGTCCAGGGTTGGGACCTGGGGTTGTGGTCCATGGTTGGGACTCAGGGTTGGGGTCCATGGTGGGACCTGGGGTTAGGGTCCAGGGTTGGGACTCCGGATTGGGGTCCAGGGTTAATGACCACATTTGGGACCCAGGGTGGGGGTCCTGGCTTGGGACCTGGGGCTGCAGGAGGGGCTTGGACCAGACTCTGCACCGTTGCTGCTGTCCTAGGGGCAGCCCCCCCATCTCCCCCCACCCACCCTCCATCAGGCACCTCATCCACCCCCCGGCCGGCGCTCAGGGCTCACCGGGGCAGGACGAGCCCTCCCCGGGACGGGGTCGGGTTGGGGTGGGGGGTGACACCAGCATGGAGGGGAGGCCACGGCGCGACGCTTGACTACTTTTATTGGGCCTCCGAAGCTTTAAATACAGGCCGGGGGGGCGGCGCTGGCTGCGGGCAGGACAGAGGGGGGCAAGTTCAGCTGTCAGTCGGACCAAGGCAGGGGGCCGGGGGGCCAGGGCCGCCCCCCACCCCGGCATCCCCGGGGCACAGAGCTGCGGCCCCCCCCCCCCCTTGGCTGCCCCGGCCCCCGGGGGACGGGATGGGACAAGGGACGGGGGGGGGACGTTGGTGTGGTGGCGGCGGTGGGGACGCGGGCCCCGAAGCATCCCTTAGCGGCTGTAGCCGAACTCGTCTGCGTCGTCCGCGCGGAAATCCCCGTAGCGCCAGAGGTTCAGCTGCAAGAGAGGGCGCAGGATGGGGCCGCATCCAGCGTCAGCCCGGAGATGGGGGGCTGCACCCAGCACCGCCCCAGAGGTGGGGGGGCTGCACCCAGCATCACCCCAGAGATGGGGGGTACCACATCCAGCACCACCCCAGAGATGGGGGGTACCACATCCAGCGTCACCCCAGAGATGGGGGGGGCTGCACCCAGCACCACCCCAGAGATGGGGGGTACCACATCCAGCGTCACCCCAGAGATGGGGGGGGCTGCACCCAGCACCACCCCAGAGATGGGGGGTACCACATCCAGCACCACCCCAGAGATGGGGGGTACCACATCCAGCATCACCCCAGAGATGGGGGGGCTGCACCCAGCACCACCCCAGAGATGGGGGGTACCACATCCAGCATCACCCCAGAGATGGGGGGGGCTGCACCCAGCACCACCCCAGAGATGGGGGGTACCACATCCAGCATCACCCCAGAGATGGGGGGGCTGCACCCAGCATCACCCCAGAGATGGGGGGTACCACATCCAGCGTCACCCCAAGAGAAGGGGGCTGCATCCGGCATCTTCCCCAGAGATGTGGGGGGCTGCACCCAGCACCACCCCAGAGATGGGGGGTACCACATCCAGCATCACCCCAGAGATGGGGGGGCTGCACCCAGCATCACCCCAGAGATGGGGGGTACCACATCCAGCGTCACCCCAAGACAAGGGGGCTGCATCCGGCATCTTCCCCAGAGATGTGGGGGGCTGCATCCAGCATCACCCCAGAGATGGGGAGCACCACACCCAGCATCACCCCAGAGATGTGGGGGGCTGCAACCAGCACCACACCAGAGATGGGGGGGTACCACATCCTGCACCTCCCCCAGAGATGGGGGGGCTGCATCCAGGGTCACCCCAGAGATGGAGGGGCCGCAGCCAGCATCACCCTTTGCAGATGAGGGGGGCTGCATCCAGCATCACCCCAGCGATGGGGGGGTACCACACCCAGCACCCCCCCGAGACAAGGAGCTGCATCCGGCACCCCGGCAGACGAGGGGGCTGCGCTCCCCCCCCCATCTCCCACCCGCCCGCCCCCCGCACTCACCCGGGCGCTCTTGGCCGTCTCCTGGGCGTTCAGGTACTCGGTGATCTGAGGGGACAGAGGCCTGGGGTGAACCCGCGCCCCCCACCCTGCACCCCCTGGGGGAGTTTGGGGGGGCACGGGGCTGTGCACCCCCGGGGACCCCCAGCAGGGTCTGCCTGGCCACGGCAGGGGTGGGAACCCCACCCTGTCCCTCCGTGGCACCCCAACCTGCACCTCAGGGTGATGGAGGGGGGTCCCCATCGAGGGCAGGGAGGTGGGACCCCCCCTGCAGCACGGCCCCAAGAGACAACCCAGGCATCCGGGTGGGGGTGGCCAGCACTTGGGGTCACCCCCCCGTCCTTGAGCCCCCAGGCAGTCACCACTGCCACCGAGCCGGGATCGATGTGGCATCAGATGAGCCGGGCATTGATCACCGCTCGGCTGCCCGTGGGGCAGAGCCCACCCCGCTGCACCCCACCGAGAGCAGGGCAGGGACCCCCCCATCACCCCCCCCATCACCCCCCTACCCAGCAGCACCTACCACTTTCTGGAACTGCTTCTCCTTGCGCACCTCCACCATGACCAGCCCCTCCTTGACCAGCCCCAGCCCCACGTCGCTCTTGGAGTCGGCGAACTGGAGGGTGACGTGGGGACAGCCCGGTCCCAGGTGCTCCACGTTGAGCAGGCACTGGGTGTTCTGGATATCCCGCACCACGCTGTCCACCGCGTCCGCCCGCGCGTCGTCCTACGGCACCGCACGGCATCGGACCCCACGGTCCCACCGGGGACCTGGAGCCCCCCCCCAACTTCCCTGGACACCCCAAACTTACGTCCTGGGGCACCTGGATGAAGGCGAACTTGTACTCGGTGGCTTGCGCCGGCAGGACGCGGGTGCTGAAGGTGGGGGGCAGAGCGGCCAGGCGCGTGGCGGGCAGCGTCTCCTTCTGCGGGGGCAGAGAGGGTGCTGGGGTTGGGAGGGCACCCAAGGGTGCCGGGCACCCCGTGATGGGCTCCCAAGCACTAGGGTTGGGAGGGCACCCCGTGATGGGCTCCCAGGCGTTGGGGTTGAGTGCCAGGTACCCCATCATGGGCTCCCAAGCACTGGGGTTGGGAGGGCACCCAAGGGTGCTGGGCACCCCACGATGGGCTCCCGGGTGTTGGGGTTGGGTGCCAGGCACCCCATCATGGGCTCCCAAGCACTGGGGTCGGGAGGGCACCCAAGGGTGCTGTGCACCCCATGATGGGCTCCTCAGTGCTGGGGTTGGGAGGGCACCCAAGGGTGCCAGGCACCCCATAATGGGCTCCCGAGGACTGGGGTTGGGAGGGCACCCAAGGGTGCTGGGCACCCCATGACGGGCTCCCTGGTGCTGGCTGGAGGGATGAAAATGTCAGCGCCCAGCCGCAGGGACGGACGGACGGATGGACGGACAGATATACAGCTCTGCACCCCGAGACCCCCTCGTCCCAGGGGCACGATCCTGCTCCTGCCTGATGCTCAGCAGCTGGGGGACACAGCCCCCCTCGCACAGCACGGCTGGAGCTGGGGGGCTGCAGTTGGCACCCCAGGGTGCCCCCCACCCATGCCCCCCCGGCACGGTGAGCACTCACGTTGCCGTAGTCAATGTAGAAGATATGGACTTTGGCGGCCGACTCCACCTTCTCCACCCGGGCCCGGTACCTGGAGGGCGGGATGGGGGGGGTGGTCACCCCAAAACCACACCTCAGCGTGGGGCAGCACCGCCCCACGGCCCTACGTGGAGGGGGGGAGGGGAGCGGGACCCCCCCGCCTCACCATTCTCCGTCGACGAATTTGGCGATGCAGAAGTCTCCGCGGCGCGGGGCGTAGGAGCCCTCCACGGGCGGGTGGCTGCCCACCTCGGCGCGCATGTTCTCCATCAGCTTCTCCAGCTGGGCGCCTGCGGAGGGGCCGCATCCAGCACCCCGCTCGCCCCGGGGCTGCTCTCGTTTCACCCAAAACCCAGCATCCTCATCCCAGCGAAATAAAGCCCCCCCGCCCCCGGGCGGCCGAACACCCGTGGGTGCTGGGGGTGCTGGAGCTGCGGCGCCATCAGTATTGCGGAGGGGTGTTAATAATTCGATGGGTGCCGCTTGCGTTACGGCTTCAGCTGGCACCCGCCGCTGCAGCCCCGTGGTGCTCGGGGACGGGGAGGGGGTCCCCGGGGAGCTGCCCGCCCCCCGGGTGGGGACCCACGCAGGGACCGCGATGGCATGGGCGTGGCCGGGAGGTGGGGGGGGATTCGGAGCCGCCGTGCCAGGCTGGGGGTCCAGGGGTGAGCCCCCCCATCCGTGTCCCTTGAAGCAGCCAAATGATATTGTGGGGGCATGGGGGGGTGAGACCCGCAGGGTGAGGGGGACCCCAGCCGCGTCCCCTCACCCGTCTCCACGTCCTGCACGTAGAAGTGGAGATCGTCCGTGATCTCCGTCACGAAGACGGGTTTGTAGTTGGCCGTGCGCTCCTTCTCCTCCAGCACCGGCACCACCTCCTCCACCGGCGTCTCCTCGTAGTGGGACCACACCTGGCATTGAGGGGGGACACATTGGCCAGGGGGACCCCACGGCCACGCTTGATGCCACCGGCCAGCAGCCAGGACCGGAGCAGGGATGACGGCTGTGCCAGCACCCAGCAGCCAGAGCATCCCTGGTCCCCAGCACCCTGGATGCCATGTGCCTTGGGGTGGGGACATCCCTCGGGGTGGGGACATCTCTTGGCATGGGGACATCCCTTGGGGTGGGGACATCCCTTGGCATAGGGACATCTCTTGGCATGGGGACATCTCTTGGCATGGGGACATCCCTCAGGGTGAGGACATCCCTTGGGGTGGGGACATCTCTTGGCATGGGGACATCCCTTGGGGTGGGGACATCCCTCCAGGATGGTCCTCACCTTCTCCTTCTTCTGCTTGGCGGCCTCCTCGGCGGCCAGCAGCGCCTTGTAGTAGGGGCTGCGCTCGGCGGTGAAGTGGACCTTGGAGAGGGCGTGTTCCACCAGGGCCACCGACAGGTTGAGGCCCTCGATGTGCAGCCAGCCGATGAAGTTCCCCGCCTTGTCCATGCTCTCCACCTCCACCTCCACCTGCGGGCACCCGGCGGGGAGGGATGTCAGCCCTCTGCACCCTCAGCGGTGGGCAGGATCCGGCCACGCACCCGTCCCCACCCCACACCTCCCCGCCCAGCCGCCGCCCTCACCCCCAAACGCTCTTCTTCATCTCGGCTGCTCCAAGCTTCGCCAAGCAATAAAACGAACGTCTGGATACGTCCGAGTCTGACTGGGTGGGTGGACGTGTGCCAGGCACGTGCCCGGCAAAAGCCACCCCAGCACGGGGGCTAGCAGGCAGGGTCCCTCCTGCTATCTCCCCTGGCACCCAACTCTGCTCCATGGGCACCCAGCTCTGATCCATGGGCACTCAGCTCTGTACCATGGCACCCAGCTCTGATCCATGGGCACCCAGCTCTGTACCATGGCACCCAGCTCTGCTCCATGGGCACCCAGCTCTGCTCCACAGCACCCAGCTCTGCTCCATGGGCACCCAGCTCTGTACCATGGCACCCAACTCTGCTCCATGGGCACCCAGCTCTGCTCCACAGCACCCAGCTCTGCTCCCTGGGCACGCAGCTCTGCTCCATGGGCACCCAGCTCTGCTCCACAGCACCCAGCTCTGCTCCATGGGCACCCAGCTCTGCTCCACAGCACCCAGCTCTGCTCCATGGCACCCAGCTCTGCTCCACAGCACCCAGCTCTGTACCACGGGCACCCAGCTCTGCTCCATGGCACCCAACTCTGCTCCCTGGGCACCCAGCTCTGCTCCATGGGCACCCAGCTCTGCTCCATGGCACCCACCTCCGCTGGGAAGGGAACCAGCAAGGGACAAGGGCAGGATGGTGCAGGGATGAGGGCAGGAGCACGCCACCCTCTGCGCCTCGAGCTCCCTGCCCGCTCCCTGCCTGCACCGGGAGCAGCCGGGAGCACAGGCAGAGCCCGGAGCCGCGCGGGGCCCGGTCGGGGACCGAAACGGGGCTGCCGGGGCGGGAGGCGGCGAGCCCAGCTCCGAGGGAGCTGCACCTCCTGCCCCGCGTCCCTTGTGCCGGCAGCTCCTGCCTGCTGCATGCACGGCTGGCAAACGTGGCCCCGGCGCTCCCTGCACGGGACCAGCACCCGGCTGGGGGGCAGGAGCAACCCCGGGCGGGTGCCAGGAGCCCCGTACCCCCAGCCCGGCTCTGCCGGAGCACCCGCCAGCCCGGCGGGGAGGCAGCTCTGCCTGCGCCGTGGCTCTGCCTGCGCCCCGTCCTGCGGCGTCTGCCTGCCAAGGGAAGGGCCCGGCGCCCACACGGCACCGGGAGCAAACCCGAGTGTGCAAACGGGGGTGTGCAAACCAGCGAGAGCAAACTGGGGTGTGCAAACCAGCGAGAGCAAACTGGGGGGTGCAAACCAGCGAGCAAACTGGGGTGTGCAAACCAGCGAGAGCAAACTGGGGTGTGCAAACCAGCGAGCAAACTGGGGTGTGCAAACCAGCGAGAGCAAACTGGGGTGTGCAAACCAGAGAGCAAACTGGGGTGTGCAAACCAGCGAGAGCAAACTGGGGGGTGCAAACCAGCGAGCAAACTGGGGTGTGCAAACCAGCGAGAGCAAACTGGGGTGTGCAAACCAGAGAGCAAACTGGGGTGTGCAAACGAGCGAGCAAACTGGGGTGTGCAAACCAGAGAGCAAACTGGGGTGTGCAGACCAGAGAGAGCAAACTGGGGGGTGCAAACCAGCGAGCAAACTGGGGGGTGCAAACCAGCGAGCAAACTGGGGTGTGCAGACCAGAGAGAGCAAACTGGGGGGTGCAAACGAGCGAGAGCAAACTGGGGTGTGCAAACCAGCGAGAGCAAACTGGGGGGTGCAAACCAGCGAGCAAACTGGGGTGTGCAAACCAGCGAGAGCAAACTGGGGTGTGCAAACCAGCGAGCAAACTGGGGTGTGCAAACCAGCGAGAGCAAACTGGGGTGTGCAAACCAGAGAGCAAACTGGGGTGTGCAAACCAGCGAGAGCAAACTGGGGGGTGCAAACCAGCGAGCAAACTGGGGTGTGCAAACCAGCGAGAGCAAACTGGGGTGTGCAAACCAGAGAGCAAACTGGGGTGTGCAAACGAGCGAGCAAACTGGGGTGTGCAAACCAGAGAGCAAACTGGGGTGTGCAGACCAGAGAGAGCAAACTGGGGGGTGCAAACCAGCGAGCAAACTGGGGGGTGCAAACCAGCGAGCAAACTGGGGTGTGCAGACCAGAGAGAGCAAACTGGGGGGTGCAAACGAGCGAGCAAACTGGGGTGTGCAAACCAGAGAGCAAACTGGGGTGTGCAGACCAGAGAGAGCAAACTGGGGGGTGCAAACCAGCGAGCAAACTGGGGGGTGCAAACCAGCGAGCAAACTGGGGTGTGCAGACCAGAGAGAGCAAACTGGGGGGTGCAAACCAGCGAGCAAACCGGGGTGTGCAAACCAGAGAGCAAACTGGAGTGTGCAAACCAGCGAGAGCAAACTGGGGTGTGCAAGCCAGAGAGCAAACTGGGGTGTGCAGACCAGAGAGAGCAAACTGGGGTGTGCAAACCAGCGAGCAAACTGGAGTGTGCAAACCAGCGAGAGCAAACTGGGGTGTGCAAACCAGCGAGCAAACGGGGGTGTGCAAACCAGCGAGAGCAAACTGGAGTGTGCAAACCAGAGATCAAACTGGGGCGTGCAAGCCAGCCACCGCCAGCAGCCTGCAGCCCTGCCCCGGCACAGAGCTGCCTGCCTGGCACCCTCGCAGTCCTGCCGCCCTGCCAGGCCGTTGGCAGCCCCAGGAGACGTTCCACCGGGACCTCTGAGGCCACGGGATTATTTCCCGGGCAGGAGGAGCTGGGCACGGCACGGAAACCCTCTGACCCTCCCCTGAGCAGCCGGGGTGCTGCTGGGGGTGCTGCCAGCCACGCACTGCACCCACCCAGCTGGGGTGCCAGGTGGGAGCAGGGGAAGAGCACCTCTGCTCCCTCCCAGCTGCATGGAGATTTATCGTGATGCTCCGCGGGCAGGGAGCATCCCCTGTGCACCCTGCACACCCCATGTACCCCTTGCACCCTGCACAACCCATGCACCCTGCACACCCGTCTGCATCCCGGGCACCTGTGCACCCCCGTGCACCCTGCACACCCCATGTACCCCTTGCACCCTGCACACCCCGTGCACCCTGCACACCTCATGTACCCCCTGCACACCCCTGTGCACCCCAGGCACCCTGTGCAACCCATGCACCCTGCACACCTCGTGCACCCTGCACACCCCATGTACCCCTTGCACCCTGCACAACCCATGCACCCTGCGCACCCCATGTACCCCTTGCACCCCCCCGTGCACCCCATATATCCTGTGCACCCCGCGCACCCGTGTGTGCATCACCCCGCAGCACACTGCCACAGCCCCCACAACCTCTGGGGTCCCTCCTCTGCCTCCTCGTTACCTGGGTCAGTGTCTGTCCCCAAATCCAGTGACAACGCCCAGGACCTCTGCAGACTGTCCTGCCCAGAGCTGGGGATGGGTGAGGACCCCCAGAGACCCCCCATGTCTCCCTTCCCGGCAGCTCCGGAGATGCTGAGCCGGGGCCGGCTCCAGAGCACCGCGGCGGCACGGGGGGTGTCCCCACCACCCCGTGACAAACCCACCGGCACCCCTTTCCCAGCAGCAGCTCTGCTGGGGCCGGTAACCTCCGTTAATCCCGTAATGGGAGTTAAAGCCCCAAAACAAGTGGATTTGCAGAACACCACTCCTTGCAGGGCGCACGGCATCAGCTGCCGTCTCACACGGCGCAGGGCGTGTGGGTAACGGGGGGCTGCACAGGGAGGAGGGCACGGACACTGCCGAGCCCCCCATCGCCGTCCCCGGGCAGCGGTCCCACCCCCTGACGCAAAACCCGGGTGCCAGCAGCTGGCACAGCTGGAGACTGCTGGGGACATGTGTCACCCCTGCTGGGGACAAGCTTGGTGTCCCCCGGAGCTCCCTCCAGTCCCCAACCTGGGGGCTTGCAGCCCCATGGCACCTTGGGGGTGGGCAGGCGGGAAATGCCACGCAGGCAGGAGATGTCGGGCAGGCAGGAGACGTCGGGCAGGCAGGAGATGCCATGCAGGCAGGAGATGCCACGCAGGCTGTAAGACACCGTGCGGGCAGGAGATGCCGGGCAGGCAGTGAGATGCCCTGCAGGCAGGAGACGCTGTGCAGGCAGGAGATGCCATGCAGGCAGGAGATGCCCTGCAGGCAGGAGACGCCACGCAGTCAGGAGATGCCCTGCAGGCAGGAGATGCCATGCAGGCAGGAGATGCCGTGCAGGCAGGAGATGCCCTGCAGGCAGGAGATGCCACGCAGTCAGGAGATGCCGGGCAGGCAGGAGATGCCGGGCAGGCAGGAGATGCCACGCAGGCAGGAGGTGTTGCAGATGGAGCCCAGTCGTGCCCAGCACCCCAGGGCAGCATCCGAACCCTGCCCAGGGTGGGGTCTGCCTGCCTCCCACCCCAGGCCCATCCATCCCGAGGAGCACCCCCACAAGGGTCGCCCCCGGCGGGTACCAGCCACGGGGTGGGGGGCCGGGGGCTGGCCAAGCCCCGGAGCTTCTGCGCACATAAAGCCCCTTTGAGAGCATCCGCGGGGCGGCAGCGAGCCAAGGCTCCCCGCACGCGCCCGGCATGCTGATCGCCTCTCTGCTGCCGCCGAGGAAGAGGAGGGAGCCCGGAGCCCCCGGAGCATCCTCCCTCTGGGAGGGCCGGGCCCCTCCGGCTGTGCCACGCTGTGCCTGAGGGGCTCGACGCCCCCCCACGGCGGGTCCCGCCTGGGCCCCCGGGCGAGCGGGGCTGTTTCCAGCAGCCTGGAAATTCGTTTGCCTGGTACCACGGGCTGGGGATGGGTCCCGCCCCGGGCACGGCATCCCACCCCGGGCAGAGGAACCCACCCCGGGCAGGGTAAGTGCCGTGCCCCCCCAGGCTGCGGCGTGCCCGGGGCCGTAGCGCCCGCTCCGTAACGCCCGGAGCAAGGCTCTGTCGCGGCCCCTGGCACGAAGCTGCATTTCCATCTAGCGGCGGCCGGACCGAACGGCAGCGGGACGCGGCGCAGCCAGTGCGGCACCGCACGCCTCGGCCCCGGCCAAACTCGACCCCTGGGCAGCCCCTTCCCAAACCTCCCCTGTGCCAGGCCAGCGTGGCCCTAAGTGCAGCTGCCCGCGGTGCACCGGGTGCTGGCGGAGCCGGGGCACCCGTGGGTGCGTGCAGCGCGTGCCCCAGCTCCCACACACAGGTTTCCTCCTGCCTGCACCCCCCTGCCAGCCCGGCCGGGAGCAGGGGGTGCTCCCTCCTGCCTGCCCCGCTGCCCGCTCCGGCGAGCACCGACCCCCAGTACGGCGGCGCCGCGAGGCCTGCCGGCACTGCATCGACCTCCGCTCCATCACCCGGAGCAGCGGCGCTTCGCCGGCCGCATCCCTCCGCCATCAATCCCTCGTCAGGGGCCGGTTGCTAATTGCATCCGCCTGGCTGGCAGCCGCGCGCCCGGAGCTGCAGCGGGGCCGGCGGCCAGCTGGTGAGTGGCGGTGGGTGCGCGGCTCGGCACCGCGGCGCTGCCGGGGACGGGCAGAGGGTCGTCGCCTTCCCGCAGCCCCTTCCAGTCGCCGGAGCTGCAGCCCAGGACGGGGTTTGGCTCGTGGCCGCTGCGGCCACCGGGACGGCACACGCCGGCGCCGGGTGCGTGGCAGAGGCACCGGCCATGCTGCTGCGTGCCGGGGACGGCGGAGGGAGAGGCGAGGTTTGGGCCGAGCAGGAGATGGATGGGCCCTTGCGCTGCTTTACAGGTGCCACATTGCGATAATTTAATTACCCCGCCGCAGCCTTCCGCGTGGTTAATTGTGTTTGGCTCCGCCGGCGCTGCCGGACACGGAGCTGTTTTCCCATCCCGAAGCTCATCAATCCTGTCCTAACCTTTCCTCGTTGCTTAAAAAAGCCTCGCAGCATCCCTCTTCCCTTCCACCGTGCGGGCTGCCGGCATGGCGCCTGCCACGGCACGTGCGCGGCACGGCCCGGGGCTGCTGGCACGCCGCGGGGCAGGATGAGGCCCCGGGTCGCCCGCTGGCCCCAGGGATGCTGGTGCTGCCTCCGGCCGGGCTGGTCCCCAGGGAGCAGCACCCCATGCACGCGTGGTGATGCTCTGGTGGCAAAGGCGTCCCTGTCCCCTGTGCCACCCCCCAGGGTCACTGGCGGGGGGACGAGCAGGACATTAATGGAGTCGCAATAAGATCTTTGCTTTGGCAGGGACGGGACACAACCGCTGCTCTCTGCCGCGGGGGACGGGGGAGGTGGGGGACCCACCCGTGGGGTAGAGGAGGCCATCAGGTCCTGCAGCACCCAGGGGACATGGCTGCCACGCCTGGCAGTGGGGAGCACTGGGGGGGGCTGCCGAGCGGCCCCCCGGGGATCTGCCACCAACATGGGGACAGTGACCCCAGCCAGGCCTGGCACCCTGCAGTCCTGGGGTGCCACGGGGTGCTGTCATGCAGGGTGTCCCCAAGGGGCCACCCCTGAGCACCCGCCAGCCCCACAGAGGTGCCCAGCTGGCTGCGGGCACCCACCGGCCCTCGGGTGACGGCTTCACGTGCCACCGGTGGGCACAGCCCCGCACAGCGGGGGAGCAGGGGGCCGGGGAGGGGGGGTGATCAGCTGATGAGGGGGCTGTGCGGGGACCCGAATCCCTGCGCCTCGTCCCAAAGCCGAGCTTCCCACCGGAGCCACTTCCACGACTCCTCGCCCCCGGCGGGGTGCCGGGACGGGACGAGGTCCCTGCCAGGCTGTGCCGGCCCTGCTCCCCGTCCTCACCCCGCACAGCCCCCAGTTTGGGTGCATGGCCCCGCTCCCGGGGGGCCCAGCCCCGCTCCCTTCCACAGCGGGTGCTGTTGGCACGTCCTCATCCCACCCCGCTCCATCCCGACACGGGGGTGGGGGCCCCACAGACACCGAAATCCTGCACGGGGTCCCCAAGGATGCCCACCCGGCAGGGACAGCGGGGTGCAGGCGTGGCTTCGATCAGGCACCAGCGAACCCACCTAAGACTGGGGTGGCTTTTAATGCCCCCCCCAAGGAAAGACGCTCCCAGGTTCCCCCCCATCACCTCACTCTGCACCCCCTGGTGCAGCGTGCCCACCCCCAGCACCTCCTCGCTGCCAGCCTGGGGGGCCGGGGCACCCCCCACCCAGGACCCCGGGGACCCCCATCTTAGGGCTGGTGGCCCCACGGTCCCCGCATCCTGCAGGGACGCATCCTGTTGGGTGCGGCAGCCCATGGGGGAGAGCCGAGCTGGGCGCTGCACCGGGGGGCCCCCCAGCCCCCCGCCCGCGTCCTCGTTTTCTTGCATTAATTAAAACTCAGCCGAGGCTCCTCCGGAGCTGCCACCCGGGGCCCCGCGACCGCTCGGGATGCTTCGGCGCTGCCGGCAAAACCCTCGGCCACCAGCAGCTCAACAGGGGCGTAAAAGAGCATGGGGGGGGCAGGCTCCACGGTGGGGGGCACAGCCCCCCGGCAGCTCCCCCAGGTCCTGCTCCGTGTCCCCCCGCCCACATCCCAGTGATGATGCACACCAGGGTGCCACTCACCTCGCAGCATCGTGGCAGGGGCCACCCCGGTGCTGGCACCCATGGGACCTTGGGGTGCTGGCATTTGCCCCCCACAATCCCAGGGGTTCATTACTAATTATCTGTCCGGCACTAATTATCCACCTGCACTGGGCCATCCCGCAGCTGCCAGGGGAAGCCAAGGTGGTGGCGGAGGCAGGACACCCAGGAGCACCCCCCAAAAAGCAGGCAGCACCCGTGTGCCCATCACCCCGGCACCGCACCCATCACCTCGGCACCGCGCCCACTCCCCAGCCCACGGCAGAGCCGGACCCGTGCCCCGCACCCTCCCCCACCGCTGCAGAGCCGGGCTCATCCTCTCCATCAATGTCCCAGCTTGTGTCAGGTCTCAGCCCTGAGCCCGGGGGTGGGGGGGGGGCTGCACCCGGGGGTCCACGCACCCCTGCTCAGCTGGGCACCGGATCCTGCGCTGCATGGGGGGGGGTGGGGGTGGGGTGGGGGCCACCAGCCACGGACGGAGCCAAGTCCCCCCCATCACCTTAAAGCTGCCGAGCTGCTCCGTTAGCACTGCGCCGCCTCCGTCCGTCCATCCGTCCGTCCGTCCGTCCTCCCCCCGCGGTGCTCCCCTCCTCCGGGGGCGGGGGGGTCAAGGCTGAGACCACCCCCCCCCCCATATCGCCAGCGCGGTCCCCCGGAGCGGGGCTGCGGGCGGGGAGGAGGAGGAGGAGGAGGAGGGAGGAGGAAGAGGGAGGAGGAAACCCATCCCGCATCTTCCTCCCAGAGCAACGAGACCGAAAATAGCTCCCGTCCGCCGCACCGGCGAACCGGGGCCGGTGGGGCCCCTCCGGAGCGCGGTGGGGGGGTGGGGGGGGGAAGGCGGCGGCGGGAGGGGGGGGTGCGGAGGGGGGGTGGGGGGTGCGGAGCGCTGGCGAGGCCGGCGGTGCTGAGCATCCCCCGCTGCTGCCGGGCTCCCAACGCGATGCGTCAGCAATCCATCCGCGCTCCCACTGAAGGACAAAAGGATGAGAGAGCCGCCTGCGCGGCTGCCGCCCGCACCGCCCGCACCGCCCGCGCCGCCCGCGCCGCCCGCGCCCGCGCCCGCACCCGCGCCCGCACCGCCCGCCGCCGCGCCGGGGCTCCGCGGGGCCCGCACGCCCGCTAGCACCGGAGGATGCCCGCCGGCCCCGGGGCCACCGCCACCGCACTGCGAGGGCGGCCGAGCCGCTGAAGGCGACAACCGGCCCACGCGGGAACGCGGGACGGAGACGCGGGAGGGCGGACGGGAACCACGACCGGACCCGCCGAACGCCGCCCGCCGCGCCGGGGCTCTGCCCCCGCCGCCAGCCCCCCCCGCCGCGGCCCTTCCCCTGCTCTGAGGGGCTTTTCCCCGCTGCTCCGGGGGCTGCAGCTAGCTAGGCGTTTATTTTTATACCGGTTTTTTTTTATCTTTTTATTTTTATTTTTAATTTTTATTTTCTTTTTTATTTTCATTTTTATTTCCATTTTTTATTTTCATTTTTTATTTTTATTTTCTTTAATTTTTAAATTTTTTTTTTTTAATTTTTTTTTAGATTTTTTTTATTCATCCCCCCGCCGCCCTCTCCCCGCGGGCGGGGGCCGCCATGCCGGGGTGGCCGGGGCTGCCGGCCCGGCCCCACGGGCGGAGGTGCGAGGCGCGGGCACCCACGGCGGCGGGGCTCGCCGCGGCGGGGGGCTGCCGGGCCCCCGCTTAGCCGGGCCGCCCCCCCCCGCACCGCAGCCTCCAGGAGCCATTTTGTCTTTTTTTTTTTTTCCCCTCCCGGAGCCGGCCCCCCCCGCCCGGCCCCGCTCCCCCCTCGCTCGGCGCCGAGCCCCCCCGGAGCGGCCCCCCCGCCCCTTCCCCAGGTAGGTACGGCTGGAGAGCGGGGCTCGGCCGGGAGGGAGGGCGCCTCTTCCCCCCCCCCCCCCGGCACCTATTGTCGCTTTTTTTGGGGGCTAAATTTTCATTTTTCCTTAACCCCCTCCTTTCCGCGGACCCCCCCCCTCCGGCACCGCGACCCCCCCCTCCGGCCAGCCGGGCCCAGCTTGTCGGAGCCGGGAGAGGGGGGGGGCCCTGAGCCAGTTCTCCTTTTCACGCCGACATCCCCAGACGATGGTGAATGATGAACGTGCCACATCATGAAGCTCTTGTGGCAGGTAACTGTGCACCACCACCGCCGCCGCCGCGCCTGGAGAGCTGCCCTGGTCTCCTACTTGACGGTACACGCGTGGATCCTATACGTTGCCGCCGCCTCCCCCGGACCCCAGAGCTGCCCCTCCGTTTGCTCCTGCAGTAACCAGTTCAGCAAGGTGGTCTGCACCCGTCGCGGCCTCGCCGAGGTCCCCCCCGGGATCCCCTCCAACACCCGGTATCTCAACCTCATGGAGAACAACATCCAGATGATCCAGGCGGACACTTTCCGCCACCTGCATCACCTGGAGGTCCTGCAGTTGGGCAGGAACGCCATCCGGCAGATCGAGGTGGGGGCTTTCAACGGGCTGGCCAGCCTCAACACCCTGGAGCTCTTTGACAACTGGTTGACCGTCATCCCCAGCGGGGCCTTCGAGTACCTCTCCAAGCTGCGGGAGCTGTGGTTGAGGAACAACCCCATTGAGAGCATCCCCTCGTACGCCTTCAACCGGGTGCCCTCCCTCATGCGCCTGGACCTGGGCGAGCTGAAGAAGCTGGAGTACATCTCCGAGGGGGCTTTCGAGGGCTTGTACAACCTCAAGTACCTGAACTTGGGGATGTGCAACATTAAGGACATGCCCAACCTGACGCCCTTGGTGGGGCTGGAGGAGCTGGAGATGTCGGGCAATAACTTCCCCGAGATCAAACCGGGCTCCTTCCACGGGCTCAAGTCCCTCAAAAAGCTCTGGATTATGAACTCGCAGATCAACCTGATCGAGCGGAACGCCTTCGACGACCTGACGGCGCTGGTGGAGCTCAACTTGGCCCACAACAACCTCTCCTCTCTGCCCCACGACCTCTTTGCCCCGCTGCGGTACCTAGTGGAGCTCCACCTGCACCACAACCCCTGGGACTGCGACTGCGACATCCTCTGGCTGTCGTGGTGGTTGCGGGAGTACATCCCCACCAACTCCACCTGCTGCGGGCGCTGCCATGCCCCCCTGCACATGCGGGGCAGGTTCCTGGTGGAGGTGGACCAGACCTCCTTCCAGTGCTCGGCGCCCTTCATCATGGACGCCCCCATGGACCTCAACATCTCTGAGGGGCGGGTGGCCGAGCTCAAGTGTCGAACTCCTTCCATGTCCTCCGTTAGGTGGTTGCTGCCTAACGGGACGGTCCTGAGCCACGCGTCCAGCCACCCGCGCATCTCTGTCCTCAACGACGGCACCTTGAACTTCTCCCACGTCTTGTTGACGGACACCGGGGTTTACACCTGCATGGTGACCAACGTGGCGGGGAACTCCAACGCCTCGGCCTACCTCAACGTGAGCACGGCTGAGCTCAACACCTCCAACTACAGCTTCTTCACCACTGTCACGGTGGAGACCACCGAGATCTCCCCGGAGGACATCTCCCCCAAGTTCACCAAGCCCGTGCCCACCACGTCGACGGGCTACCAGCCGGCGTACACCACCACCACCACCGTCCTGGTCCAGACCACGCGGACGCCCAAGCAGGTGGCGGTACCCACCGCCGACTCCAGCGACAAGATGCAGACCAGCTTGGACGAGGTGATGAAGACCACCAAGATCATCATCGGTTGCTTCGTGGCGGTGACGCTCCTGGCCGCGGCCATGCTCATCGTCTTCTACAAACTCCGCAAGCGGCACCAGCAACGCAGCACCGTGACGGCCGCCCGGACGGTCGAGATCATCCAGGTGGACGAGGACATCCCGCCGGCGGCGACGGCGGCGACGACGGCGGCGGCTCCCGCCGGCGTATCAGGTGAGGGGGCAGTGGTGCTGCCCGCCATTCATGACCACATTAACTACAACACCTACAAACCGGCACACGGGGCCCACTGGACAGAGAACAGCTTGGGGAACTCTCTGCACCCCCCCGGGACCACCCTCTCTGAACCCTATATAATTCAGACCCACACCAAGGAGAAAGTACAGGAAACCCAGATATGACTTTTTTGGGGGGCTTTTTTCTTCCCCGCCCCCACCCCCCCCCGAAATTACAAATGCAATAGAATGCACAAAAACAGGAAAAAAACAAACAAACAAAAAAAAAAAAACAAAAAAAAGGAAAAAACAAAAAACTAGACAGCAACTTTTGTACAGAGCGGGGGAGAGACTTTTTTTTCTTGTACATGCTTATATATTAAATCTATGGGCTGATAAGAGAAGCAGATTATATTAAAATTTAACAACAAAAAAAAAAAACAACCACAAAGAAACTATTTTCTAACTCGCAAGTTCTATTTAAAAAGAGGGAGAGAAAAAAAAATCAAATTTGCAGAAACCGGAGCAGCGGCGGCGGCAGCGGCAGCGGCGGCGGCAGGGCCCCGTGCGCGATGCAGCGCGGTGCAGCGCGGCGCAGCGCGGCGCGGGGGAGACGCCGTAGCGGGGAGCGCAGAGAGAAGCCCGGCAGGGTGGGGGTGGGGGGGGCAGAATGCGGCCGGACCCCCGTCCCACGCCGCTGTCCTGGCCGTGTGCCGCCTTCACCGGCCGCGCCGGCTTCAAACCGGAGCAGGGAGCGGGACGGCGGTCCGAGCCGCCGCGCTGTGCCAAAATCTTCCAAATGCAATAAAGAAATTAATTTTTGGGGGTTTATTTTTTGGGGGGGAGTGGGGGGGTGCAGCCTGTGGGCCGGGGATGGGCGCCTGCAATGTACTAAAGCAAAAAATGAACAAAAAACCCAAGAAAAGGGGGGGGAAAAAACACCCCAACCCCAGGCGGGTGGGTGCTGGGTGTGCGGGGGGGGCCAGCGGCGGGGGGGGCGAGAAGTGGGTGCCCCCCGCGCTGCTCCGCGCCCCCTTTCCCACTGCACCACATCTTGCAGGCCCCGGCGTGCGCCGCTGCACCGGGCTCCGGCACCGGCACCGGCGTGTGCCGCCGGCACAGGGCTAAGGCTCCTGGGGGGCTGGGGGGGCCCCGCCGGGAGACCTGACGTATGATTGTAGACCCCCTTCAGCAACACGCTGCGATTTTTAGTCCTTTTTTTTTGGGGGGGGGGGTATTTTTTCCCCCACCCCCCCCTTCCCTTCCCCGGGTGGGGGCGAGGATGCCCCCCCCCCCCCCAAGCCCACCCCGAGGGCTGCTTGTGGAATGGGGGGGACCAGGAGAAATTAAGGGCTCGGGGGGCTCAGCCCGGCGACGGGAGGGGGCCGGGGGGGCCACCAGCATCCGAGGTGGCTGCCGGGGGGGGTCCCGGCGGGGACGGCAAGTGCCTCGTGGGGGGTCCCGAGGGGCTGGGGGGGGTCCGTGGGGGGGCACGGGCAGGGTCGGGCAGCGGGGGGGGGTCCTCCCCAGCCGCTCGGGCACTGGAACTACTTTAATTTCTTATTTTAGCTTTAAAAAAATTACCGGAGGGTGTTGAATCTGAACTAAAAGTCGGGGGGCGGGGGGGGCGCGGGGGGGGAAGGCGGGAAGGAGACGCAGAAGTTATATCTATATCTATATCTCTCTATATAAACGCCAGAACGATCTGACTGTACTCTGAGAAACAAACAAAAAAAAAAAAGAAAAAAACAAGTGTATTTTTGTATTTTAATAAATATTGTTCAAAATTTGTAATGCCATGTCCCTGAGCGGTTAAGCCGGCGGGTTGCGGGGGGGCTGCTGCCGTGTCCCCCCCGGCAGCCGCGGCCTGAAAGGGTTTCTGTTGCTGCTTTTTTTGTCTTCCCAGCAGTAAAAAGCCTCCAAAAAATCAGGGAGGGGGAGGGGGGAGGAAAATAGAGGGAGGAGGCGCAGGGCGACGCGTGGGGGGCTGCCCTGAATTGGGGGGGCAAAACATGCTGGGGAGGGGGGGGGCATCGCCGGCTTTGTGCCCCGGAGCTTGAGCGTCCAGCTGGGCACCCAAGCGTGTGCACGCCGGGACCCCCGGCATCACCGGCTTTCGGGCACCACCGCGGTGGGCAGCCGGTGCCGTCGCCCAGCGTGGGACCCCCCGGCCGGGGCGTGCGGGACGGCCCCCCCCCGTCCTCCCCAGGGGCTGCCTGGGGGGGGCCGGGGCCGCTCCCCCTCGGATTTATGGGTTCCCCGGCTGGAAAATCTTAATTCGCCATTAAAGGCGGGAGCGGGCGCAGACGAGAGGGAGGATAAAGCCGGGAATGAATCACCCGGCAGCGGGTCCCGGCTGCCCGCGCTCCAAGATGGTCGGGCAGGGGAAGGGGGATGGACGCCGTCCCCGGCACCGCGGTGGGGACACCGGGACCCCCGACTCTGCGGGGGCACCGGGACCCCTGGCTGTGCAGGGACACGGTGACCCCCAAGGGTGTGGGGACACCGGGACCCCTGGCTGTGCGGGGACGCAGGGACCCCGGGTGCCGGCGGCAGGGACATGGGGTGCCCTGGGTGCTGGTGGTGGGGACACAGGGACCCCAGGGGCAGCGGGGTCCCCGAGGTGCCACCCCCGTCCCAGCCCTTGCGGCAGTGCGGGGTGACGGTGCCCGCCGGCAGCCCCGGGGCCACCCTTGTGCCGTCCCCGCGTCCCTGCGGCCGTGGGCTGCCTCCGGCAGCGGGGATGGAGTAGGGGACCCCCGGGGACCCCATCGCCCAGCCCGGGGATGCCGAGTGGAGGAGACCCCCGGCACCCGGCTTCACCGGCTCCCGTGCCGGGACCAAGCCATCACACAGCACCCAGCCGCTGCGGAGCCGTCGTGGTTATCGCGTTGGGAGCTTAACTTCGGGATTTTAGGGGGATTTTTTAGGCTTTTTTGCTTTTTTTGGTGAAAGCCGGGAAGGTTTCTATCAAAACATATGTCTGGGTTTCTCTTTATTGCCAGCTTTTACCACTCCGGCTGATCTGCTAAGGCAAACACCGCTCCCCTTCTTCCTCCTGCCGGATTGAGCTCCCCCACCCCGCCTTTGCTGCGGGGCCTTCCTCCCCGCCGGCACCTCCGCACTCCTCCTCCCCGCGCCAGCCTCCGCCGGGCCCGGCCGGGCAAGCGTCCCATTCAAACCTTTAATCTGGCGGCCAGGCGGGAGGGGATGGGGCTGAAGTGACATATCGATTTTATTTAAGCACTTAGCTTTAATTTTAGCCTTAAATTAGAGCACCCGCGTAAATCATCCTCCCGCCGCTATAAAAAAGGGCTGGAAGGGAGCGTGGGGGGGCTCTGCGGTGGGCACGGAGGGGCTGCGGGCGGCCAGGGCACGCACCGGCCCTGCGGGGACAGCGTGGGTGGGGTGGGGGCTGCGGTGCCACCGGAGCGAGGGGCTGCGGTGTGATGGGGGGGCTGCGGTGTGATGGGGGGCTGCGGTGTCATCACTGCAAGGGGCTGCAGCGTGATCAGAGGGGTTGCAGTGTGATGCGATGGAGGGGCTGCAGTGTGATCAGGGGCTGGAGAGCGGCCGGGGGGGTTGCAGAGTGGTCGGGGGGCTGGAGAGCGATCAGGGGCTGCAGTGTGATCAGGGGTGTTGCAGTGTGATCAGTGCGAGGGGCTGCAGCGTGATGCGACGGAGGGTTGCAGTGTGATCAGCATGAGGGGGCTGCAGTGCGAGCAGAGGGGTTGCGGTGGGCTCAGGGGGGCTGCAGAGCGACCGGGGGCCGCAGCGCAAGGGGTTGCAATGCGATGGGATGGAGGGCTGCAGCATGATCAGCACAAGGGGCTGCTGTGTGAGCAAGTTGAGGGGTTGCAGTGATTGCAGCGTGAGCGGGGGCTGCAGCGTGAGCAGAGGGGTTGCGATGTGATCAGCGTGAGGGGTTGCAATGCAATCAGGGGGCTGCAGCATGCTTGGGGGGCTGCAGCGTGCTCGGGGGGCTGCAGTGTGATGGGGTAGAGGGGCTGCAGCGTGCTCGGGGGGCTGCAGCGTGGTCAGGGGGCTGCAGCATGCTCAGGGGAGGCCAGGGCACTGCTGGCAGTGCCACAGCACCGGAGCTGGCCGGTCCCTGCTCCCAGGGCTCGAAAACTTTCCTGCCTGAATCTCCCACCGTATCTGCAGGCAGGGGGCTGGCAGTGCAGGCAGGGGGCTGGCAGTGCAGGCAGGGGGCTGGGGCTGCAGGCAGGGGGCTGGCAGTGCAGGCAGGGGGGCTGGCAGTGCAGGCAGGGGGCTGGCAGTGCAGGCAGGGGGGCTGGCAGTGCAGGCAGGGGGCTGGGGCTGCAGGCAGGGCACTGGGGCTGCGGGCAGGGTCTGGGAGCAGGGGAGCAGGGCTGCAGGGACCGAGCGGCACGGGGGGGAAGCTGGCACTGCCGGCGAGGGACAGACGGACGTCCAGCCGTACGGACGAGGGCGGGTGGGTATTTGCAGGCAGCCCCGTGCGAGCGCCTTCGTCACCGGCTTCGCGGAGCCATGCGAAAACCAGAGCGACGGGAATATAAAAACCTTTCATTGGCGGCCCCGGCGGCGATGCCAGGCACGGGCCCCCCCCCGCACACACGCCATCCGCCCGCCGCCCACCCCCCGCGCTTTTTTTTGGGGGGGGACGGGAGATTTCAGCTGCCAGAGATGCTTTGCCGCTCGCCGCCGATAGCCAGCCCGGCCGGCAAGGGCACGCCGGCCCCGGCACGGGCGGCAGCGGGCAGGGCTGGGGGGGGGCTGGCAGGTGCCCCACACCAAACCCTGCCGGTGCCCGGCTACCCCCTGCAAACCGCCCCACGGCTGCCCCACAGCTGCCCCACGGCGGGTTCCCCCTCCCGGCAGGTTTAATGAGGAAAACACCCCGGAGCGGAGCGGGGGCCGCGCGGCAGCTGCAGCATCCCGTGATGAAAACCTATGGGCTTGTTAAGGATAATTTCTATGGCAACCTCCCTGGCGGGGACCGGCCGCTACGCCGGCACGTGCCAGCGGGTGCCGGTGGCTTTGCCAGTGCCCCGAGAGCCGGATGGGGCCCCCCATGGCGCACCCCTGGCATCGCTGCGGCCGGGGGTCCCTGCCGGCTCCCCACTCCCCCAGCCGGGGTGGGCGCAGGTTGGGGTGCTCGGCTGGTGTGGGGAGGCTGTGCCCCGGTGCCGGGGCCGTTTCTTTCCCCGCCTGCACACGGCGGCAACGGGTTTCGGCAAGAGCAGCTCGGTAATTAGCCGCCGTGCTTGGGAAAAGTCAAATATTTACTAAATAAGAATATGCACTTTCAGGAAAAAAGCAAATGTCACAGCAGCCGCCGAGAAACCCCCGCAGCGGCGGGACTGGGGGGGCTGCTCCCCGCGCCCGCCCCCGTGCCCGCGGCTGTGGGGGCGGTGGGATGCGGTGGGACACGATGGGACACGGTGGGACGCGGCAGGAGGGTCGGCAGAGGCTCCCGCCGGCACTGAGCACGGGGCACCCAGCCCCTTGCCATTGCACGGGGCTCCGCGGTGGCACCTCCCGGGGGTCCCCTTGCCCCAGTGTCACCGGGGTGGCCGTCCCGGGGCCATGCCCACCGTGGCAGGCAGCCGTTACGGCAGCCGTTACGGTGGCGTGGGCTCCCAGCCGCTCGGCACACAACCCGACGTGGGGCTCCCGTTAATTATTCTTATTGCTGCGGATATTTTTGGCTCCGGTGCTGCAGATGGGTTTTTTTTTTTTTTTGCAGCTCGGCGGGTTTGCGGCGGCAGCGTGCCGTAACGCGCCCTGGGACCGGCGCTGCCGGTTGGGCCCGGCGGGGTTTGGATGCTCTCAGAGGAGGGAGGCAGGAGCGGGGCGATACGCTGGCACGCAGGAGATTTAACGACCGGTAATTTAAGGCTCGATTCGTCACAGCAGGACAAAAAGCGCGTTGGATTTCGGGCCTGAGAAATTCTGCAGACGGGGCAATTTTCTGGTAGTCCCAGAGGTCCAGGCAGCTCCTGCCGGGACCGGCGCGGCGGCTGCCACAGCAGAGCATTGCCGGGGTGCCGAGAGGCGCACAGGGGGGTGACAGCCCCCCCATCGCCCGCCTGGGCTGGGGCGGGCACCTTGGCACCGCGATCGCAGCGGGGGTCCCCGCGGGGGCGGCTGCGGCACGCGCGGCTACTGGTGCCGGCACGCCGCCTGCACGCGCCCGAGCGCAGGGCCGCGAGCCGTCGGTCCTCCCGGAGCATCGCCGGCACCACCGCGGCCGCTGCCAGCCCCGACCTCCTCCTGCCCAAAATGAGCCGGGGCAGGTTCGTCACCGGCCGCTGGCTTCACCTGGCCGGTGAGTCAGCAGCAGCCGGAGCCGCCGGGTTAAAAATATACCCGCAGCCTCCCGGCAGGCGAGAGGGTGGGGAGGAACGTGGCTGCTCCCCCCGCCAGCGCGAGCCTCCTCCGCCCTGGGGCACGCACGTGTCCCCGGGCCACCCGTGGGAGCCTCGGGGACCACCGCCGGGACCCCCACCCCGGCCTTTTGCTGTGGAGGGCTTTGCCAAGCCCGGTGCCGGGGGGAGCGGCGCTCGCAGCGTGCCCCCCAGTGTCACCCGAGTCCCCGGGGACGTGCCCAGCAGAGGATCCCCCTCCCCAGAGCGGGGCCTGGGGACCCCTGCCCTGCCCGGGCTGCCTTCCCCGTGCTCTGCCCTCCGGCTGCTCGGCACGAGGGGTCCTGCCTGCGCGTGGCTTCGGGGCCCTCCACCAAATTCCTAGTTATTACTTTTATTTCTGTAACACCCCGTCCTTCTCCCGGCTCGCGAGGAAGAGGAGCCCCCAGCCCCGCAGCTCCGTGGGGTCCCTGGGGGCACCCACCCTCCCCGTGGGGCAGACGGCAGCAGGACGAGGCGGTGGCTCCCGGGGAACCTCCACGCTCCTCCCAGCTCCGTCCCCTGCAGCGGGAAGCCAAATTTGCAGAGGGATGGCGGTGCCCGGCAGCTTGTCCCTGTCCCCGTCCCCGTCCGCGCCCGGTGCGACCCCGGGGACATCGCTGCGGCAGCTCCCTGCACGGCAAAGCCCCCACAAGATCCCGGCTCCGGGGGTGACGGGGACGCGGTGCCCCGGCACGGGCTCCCCACAGCCAGCACGGAGACCCCACGCGCGGCACGGGGAGCTCGGCCGCGAGGAGGAGGAGGAGGATGAACAACGGCGGTGGAGGAAAGCGGGTGGGTGAGTTGGCCAAGGGCTGCACCGGCAGCACGGCAGCCCTGGGTGGGCGGGCGGACGGACAGACGGACGTCCTTGTCAAGATTAAAAATACCCAGAAGCAAGAAGCTGAGTGACGCCCGAGCGGCAGCCATCAGCCCTCCGACACACCGCCGCTCCCCGCCGGCTGCGCGCCACACGCCGGCCACGCACAGCACCGTCCCCGCTCCAGGCTCCACCGGGCCGGGTGGGGAAACTGAGGCACAGCGAGCCCTGCTGCAGCCGCCATGCTGTACCCCAGCTCCCACTGCAGCAGCATCGGCAGTGAGGGGTGGCTGAGCACCATCCTGCCTCTCCCCTCCCCTCCCCTCCCCGGCCCCCCGGCAGCACCGCGGGGCTGTGCCGGCACTGGCCGAGCTGCCGCCACGTGCCAGGCCGCTTTCCCGGTTGGACTTTTTTTCCCCAAGCCTGAACTGCAGACTGCGGCAAGCGCTTCTTTTTAAGGGGGAGAGGATTTTATTTGCTCTTCCCCCCCCCAAGTAATTAGGATTGCAGCACGGGTGGCTGCCGGGCCCATTTGCATAAACAGTTTAGCAATTGCCGGAGCTGCTTTGCATAACGCGCCGTTGCGGGTTGGAACCTCCGAAATTGGGTTAATGCTGAAGCGGGTCAGGAGGATGGCGCGGTGCCGCTGGCAGCGGCGGTGGGACCCCCCATCCCATGCCGAGTACCCCTGGGAAAACCCATCGGCTCCGGGACGGAGCGCGGGGCGGCCGGCGGGGTTCGGGGTGCCAGCGCGGTGTGACTGCGGCTCTCCAAAGCTCCGCCGCGACGTCCCCGGGCAGCGTCCCGGCTTCCGCGTGGCCTCCTCGCCGCGGCCACGTGCCGGCTGCCGCGGCCCGGCTCCCGGAGGTGGAGCGCATCAGTGCCGGGCCAGTGGCCCCCGCGTCGCGCCGGTAAAGCCCGGCGGGACCCCGCGGACGGCTGGCGCCGTGTAGACGCAAAATAGTCTGCACTTTGGGGAAAGCCGGCAGCCTGGCCGACGTAATTAAATCAGGCACCTTGTCAAAATCAGGCTGCTCATTTGCACAACACGAGCACGAGGGGGGAAGGGGTGGGACGGGGCTCCGGCAACCTTCCCGGCGCTGCCTTGGCGCAGGCGACGGCAGCCGCTGAGCTCTCCCGTCCAACGCCCGGCACCCCGGAGCATCCCGGTCCTGTCCCGCGCCACGCTCCGTGCACCCTCTGTCCCCAACCCCAGGAGGTGCCAGAAATGGCACGGCCACCCCTTGGGCCATGGCAACCCACCGGCGCCCGGCCGGGCTGTGCCGGGACGTGGCATTCAAAGGCTCCGGCATCACCAAGGGGGTTTTTGACCGGCTTCTGCCGCCGAGAATGACTCCTTCCTATTCCGGCAGCAGGGATGCCTTCGAGGGGGGAGCACCACGCCTTGGCAAAGTCAGTTTTTGCCCGCGATTCCATAACCGGTCCCGCCCGCGGGATGCCGACCCCGGGGAGCGTGGCAGCAGGCGGGGGTGCGCGGGGGATGCTCCCGGGGATGGTCTCCCGCTTCTCGAAGGCTCCGGCAAGGAGTGGGGGCTAAGACCTGCTGGCAAGAGCTCATTTAGTTTTTAACGAGCCCTGCCAGCGCTCGGGCCAGAGCTGCTTCTCCCGGAGGACTCCGGCTCCCTGCATCCCTGGGAGAGGCTCGGCAGCGCCCAAGGCGGGCAGGGACCGTCGCCGGCTCCGTGGCACGCAGCCGGCAGCGCCGAGGGGCTCCGCAGAGCAGCGTCTGCCCCTTCCCAGCTCGGCGCAGAGCCGCGGCCTCCTGGGCTCCCGCAAACTGCTGACGCAGCAGCTGGAGCCTCTAATTAAAACCATAACGATAAAGGAAAAATGTGGGTTACAAGGAATCAACAAGGGACCAAACGCCCCCTCCTGCAGGGGCTCGGACCCCCGCTCCCGGGGGATTTACAAAGCCGGTACGGAGCTGCTCGCAGCGGGATTAGCAATTCCCCGCGGGGCGAAGCCGGGTCCAGCCCCACACGTTGGGGGGGGACAGGGAGGGCACAACCAGCATCACAGGGAGGGTTTTGTGATAGATGCCCACCGGTTTTCTCTCCACCGGCGAGGGGAGGGGTGAAGTGCCAGCCGGGACCCCCAGGCTGCTGCTGGAGCCCCACAGTGGGGGTGGAAATGGGGGCTCCTCGCCCCGGGCAGGGATGCGGAGGAGAAGGGCTGGGGGGGGGCAGCAGGCTGGTGGGTGCCAGCACCCGCGGGCGGGGGGGAGCCGGCGTGCGTGGGAGGGGACCCCCATCCCAGGATGTTGGGGGGGGGCTGCTGCATCCCTGCGGGATGGGTGTCCTGCCCCGGGGGGTGCCGGGTACCAGTAATGGGGAGGGACCAACCGACCCCCCGACAGGCAGCCGCCCACCCCAAGCCACCAGCAGCCGTTAAGCCCCATCATCACCTGCTAGTAACGAAGCGGGCTGCCTGCGGTGTTGGTGGCTGCGCGCCCAACATGCCCCCGGGTGCCGTAAAGGAATAAATCCGCTATTCCACGTAATGGATTGTATATAATGACTTGGAGAGGCCAGCGAAGGGAGCAGTATCCTTAACAGCACGGAATAATTTCCCTCCTCTTATCAGCCAGGTCCTCCGAGCTGGCCCCAGGAAGTCCTGGTCGAACGGCGTGCCGTGCCGGAGCAGCGCCAGCCCATCCGGCAGCACCGTCCCGGATGCTTTGCTGGCAGACCCGAGCTTTGCACCCCAGGGTTTTCACGGGCATTGGTGCTTGGGGCATCTCCAGCGTGCCTGCAAAGCACTGGCACTGCGGATGGCACGGCACGGTATGGCACGGTTCTGTGCCGGCACGGTGCGGCTCTGTGCCAGCATGCCTCTCCAGCTCACTGCTGCTGCTCCGCTCGGGTGAGCGGGGATGGAGGCGGCTGGTACCGCGCCATCACGCCGTTCCGGCTTGGGGAGTCCACGGAAACAGGCCAGCGGTGACCGAGCGCCGTGCCGGCACCGGCCTCGGGGGTGCCACATCGCCTGCACCCCCGCCACGCCTTTGGGGACAGGGTGTGAACACGCACACGTGGGCAGAGCCGGGTGCCGTCGCCCCCCAGCCTCCGGGGCCACACCGAGGAGCAGACCCCCTCCTTGGAGCTCGTCCCCTGCCAGGTCCGGGATGTCACCTCCTGTCCCTGTCCCCTGCTTCTTGCATTAAAACCTCGTGTTTGAAGTGCACAAGTGAAAGAGGTGAGGAAAAAAAAAGGGGAATCAAAAATAAAAGGCTCCTTTCTGCTCAGTTCCTGCAGGACTCGAGCATTTAGCCGAGGAGTTTAAAAGCCCGCTGACCCGGCACGCGCCGGCAGCCGGGATTACGGAGAGAAAACCTTCAAAGGGCCCGAGGGGCTGGGGGACGCGGGCAGGGGCCGCGGGCAGGGGCTGCGCCGGCGGCTGCTGGCAGATGAGGTCCTGCCGCCCCGGCCGGTGCTGCCCGGGCTGCGCGCAGGGAGGGCGAGCCGCACGCCAGCCCCGCTCTAAAAATATAGGCCTGACCCTGTTCTAAAATTACCGCTCGGCACCCGCCGCTGGCAGGGAAATCGGCCCCGAGCTGCGGATCCGTCAGCGGGAACGGCTCCCGCTGCACCTCCCGGCTGGAAACTGCTGCATTGCAAGAAGAGCCGGGGGCTGGGGGGGTGGCACAGGGTGGGGGGGTGGCAGGGGCTGGGGGGGCTTGGGGGGGAAGGCAGGGGCTGGCGGGGGGTGGCGGGGGGTGGCAGGGGCTGGGCTGGCTGGTGGAGAGTGGCAGGGGCTGGCAGGAGCTTGGGGGGGTTGGGGGGGCTGGCAGGGGGTGCAGGGGCTGGCAGGAGCTGGCGGGGGGTGGCAGGGGCTGGTGGGGGGGTACGGGGGCTGGCAGGGGCTGGTGCAGGCAGTGGAGCACCCCCAATGTCCTGGGGCACAGGGGATATTTTGGACCCATTTCGCATGATTACGGCACCAGGGGCGGTTTGCAGGGAGCGTGATGGGGGTGCTGGAGCCGTGACCCCCCCCACAGCTCCCCACCGGGCAGCCCCGTCCACTGTCCACGCCGTTGGGCCCCACAGCGGTGATGCAGCCAGCGATGGATGGACAGACGATGGGGGATCCCCATCATCTGGTTGCCATGGAAACTGAAGGGAATCACCCTCCAAAGAGCCTCCCCGCAAAACCGGGGACCCCCCCACGCTCAGGAAAGCAGCAGGGATGCAGGCAAGGGTAGCACCCACCCTGCACCCCGGGAGGGGGCTGCCACCCCACTGCACCCCAGGAGGGAGCTGCCACCCTGTCCCCTTGCACCCCGGGAGGGAGCTGCCACCCTGTCCCCATGCACCCCGGGAGGGAGCTGCCACCCTGTCCCCGTGCACCCCAGGAGGGAGCTGCCACCCTGTCCCCATGCACCCCGGGAGGGAGCTGCCACCCTGTCCCCATGCACCCCAGGAGGGAGCTGCCACCCTGTCCCCATGCACCCCAGGAGGGAGCTGCCATGGTTTAAGAGCCCCATCGTGCCTGGGGACAACTGGGTGCGTGGGTGGGCACCAAACGCCAAAGCCAAGCCGGGGTGGCAGCACCGAGCGGGGCGAGGGGACACCGTGGCAGGAGTCACCCAAGCGAATCCGAAGGGAAGGTGCCCGTCACCCTCTCTCCTCCCCGGCAGCTCCCTGGGATGGCAGCACCTTAATCCTCCTCGGGGGATTTTTTATTTATTCAAGCCACCCTCTGCAGCCGCCGTCCCCAGAGCAGGGACTCAGCCGCTGCAGTCTCGGGGCGCTTGGCTGCTGTGCCCTGCGGGGACCGTGGAATTTGGGGGTTCCTCCAGCCAACGGCCCCGGGGCAGAGGGGTACAGGCAGACCCCTGCCCCGCTGCCACCCGGGCACCGTGCGCACCTCGCCCTGGCTCAGAGAGAAGGGTCCGGGGAATGTCCCCGAGGGCCATTTGGGTCCTGACCCCCTGCAGAGGCTCCCCCAAGACGCCCCAGGTCCCACCCCGGCTGCACCCCAAAATGCGGAGCCGGCAGCGCAGGGCTCGTCCAGCCCTTGCCCCAGCTGCGGGAGGGCAGCGCCGGCGCCTGCTGCCTCTCGGCCGTGCCGTGCCGGCTTTGCGAGCCGCTGATTAAGGCGGGAGCCAAACCAGACCCCGCTGTCCCCCGGGAGCCCCGCAGCGCCTGCCCAGCCCGGTGAGAAGCAGCAGCGGGGCAGCGGGCGACCCACAGCCCTGCCCACCGCGCCGGGCAGGATCAACCGCCCCGGTGCTGCCGGCATCGCCCTCCTCCTGGGCTGGTGACGCCCGGCACGGTGCCATCGGCTGTGCCGGGAGCAGGATAAGACCCGCAGCAGCCACCACGATGTGCCACATCCATCCCAGGCTGGGGGTCAAAGCCGGCCCCCTTCTCGCGGCACCACGGGAGGGGACTGTCCCAACGCTGCCACCCCACCATGGGGCTGGGGGCTGCCCGCCTCGGGGGGACACAGGAGGCGGCCGGAGCATGGTCCCCCCCACCCCCATGCCTGCCAGCGCCGAGACCCCGCTCGGCTCAGCCCCGGCAGCGGCGAGCCAGCAGCTGCGGCTTTGTTAGAGCCCCGATCGAAATTCCACGTGCATCGAGGCCAGATGGGGTGAAACACTGAAGGGGTCGACGCAGGAAGGAGAAACGCAGCCGGGGAGGCAGCGGAGCCGAGGGCGGGGGGCAGGCGCCCGCGCTGTGCCCTCCCGGCTGCCCACAGCACCCCACGGCCGGCTCAGGACCCCAAGGCAGCCGCCTTCCCCCGGGGGGCTGCCACAGCCACGATGGCAGTTGCCCCCCGCCGACGGGCAGAGGTGGGCAGGACCCCCGAGAGCGGGCAGGAGGCGGGCAGGCGGGCGAGCAAGCGTAATGGGATGTGACAGGCCCTGGCTGGTGCGGGGCGGCGAGCGGCGGCGGAGCCGGAGCCTCCTGGATGTGCTAAGGAAGCAGAGCGATGCCCCTGGGACGCGGGTCAGCAGTTTACAGCAGCCGACCGCACGCCGCAAGGTGCCGAGGAGGGACGGAGACGCCTGCCGCGTCCCCGCGTCCCCGCGCCCGCCAACCTGCGGCGTTTCAGGTGGGCGCAGGCTCTCGCCGCTGCCGACCTCCACAGCCGCCTGCATTGCCCTGCAGCTGCAGCCACATCTGCATCCGCACCCACAACTGCATCCGCAGCCAGGTCCCCACCCAGGATGGCCTCAGTTCCCGTCCCGCCGGCACCCCGTCCCCTGCCCGGTGCCACGGGGCAGCCGCAGCCTGCAAGGTGCCGGGATGCAGCCGCGTCTCCCTCCTCCTGCCCCAGCCCCCTCATTCCTGCCCCAGCCCCCCTATCCCTGCCCCAGCCCCCCAATTCCTGCCCCAGCCCCCTCATTCCTGCCCCAGCCCCTATTCCTACCCCAGCCCCCCCATTCCTACCCCAGCCCCTATTCCTACACCAGCCCCCCCATTCCTACCCCAGCCCCTATTCCTACCCCAGCCCCCCCATTCCTGCCCCAGCCTCCTCATTCCTGCCCCAGCCCCTATTCCTACACCAGCCCCCCCATTCCTACCCCAGCCCCCCCATTCCTACCCCAGCCCCTATTCCTACACCAGCCCCCCCATTCCTACCCCAGCCCCTATTCCTACCCCAGCCCCCCCATTCCTGCCCCAGCCTCCTCATTCCTGCCCCAGCCCCTATTCCTACACCAGCCCCCCCATTCCTACCCCAGCCCCTATTCCTACCCCAGCCCCCCCATTCCTGCCCCAACCCCCCTATCCCTGCCCTAGCCCCACCATTCCTGCCCCAACTCCCCTATCCCTGCCCCAGCCCCCCCATTCCTGCCCCAGCCCCTATCCCTGCCCCAGCCCCCCCATTCCTGCCCCAGCCCCTATTCCTGCCCCAGCCCCCCCATTCGTGCATTCCTGCCCCAGCCCCCCCATTCCTGCCCCAGCCCCCCTATCCCTGCCCCAGCCCCTCAATTCCTGCCCCAGCCCCCCCCAGTTCCTGCCCCAGCCCCCCAGTTCCTGCCCCAGCTCCCTGGGACGGGGCAAGAGGAAGGTGCTGCCTCCCCACGTGCAACCCCGCGCCGGCACCGCAGGGGGTCCGTGCCCTGCCCAGGAGCCCCCCGCTTGCCCGGGGGGGCTCATTTAGTCACGCTGGGATTTAAGTGGCAGCACTTAAACCCCCCGAAAGCGAAGGGCACCCCCGCACCCGGGCGGCAGCTGTGTTTCCGCATGAACCAGTGGAGGAACCCCTGTGCCGAGCAGCCGCCGGCACCGGCGCAGCGGCACCCGCTCACCGCGCCAGGACGAATGCCGCCATCCGCCGCCGCAAACGGCTGCAGCTCAACCGGGCAAGGGTCTGTGCGGTCGAGGGGGGCCGAGCTCCCGCACCCCTCGGCCACGGCGGGGAGGAGGCGAAGCCGCGCCTGGTAACGACGGCTAATTTAAAGGGAGCGAGGAATTACCGACAGCACCGACGCCAGGGTGTAAATATAGCCGGCGAAGGGAAGGGTGAGAGCGGGGAAGAGCAAAGTCATCTGTGCATAAATTGCAGAGTTTTATCTTGACAGTCACTCGGGGAGATGGCTAAGGGCTGCGGAGGGCATTTTTTATCCTATATTGAAATTATGAATCACGGCGTAATTACACAAAATGGATCTCGCGCTCTGGTGACACAGAAGTTTCAATCAGAGATGTTGCCTGAGTTAGTGAATTTTAATATCAAGAGACCTTAATGAGAGCACATTAAAACCAGGGGGGAGGCAGAGACAGGAGGCAGGTTGGCGGCGAATCCCTGCGCGCGCTCGGCAGCCCGGATCCGGCATCGTCCCCCCTGGACCCAGCCTCGCCTGCAGGACGCGGCCGCGGCGCTCGCCTTCCCCCGGCAGAATCGGCAGGAAAAGCAGAAAGCGGCACCCAAACCTGCCGCCCTGCAGAGCAGCCGGGAGCTGCCCGTCCCTCCTGCCGGGAACGCCGGCCGGGGTGCCCGGCACGCAGCTCGCGGGCGCCTGGATACTTTCTCCTTCAGAAGATCAAAAGAAAGTAATTTACAGTTTTTCAGCTGAGAAGATAAAGCCGCTCCCCTGCCGGGCAATTTCTGTAATTAGTATTAGCCGGGGCCATGCAAGGTCGTCCGCCGCTCCCTGCGAGGAGGGCCCTGCCGGCGCTGCCGGGAAGGTGCTGCATCGGCCCTGCTGCCCACGGCAGCTCCGGCACATGCCACGCGTCTGCCATGCGCTCGCCGTGCATCCAACACGCATCCGCCGTGCAGCCACCACGCATCTGCCACGTCCCCACTGCGCATCCGCCGCGCGTCCCCTCCGCAGCTGCAGCATCCACCAGGCATCTGCCGGGCGGCCGCTGTGCATCCACCTCACATCTACCACGCGTCCGCTGTGCTGCTGCTGTGCAACCCCACGCATCTGCTGTGCCTCCGCCATGCATCTGCTGTGCATCCACCACGCATCCACCATGCATCTGCCATGCATCCACCGTGCAACCGCCACGCATCTGCTGTGCATTCGCCATGCATCCACCATGCATCTGCCACACATCCGCTGTGCATCCTCCATGCATCCGCCATGCATCTGCCATGCATTCGCTGTGCAATTGCCATGCATCCGCTGTGCATCCACCATGCATCCGCTGTGCATCCACCATGCATCTGCTGTGCATCCGCCATGCATCCACTGTGCATTCACCCTGCATCCACTGTGCATCCGCCATGCATCTGCCACGCATCCGCCATGCATCCTCTGTGCATCAGCTGTGCTTCTGCTGTGCAACCACGACACATCCACTGTGCATCCGCCCTGCATCCTTTGTGCATCCACCATGCATCTGCCGTGCACCCATTCTGCAGCCACTGTGCACCTGCTGAGCATCCACCACGCAACTACCATGCATCCACCGTGCATCCGCCGCGTACCTGCCTTGCATCCGCTGTGCATCCACTGTGCTTCTGCTGTGCATCTGCCCTGCATCCATGCATCCACCACACATCCGTTGTGCATCCACCCTGCATCTGCTGAGCATCTACCATGCATCCACTGTGCATGCGCCGTGCATCTACCACACATCCACCTTGCATCCACCCTGCATCCACTGTGCATCCATCATGCACCCACCCTGCACCTGCCGTGCGTCCGCCATGCATCACAGCTCCGCGGAGAGCAAGGCAAAGCACTGCAGAGGACCTGGCTCTGCTGCAACCCCCCCTCGGTGCACCCCCCCTGCTCGGAGGGGTCCCGACACGGCTCTACCCCAGCTCACCCCCTTCGCATGGGGGGCACGGGGAGAAGCACCCCGAAGCGGAGAGGCAGCGTGGGGGACAGGCAGCGTGGGGGACAGGCAGCGTGGGGGACAGGCAGCGTGCCGCTCGGCCGCTGCTCCCGGGGTGGCCGCGGAGGAGGAGGCGCCGCCGGCCGAGCTGAGGCTCCGGCAGAGCCCCGCAGCCGCCGCAGCCCGCTCCTGGCACCCCCCTGCAGGCACCAGGGCCGAACTCTGCCCCTCCCCGCGGGGCTGCACCGGCGCAGGCAGGTGCTGAGCAGAGCTCTCCGGCCGGGCCCAGCGCTGGCTGCGGCTGCCGCAGGGGATGGGTAAAACCCGTGGGGGGGGATTGGGCAGCCCTTGCCGTAAGGGGTTCCTCACCCAGTTTAACTGGGAACGGGCATAAAGCAACGGAGCCGCCCGTGGTCCTCAGCCGCATGGCGGGGATCCCTGCGCGGGGCGGCTGTGGGACCCGGCACCCCGGGCTGCCCCTTCCCGCCGGAGCCATCCCCCGCTCCGGGCTGTCCCAGAGACGGACGAGCCCTCGCCAAGGTGGCTGCTGGGGGGGTTGCCCCATTTGCACCCCAACCCACCTCAAGGCAGCAGCAACCCCCACTCCGTGCCGGACGCCCCCGGCGCGGCCACACGCTGCGTCCTGCTTCCTCGGCGCTTTCCTTTTCTGCAAGCATCATCTCTCTGCTCGCCGGGCTTCTGCAGGCGTCATTCGCCAGGTGCTTTTTGGGGTCACCGCTTTTGCAGCCTTACTGGGACACGTGCAGCAGCCTTGCCCAGCACCCAGCAGGATGCGGCCCCCTCGGCCAAGCCAGAGCCCCCCCGCTGTGCCGCTCCATCCCTGCGCCGGCAGGACCGCTCCAGGAGGATGCGGCTGCAGGAGCAGGGAGAGCAGGAGATGTCCAGCCCGGGCTGGCTCCCACCGTGGAGGAGGGGGTTTGGGGGCTGGAGCTGGGTCCCCAGTCCTCCCCAGTCCTCCCCAGTCCTCCCCAGTCCTCCCCAGTCCTCCTTGGTGTGGGACTGGCAGCGTGGAGGAGTGCGAAGGCAGGGCCACGCCAGCCGAACGCAGAGCACCGGAGCCGCAGCCACTATCATGTTCAGAGCAGAGACCATGATCCAATATTGATTTCCACCAAAAATAATAAAATGAAGTAAAATAAAATAAAATAAAATAAAATAAAATAAAATAAAATAAAATAAAATAAAAGGGGAGAGCTGTCCCCACCTGTCCTGGAGAAGCCGCCGATCTCCTTTCCCATTGCTGCCTTCAGCGAGAGGAGATTTAGGGGCAGCGCAAGCACAACGCCTCGGCGATTTATGGACCCGCTGCAAACGCCCGGGGACGCTCCCGGTGTCACCCGGTGTGTAACGGCCGGTGGCACACGGCTCCCACACGCCATGGGAACAGCGCAGCCCCCGAGCAGGGGACGGGGGTCCCACGGGCACCGCTCTGCCCTGGCAGCCCCCGGGCATAGCGAGCTGCACGGCCCTGGCATTGCCAGGGTCCAGCCCCGGCACCACGGCGAAACCACGACGCACCAACACGAGAGCCTCGGAGAGGAGAACGGGGCCGAATCCGGCCTCAGCACCACGGGAGGCTTTGCCAGCGCCGTGAGCCGGGTCCGCGCGGCTCTTCCCGGAGCACCAAAGCACTTGCAGAGACCGGGGACGAGGCGGCTGCGGCTCAGCAGCGCGGTGCAGCCGGAGCAGGGCAGCTCCCCCTGCCCCCTGCCTTTGCTTGCAGCCCTTCGGCGAGATCCCCAGCCCCTCCCGCGCCAGCACCCAGCCGGCGTGCCGCAGCCCCCGGCCCCCCGCCGCCGAGCGTCCCCTACCTCTCGCTGCAGCACCAGCTCCTTGGTGAAGTGCGTGGCCTCCTCGCTGAAGGGCTCACCCTCCTGGACCAGCCCGGGCAGGTTCCTGGCTCCCCGGGGACACTCGATGCCTGCGGGAGGAAGAGGAGGAAGAGGAGAGTGAGGCGCTCGGAGGAGGTCAGTGGGTGACCACGCGCCATTGCTGGGGACGTCACCTGAAAGAAATGTTTCGGGGAGGAAAGGGGCCACCGGAGCCCAGGTGGGATGGGACCAGCTCCTGGGACACAGGAGGGTCCCCGCGCTGGCACTTCCCTGGCACCAGGGCAGGGAGAGCCTGGGACAGCCCCGGGGCCAGCAGGGACGGGGACATGGGGACGAGCAGGGGAAGAGCCAGCAAGGATGGGGACACGGGGACGAGCAGGGGAAGAGCCAGCAGGGATGGGGACACGGGGACGAGCAGGGGAAGAGCCAGCAGGGACGGGGACACGGGGACGAGCAGGGGAAGAGCCAGCAGGGACGGGGACACGGGGACGAGCAGGGGAAGAGCCAGCAGGGATGGGGACACGGGGACGAGCAGGGGAAGAGCCAGCAGGGATGGGGACACGGGGACGAGCAGGGGAAGAGCCAGCAGGGATGGGGACACGGGGACGAGCAAGGCAAGAGCCAGCAGGGATGGGGACACGGGGACGAGCAAGGCAAGAGCCAGCAGGGATGGGGACACGGGGACGAGCTCCCTGGGGAGGACTCCCCGCTCCATCCCAGGCTGGGGACAAGGAGGAGCCCCTGTCCCTGTCCCCAGACCACCCACCCTGCCAGAGGAGTTGCCTCGCCTGGGTCTCTCCCTGCTGCAGCCGGCCTTGCCAGGGGGTTTCGGGGACCCCAGGGTGCAGCTGGGGTGCAGCACCTCACCCACGCCATACCATGGGGAGCCCCAGGCTCCCCCGACCACGCAGAGACCATCAACTCCCCTGTGGCACAGACCCTGTAACACCAGCTGTGCAAGATCCACCTGCGCAAGGTCCCGTGCAAGGTCCCGTGCAAGGTCCCCCCGTGCAAGGTCCCGTGCAAGGTCCTGTGCAAGGTCCCCCCGTGCAAGGTCCTGTGCAAGGTTCTGTGCAAGGTCCCCCCATGCAAGGTCCTGTGCAAGGTCCTGTGCAAGGTCCTGTGCAAGGTCCCCCCGTGCAAGGTCCTGTGCAAGGTCCCCCGCAAGGTCCTGTGCAAGGTCCCCCTGTGCAAAGTCCCGTGCAAGGTCCTGTGCAAGGTCCCCGCAAGGTCCTGTGCAAGGTCCCGTGCAAGGTCCCTGCAGCGCAGCACCCCACCGCACCATGGGCAGGGGCCGTGGGGGAGCGGCAGGACCCCGTCCGTGGTTCTGGCTGGCGCGGTTCTGCCCCGTCGCAGCCGCCGGCGCCGGTAACTCCGCCGAGAGCCCCCGACAGGCGGGTGGTCATTCCGCCCTCTCGTTACAGCCACGGGGGCAGGTGGAGCCCCAGCCCCGCAAGCCATCATTAAAAATTAAAATACTTAAAAAAACAGGAGGGAAGGAGGCCGAGCGCTGTGGCGGTCACACCGGACCACGTCCGGACCCCCTCACTCTCTGACTCAGTTTCCCCACCTGCAAACCCAGGTAACCACCCCGGGCTCCCCTCGGGCAAAGTGCTGCCAGCGCCGGCGGTGGCACAGATTATTAAACTGGGAAGTCCTGCATTATTAATTTTATTTTACATAATTCGTTATTAATGAAGTGCCGGGAATTACACTTAGCGGCTGTCGGAGCGCTCGGCCTGTGACGGAGCAGCAGTTCTCACGTCTCGGCGAGGGGGGTGGGAGGGAAAACGCACCGCGAGGCTCAGCCCGGCGCTCGCGGCACAGCTGATGGCAAAGGGAACCGGGGACCGCGCCGGCCCTGCGCCCCGCCGGCCTCACGCCGATGAGGACGAGGGAAGGAAAAGGGAAAGCGGGCCGGCTGATTAATGACACCCCCGCCTCGCTTGCCACGTCCCCAGAGCGCCGCAGTAAACCACGCCGGCCCGGCCAGCCCTGCGGTGACAAGGTGCTGCGTCCCCAGGGCGCTGGGTCGGCTGCAAGCACCGGCTGCAGCGATGCCGCTGTCACCCCGGGGCGCAGGGGACGTGATCCCACCCCCGGGAGCCGCTGGCGAGTGCCAGGAGCCCACCCTGCAGTAGCAAGGTCCCTGTGTCACCGCGTCCCCGTGTCACTGGTGACGGCAGCCCTGACCTTGCCAGCAAGCCCAAGGGGACGGTGGCTGCCGAGCACTTTGGGGGTGACTCCAGCGCACCCGCCACCGGCGGCGGAGGGGCTTCCGAGGTCTGGCAGCGGGCAGACCCCCGGCTGCGCCAGGGACCGGGCGGCTGCTTTGGGCACCGGGTGGTTGGCACGGTGGCACTCACCGGCTTGCCTTGCACAGCTCGGTGCCCGCCGGCTCGGCACCCGCAGAGGTGACAGGGATAAAATGCTGCCCTGCTCCAGCCGGGAACACCCAGAGTCACTCCGGGAAAGCTTGCGGTGGTGTCTGCACCGCCGGCACCGCACCGCCAGCATCGCACCGGCAGCATCGCATGGGCTGCACCACCAAACCTGGGAAGGGAGACGGGCTCTCGCGTAAGCAGTTAATTAATAATTTCCGAAGTGCTGGTTTCACACATGACTGAAGTGCCGAGTCGTCCTCCAGCAGCGCCCGACGCAGGCGGAGGGAACCCCGCGCCCCCCCACCCCGACCCCCCCGAGAATCGGGGCAGGCTCGCCGCACGGCGCGGCGCAGGCACGGAGGATGAGAAGCACCCGGTGAAATCAAGGCTCCCTGCTCGACGATTTAGCTCACGATTAAAACGGGTGATTTGCATCACTTGAAATTAAACCCCTGCACTGGGGGCAATGGCGGGGGGGGGGCTATCGGGGAGGGAGGCTGCGGGATCCCCGGCTCCCCCCAGGGCTCTCCCCACTGCTCCTGGGAGAGGCACGGCCACCCCAGCTGGGACTGGTGGGGTCCCCAGCCCTGCTGCAGGGACTGGAGGGGTCCCCGGCTACTCAGGGGCCCTGCAGCAGCGGGGGGGGGGTACCCCCACCTCAGCACCACAGAGCACCCGGTGAAGGGGCCTGCATCCCAGTCCCCATCCCTGTCCCTGTCCCTGTTGTATCCCCATCCCCACGCCCATCCCCATCCCATCCCCATTCCCACCCCCATCCCATCCCCATCCCATCCCATCCCCATCCCATCCTCATCCCATCCTCATCCCCATCCCATCCCATCCCCATCCCATCCTCATCCCATCCCCATCTCATCCCATCCCATCCCATTCCCATTCCCATTCCCATTCCCATTCCCATCCCCACCCCATCCCAATCCACATCCCCATCCCCATCCCATCCCCATCCCATCCCATCCCATCCCAATCTGCATCCCCATCCCCATCCCATCCCCATCCCATCCCATCCCATCCCATCCCATCCCCATCCCATCCCCATCCCAATCCCCATCCCCATCCCTGTCCCAATCCCTGTGCCGTCCCATCCCCCCCACCCAACCCCCCCACCTCCCGCCATCGCCACCACCGCGCCATCAGAGCCCGGTGCCGGTGTCAGGCAAAACCCCCCTTTTCCCCCCCTTTCCCACCCCCCTCCTCTGCGCTGTCTCCGAGGGAAGCAAAACGCATCCAAGGAATCTGGCAGGAGTTTTGCGGCCGTGCCGGGGCAGGCAGCTGCCAGCTCCAGCCCTGCCCACCCCCCACCCGGCCGGGCCCCCCCGGGTGAGGGGACCCCCCGTCCCTGCCCCTCCACCCCAAGGAAATGGGGTGAGAAAGGAAGATTTTTGGAAACGTAGCAAAATGTGGGGTGGGGGAGGGTGGGCAATCCCGTGTTCTTCGTTACCGAGCTGGAAACCGGCAGCCTGGTAACGAAGCGCACCGGCGGCTGGAGGGCTGGGAGGCTCCCCCCACCCGGGAGCACCCCGGGAGCGCCCAGACCCTCCCGCGGGGGGACCCCAGGCAGGTCCCTGGGGAGAGGGGACCCCCCTCCCGCCCGGGGGCTGCAGGCAGGGGGGCAGGGGAGGGGGGGACGGACTTTCAGTGGCAGCCCCCTGGCTCCCGGACCCCGAACCGGCCCGGCACCGGCTGCACCGTGCACGGAGCCGACAGACACCCCGGTTGCGAGCGGGAGGAAGGAGCGGAGACGCATCTCCTCCTCCTCCCAGCACGCTGGCACCGGGCGGCGGCAGGCGGGCACGGCTCCGGCACGGCCCCGGCACGGCACCACCAGCGCTGCGGCGAGGCCATGGCACGCATCCCGTGCAAACGCGCTGCCAGTGTCTCCAGCGAGGAGCATCCTCCAGCACCGCGCTGGGAGGGGGAAATGAGGAGCCAGCGCTGCCAAGAGCGTGTCTTCCCTTCCTCCTCCTCCTCCTCCTCCGCGGAGCGAGCAGGGGCTGGGGGAAGGGAGCCGCCGCGAGGGCTTACGCACCACGACGGCAATTTTTTTCTCAAGAAAATAATTTGAAGAAATAGCTGAGGAAGTGTCTGAGTCCTTAAATAAAATAAAAAAGCAAAGCGCAGCGTTTTTGCAGCGCGGCAAAGGGCTGCCGGCCCCGCGGCGCCGGGGGATCCCGGCACATGGACCCGCTCCGACCCCAGGCAGACTGCGCAGCAGCTCGGGATGCCACCTCGGATCCTCTCGCTGCCTGTGACGCCTCCTAAACCCACACGAGCGGAGCCTGCTTTTGGAAAAGGAAAACCTAAAAAGGATGGGATGAGCGCGCTCAGCCCCCGAAACGCGCCATGGCGAGGGCAGTGGGCTGCCCGGCACTCGCCGGGGGCTAAGCAAGCCCGGCAAAGTTACCCAGCACTTTAAAAAAAATAATTAAACCCAAAGCCGCGGCTCTGCTGCTCTTCCCGGGAAGCCGTAATGTATTTATCTGCGCAGATGAGGGATGCGGTTTAAAATGCTGCAGCGGGCAGCTGCCACCGCTCTCCCCTGGAGTCTCAAAAGAACTCCGCTACAAATCACTTTTGCTAAACGTTTTTGCCAGGCAGCAAGCGCCGGCGGCGCGGTGCGGCGGGGATGGAGGAGGCGGCTGCTGGGGCTGCGGAGGATGCTCCGACCCTGGCTCCATCCCCGCTCCAGCATGTGGGGACGGATGGGGACAAGCACCCACAGCATCCCGCAGCATCCCGGGGCATCCTGGGGCATCCCGCAGCATCCCGGGGTATGCCGCAGCGTCCTGAGGCATCCTGCAGCATCCCAGGGCATCCTGTGGCATCCCGGGGCATCCCACAGCATCCCAGGGTACCCCACAGCACCCCGGGACATCCCGCAGCATCCTGGGGGAATCTGCAGCATCCCAGGGCATCCCAGGATACCCCACTGCACCCCGGAACATCCCGCAGCATCCCGGGGCATCCTGCAGCATCCCGGGGCATCCCAGGGCATCCCGCAGCATCCCAGGGTACCCCACAGCATCCCGGGGTACCCCCAGCCAGGGACCCCCCCCATAAGGCAGGTCGCTGGCAGCCCGGGGTTCGGTTCAACCTCGGGCCGTCCCAAGCCGTCCCGGCACCTTTATGTTTATGGGATGTATTTATACGGCTCTGCCCCCGTAACGCCAGCGCTCGGGCACCGCGGGGGGCGCGGGGAACCGTGCCGAGGCTTTTATAACGGGTAATAAAAGGGGTCTGGCGCTCCCCGCCGTGCAGGGTCCGGCAGAGGGGCTGATCCTGCACCGCCGGGGAGCGGAGCCGGGGTGGGAGCCAGGAAGGGCCCCCGGGGCGGCTGCGCCCGGGGCAGATCCCGCTCAGCTCCGCGGCTTCTCGTGGGAGAGGAGCGGCAGGAGCTCCCCACCCACCCTGCCCACCGGCTCCGGCACACCGGCCGGCACCGGGGATTGCCTTGCAATACCAAGGCAAACATGTACTATATAATATGGAATATGCAATATGGAATATAGAAGATATATACTTAACTATATGTACACATTATTTTCTATATGTATAACCACACACATACGCAGACACGAGAGCAGCGACTGTCCATGGGCACAGCGCCGGGGGGGGCGGGGGGCCAGGGCTCCCTGGCCCAGCCACGAAGCCGCTCATCAACGTCTGATCTCGCCGGCTCGTGGCCACACGGGAGCCGGGGGCAATCACCGCGTGTGGCACGACACAGCGCCGGCATCACCCGCCTCCCCTCTCCCTCCGGGAGCTCGTGAAAAAACTCCCTCAAATTTCTCCGAGGAAAATCTCTCGGATTCACCATTGACCTCCCACCACGCCTGGAGCGGTGGCTTTTCCAGCCCTGATTGCTGGGCTCTAAACAGCTTTTTTCCCCCCTTGCTGTGCCATAACCGTGACCGGCGCGGTGAGCGGGGGAGCAGGGACGGCACCGCAGGCGGTTCGCCTGTCTGGGAGCGCTTGTGCTGGTGCTGAGATTGATCTCCGGGAGGATTTATGGACTTTGGGGGAGAGAGAGGAGCGAGCAGAGGGAGGAGAGGAGCCGCGCGGCAGCACCAGTCACCGGAACGAAGCCACCCGATAACTGCGGGCAGCACGCCGGAGCGAGACCCGAACGCTGAGGACCCGCGCCAGATCCCAGCGGCTGCACCGCGGCCGGCAGCGGGCAGGATGCGAGTCGCTGCCGCGGCACTGGACCCCTGGCAGGCTGCCCAAAGGCTTCGGGTCGCATCCTGCCCTTGCAACCGGCAGCACCGGGCAGGACGATGCTGGGGGGGAGCCGAGGGGCTGGCGGTGATGCCGGGAGGCTGCCGTTCCGTCCCCTGCTTCCCCGGCACCGGCAGGCGCACGGCCGGCCTCCGAGTCGTGATGGCAACTTGGCTGCTGCCGCAGAGCCCGTGTAGGAGCGCGGCGTATTTTTAACACGAGTCCCTACCAAAATAGAGGCTGTCGGGAACAGGGAAACAGACGGCAGCGGGGAGGCGGGAGGTGGCCGGGCGCTGCCGAACTGCACCGGCTCCTGCTAACGCAGCCCGGAGCCGGGGGCTGCCCGGGGACCCCCAGCCCGGCACCGCGCTGCCGGGACGGGCCCTGCCCGGGACGCCGGCGGAGGGGCGCAGCAGCCGGCGGCGATGCTCGGCTCATGGCAGCCCCGTGCACCCAGGGCCCAGGACGGACTTAGGGACACGCCAGCCTGGCTCAGCCCGTGGGGAGCTGCTCTCTGCTGCACCCCGACACTGCAGGGCCACAGCTTTTGGGGTCACCGTGTCCCAACACCGTGCATCTGCAGCATCTGGTGCCACCACATCTCAGCATTTGGGGTCACCACGTCCGGACACCGTATCTGCAGTATTTAGGGTGAACATGTCCCAACACTGTGAATCTGCGTCCCCACATCCCAAATGCTACAGCCTTTGGGGTCACCGTGTCCCAACACCGTGCATCCGCAGCCTTTGGGGTCCCCACATCCCAACACCGTGCATCCGCAGCCTTTGGGGTCCCCACATCCCAAATGCTACAGCCTTTGGGGTCCCCGTGTCCCAACACCATGCATCCGCAGCCTTTGGGGTCCCCGCATCCCAACACTGTGCATCCACCAGCATTTGGGGTCCCCGCATCCCAACACTGTGCATCCACAGCCTTTGGGGTCCCCACTTCCCAACACTGCGCATCCGCATCCCCCGCCGGCGGGGATGCTCTGCCCCACAGCCAAGCAGCAGCGCCCGGAGACCCGAGCAGACCCCCGCATTCCCGGGATGTGCCCCCACGGGGAGAAGGGGCTCCCCGATGGTGCCGCCCCGGTGCCTCCTGCAGCGGGACAAGCCAGGCTGCTGTGACGCTGTCCCCGCTCAGCTCAGCCGTGACGGCGGGGACCCGGGCTGGGGACCGAGAGGCCTCGCTGCCTGCGCAGCATCCTCTCTGCCACGAGCAGCACCCCCGGCACAGCCGGCTGCTCCCGTGGGGACTGACCCCAGCTCCGGTGGGGCTGCAACCCCCTCTGCCAGAAGCTGCCTGGGGTGAAAAAATGAGGCAAAACAAAAAAAAAGACCTTAAAAATACCTCTGCTCCCAAAAGCCGAGGCATCATAGGATAACGGGCTGGAAAGGGCTTTGGGAGGTCGCTCGTCCAACACGGGGTGGGCTGGGGGCACGGACTGGAGCGGGCACAACTTCGGGGGGCTGCAGCCGTGCCCTGCGACTCGGGCAGAACCTCCTTTTCCCCTCCTTTTTCCCCAAAAGCAGACTATGCTCCCACTTGGCACCTGGGGCTGCACGGCTCCTCGCGGCACCCCCTCCCCGCGGGCTGCCGGACACAGGCAGCCCCTTCCCGCGGCGGCGGCCGGTCTCGCCTCCTCGCCCCCCGCTGCCGAGGCGGCGGTGAGTTACGGCCGCTCCCGGGGAGACACTCGCAGCCCATATACGCCGATATACATCAGCCTCCTCGCAGGCGCACGCAGATAAATGCCGTATCTCCAGCCCCACCTCATAAATACGCAGCTCCGCTGACTCCTCTGCGAGATTTAGGGGCACCCAACCCCCGGGGCCAGGCGGCCCCCCCCAGCAGTGCCGGGGGTGCAGCACGGCCCCCCTCGCCCCTCGGGGCACGCTCTCCCCCGGGGCCGGATCCTGCTAACGCTGCCACCGGCCCCCGCACCGAGAAGGCGTCAGGCTGCAGAGTCTCACCGGGAAAGAGGAACCCGGGATTAAATCAGCGCCTCTCTATTTGCACATATTTATAGCACTCAAACGTATATATTTTAGCTGGAAAGACAGGATGAGGCTCCCTTGAGAGCATCCCTGAAGTCACATTTACAAGGGACTGTCTTCTCTTTATGATGCTCATTTGCATTTGATATATAAAAAAAAGGAAGGCATTGATAAAATGCAGATATTTATCATATTTCTGGCTCTAAGCGATGGGTGACGGCACCGCGCGGAGCGGGCAGAGGAGGGGCCGGGGAGCACCGACCAAGCACCGCGCCGGCCGCCGCAGTGCTGCTCCGCTCGGGAGCACCGAGAGCGGCTCCCGGGAACGGCATCAGCTGGAAGACCAAGAAAAAGTAGGAAAAATAAAAGAGTGCGTGTGAGCCCAGGGGGTAAAACCCCTCCCAGCCCTGAAGCCCACGCCGGGCTCGCTGCCACCAGCCACCTCTGCCCCGCAGCTCGCCGCGCCGTGGCCCCACCGCTGCCTCCCAGCATCCGCCCGCGTTATTTTATACGACACAATTACTTCGGTGATTAAACAATTAGCCGAGGAGCAAGCTCCCGGTGGGGCGCAGCACAGGAGCCCCCCCGGCAGGTCCCCGCCCGCCAAGCGAGCCAAGGGAGCGCGGGAGGATGCGCGCGGGGAGGACGAAGCGCTGGGGGGGGGGACAAAGCGAGCTGCCGTGGGGGGAGGAAGGTGCCTTCCCTCCCCTGCAAGGGCTTCCCCCACACTGAGATCCCCCACGCTGGGACCCCCCTCCACTGGGCCCCCCCGCTCTGTCGGGGGTCTGCACCAGCGCTTGCAGTGGGTGCCCCAGGGTGGGCACTGAGCCGGGGGGGCTGGGAGGGGTGGGAGCCCTCTGCTCCCTGGGACACCAGCGCTGCGGCAGAGCTAATGCTGGATGGGGAGCAGGGGGGAGCCAAGAGGCCACCCCAAAATCCAGCTGCTGGGAGTGGGCAGAGGCTGGGAGGAGGGCTGGAGGCTGGGGGGTGCTCCGGAAGCCCCGTGGGGGATGATGGCCCTGGAGTGCCACAGAGCAGGACCACGGAGCAGGGACCCCACGGAGCAGGACCAGGGAGCAGGGACCCCACGGAGCAGGGACCCCACGGAGCAGGACCATGGAGCAGGGACCCCTCGGAGCAGGACCACAGAGCAGGAACCCCATGGAGCAGGACCATGGAACCATACCATGGATCAGGGACGCCCACGAAGCAGGACCAGGGAGCAGGGACCCCTCGGAGCAGGACCACAGAGCAGGAACCCCACGGAGCAGGACCATGGAACCATACCATGGATCAGGGACCCCCACGAAGCAGGACCAGGGAGCAGGGACCCCCCAGAGCAGGACCAGGGAGCAGGGACTCCACGGAGCAGGACCAGGGAGCAGGACTCAGCCAGACGCAGGCTCCACTGTCGTGGGGCTGGGGACCCCCTGGAGTGCCGATGCTTGGAGGTGGGGGACAACCCAGCTGCCCTGCCCATAAGCTCAGCTTGGTGCACGCGGGGTCCCCCCAGCAGGACCCCCTCTCCTCCCCTCTCCTCTCACCCCCGTTTCGCCCTCCTGGTGCAGCCGGCAGCTCACCGCAGCGACCCCCCACCGAAACCCGAGGTCTGGGAAGCCACGGAGCCCCCCAGCCGCCTGACCTTTCATTAGCTCCTTCACTGAATAATTGATCAGGGCTGCGCGGGGCTCATTAGAGGGAGAGCTGCTTCAATAACCAAGTTTGCCTTACTCAGGGTAAAAGTTTAATTTTCCAGCGCCGCGAGCTGGGAGAGGTGCCAGCCCCCCCGCCCCGCTCCCCGGCAGCTCCCGCGGGCTCGGCACACCGGTGCGTGCCGGCAGCTCCCCCGCAGCTTTCCCGAGAGCCGCGGGGGCGGCCGGGGATGCGGGTGGGATCCCAAAACCGCCCGTCTCTGCCGTCCACCGGGCTGGTGTGCCGCGGCGGTGCACGGCGTGCCGGCCCTGCCGCCGAGGGGCTTCACCCAACCGGGCACCCACCGTCCCTGCAGCGGCGGGCACGGCCGTCTGCCCGCACCACCCTGGCACGGTGTGCCCGGGCAGCCGGGAAAGGTTGCAGGAGGGGCTGAGAGGCTGGGAAGTTATTCAAATTACCAGCATGATCAACGCTCCGATTAACAGATGAAAGGGAAAACAACAGCAGGCAGGGCGATAGCATCAGGTGCTGGCCCCCAGCGAGGAGAGCCGGGGAATCCAGCGCCATTCCCACCCCATCCCTCCCCTCGCCGGCTCCCACCCTGCCGCTGCCGCCAGGTTTCCACTCCGGCGACGGCTCCAGCCCTGCCCTGCCTGCCCGGCCCTGCCTGCGCGGCCCTGCCTGCCCTGCCTGCACACCCCTGCCTGCACGGCCCTGCCTGCTCTGCCTGCACAGCCCTGCCTCCACAGCCCTGCGTGCCCTGTCTGCACACCCCTGCCTGCGCAGCCCTGCCTGCGCAGCCCTGCCTGCACAGCCCTGCCTGCACAGCCCTGCCTGCCCTGTCTGCACAGCCCTGCCTGCACGGCCCTGCCTGCATAGTCCTGCCTGCACAGTCCTGCCCTGCCTGCACAGCCCTGCCTGCGCAGCCCTGCCCTGCCTGCACAGCCCTCCTGCACTCAGGGCCACCCCGAAACCTCCATCCCCGGTGCCCGCAGGCCCCAGGGGAAGGGGCCACCCCGACCGCCCCGGGGCTGCACCCGCAGGACGCCGGGCTCTTGCTTCAGGGTTTGCCACCGGCCGGAGCAACTGGGAGCGAATCACCCCCGGTGCCAGGCTGAGGAGGGATGGGGCTGATGCACCGAACTTGCCGGCGTCGGCCGCGCCAGCTCCCGGCTCTGCCGTCAGGATGAAGGGAGGAATCCAGCCGAGGCCCAGGAATACCCACGCTGGCAGATGTGGGGGGTCTGCGGCGAGGGAAGACAGAAGGGGCATCTTCCATGCTAATTGGCACGTTACCTGCCTTTTTAGCCTGTAATTAATGCATACAGCTTGATTAGAGACCTCAGCTGGGGAAGGTCTCCCCCAGAAGAGCCGGGGAGGGAGAGCAGGAGCTGCGTGCTCCCCAGTGCTAAGGGAAGGGAGCGGGACGGGTGGCCCCAGCACCCAAGAAGCATCTCCAGCAGCACCGATAGCCCAGCTTGGCACGCCGCGGCTCTGGGACATGCCACATGGGACAATCCTGTGCAATGCAGGATGGTCCTGTGCAATGCAGGACGCTCCTGTGCAACTCAGGACGCTCCTGTGCAACGCAGGATGATTTAGTGCAACGCAGGACGGTCCTGTGCAACGCAGGATGCTCCTGTGCAATGCAGGATGATTTAGGGCAATGCAGGATGCTCCTGTGCAACATGGGACGCTCCTGTGCAATGCAGGATGATTTAGTGCAATGCAGGATGCTCCTGTGCAATGCAGGATGCTCCTGTGCAACATGGGACACTCCTGTGCAATGCAGGATGCTCCTGTGCAATGCAGAATGATTTAGTGCAATGCAGGATGCTCCTGTGCAACATGGGACGCTCCTGTGCAACTCAGGACGGTCCTGTGCAACTCAGGACAGTCCTGTGCAACTCAGGATGCTCCTGTGCAATGCAGGATGATTTAGTGCAATGCAGGATGCTCCTGTGCAATGCAGGATGCTCCTGTGCAACATGGGACACTCCTGTGCAATGCAGGATGCTCCTGTGCAATGCAGAATGATTTAGTGCAATGCAGGATGCTCCTGTGCAACATGGGATGCTCCTGTGCAATGCAGGATGGTCCTGTGCAACTCAGGACAGTCCTGTGCAACTCAGGATGCTCCTGTGCAATGCAGGATGATTTAGTGCAATGCAGGATGGTCCTGTGCAACGCAGGATGCTCCTGTGCAACTCAGGATGGTCCTGTGCAGTGCAGGATGCTCCTGTGCGATGCAGGACACCCCAGGAGATGCAGAGGCTGCTGCGAAGGGGTGCAGCCGCCTCCCCCGGAGGGCCGCAGCTGCCCCCGGGCACACCGGCCCCATGGCCCCAGACACCCCAAAACCTTCGTTCCAGGGCGGGGCCCCGGCGCCGCGCCGCAGGAGGCGTTGAGTCGCCCGCTCGTTATTCCCAGCCCTCTAATTGAGCTGCCTGGCGAAGGGCAGCGCCGAGGTGGCGAAGGAGGTGGCCGGGGTGACTCAGGCCATGGGCGCCCGCTGCACCCTGGCCGCAGCGGGACCCCAATTGCTCCGGGGACCCCCGACGGCTCCGGGGACCCCCGGGGCCACCCCAGGCAGCCGGGGTGGGGGGTTATTCATGACTTGGGGAACTTTTTGGAGCAACATCAGCCCCGGGGAGCGGGCGACAGCCAGTCGGTCTCCACAGCAACGGGGATTAAATATAACTTGCAGCGAGCGCGCTCCCCCCGGAGCCATCCATTTCCAGGCCGCCCCAGCGCCCTCCCCGCCCTCTCCCCTTTAATTTAAAAATTACCCGACTAAGCGGAAAGGCCGAGCCGGAGCCTCCCCAACTCCCCGCGAGTGGCCGGGAACCGCCGCCACCGCAGGGACGGGGGATTTCACTGCCGGTCCCGGGGAGGGGCAGCGGGAGCCCGTTCATCCCGCCCCGGGAAGGGGATTAATCGCTGCCGGTCCGGGGAGGTCCGGTGGGACCCGGGGTGCACGTCCCCAGCCCGAGCACCGGCCGCGGGCATCCCGCCGGCGAGGAGGAGGATGGGGCACGTCGGGCCGCTGCTGCCAACGCCGGGAACCACGACTGCTCCTTCCCCGCTCCCACGAAATGGCCACTCAACCACTGGGAGCGAAGCAAATCCCACCCGAAACCAGGGACAGCATCTCCGAGCACGCCAGCGGGACCCGGGGACGATGCCGGATCCGCCGGGATGCTGCTCTGCCAGCAGCTCCTCTCGCAGGGAGCGCTCGGAGGAGCCGGCAGGATTCCGTGTATGAAACACGGCCGAACCCAGCAGCAGCCTTTTAAACCAGAAATATTTAAATATATCTAAATTCCTCCTCCCAAGCACGTGGGAGTTTTATCGCTTCTTAAAATTTTAATGTCTCAGTCGCAGGCAAGGGGGAGTCTCGTTTCCCCGTCTTTTGCAGCTGACTTTAAGAATGGTTAATTATAAATAAGACTCTGTGACTATTTATACGCACAAGCACGCGGAGAAGGACAGGTTTAGGACACGCTTCCCACACGGCAGGAGCCAGCCTGGAGCAGGGCTGGGGACGCTCGCGCTCCGGCCGGCCACGGGGACAGGCTGTCCCCAGGCGAGAGCGTCACTCCGGGGAGGTTTGGTCACTGGAGGGTGGTGGTGACCGTCACCGGTGGGACTGGGGGGTCCTCGGCCAGGCTGGCCGTGTCCTACAGACCACGAGGAGCAGGCAGCTGGCGCGAGCGGTCTGCCGGCACCCGGAGCTCAGGCAGCCGGGGACAGGCAGGGATCTGCACCTTTGGGTGCAACGGGGAAGGGTGCGAAGGGGTGCGAAGGGTTTGCTCACCAGAGCGAGCGTGTGACCACGGCATCATTCCTGGTCCGTGCTCCGGGAGCATCACCGGGACCAGGCACGGTCCTTCCCGCTTCCCAAGCCCTCGGCGCTCCCCAGCCCGGGTGCTGGTGGCCTTGGGGGACGGCGGAGGGCAGGTCCGAGGCGAGCGGGCGCTGGCACGTGGGCAGGTAGCCACTCCTGCGCCGCACGCTGGCCTTGCGAGCTTATCCGCTGTTCCCCGGCTCCGGGAACAAAGGGGTGGACAAAGACTTCCCGACTCCATCCCGGCCCCCGCACTCCCCCCCAGGATAAATATTCCTTCGGTGGGAGCAGCAAGAGCTGTTGCTTACGGAAACCTCGGTGGTTTTATCCCCATATAAGATCTATTTATATGCTTATTGAATTTTTCATAACCAAGTTGTGAACGATCGGTGTTCAGGGTCATCCTTTATACACGGTTATTGCCATAGAAACGGGAGCGAGAGAGGAGCCACCCCACATCCTCTCCCATCGAGGGATCCACCAGCGCCGGCAACGCTCTCACCGGCGACGGGCTTCCCCGTCCCGGCACGCTGCCGGGTGACACCCTGGCGCAGGTCACCATCTGCCCGTCCCGCGGCCAGCCTAGAAGGTGGCACCTTCAAACGCCCGGGGTTTGCGATGCTCCTGCCACGCGCTGCTCCGAGGCGAAGCCTTGGCTGAAATACGCACCGCGAGCAGGACGGCTTTAGCGGTGGAACTCTTCAGTTTTTGTAGGACCTACCATAACAACCGCCGTGTGCACGCAGGGACGTGCACCCTCATCCCGCTGCACGCGCAAGTCCCTGGCGCAATGCACCCCGAGCGCCCGCTGGCACCTCCATCAGCGCCGGGTGCAAGAGCCGCTCGCGCTCGGTCCCCACGTGTCCCCAGCTCCAATTAGCGCTCCCCAGCCCAATTAACAGCCCCAGGTCGACCCGTTGGCAGCACCGGCATTCACCTCCCCCGCAGCCCCGTGGGGTGAGGGAGGACCGTGCACCCCAGCGGGGCGAGAACCCCCCATCAAGCCAGGCACCGGCGGGGGCCGGATCCTGCTCACCTGCGAGCAGGAAGGTGATGAGGCAGGTTTCCTTTGGCATGAAGAGCTTCAGCCGGGAGCCGCTGAAGACGTACTCCACCACCGCCTCCGAGCGGCCGGCGCGCTGCAGGAAGGGCAGGAACTGCTTCGCCTTCTGGGTGTCCTGGAGGGGGGAAACGGGGGGTCAGGGTGGGGGTGCGGCGTGCCAGGGGCACCGACTGCTCCCCTCGGTGTGTGGGGACCCGCCAGCACCCCAACGTCCCTCACGGTGGGGACAGCGGCCGCTCCTCGCCGCGGGCTCGGTGCCCGGATCGGCCTCGCCTGCCCCGTGCCAGCCGGGGAGGGGTGCGGGGTGGGGGCAGGGGTCCGGCTTCTCCCGGGGGATGGACCGCGCACCCCTCGCCCGCACCCACGTCCCGGGGACGCGGGCCCCGACGCTCCCCCCGACTGGAGATGGCTACCTGGGTGCAGGCAGGAGCAGGCAGGAGCAGGTAGGAGCAGGCAGGAGCAGGCAGGCTGGGTCCTGCCCCATCCCTCCCTCCCATAACGGAGCAGCCCGTGACTCCCGGGAAACCCCCCCTCCGCGCGCCACCTGCTCCCGTCCCAGCAGCAAGCCTCTGCGTATAAATTCAGGCACGTTCATTAATAAAAACTTAATGAGCTGCCAAGCAGCTCAGGAGGCCAGGGCTGGCGGGGGGGTGTCGGGGTCCCCCGGCGCAGAGCACTGCGAGCATCCCCGGGTGCCAGCGGCACCACCGCGAGCATTGCCGTCGCTGCAAGGGGCCAGCGCAGCACCCATGCGCCTACAGACCCGACGCCAAGCGCCAGCCTGGTGCTGGCTGAAACCCCGCCGCACGGCACGGCCGCAGCCGGGGAACCGCAGACCTGCCGAGCTTCGGCGCGGCAGCTTTGGCCGGCACCTCCGCGTGCCCGTCCCGGGGACGAGAGGCTCCGCATCGCAAGCTCCCAACTTATTTACCCAAGGAAGAAAGGCAAAAAAAAAAAAAGCAGCTCCCCAAATAAAAGGCAGCCAGGTGGCTCTTTATCTCGCTCCGGCCTTAATTTAGAAAAACGGGCTGCGGAGGAGAGAAGGGAGCGCGCCACAGCCGAAACCCGGCGCCTCCGGGTAGGACCGGGAGCCGGCTCTCCCCGGCAGGGACGGAGGCAGGAGCTGCTCCACGGCCGGGGCGGTGGGGCCGGAGCGGGGCTTCGTGACTTTTATTAAGCTGAATGCCAGCCGCCGGCGTCGGAAAGGCAGAGGCGTGGGGAGGGAAGGGGCTCGGCCGGGGAAGGCAGGCGAGCGGAGGCGGCTGAAAATCTCCGGAGCAGAGGCTGGGAGCCAGGGCGGAAGGGGGAAGGCGCTGGCATCTGCTGGCAGAGGAGACGGAGCTGCTTCCAGAGCAGGCTCTAAGATGGCAGCGGCGGAAGAGGCAAATCTCCGTGCCCCGACGGGGACGGGGGAGCCGCGGCACGAGGACCGGGAGCCGAAGGAGCAGGAGCCGCGTGGCTCTGCCCGCAGCTCTGCCCGTGGCTCTGCCCGTGGCTCTGCCCGCGGCTCCGGCAGGTATCGGTGCTGGCAGCACGAGCAGCTCGCAGATCGGCAGGAGCAAGGGGGCCGGTGTTTGTGTGCATCTCCATTTTAATCCGCTCCGGTGCAGCGGGCGGCTGCTTGCTTCCTCACGCGTGCGGCCCGAAGCCACCGGCTGCGTGGAGCCGGTCCGTGCCGCGGCGGTGGTCCCGGGTGCTGCCGGTCTGCAACCTGGAGCCGCTCCGTGCATCGAGCGGGCGCAGATCTCAGCGGTCCCCACGTGCCAGAGCTGCCGTCCTCCAGCTTCGGCACAGGAAAGGACACCGTCATCTGCCAGGCCGGTGCTTCAGCCGCCTTCCTCCCACGGCCCCGGCCACGCGCCGACGCTCGAGCAGCACCTTCGCGCTGAGTCCCAGCTCCCTTCGCTGCCGGCACCCGCCCTGTCCAGCCGCGAGGGGCTCCCAGGGAAACCCACCCCCCAGCAGCCCGGCCGGGCAGGGCTGGCAGATGAAGACCCCCGAAATCCCGCTGCATCGCTGCCCGCCGCGCTCGGTACCGGATCGCTCGCCGCCACGTGCGCTCCGTGCACAAAACACGCCCGGGGAGGTTTTTTTAGCAGATGTGCAGTCAAGAAGTTAATACAACACATGTAAGTGCAATCTGCACGCAAAGCAAAACCACATTACCCGACGTTAACCACTCAGGTCTAACATATGCAAATCTAAAATGGGAGCCACTAATGAAGGCTACTAATTAGCAGTAATCATTATACAGTCACGATTTGATTAGCTTAAGGAAAAAAAAGAGCTGCACGAGGAGCCCACCATGGGGTGGGCTTTCCTGCTCTGGCCCAAAAGCGGGTGATCGGGGAACCCCCAACTCCCCGGCCGCCCCGAGCGGGTGGTGGAGGCAGCGAGGAAGAGCTCGGTGCCGAAGACCAGCCCCGTGAGCCGGCTGCCGTCAGCATCGAAAGGAGGCGGCGGCGTTCGAACGTGCTGGAGAATGACCTTAAAAATCCACTGGGATTTGCACAACACAAAGCAGCTCTTCCGCAAGAGGGGCAGAGACGTGCCAGCGCCCGTCGGTGCCGTGGAATAATAAGTGGAGAGGGGCAATTCCTGCACGGCGAGGCAGCCCGGCACGGGGGGGACAGACTGCCACGCGGTCCCCGACGTCCCTGTTAGGGCAGGTTTATCTGGGGCTTTGGGCATTAAGGCGGAGGGGAGCTGCTGGGAGGGTGCTCCGGGTTGCTTCGTGCCTTTCTTGCCCCCTTGCCTGCCAAAGCGTCCTTGCTCCCCGGCACGGATGATGCCGCCCCGGCCACGCAGGTGGGGGCACAGGTCTCCTGCTCGCCATGGGCACCAGGAAAAGCTGGACATGATGTAGGGGCTGGGGGTTTGACCCCTTGGTCCCCTTGGACCCTCCCCAAAATGGGGCTGCGCCGGCCTCCGCCCGACGGCTCCCCCCGGCACGGCCTCGCAGCCACCACCGGGGCTGACCCAGACCCCACCAAGGGTGTTCGGCGGCCGCCCCGCGGTGCACGGCAAGGGGACGGTGCCCACCGAAACAGAGACCGCGGGAGCAGGGAGAGGTCGGGCTCAGACCCTGGGCTGCAGCGTTTAACGCTGGGGATATGGGATCCCCAAGTGCATCCTTCACCCCCACCGAGGCGCTTCCCCTCCTGCCGTCCCCGCCGACCGGAGCAGTGGGACGCACGGCAGCACCGACGCTCACCGCGTGCATCCCACGCCTGCCGCCATGGGGCCGGTCCCGTCCCTGTCCCCGTCCCCATGCAGGACCTCGTGGCTGCTTCGCGGCAGCGGAAACTCCTGCATCTCCTCCCAGCAGCAGCGAGCGCCGCGCTGCAGCCGCATCCCCAGCCCTGCCGGTTGGGCTCCCCTGCGATGGCACATGCCCGGCATCGGGCCAGGGGCTGCGGTGCTGAGCAGCCGGCGGGACGGGGAAGGAGCAGGGTGAGCAGATGCTGGCAGAGGCTGTGCCAACACCGGGAGTGAATTTTGGGAGCGCTCGGGGCGGCTCTGGCTCCCCGGCACAGGTCTGAGCTGCCGTGCCAGCCCGGCACACGGGTGCGTGACGACACGGCGGGTGGCCTTAGGGACGGGTGGCAGCTGGTGCAGAGAGCGCGCAGCCGCCCCGGTAAGCCGGCGCTGCCGCCGCATCCAGCCTTTGGCTTTGTGCTGCAGGACACGCGCAGACGTCCTTCACCGCCGGGGCCGGCTCCTGCTCCAGGGCTCTGCGGTGGGAGGAACGAGCCGAGCATCCCGCGCTGCCATCCCCAGCTCCGGCAGGGACCCAGCGGGTGCCTTGGCGACAGCCGGACACGGGAGCTGCGGTTCGGAGGGGACAGAGACGAGGAGCTCTCCAGGGCCGGCGACCCCACGCTCCTCCTGCTCGGCACGGGACAGTGAAGCCCCAACCACCTGGGAGCCCCTGCGACGGGCAAACAGCCCCAGCCCGCACCGATCCTGTGCAGGAGCCGGCCCGGCAGCCCCCGGAGGGGCCAGGGCACCGGGAGCGCGGCAGAGCACCGGCTCTGCGGTGGGTGCGTGCAGGAGCGGGTCCCGGGTGGGGATGCTCCCAGCCCGCCCGGTGCATCCCGTCAAGGGGACGTCGTCGGACGTGCCTGCACAGGGACACGGTGACAGGGGCTCCCGGACCTGCCGGACGCGGGGGAGCGCAGGCCGGCGGCTGGGGGGCATCACCGGATAAATTCAGACGGGGAAGGGAAGCGGGGGATCTCCGCCGTGCTGGCATCTCCCATTCCCCATCCCGGCTGCGCTCGGCTCCCACCTTCAGCGCTGCCCAGGGCCGGGCAGGATTTGTCCCTGCCGCCGCGCTGGCAGCTCAGGCTCCTTTCACTGTCCCTGGGGAGAAGGAGGCACTTCCAGGGCACGGCCCACCCGCCCCACTTTGTGCATCCACCTCGGGGGTGCAAACCCCCGGCACCCCCATCCCACGCCTTTTTGGGGCTCCCTCCTTTGCCACAGACTGGGGCGTCCCTCCGGGGCGCTGCCAGCTCTGCCTGCTCCACTCCCTGCCCGCACCTCCCGCCCAGGTGGTATCACCCCCATTACTATTATTTTAACATTTCCAGCATTTAATTAGCTGGGAATTGAAGGAAAATTATGCATAAATACAGCGAGGAAAAAAACATCGTCCTAACTCCACTTTTATGTGAAGCTCTGCCAATTATGCAAAATTATTCAAGGACTTTTCACAAGGACAGGAGCTTTCCGGCGGCCGGGCTGCCGCGCGCTTGCCTGCGCTCTTGTGCCGGAGCGCACGCTAATGGGAGAAGCGAGCTAGCGTGGATTTGTATTGCTGCTGCTCTTTGCTTTTTCTCTATTTTGGGGGGGGGATTTTTCTTGCCTGCAGCGTCGCGGGTCCAGAGGAGGGATGCTGCAGGCAGGCAGGGAATGCCTGCCTGCGGGCAGAGCGGGGACGGGACCGGGGAGGACTTGGGGTGTTGGAGAGGAGCAGGATGCTCCTGGGACACCAGGGCAGCCACCGTCGGATGGCTTGAACCTGGGAAGGGACATTTCCCAGCACGAGCCGGGGTGGGAGGACAGGAGGCTGCGCTGGAGCTGGGAAAACTGGGCTGAATCCCATGTTTGAGCTAATTCCTCAGCTTTTGCGTCCTGGCCGCCGAGCCTGCCGGGATGCTCAGGGATGGGGAGGCAGGGTAAGGCAGAGCTGGGCACCGGCAGCTCGACTGGGTGGGGACAGAGATGACGACCCAGGGACAAGGACACAGTGATGGTGCCATGCCGGTGGACAGCCCAGGTTGACATCCATGGGCGAGGGATGCGCTGAAGCCACCCCACGGGATGCACCGGCATGGGTCAGGGTCAGGTGGCACCAAGGGTCCTGTGCCCGCCCTGTCACCATGACCTGAAAGGCGAAACAGCCCAAAAGCCCGTGTTTTCCCAACACCATTTCCCCACGGAGTCCCGTGGCAAGGGGAGATGCCGCGCCGGGGAAGGGCAGTGGGCACGGCCGGGCAGAACCGCAGGAGCATCGGTGTGGAAGAGCCTGGGGACAGGGACATCTCCAGCGGCCGAGGGACCCAGAGCAATGCCATGGAGCCACTCCGCCACTAGCGCCGTGCCTGCACCGGTGCCCCTGTGCCCCAGCGAAACAGCTCAGCAGCAATGCCGCCTGCTCTCTGCCGAGCAAACCGGCGCCGCGGCTGGGAGCGCGCAGGGGGACCGAGCCCTCCCCCTCGGATGCTGCCCGGGTGCGGAGCGGGAGAGCCGCCATTCCTCCTCCTGCCGTTCCTCGGCCCCAGCCGAAACTGCTGCAGGGGTCGCATGCAACGGCGCAGCACCGGTCCTGGACACCCCGCCGTGGCAGCCGGGGCCGCCGCGCCTCGACAAGCACCCACGTCCCTGGGGGCCGGGGCTGAGCGCTGCTGCTGCACGCATTGCACCACGCGGGTTTGGCAGCGGCACGGGGGCTGCGGGGCCACGGCTGGGACGGAACGGCTGGTGACTGCCATGCCGCGCACAGCCACCTCTGCCCCACGGCTCACTGTCCCTGCATGGCCGGCAGCTCCTGCCATCGGGGTCACCAGCACCCCAACACATCGCCTTCCCCCCCGAGCCCTGCCTGGCTCGTGCCTCCCATCCCGGCGCAGCACCGGAGAGGCTCCAGTTTGGTGCCGGGGAGCTGGGACCGACGGCCGGGAGGGAGAGCAGCGCCCGGGGAATCGCGATGCACACCCTCCCACCGCCCCGAGCCCCGCGGGGCCCCGGGCACGGGTGCTCGCCGAGCCCGGCGCGTGCCCGGGCAGCGGGAGGAGCGCGCCGACGCTAATTCACGCTGAATTATATTGGCAGTGGTAAAGCACCCGCTGTCAGTTCGGCGCGCGCCCGCATCCATCACGCCGCACAACTGCTGACACGCCGCTAACTAAGGCCGGGATCAATTTACAGAAAACTATTAAAGATTAAAAAAGATTAACAAATCTTCATAAAAGCCGTGATGTATTAGCCTAATTTTGTTTGCAGGGGCCCTCCCCCTCCCATCCAGCTCCAACCCTTTTGCTTGCTGCCCTGATTGAGTTACGGGGGCTCCTAACGATCCCGGCAGCAGCACGGCCCCGGCGCGGGAACCCTGCCGGGCCAGGGGCCGGGGGGCTCGGAGCAGGGACGTCCCCGCATCCCACCACCGCCGGCTTGTCTCACTCTTTGCGGGCAATCGCAGCAGCGTGTGTTTTTTAGAAGCCTAAAAGGCAGCCGAGCCCCGGGGAGCCGGCAGCTCTGCCGCGGGGGTGTCCCCAGCCCCCTTCATCGTGCCCTGTCCGGCAGGGACCCCCCAAGGGTTTGCCTGGGGAGGATGAGACGTCTCCATCTCACGAGCAGCAGACACCGCTGCAGACCCCCACAATTAAAAGCAGGGTGGGAAGCTTGTGCGGGCAGGAATTGGGGTGCCCAGGACAGCGCTCCGTCCCCCGAGGACACGAAAGACCTTCTCGAGAGCCGGGGCATCAAACCCCGGATGGACGCACGGACGCAGCTCCTGTCTGCTGGTTTATGAACGTATCCGGCACGGCCGCGGGAGCCCCGCGCTGCAAAACCCTGCGGCACCGCAGGGTCACCTTTGTCACCGGAGCTCGGGGCGATGCCAGCACGAGGCACGCGGTGAGACCTCCCCCGCCCCCCGGAGAAGAGAAACCCCAGGAGGAATCTCATTTCACCCTTTCGGGGTGCGCCGGGGGTGACAAACAGCTTCTGCAGTGGCTCTTGGGGGGCCACCAGCCCCGGCGGAGGAGGAGGATGGGCTGCGTGCTCCCTCACGCCATCCCCAGCTGGGTGTCCTGGCTGCTCCGGCAGACCCCGGCAAAGCCGGCGGGCAGGCGCTGTGCCTGCAGAATTCCCACGCGTCCCACATGCAACGAGCGGGACCACGGGCCGTGCAGGAACGCCGGCACCCGGCACCTCTCCAGCTCTGCTCCACGCACCCCATCCCGGCAAACAACCCCACACGTGGCACAGCCGGCGCAGCCGCTCCCCGCGCCGCACGCCGGAAGGTCCTTACCCCGGAGATGTCGGCCACCCGGTGAATCGGCACCTCCTTCTTGCTGTGCAGCCCTTTGCCGTTCTTGATAGCCCTGCAAAAGAGAGGGGGCACGAGCCGTCAGCGCCCGCCGCGGCGGCTGGAAGGGCTGGCATTGCCCCCCGCACCCACCCGGGGAGAGACCGGCCGGCTCGTTAGCCTGCTAATCCCAATTACCGGCCTTCGGCAGCTCACCTGAGCTCAGCACATACCTGATCAGAGGGACCACCCGTCCCCGTCACCAAATTAAATTGCTTTGCTCCCCACACAAAGGGAGGGATCAACAGGAAGGCGAGGGCCCCGGCAAGACGCAAAATTAATACCTGTTTCTTTCAGCGCTTCATCACATGAAGCATTTTAAATGCAAAATACGCGGTGAACGCTCCAATTCTAATGGAAATAAGTTCCTCCCAGGTTAAAATAATAGAGACGATAAGGAGCCTGAATGAAGCAATACCACTTCACGGCTGAAAAATGTGCCGGTGCCCCAGACCTGATGCCGGACCTGGTTCTGCAGCACAGCGCCGAGCCACCTCGGATGCCGGCTGCCGTGCCGGCTCTGCCTGGGGAGGAGGGTGCAGCACCGGGTCGGGATCAACCTCCGGACCCGGCCATGGACGGGATTAGGGACACCGCTCTCCAGCAGAGCCGCGGCCGTCGGCTTGGGACCGAGCACCACGGCCCCAGAGCAGAGCCCGGGACCGCGGCGCTGCCGGTCCTCACCCCCCGGCTCCCGGGGAGCACCCGCAGCCGAGCGGCACGGGCAGAGTCGGGGTGCGCGCTGCCCCGGCGCCGGGCTTGTCGCCTCGGTGGTGGACGGCGAGGGCAGCTGCACCGGCGACCCAGCAGCAGATTGATTTGGTTTTCATGCAGTTCACGGCCGGGCTGGCTTCTTGCCGGGCGCGGGAGGGAGCGGAGGCAGCGCTGCCCTCGGCCGAGCTGCCTGCGGGTGAAAGGGCAGCAGACATTCATTAGAGCTCCTTCCCTTGACAGGTTTGTCCTTTCCAGCTTCCAAAGGCCAAACTTATTTGCCAGGTGTTACCGGCGCAGAGCAGAAGCGAGCGGGGAGCTGCTGCCCGCTGCCGCCCTGCCCGCGCCGCGCCGAGGGTGAGCACGCTTGGCACAGCCGGGGCGAGCTCCCGAGGCTGCTCGTGAGCCCCCTGCTCGGCGTCTTTTGGGCTGGGGCTGTTTTTTAGTCCACCAGCAGCAGGGTGGCGAATCCAGCAGCCCAAGCGGGGCTGGAAACCAGGTCCCTGCCCCACATCTCCCAGAGGATGCTGCGGCCCCGGCCCGGGCTTGCCAGCGCCCGCAGCCGGGCCAGGTGGAGACTTCGGCTCATCCCAAAGGATGCCCGGAGCCGGGGACTTCGCCAGCAAAGCCAGCCCTGCTTTATCAGCGCTGGTCCCCTGTCCCCCAGTGCTGCAGGACGTCCCTCTGCAACGGGAGGGCAGGCGGCAGGAGTTCAACCTCCTTTCACCACCTTTCGTCCCCACGCTACAAGACGCTCCTGTAATTCAAGCGACAAGCTGCTGCGCCCCGCGGTCCCCCCGATTCACCCCTTCCCCACGGGCACAGCCCGGGCTGCCGGTCCTCGGGCTCCTGCAGCAGGCTGGAAATGAAAGCTCCTCATTTTTCAAGCCTACCTAATAGCTGCTCCCAGGCAGGAGACACGAATTTGTTCAGAGTGGACCGTGATAATAATAAAAATACAAGGGGAAAAATTCAAAGCCCCTGCCGAGGCTTTGTACAGCAATCAATTTGCTGAGCTGGATCATTGGAGGAGCTGTCTGGAAGAAGCCAACCTGTTAAATCAGCAAAAGGATTTCTCCTTTCTCCCTCGCCCTCCTTTGAGACGCCCCTCCCCGCTCAGCGCTGCACCCAGGGATAAGTGGCTTGGCAAGAAATAGCTTTTTTTTCAGGAAAGCAGCTCTTCCCCCAGGTTAAGAAGAAAGACAAAGTTAAACAAGTGCCATAACACCCGGCAGGCTGGAAACCAGAGCAAGGGCAGCCAGGGATGCACGTCCTTGCGCCGCGTCGGCGCAGGGATGCGGGCGGTGTGACGGTCCCCGCCGGGACGAGGTCACTCCATGCATGAGCTCCGTGTCCCCGCAGCCACCCCGCCAGCTCCAGAGCCTCTCCTCCCTGCCGCAGGTTTGCCAGGGCGGCAGGGAAGGGCAGCTTGCCCTGCCGGGCTGGGGCAGGCAGGGACGCTGGCAGAGCCCAGGGCTGAAGCAGGCAGCCCTGCCCGCAGCGCGGCGTCGGCGCGTGGTCCGGGAGCAGAAAGCAAGGCTGGTGGGATGGGAAAACCGATCCCCTCCTTGCTAAATACCCCGCGGAGGGGCCAAGCAGGCAACGGCAGCTCAGTCCGAGCAGATCCGACTCCGGCCTTTGCTGAAGAGCTGGGAAGGTTAAAGGATTTTGCAAACCCAAGCAGCGACCATCCAAACTGCTCAAAGCCCACCTCCCCGGGGAGCTCCGGGCCCTGCACCCCGGTCTCACCCCGAACCTCCCGTTCCCCTGGGGAGCTTGCTTCTGCCCCCGGCATCGCCCCGGAGCCGCCAGCTCCTCTGCCCGGTGGGAGGCAGCCACCGAACCGGTGGCCACGGCTAATGGCATGGCTGAGCCGCCTCCGCCACCGGCACGACCCCCTCCACCGCGGGCAAGGGCAGCAGCGCGCGGGGCCGAACCGCAGCCCCTTCCCTGGGAGTGAGCGGGACATCCGAGCGTCCCCATGTTCGGGACATCCGAGCATCCCGATATTTGGCACATCCGAGCTCGGATCTGCCCCGCACCCAGAGCGTGGCTGCAGGCTCCATCCGCCACATCCAACCCCGGGTATCCCAGTGCCCAGCTGGAGGATCGCCCGCGCCGGAGCGCTCTGAGATGCTGATTTAATGCCAGGCACATCCGCTTTCTAAAAGGCACATCTAAAAGGCACATCTAAAAGGCACATCTAAAAGGCACATCTAAAAGGCACATCGCTCGGCAATGAGGCCCCAAGCAATCTGCCGGCCGCCGATCCCACGCCGCACGGGGTAGAGGGGGGAAAGGGAGTGCGAGAGCCCATTTATCAACCTTCCCCCTCAAAAGCGAGAGCCTTGCAGTAAAACTGAGCACAGTCTTGCACAGCGGGCTGGCAGAAACCACGCCGCAACCCCCTCAAAGCTGCTCTCCCCTGCTGTCGGCACAGCGCCGTCAGCTGCTGCCAAACTTGCTGCCGAGGAGGAGCTGAAATCCCACCGCCCCGCTGGGCCCAGCCGTGCCACCGCCCCCGGAGCAGCCGGAGCCGCGCCAGCGCCCGCGGGGGCACGGGAGCAGCGCCGGGGGGGGACCGCAGGGTGGGTGACAGCTCAGCCGGAGGGGAGCAGCACCAGGAGAGGAAAGGGGTGCCCTTGCTCATCCCCATGCGACCCTTGGGTAGGACGGGATGCGGACAGATGGGGTGCAGCCCGCTCCGGGCTTCTCCGCGCGGAGCAGCAAGGCTTGGGCACAGCTCTCTGTGCGGGGACGGGGGCAGGGACACAGCCCTGGTGCGGGGGGCACTGGGCTGCAAGGGGGGTTGAACAATGTGGTCACCTCCTGCAGGGAGCTGGACCGAGCACAGCTGGACCGTGCACGCCTGCATCACATGTGCCTGGGCCATGCACGCCTGGACTGTGCACACCTGGACTGTGCACAGCTGGACCATGCACACCTGCACTGTGCACACCTGGACCATGCACATCTGCACTGTGCACGCCTGGACCGTGCACACCTGCACTGTGCACGCTTGGACCGTGCACACCTGCACTGTGCACACCTGGACCATGCACATCTGCACTGTGCACACCTGGACCGTGCACACCTGCACTGTGCACGCTTGGACCGTGCACACCTGCACTGTGCACACCTGGACCGTGCACATCTGCACTGTGCACGCCTGGACCATGCACACCTGCACTGTGCACAGCTGGACTGTGCACACCTGCACCGTGCACAGCTGGACCGTGCATGCCTGGACCATGCATGCCTGGACCGTGCACGCCTGGACCATGCACACCTGGACCGTGCACAGCTGGACCATGCACACCTGCACTGTGCACACCTGGACCATGCACATCTGCACTGTGCACGCCTGGACCGTGCACAGCTGGACTGTGCACGCCTGGACCGTGCATGCCTGGACCGTGCACAGCTGGATGACACGTGCCTGGGCCATGCACCCTGGGCCACGAACGCCTGGACCGTGCATGCCTGGACCACGCACAGCTGGATCACACACACCTGGACTGTGCAACCTTGACCATGCACAGCTGGACCATGCACAGCTGGACTGCGCGCAGCTGGATCACACACACCTGGACTGTGCAACCTTGACCATGCAACCTCGACCATGCACAGCTGGACTGCGCATAGCTGGATCACGCGTGCCTGAGCCATGCACCCTGGACCGTGCACAGCTGGACCACGCAAAGCTGGATCAGACCCGCCTGGCCCGTGGAACCCCAAAGCGCACATCTGGAGCACGCACGCCTGGGCCGTGCACCCCAGGACAGCGACTCGGGAAGACGGGCGCTGCCCGAGGGAGGCAACGCTTCGCGCTTCCCTCCCACCCCAGCGACGCACAAGCACCGGCCGGCTGCGGGCACCGACGCAACCTGCTCGGGTGCGTCCCTGCCCGCACGTGAGGTGCAGGCAGGCAGCAGAGCTGGCAGGGCTGCCCGGTCAGGCAGAAAACGCAGCCCTTTCCACTCCTCCCAGCTGGCAGAGAAGGCGGGCAGCGCGCCCCTGCCTGCATCAGCGTTTCTGCCGCCTCTGCCGAGGCCGCGGCGCGGGGAAGCATCCACACGGATTTTTCTCACCACGATAACCTCAACCTAATTACAAGAGGCCAGAATGTGTCTCAAGTCCTTCGGATCGGCTCGGACGTCACAGGGTCTAAATGCAATTACTTCCCCGGCAGACAGGCCGGGGCAGGAAGGCTGCGGCAGCGCTCTGCCGGGCTCGCCGCCCCGAGGAGCGGAGCGGGGCCCTTTGAACCACGGCGTGATGCACGCAATGGGCCGTGAGACTCCAAACAACCTCCCAGGCATTTTGCAAATGTTATCTGCCTTCAGCTGCCTACAGGCAGCTCCGGCATTAACATGGAGAACCCGCCACGCAGCGCGATGTTTCCCACTGACTCACGGCGCGCCTGGCCCTCCGCCAGCGCCGAGCCCGTCTGCGGCACCAGCGCCGCGCCGGCAGCACGGAGGAGGTCGGGGAGGAGAGGGGGGCACACGCAGCTGTGTGGGAGGATTTTGGCTGCCGAGGAGTCGGGGGGCCTGGAGCCGGGGCGAGCGGAGACCTTGCGGAGCCTACGGAGGGGAAAGGATGCTCGCCCCGGCCAGGAGGGATGCGGGGCAGGGAGGCCACCCCCAGCAGCGGGGACAGACGGATGGACGGGGACACCGCGGGGATGGACGGGGGGGATGCGGTGCAGCTCTGCACCTCCCTGTGAGACACCCCGAGAGGCAGCACGGGCACCCCATGGCGGGGGGAGCACCACCACCCCGGCACGGCACTCACCGAGCCTCCGCGGCCAAGAGCTCGTCGTAGTGCGAGGATCTTTGGTCGTCGTCTTGCCGGTAGCGGATGACGGTGGCCAGGCCCTTGCTCACCAGCGCTTCGGCGATGTTGCTGCAAGAGAGGAAAGCGGGCGCTCAGCGCCGGTGGCGGGGCGCAGGGGCCCATCTCCCCCAGCACCCACCAGAGCCGGACCCCGTGCATCGCGCCGGTCCCTGACACCGGCGGGGTCAGACTGCCAGGGTGGGGAAGGGAGACCCCCCACCCCGTTTCACGCCGCTGGCCAAGGGAAGGTGCTTGGAGCAACGTCTCACAATTAACGGGGACTTTTGGGCACGGCCGAGGGGTCCCCACGTGAGCATGCAGGAGCCGGACCTCTGCGGTGGGGGATCTCCCGGCAGCACCCCAAAACCCCCGCATGACTCCCCAAAACAAGAGGGGTCAGCACCCCCGGGCCGTGGGAACCTTCTCCTTGATTCCCATTGCTTTTTTATCCCTGCCATGCCCTCATCGGAGAGGGGAGGTCGGCGCTGGCCGGGCTCGGGGGCCGGCTGCCAACGGGCGCCACGTGCCGAGGCGGCGCGGTAAATTGGCTGCCATTACACACTGCTGCTTTAAACAAATTCATAAATTCTACTTCGCTGAGCGCATCTGTAATTCTCCTCCAATTACACAGGCAGGGCATGGAGCACTAATTCACTACTTTAAAAAAAAAGCACATATAGATATGTATGCATGGGGGGCCCGATCCATTCGCGAGCGCCGGGGGCACCCCCTGCCCTGGGGAGGGGGAAGGGCAGAGCCATCACCAGGAGCTGAAAATAGGTCTCGCCTCGGAGCAGGGGGAAAAAAAAAAAGATTTGTAAACGAGGAAATAAGCTGCAGCAGGAGGCAGCTGCAGAGGTAGCGCTCGAAATGCCAAGCAACCAGGAATAAGCACCTACAGCTATTTTGGGCACGAACAGGAGGCTGTGCCGGGGGGAGGCGAGCGCAGCGCTGGTGGCACCCGCGGCGTCCCAGCGGCCCCTCGACACCGCGGTCTGCCCCGACGGGCGATGTCAAGGTTTGGGCAGAGCTGGGTGCCAGGCTCCGTCCCCGGGTCCCCAGCGCCTTGGGAGCAGCGGGGCACAGCCTGATGGCAACGGGCAAGAGGTGACCCCGTTAGGGACGAGCTGCGGGGACGCCCGCCCGGGTCCCCATCCGTGGGTTCCCCCCAGCAGAGCTGCAGAGCCATGGGGCGATCCGGAGGTGAGAGGCAGCAGCACCCCGAAGACACACAAATCTGCACGAGGTGCCCGGTGGGCTCCTGCCCGCCGATGGGTGCTGGTAGGTCCAGACCTCCCCAGCAGCTCGGTGCCAGCCCGGTCCCCTGCGCCGGGGCGAGCAGCCGAGGTTGCTGCTGGAGGGAGCCCCCCAGCCGTCTGCAGCTGAGCCGATGCGGCGAGGAGTTGCAGGACGCGGGGGGCAGCCGCAGCCCGTCTCAACCATGCTTGCCGCTCGCCGTCGTGCCTCTGCGCCGTCCCACGGCCCCGCGCATCACTCGGTGCGTGAGCGGGGACACGCGTCACCAGGAGATTTTTGCCCAACACACACCGGGGGAGACGCCCAAGCGAACGTGAGGCCAGAGGCTCTGGTGATGGGCACGCTGGGGAGCTGCCCACCCAGCCCCTGCTGCAGCAGCGCCCTGCTTGGTGGGTGCTGCACCCAGAAATGCTGCCTCCCTCCCACCCCCGTGTCGGGGAGCTGCAGCTGCACCCCCGAAGCAGCATTATCTGCAGCACGTCCTCAACCTGACCCCCCACGGGGACAAGCCCCAGACGGCGATCACCACCAGCCCCGGGCAGGACGGCTCCTTCCCCAAGCAGGAACCCCTGGGGCACCCCTTCGTGTCCCATGTCCCCGCCCCAGGGCTCGGGAGCAGGCACCTCTCCAGCCCTGACGGGACTTCCGTGCTCGTGCAAAGCCCGGCTGGATCTGGGCTGGGGGTCCCCATCAGCCCCCCGGTTTGCAGCCTCCAGAGGAGATGCCCAGCCCTGCACCCCGCACCCTGCACCCTGCACCCTGCACCCTGCACCGGCCGGGCCGCTCCATCCCCACCCATCTCCCGAGCCCCGTTCTGGGGAAGGGAGCAAGGGGGGCGGCGGGGCAGGATCTGGGAAGAGCAAAGGAGATTAAAACCCAACATGGAAAGCATCAGGAAACAACTGTGCTAGCAAGCGCCCCGTCTGCTCGCTGAACGGACAATTTTATTCTGCCCCCAGCACTCGTGAAGTGTTGTAATCTTGTTGCCACCTCTGTTTGATGGCTTCATTTATTCAGCAATATCATGGTTATGGCTTTTTATAAGACAAGCAAAATTGCCAGCGTTTGCTCCCACCGCGCTGCTGGGTCCTAAAGGAGCCGGGACGGGCTGGGGCTGCGCACGGGGAGGGCGGCCGCGCTCCCCCCGCCTTTTCGGTCCCCAACGGGCTCTGCAAGAGGAGACGGAGGCACCCGGCGCAACCACTGATCTGGACCAAAAGGTGCCGGTCCCGGCTGCTGCCACCCCCAAGCATCAGCCGCGGTGCAGGAGGCGCCCGGCCGGGGGGGCCCCTCCTCGGCGCCAGCATCGCCTCCCCCGGGGGCTGCGCGCCCAGCACGGGGCCACCGAGCCTCCGCTCCCGCTCTGCCGCAGCCCGGCCCCAATTAAAGTTTCAGAGATGACGGGACCGAGAGCAAATGGGAGGCGTTGGGCGGCCGCAGGGCTTGCGGGGATGCCGCAGCGCCCGGCTGCCTCAGTTTCCCTGCCCCCAGCAGCCGTGCTGGGACCCTGCGCAGCTCCAGCACTGGGCACCAGCCGTTCCCCCAGCAAACGCTTCTGCTCCACTGCAGAGCCCTGTGCCATCTGCGAAGGAGAATTAGCCGAAGGAGGGCTAACCCCCCCGGCTCCCCTGCCTGCCCCGTGTCCCGCAGCCCGGGACCAGCTCTCGCCTGGGTTCGTGCTCCTCCAGCGGAAGAAAAAGCGCCTCCACCCCAGGAACGCCCGCCCTGGAGCGAGCACGTCGGCTCCCCGGCGCGACGCAGCACTTGCAGCGGGTCCCGGGCGGGCACAGCCCGCAGCCGGCCGGGCTGGAACCCAGTCAGGGCATGGGGGATGCCACGGAGACCCCTGGTTCCTGCCTCCACCCTCGTTAACCTGAGAGCCCAAACGGGTCTGGCAGGGTGGGAGGTACCCGGGAACTCTGCCTTGTGGGGTGACGGGGAGGAGAGAAGCCACCCGCACCCCACCACGGGGCGAGGGCACCCCTCCTGCACCCTGCTGCGCTGTGCAGGGCTCAGGCTCTCCCGGTCACCTGCCGGAGAGGAGGATGGGGAGGACAGAGCCCACGGGGTCTGTCCCCCAGGGGCCACCAGCCCCCTCCCCAACGCACCCACCCAGCCCGGAGCCCTGCATCCCCCTCCCCATCCCAGCTGCATTCCACTCCCCATCCCAGCCGCATCCCGCTCCCCATCCCAGCAGCACCCGCTCTCCATCCCAGCCGCATCCCGCTGCCCATCCCAGCCGCATCCCGCTCCCCCTCCCAGCTGCATCCCGCTCCCCCTCCCAGCTGCATTCCACTCCCCATCCCAGCCGCATCCCACTCCCCCTCCCAGCTGCATCCCGCTCCCCATCCCAGCCGCATCCCACTCCCCCTCCCAGCCGCATCCCGCTCCCCATCCCAGCCGTCCATGCCCACCCCTGCCCCATCCCCCAGCGCTTTAATCCCCTCCGCTCCGAGCGGATAAGCAGCTATTCCCGCACTAGACTCCAGAAGTATCCAATATGCATGAAATCAAAGTTTTCATCATTTCCACCGGTCAAAGGGCAGCAAGCATTAAATCCCAGAATACCGGGATTAATGGAGGGATCATTAAAACCCTCATCTTAAACCACCTCTGCAGCCAGCGCCGGTGACCCTGCCGTATATCACAGCCGGGTCAGAAGGAAACAAATCCCAATTCCAGAGCGGGTTTGCCGAGCCTCCGAACGGGGAGAGCCGCGCACGCCGTGGGGAGGGCGGCGGAGGCACCGGGCCCTGCGCCTTCATCCACCCCTCATCCCCCTCGCCGGGGCGGATGGGACCGTATCGGGATGATGCCGATGGGACTTCGTTTGGGAAGCCTGCAACAGCCACCGGTGCTCTGGGGCGAGGGGACAGCCCGAGGAGGACGGGGAGCTCCCCAGGGCCCTTCCCACCTGGCAGCGCTTCGGACGCGTCCACCCAGGCCGTGCCGCCCTCAGCAGCTCCTGCAGCAACAGAGCCGCGGGACGGTGCTTTGCCAGCGCTGACACGGCGGCCTTCAACCCCCCGGTGCAACCAAGGACCCGGAGACCCAGCTCCGGCGCTGGTTCCTGCCATTCAGCACCGGTGCCCGCAGAAGGCACTTCACTCCCGAGGGACCCCCAGCGTGACCGAGAGCAAACCCCGCCGCGCACCGCAGCGTCCGGCCGCCTCCTGCACCATCCTGCCCGCAGGAACGACAGAAATCTCCTCCCCAGGACTGACCGCATTGCACTGAAGCCGGGGGCTCGGGGACGGCAGCACACGGTTGCCCCATTAACTCCAAGCTCCCGAGCTCGCAGCCACCCTGCTCCCCACCCAGCCAGGTCCCTGCCAGCGCCCTGCCAGCACCCAGCCTGGTCCCTGCCAGCGCCAGGCCAGGTGCCGAGCTCTGCCAGCCCTCGGCCAGCCGCCGGCAGCCGCGCAAAGCTCATCCTGACGGCCGAGCTCCCGGGGACGAGGCTGGCGGCAGACACCTCCTCCCCGTAGGAGGGAGCAGCTTGCAAAGCAGCAGCGAAATCTGGTCCCTTTCCCGAGGCTCGGGCTGCAAAAACCTCCTCGGCTCCTGGGCGCGAGCCCAGCTTTACCCTGGCACCGCGGCCCACGCAGGTAGCTCACTGCGCACATGGCTCCGCTGCGCACAGCGAGGCGCTGGCAGCCGGACCCCGCTCCAGCCCCGCGGGACCCCGGGGGGGTAAATACCCTGCGCCGCGCCGCCGGCACCTCTGGTGATGAAGCCGCCCCGGGCTCGCAGCTGCCCCTCGCCCCCGAAAGCCGGGCTTGGGTTTCCTCGTGGAGGGGGAAGCACGCGTCGGGGGCGGCGTGGAGCTGGCAGCGTGGCCACCAGCACCGCGGGGCTCCGGCGGTCCCCGGCCTCCCGCTGACCCCTCTGCGTTGCAAAGGGCATTTATTTCCCCGACACCCGCACAACAGCCCCTGGCTGGGCCCTCTCCCCATCGCTCGCCGCGTCCTTTCCCGAGCTCTGCGCCGGTGCACGGGGGCATTTTGCACAAGCCAGGATCATCACCCGGCTTTTTGGGTGAGGAGGGAGACGTTGGGGAGGAAGAGCAGCCCCGTGCCCACCCCCACGGCTGCAACCATCCCTCCATCCTGCCTCTTCTTCCCGGTGCTCACGCGACCCTGATCCTGCACGGGCAAGGAACGCCGCAGCCCTCCAGCACGCAGCCTTGCGCCGCACGTCCCCGGCCAGGAGAAGGGCAGAGTCCGGCCCTGCAGAGACGCATCCGAGTGCTGTTAGGGGGCTCGGGGAGACAGCAGTGAGTATGGAAATGCACCTCTCGGAAACGTTCAGGCACCCAAACCGCAGCGCCCTGGGCTTCGGTGAGCTGAGCACCATCCACTGCACGGCAAAAAGCCCTGGGACTGCACCAGGCAGGGAAACGTCTACAGCCCCCAGTGCCGCCCGGCTCGGAGCATCGCCTCCGCGCCCGGCTCCGGCTCAAAATGCTCCCAGGGGCTCAGGTCGCGCTCCTTGGGCGGCAGCTGGAGCCCCTCCTGCACCCTGCAACGGGTGCCTGTCCTGCACCCTGCAGCGGGAGCCCCTCCTGCACCCTGCAACGGGTGCCTGTCCTGCACCCTGCAGCGGGAGCCCCTCCTGCACCCTGCAACGGGTGCCTGTCCTGCACCCTGCAGCGGGAGCCCCTCCTGCACCCTGCAGCGGGTGCCTGTCCTGCACCCTGCAACGGGTGCCTGTCCTGCACCCTGCAGCGGGAGCCCCTCCTGCACCCTGCAGCGGGTGCCTGTCCTGCACCCTGCAGCGGGAGCCCCTCCTGCACCCTGCAGCGGGTGCCTGTCCTGCACCCTGCAGCGGGTGGCTGTCCCCGGGCACCCTCATGTAAGCAGCTCCCCGCCTTCCCCTGCCAGCACCGAGACCTCCCACCCATGGTCGGGGACCTGCGTGGCCGCGATGCTGCAAAGCCTCCGAGCGCCGGGACGGCAGAGCAGCTGGAGCGGGTCGCAGGACCTCGCCCAGCACCCCATTCCCAGCAGTGGCACGGAGCAGGACCAGCCCACGCCGCTGGCCACCTTGGGCAGGCGCCTCCAGCCCCCAGCAGCCCCTGAAGCCCAGTACACAGCCAGGGGAAGCGGTGCCACGGATTGCATTAAAAAACCCCAAACCCACCCCCCTTTGCTTTGATCCCAACTCTGAGCAGCTTCCTTGGATGCTCTGACTTCATCCCTGGAAAGGGGAGTGAAAAAGTGTCCCCTTGTCACCCTCCCTGGGCCACTGGAAAGGCTGGATGCCCTGAGGGCAGCTGCTGGAGCTTGCAGAGCCGTGCCAGCGTCCCAGCGTCACCAACAACCCTGGCCATGAAATCCGGAGCCGTGCCAGCATCCCAGTGTCACCAACAACCCCGGCCATGAAATCCTGAGCCGTGCCAGCATCCCAGTGTCACCAACAACCCCGGCCATGAAATCCGGAGCCGTGCCAGCATCCCAGTGTCACCAATAACCCCGGCCATGAAATCCTGAGCCGTGCCAGCATCCCAGTGTCACCAACAACCCTGGACATGAAATCCGGAGCCGTGCCAGCATCCCAGTGTCACCAACAACCCCGGCCATGAAATCCTGAGCCGTGCCAGCATCCCAGTGTCACCAACAACCCCGGCCATGAAATCCTGAGCCGTGCCAGCATCCCAGCATCGCTAACATCCCCGGCCATGAAATCCTGCTGCATGAGTGCAAAAAAAAACCCCCCAGGGCTGCAAATCCTGAGGGAATCCCAAATTCTTTCCAGGTTTAGAGCTGGAAGTCCCACGGGGGCTGATCCTGGCACTCGGCTGGGTGCTGGGCACCCAGGGAAGCACGACGGGAGCACCATGATGGATGCGCTGCAGTGGGTGCATTGAGGAGGGGTGAGAGGTTTGGCTGCAATGCACCCGTTGCAGTGCACCCGCTGCAGGGCACCCGCTGCAGCGCATGCGCTGCAGCGGGTGCCCTGCAGCGGGTGCACTGCACCTGCAACGATCCCCCCCCCGCTGCTAGAAAGCGGACAAGGAAGAGGGGAGCAGGGATAACACCTTACAGAAGAACTTTCCTGACCGTGAATTAAACGCCAGGCTCCAGCCCTGCTCCCCGCTCCTCTCCCGCCCTGCTCGGGGAGCGGGGTGCAACCGCAGCCCCCCCCCGCTTCAAATAAAAGCATCTGGGGAGAAGCGCTGGAGCTGCGGCGCAGAGGGAAGACGCATCCCCCAGTTAAGCCCAGATTAAAGAATGGGAATATGAAAACGCAGATGAAAAGCTCTTTGCTGTGGAAAAAATCTTATTAGGCCGTGAAATATAGTTTTTGCCACTTAAAGAACGGCGGAGTGAAAAATGGCCGTTTGCAGGCCCCCCCCACCCACACCAAAACTCATTTCACAGTTTCCCCCCCGAAAATCCCAAAAGGAAGTTTTTCAGCAGCGTTTTCACCCACCGAAACCTCTCCGGCTCTCGCCGCCTGGCACAGATTGGCACAGATTGCCAAAACCAGCCCCCCATGAGCCCCTCCCGCCGTGCCCAGAGGTGGCATCACCAAAACTCGCCATTTGTGCCAAATCAGCCCCAAAACGCAGCAGCCCGGCCCCGCTGCCTGCAGGGAACGTACCACCCCCGGCCGGGGCTCAGGGCTTTCCTTAAATTTGTTCTTCCTGATTTTCAGCAGCCTTTGCTCCCAAGCGTTTGCGCAGCCTCCGAGTCCCCCCGGGGAAGGGCTGCGGGGACGCGCCCCCGGAGCCAGACCCCTCGGGGGGTCGGGCGGATCCAGCCCCCCCGAACCCCGAACAGGAGGGCTGGCGGCAAGGGACCCCTCGCCGCTGGCCGCAGCCAGGCTCTGCCTGCGAACCGGCCGAAAATCCAGGCAAAGGGGTCCGGGGCCACCCCGAGGGATGTCCCAGAGGAGAGCCGGCGCTTCCCGAGGATCGGATCTAGCAGCCGCCTGTCACGCGAGGGGACGGGAGGACAGGACGCGCTGACGACGGCAGCACGGCCCAGGGCTGCCAGGAGCCGGGTGCTGTGGGATGTGACGGGATGCTGCTGGATACTGTGGGATGCTGCTGGATGTGATGGGATGCTGTGGGATGTGATGGGATGCTGCTGGATGTCATGGGATGCTGTGGGATGTGATGGGATGGTGTGGGATGTGATGGGATGCTGCTGGATACTGTGGGATGCTGCTGGATGTGATGGGATGCTGTGGGATGTGACGGGATGCTGCTGGATGTGATGGGATGCTGCTGGATACTGTGGGATGCTGCTGAATGTGATGGGATGCTGTGGGATGTGATGGGATGCTGTGAGATGTGATGGGATGCTGCTGGATGTCATGGGATGATGTGGAATGCTGCTGGATGCCGTGGGGCATTGCAGGATGCTGTGGGATGTCATGGGATGCTGCAGGATGCTGTGGTTTGCTGCCAGCCACTGTGGGATACTGTGAGATGTTGCGGAATGCCATGGGATGCTGTGGGATGTCATGGGATACTGTGGGGATGCTGCAGGATGCAATGGCATGCTGTGGAATGTCATGGAAGGCTGCAAGATGCCGTGGGATGCTATGGGATGCTGTGGGATGTCATAGGAAGCTGTGGAATGCCACAGGATATTGTAGGGATGCTGCAGGATGCTATGGGATGCTGTGGGATGTCATGGAAGGCTGCAGGATGCCGTGGGATGCTGTGGGATGTCATGAGAAGCTGTGGGATGCCGTGGGATGCTGCAGGATGCTATGGGATGCTGTGGGATGCCACGAGCTTCCCAAAGAGCAAAGGCTGGTGTGAACCCAGAGCCCGCACACGCATCCTCTCCCGCTGGTCGCAGCAGACCTGCCCCATCGTCCCCGGGTCCCTCTGCCACCACTTTGCGGGTGCCTCCACATTAATCGTGCCCGGGGCGCACGGGCACCCTCCCAACAGCACCCGCGGTGGGATGAGCCGTCCCTGTGAGCCCAGACCGGCACAGGAGGTGCCCGCGGGGCTCCCGACGTCCCGGCAGCGGCGGCCCCTTCTCCCTGTTTTCCGTGCCAGCGCGGCTTTGCTGTGACAGCCGAGCACAAACCTCTGACCTCTCCTGTGCTCAGCAGGGAGCAGCAGCGCCGGCAGCGGCGTAAACGCTGACAAGGCGCTCGGCACACCGGGCGCCGGCGGCGTGGGACGGGGAGGGCTGCGGCACGCGGGCACTGGGCAGGGCCATGCCAGGCAGCGGCATTCCCCAGCCAGGGATCAAGCTGGAAACGCTGGGGAGCTGGAAGGGAGAAGCGCGACGGACGCAGCGAGGGCAGCAGCCAGGCAGGCGCCAGGGAGCTGAAGGCCCCAGGATCAGGCAGGGGTTAGCGCCCTGCCCGGGCTGCCCGCCCCGGCGAGTGCCGGCGTGCTCAGCCTGCCAAGCAGGCTCAGCCCAGCCCGGATGCCAGGCGGACAAGCCAGGCTTTCTTCCCCGCTCCGTCCCCAGCGCGGCGCGGGCCGCACGGCACAGACCCTGCTCTGTTACGCCCACACCTTCGCTGGGACCGCAGCAGCCAAAGGACCCTGCGCCCAGCACCGTCCTCCACCGCCGCGGCGTGGCCGCGGGCAGCCGGGAGCAAAGGGGCTGCCCCACGCCGTGCCCCCGAGGCTTGCACGCCGCAGAGACGCTCCGGCGCCAGCTCCCAGCGCTCGCTCGGCTGACGCCTGATTACGGCGATGAAGTCAACGCGAGCAGCGGCCCTGCAAATTCACATCAGGTTTCCTCCCGAAACAGGGATGCGACTTGGGAGCTATCTGAAAGCAATTTGCAGCTGGAGACGCTAAGAGCGGGCGGCAGCGCTCGGCAAGATGCTCCCAAGATGGGAAATCCTGCCCCTCCACCGCGCCCGGCGTGGCACAAGCGCTGCCGGGAGCCTCCCGGGGCCGGCAGCACCGCAGCCGCCGGGCACGGGGAGAGGCCGGTGGGTTTTGCACCGCACGCTCCACTCCTTGAGGACCCAAGACCTCATCTTCCTACAAACAGCCCCAAAAATGCAGTGGCCGGGTTGTCCCTCCCGAAAACCCGGCGAGACACGCTCGGCTGGAGAATTAGCTCCCCGGGGACGCGGTTAAAGCACCACTGAATAAACCGGGTGGGTTTAAAGCTGGTGCGGGCAGCGCAGGAGAGCAGGGCTGCTCCGCTGGGCTCTGCCACGCCCGGCATCTCCGTCCGGCAAAGCCCTTTAGGCTCCTGCTGCCGCAGTTTCATCCCGGGAGCAGCATCCCAGTACGGCCCAGCAGCGAGCACGGAGCAGCCCCAGCTCCGGCACGGGTAGGGCTGGATCTCCTTTGCCACCGGAGTGGAAATTTAACCCACTCGTGAGATAAGCATCACCGAAGGTCACTCCACGAGTGCTTTAATTAGACCGGAGCGGGGTGACAGGGAGCTTTCCGGCTTCCCAGGCAGCACGGAGCCATGTCTCCCCGAGCAGCGAGATGCTCCGCAGCTTTCCCAGACCTTGGATTAAGGGGAAGAAAAGCGCAGCGCTGCAGCACTTTGGTTGCTTTCCAAAATAGCTGCTACAGGGGAAAAAAAAAAAAAGCAGCAGCAAGCAAACGGCCTGTGACAAATCACCCCTACGCAGCTCCTGGAGCTGCTGCCATCCGGATGCGCGCCTTGCCGGCACAACCTCTCCGTAGGGCCGCACCGGAGGAGCCCGGCACCCCCGTGTCCCGGGGGAAAGCCACCGAACCTGCCCGCGGCACAGAAACTGGGGGCAGGACTGGCGAGGGGGGGCTGCTCCGGCAGAACCCGCGCCGCTGCACCGCGTCACGGGGAGCAAACTGCCGGAGCTGGGGGTGGCAAGCGCAGGGGGTGCGGGTCTGCGGGGCCCCGGGCAGAGCGGGACAGCCGCCGGCACCGCACAGCCCCGCAGCGAGGACGAGCCACCCTCCTCCATCCCCGGTGCCCCCACAGCGTGCGGCAGAGCCCCGCGAAGCCGCGGCGAGCACCAGGCTGGAACGCTGTGCCCGGTTCCCCAGGGCCGCACTTACATTCCTCCGATGGAGACGGTGGCACACGTGCGCTCGGAGAAGGCGGGCACGGTCTCGGTGGCGCTGCTGGCCGGTCGGATGTAGTCCACCGTCACGTTCACCTGGGCGAGACAGACGGACACAGGGTGAGTCCAGCCCGGGGGCTCCCTGCACACCCCGTCCTCCCCCTGCCCCAAACCCCGCTGTCGGCCGGCCAGGCCCTGCACCTCCCCGTGCCCAGGTACAGGAGCCCTTTGCCAGCCGGCTGCTGGCACCGACGGTACCGGCAGCGAAGCAACATCTGACACGCGGCGCGTGAGCCAGGGCCGGGCACTTAAACCAGGAGCTCCCATGGCAGACAAGCTGCCGCCCCGGGCTCCTGGTACAGGCACTCGCGCTGCCAGGGGTACCCCGGTGCCTGCCAGGCACGCTGGCGAGCTCCCCGCGTGCCGGAGAGCCGCGGCAGGGATCCCGAGCGTGCAGCCAGCCCCGATGCCTCCTGGTTTACGGGTAATCGCATTGTGGCCTCTGGCAGGAGAGCTCGCCCGTACCTGCAGGTAGACGGAAGCCCAGCTCCCTGCTAAGCCGTAGCTGTCAGCTGGCATCAGCGTCGCCGACTCCGCGCCGAGTGGGACACGGAGGCCGGTTTGCAAAACGCTTTGGTGAGGCAGGGAGCAGCCCCGGGCACCCCGGAAACCCGACCGTGCACCAGCGCAGAGCTGCACCGTCCCCGGGTGCACTGCGCCCATGCCACCGCCACCCGCCTGCCCCGCACCACCCGCCTGGCTCTCAGCCGTGCCGGGGACAGGCACCGCCATCGCTCCCGTCCTCCCACAGAGAGGGGCAGCCGCGGCATTCGGGCACATCGGCTAGCTGGGGGGGCAACTTCTGCTGGATAACTGCACCTCCCGCCGCCCCGGGGCTCGGGACAAGCTGGCGGGTGCAGAGATGCTCACGGGTGCGATGGTGGCTCAGGTTCCCGGCACCGCAGCCCCCGGGCATCACCCTCCCAGCAGCTCTTGGCCGTCACCCCCCAGCAGCTGCCAGGCATCACTCCCAGCGCCCACTACAAGCAACCAGCATTTCCATCCTGTACCCGGCCTTCATGGTCCAGCCGGAGCCCCAGACCAGACCAGGAGCTGTGCTGCCATATCCGCCCCCTCCCCAGCTCTCTCGTCCCCTTGAGCAAGTCCCAGTCCTCGGCACCGCTCTCTTCCCGGCCGCGCTGCCCGCCCTCCTCCCCGCTCCCAGGATTCTGGGACCCCAGCTCTGGTGCATGTCCTGCAACGCTGCCTGAACCACTGGCTGCTCTCGCAGCTTCGCCCCCGGGTCGGGATACGCACGGCTGCGGGGCAGGGAGCACCGGGGCTGGAAGCATCGGAAGCACCGGCAGCACTGGCACTCGCCTGCACGGCAACATGGAGCTGCAATTCCCGGCCACGGCCGCGCAACAAACGGCGGGGAAAAAGGTACTGGAGTTAAAGGCCGAGTGCTCGAACGCTTCACGCAATCCCACATCCGTACGTGCCATTTCTACGCAAACCCAACCCAATCCCACCGCCTTCCCAGAAAAGCACCTCCCTCACCGCTTTACCGGCACTTCAGCCGGAGGAGGCTGAGGCTGCCCTGGGCTGGGGGACATGGGGGGACACGGGGGTGACACAGGGCTCCCCAGGGAAGCCCTGGTGCTGCCTCCCGCCGCCCCGGCCCAGCCGTGGGGCTGTATTTAGGCACTACAGCCTTCTTCCAGGTGTGCCGCCACACGGCACCGCGCCTGCCCCGCGCCGCCGGCTCTCAGCGCCGGCAGCTTGAGTCAAAGGGAGACAGAGAGGCTTCCAGCTCGGCGGTGCGAGGGAGCACCCGTAAACCCTTTCAAACCGTCGGCTCTTCCCAAGCCTTGCTTTTCAAATGAGCATAAAAATGCAAAAAAAGGTACGATTGCCTGACAAACCCCCGCCGTCAGCTCGCTCCCGCGTACAGCCGAGCTAATCAAGGTTTGCAGCAGCAAAAGAGGGGCCCTGGCAGGAAAGAGCCAATTAAGGGGAGAGGTTAAAGCAATTCCTCCCAGCGAAACTATTGTCATAACAACTGTAGGGGAAAAAAAGACAACGATTACTCCGAGAGGCAGGTTAGGAAATTCAAGCTACTACAGGGCTTTTTAAATGTCATCTGGCTCAACAGCGAGGCACGGCTCGCTTGGGAAACACCTCGCTTGGAATTAGGCGAAGAGTCTGGCGAAAGGCCGGCGGGAGGCCGGTGTCGGCTGGCGGGGAGCTCGCCCGCAGCCGGGGGGGACGGGGCATGCGCGACCCCACAGCTCGGGCTCGGATCCTGCAGCACCACGGGAAAGTGAGGGGGGATCGGGCTGGGTGTCACACCTCAGCCTGCAGCGGGGAAGCGACGCGTTGTGTCGCATTGCATTGCAAAGCATCACGCTGTGCTGCATCATATTGCGTTGCATTGTGGCGCGTTGCATTGCATTGCAAAGTGTTGCTTTGTGGCGTGTTGCATTGCTCTCCCCGGGGTGCTGAGCTCCGGCCGCAGCATTTACCCACCTCCCAGGGTGCTCCCGAGATGAAAGGTGCCGTGAAAGCACCCATGGCACTGTGACCAAGCCCCTGGGTATCGAAGGACCGAAACAGGGCTCCAGGAGCCGCCGTCAGCAGCACGACAGCAGTGGGAGCTGGCTGCAACCCAGGAATTAAAACCTTCCCATAATGAGCATTTTGGTCCCTCTCCTGCTAACGCCCCGCAGCCCCCGGGGCAGAGCTGCCCCCTAAGTGTCCCCTCCACGGCTGCCGGCTCGGAGCAAAGGCAGCAAACAGGCAGGAAAGCACGCCCGAAGTGCGCGTTTTGCTTCCTGCTTCCCTGCTCCTCGTGCACCCCCGTTCTCCCGTGCTTGCTCTCGGAGGCGTAACGCTCACCTTGGGCATGTGGTTTCACCAGTGGAAAATCAGCTCCCGAGAGAATCCGCAGCCCCGGCTCGGGCACCTCCTGCACCCCCAGTTCGGGCACCTCCCACATCTCCAGCCCTTGTTTGGGCACCTCCTGCATCCCCAGCCCCGGCTCGGGAACCTCCTGCACCCCCAGCCCTGGTTTGGGCACCTCCCGCACTCCCAGCCCCAGTTGGGGCACCTCCCACACTCCCAGCCCCAGCTCGGGCACCTCCCACACCCCCAGCCCTTGTTTGGGCACCTCCTGCACCCCCAGCCCCGGCTCAGGCACCTCCTGCACCCCCAGCCCTGGTTTGGGCACCTCCTGCACCGCCAGCTGTGACTCGGGCACCTCCTGCACCCCCAGCCCTGATTTGGGCACCTCCCGCACTCCCAGCCCTGGTTTGGGCACTTCCCGCACCCCCAGCCCCGGCTTGGGCACCTCCTGCACCCCCAGCCGTGACTCGGGCACCTCCTGCACCCCCAGCCCCAGCTCGGGCACCTCCCGCACCCCCAGCCCTCACTTGGGCACCTCCTGCACCTCCAGCCCCGACTCGGGCACCTCCCGCACCCCCAGTCCTCACTTGGGCACCTCCCGCACCCCCAGCCCCGGCTTGGGCACCTCCTGCACCCCCAGCCCTCACTTGGGCACCTCCTGCACCCCCAGCCCCAGCTCGGGCACCTCCCGCACCTCCAGCCCTCACTTGGGCACCTCCCGCACCTCCAGCCCTGGCTCGGGCACCTCCCGCACCCCCAGCCCTCACTTGGGCACCTCCCGCACCTCCAGCCCCGACTCGGGCACCTCCCGCACCCCCAGCCCTCACTTGGGCACCTCCCGCACCTCCAGCCCCGACTCGGGCACCTCCTGCACCCCCAGCCGTGACTCGGGCACCTCCCGCACCCCCAGCCCGGCTCGGGCACCTCCCGCAGCCATACACCCAGGCTCGGGGAGCTGCCGGTCCCAGCCCAGCCCCACCTGACCGCTTTTAGCTGTGACGGACCCAGACCCCCAGCCCAGGAGCACCAGGGGACACGGCGAGGAGCAGCACCCAGCTCTGGGGCTCCGCTCCGGGCCCCCGCAGCCGCCCCGCAGAGCTGTGCTGTGCCCGCGCCGAGCCCGGCTTCACCCATCGGCACCCGCAGGGACCCGAAGCTGCAGGGAAAGCGCCCCAGGGCACCCGACCGCAGAGCCACCACGGTCCCACACGGGTGGCCGTGAGCCGGGTCTGTCCGACACCGGGCACGCACATAAGTGACGGTCGCTGCCACCCCGCAGGCCCGCAGCTTCACGGGGGTGTAAAAAGCAAAGCGCTTCCCGGGCGCAGAGCGCGACGAGCAGAGCTCCCCGTGGCTGCCGGCGCCGCGGAGGGGCCCGGAGGGCAGGGGGTGGCTGGCACCGGGGTGGGATGCGGGGTGCCCGGCCGATCGTGCAGGGTCCCTGCCTGGTTCCCCCCATCCCTCCCGCACCCATGGGACCCGCAGCGGGCTCTCGCTCCCTCCCAACGCCAGCCAGCGTCGATGGCGGCCGTCTATCGGCGGGTTTCCAAGGTCAGCTGCAGTCAGTGTGAATTAAATCACTCCGCCAGCTCTCCTCCCTGGAGGAGATCCAGCCCCGAGAAGAATGGCACTACAGAGACTCACATGCCTTTGTGCAGCCAACGCGTTCAATGTCACCCACCCCGGCTCCCCGGCCACCAGCCGGGGCTGCGCCGGACCTGCCAGCCCCTGCCCACGCTCGCCCACCACGGAGGTGCCCGGCACCCTGCTGCGGGGTGAGCGGAAAGGGTGGCTGAGCCAGCGCTGGTGAGCCGTGTCCCTGTCCCCGTCCCCACGCGCCCTATGCCTTGCCACCGGCTGTCGTGCCAGGGTGGGCAGGGAGGACACGGCCCCTGGGAATCGCGGGGCCGTCGGTGCCAAAAACTCATGGCAGGAGGAGGAACGGTGCCCAGGGTGCTGAGCACCGCGTCCCCGGCACGTGTGACTGGTACACGGTCCCCAGCGTGTGGTCACTGGCACGTGGTCCTTGTGATGTGGCCCTCAGCGTGTGGTCCCTGGCATGCTGTCCCCAACACGTGGTCCCCCGGATGGGGCCCCCAGCACGTGGCCCCTGGCACATCGTCCCCAGCATCGTGGTCCCAACGATGCGGTCCCCAGCTCGTGGTCTCTGGCACACTGTCCCCAGCATCATGGTCCCAGTGATGCGGTCCCCAGCACATGGTCACTGCCACGCTGTCCCCAGCATGTGGTCCCCAGCACCATGGTCCCAACGACGTGGTCCCCAGCACGTGGTCCCCGGCTCGCTGGCCAGGCTGGCGCTCGCAGGCAGGTCTTTGGGAGCACCCTCCCGCCCTCAGAGGCAGGAGGGGGGCGGCCAGCTCCCCTTCTTGGCCCTGACACGCGGCACGAGCTCGCAGGGGAGGTAAAAATAGTCCCTGCGAGTTTGTGACGAAGAAAGGCCGGGAGATCCGCAGGCGTTTCAGACAGTAATTATAGCAGAGCAGGTCTGGTCTGCCACCCACCCCTGCCATATGCACCCACCCTGCGCCCACCCGCCGCAGCCTGGCCCCCTCCTCCCTGCTGCGCCCCGTGTCCCCGCAGCAGGGGACGGTCCCCTCTGAGCCCCCCGGGCCAGGCTGGAGCGCGGGGAGCAGGGAGGGACGTCACCGGCACGGCAGGGAGCCTGCCCCTGCGTCCCTCCAACCTGCAGGCACCAAGATGCAGGTGCTGCCCACGCAGCCCTGCACCCGTCCTGGCCCCCACCTCTGCCCCCGAGGGATGAGCCCCCCGCCTCTGCGGGGCAAAGAGCACCGCCAGGCAGGAGCTGCAGCTCCAGCTTGGGGAGGGCACCCATGGGTGCGGGCGGACACCCCGCCGGGGGATGTTCCGCCGTGGTCGGTGCCCAGCCGCACCGTAACACGCCCCTGCCCCCGGCACCAGCAAGGGCTGCTTGGGGGGGCCGGGGCAGCCCCACAGCCCTGAGCTTGGCCTATTTTATTTCTCCTCTCCCCTCCCCGGGGACAGGACCGGGGGCAGCGGGGATGTGGCTGATGCCACCCAGGAACTAAACCCCTCTACTCCATTTGCACCCTGACCTCCTCCAGCCTGGCTGCTGCGGGGGGAGCACGGGCACGGGGGCTCGCTGCCAAGCCCTGGCGCCGGAGCTGCACCGCTGTCCCCAGGGCTGCCGTCCCAGGCCAGCCAGGCTGTGCCATGCCGTGCCGTGCCGTGCCGTGCCGTGCCGTGCCATGCTGGGGAGGCACACCCACCGCCCGCCATCCCCCGTCAGATGGGAAAGCGTCGCCGGCACTGAGCCGTGGCCCGCTGTGCCCTGCCCGGCGGGTGCGCACGTGGGGTCCCGAGGCTCGAGCAAAGCTCCACGGGAGGGGATGCGCCCGGGATGCCGCATCCTGCTCACCCCAGCCCGGCACGGGGACCAGCCTCGGGGTGCTGCCCCGGGGAAGACGCCGTTAGGGTAAAGCTCTGCAGCCGCGGTGCAGGACAGCGCGGGGAGGCACCGGCGGACTCTAGATGTGCCACGCTCCGGCACGCAGGGTCCAGGCGCAGCGTGGTGATGGCATCAGCTGCGAGTGCAGTAAGAGATAAACCCAAGCGGCGAGGGAGGACGGGGCCGGGCAGCAGGTCCTGCATGCCTGGACGCTCTGCAACCCTCCTCCAGCTCTTCCACCCCAGCAGGCACGAGCTGGGGCCGATCACTCACTTGCAGCCCGACCCTTCCTCGCCGACACCGCTCAGCAGGTCCTGAACGATACCGGAGCAGCCGGCTGCAGCCGGCCGGCCACGGCTCGCCCCATCCCTACGGGAGCCCAGCGGCACCAACGCTTCCTCCGTGACTTGGCAGGACACTAAACAGATGCCACGTTGTGGTCTCTATTAGCAAGAGCTGCCGCCGTGCCCAGCGGAGCTGTGAACCCCGGCGGGGTGGGGGGACGCAGGAGGCACTGTGGGGCAGCAGGACCCCCGGGGGAAAGCTCCAGCGTCACGTTTTCTCTCCGGAGAGGCAGATTCCTTCCCGAGGGCTGTGGGTGCCGGCTCAGCCCAGCCTCACCACCCGCCCCACTGCAGGAAGGGTGCTTTGCTGGGAACGGCAAGCAGGAGCCAGCTCCGTTTGCCTTTGGCTTCACCCAGCTCCTTGTTAAGCCCCTCCACCGCTCCTCACCGGACCCTCCCGTCACGGTCCCTCCGAGGAGGGCGGGTGAAGAGCCGGGGATGCGGTACGGGGGATGCTCCAAGCCACCACGCTGCAAAGCAGCCCCCGCGGAGCCTGCAGTGCCTCAACCGTTGCCGAAAGCGGAGCCTGCAGCAGCCGCGGGGCTCTGCGCTCCCTCCTCCCCACCGGCTCCGGCAGCGGCGGGGCTACCGAGCCCCCCCGGGTTGCAGCCCCGGGCGGCCGAGCCCAGCCCGGCCAAGCTGAGCCCAGCCGAGCCGAACGAGCAGCCCCGGGGTAGGACTGACCTTGCTGGGGCAGGCTCTGCCGGAGCCGCGAATAACTCGGGGCTGCAGCCTGGCAATGGAAGTGCCCGGCAGAGCCATGTGAGGAAGCATCAGAAAGAGCAAAAGAGATGCACGGAGAGGAAATGGCCCCGAATTTCTGGTCATTACACCAGGAACAACCACAGTTGCTCTCTTCACCCTCCCCTGCTGTCAGGGAGCCATTTCAGGCCACTGCAGCGCCCGGAGCTGAGCGCGCCGGCAGAGTTCTCCCCTCCTGCTCATCTGCATCTGCATGCACTGTTTATTCCGAGCAGAACAGTCGGGAGAAGATCTCTCCCAAGTTCGGCACTGGGGAGCAGCCAGCTCTCCAGAAGGCTTTGAACAGCAAAATCCTCCCCGACTTCACACGCCGGCAAGCAGCGGCGATGACGCAGCGCGTTCCCGTGAAGCCCGGGAGCCGGCACCCTGCAAAGCCTCGCCGGCACCGGCACGCTCTCGGCACAGCATCCCGGCTCCGGCACACGGCCAGCAAGACCGGGTGCGTGCAGTCGCCGCTTCCCCAGGGCCGGGTGCGGTTGTTTGCGGTGCGGGTGGCGGCGCCTGCATCCCCCCGCGGGCACTGGCAGCGGCTGGGGAGCAGCGGCCGCCCCTCGCCGCGCACCCTCCCCATCCCTCCCGGCCGCGCCGCTCTGCAGCAAGTGGGACTTCCAAAAAACCCCCAGCTGTGCCCCGACCATCGCCGCGTTAGGTGGCTGCTGCCGTGCCGTGCTGCCAGCTCTCCCCAAGTTTGCAGGCTGCCAGCAACACGCGGCGAAAATTGCCCATCAGTGCAAAAATCTGCAAAAGTCTGCAAAAGCCTGCAAAAGCCTTCCCTCCTCCAGGGAGAGGGATGATGTTCCAGGGGGAAACGTTTTTCCCAGTCAAACCCCGTCCCCTGTTTTTCCAGGTCTGCCGGCGGTGCTGGCACTGGGAATGCTGCTTTGGGTAACCCCAAAAGGAGCATCCCGGGAAGCACCCCCGTCCTCTGCGCCACGCTGACCAGACACAGGCGGACACACTGGAAAACTGCAGGGAAAGCCCCCGCGGCGGCTTCCCAGGTACGCTGGGGGCTCGGGTTCGTGCTCGCAGGCTCGCGCAGAGGAGAGGTGTTACCAGTTCGCTGTCAGCCTCCCCTCTGATGAGCCTCCGTCCCTGCACTGCATCGCTAACAAATCCCCAGGCATTAAAAATAAGCTGCAGCTTTGCAGATAAATCGGCGCAGGCGTCGGGATGGAGGGCGAGGGCCGGCCACCCGCGCACCCCACGGCCGCGGTTCAGACACGCTGCTCCTCCCGTCCCTCGGCAGCAGCCACGCGCAGCCCCGCCAGCCTCCAATTATCGACCTCCCCATCGATCCGGGGACGACCGCGCACGGCACGGTTGCTCTCCCCGCCAATCCAGGGACTGGCTACGGCACACACCGCTGAGGCCGCGTGCCGCCGGCCCTTGTGCCGCGGGAGCGCCAGGGCCCTCAGCGCCAGCCTGGACCCGCGAGCCCCTTTGCCGCGGCAGGAGCAGGGTGCTCGCGCCCGCGGTGCCAGGCTTCGGGGCACCGGGCAGCGCGGCCGGGTCCGCACGTCTCAGCGGGGCTGGCTGAACGGGTGGAATGATCCCCAGGGCCAGAGGCATAAAATAAAGCCCCAGGAGCACGTCGCGGCTTTGGGGGTTCGCCCTGGCCCCGCACAAGCCTCCGCTCGTAGCTGCGCGGTTGACGGGGTGCAGGGGGGTGAGAAACGGGCACCCCCTCGCCAGGCTGGCAGCGGGGGGGCTGCTGCCTGCCTCTGCCTGCCGAAGCCGCCCCCCTGCCCGGTGCCCACTGCAGGGCAGGTCACGGGGTTCACCCCACTGTCACCGCCTCTCGGCATCCCCGGGACCTTACCAGGTCCCCACCAAACTCACAGTCCCCCAACACCAGCACCCTGCGGAGGGGATGGATGCGGCGCTGCCAGGGATGCGAGGACCCCGGTGCACCGCAGAGCCCCATATCCTTACGTCGGGCACCCGTGGGTGCTCGGGCACCCCAGGGAGAGCCGCCCCTCTGCCCGCCGCCCCCCCGCCAGCTGCAGCGCAGCCCTTAAGGAAGGGATTGAATCGCTTCCGTGCACAGGGGATATTTTTCCCTGAGTTATCTCGTGCCATCTCCCTCCATCCGAATGATTAATCCCCCCCAGCTAATTAGAGGAAAGGGCCAAGAGCACCCATTTAGGCTCAATTCAATTGCCTGCACGATGGCATAATTAAAAAAAGCTGCTTAACGGCGGTGCATGCCCAGCGCTGAAATCGATGGGCAGTGTCTGTACAGAGGGAGCCGTCCCCGCCCCGACGTGCACCAGAGATTTATTCCACCGCGGGAGACAAATCCATACCGGGGCACGGCAGCCGAATGCCGGCGGGCGCTGCGGCGGGGCCAGGGCCGCGGCAGCCGGTTCATCCCGTGCCACTGGGCAAATTCCACCGCGCTGGGTCACTCCCGCGGCTGCCGGGAGGGTGCAGCTCCCTTGCAGGGGCCACGGCAGCTCTTGCACCGGGCGCGTGCCGCGGCGGTGCAGGGAGCCGGCATCGGCACAGCGAAAGCCGGCAGAAGAGTCAAGAAAAACAAATCAGGTCTGTTAAAGGGAGAAGCGACGGGCCGTAAAAATCCTAGCTTTAGAAACTTCACGCTGCTTTGATGAAAGGGCAAGAGAGAAAATATATTATATTGCATCTATCTCGGGGGCCCTGGGAATTCAGATGTGATTCCCCACAGCCCGGCTCCTCTCCTAACGTGATCAGTGCTGCACGAAGGGGCCGCCGCGGCCGTGGGGATATTTCTTCCTCTTCTCCCTTCGGTGCTTTCTCCAGAGGGAGGGGGACAGAGGGAATTATTTCTGGAAGCAGTCGCAGCGGTTTATTTTTACTGCAGGGGCCCGGGGGAAGCTATCGCGCTGCGTTTCTGCAGGACAGGCAGCCGGCGGGCAGCGCGGGCAGCTCCGTGCCGCGGCACGGGGAGCGGCGCAGCGGCGGGGGACGCGGCGTTCCTGCCGCAGGGCTGGAGGGCAGGGAGCGGGGGGCGAGCGGCCAGGGAAGAAAAGGCGGTGGAAAACGGGCGGCGAGAGCAAAGCCCTCTGCCCGCTGTGCCAGCCCAGCGCAGCGCAGGCAGCCCCTGCCCCCGGGCCGGGTTCCAGGCTCTCCCGGCCACGAACTGGGGCTCGGGCTGGAAGCAGCCGGAGCTGGAAAGCCCTTAGGGCCGGCGGGACAGACGGACGGGTGGTGGGACAGGCAGCGGGGTGCCTGGGAGCGCCAGGAGGGCTGGCTGCTCGCCCGCCCCAGCAAACCTGCGTCCCTCAAGGCTGCTGCCCGGGGCCAGCACACACGGGCATCGGCGACCGCAGCGCCGGAGACCCGGGCTGCTGCCTGCCTGCCTGCCTGCCTGCTCACCGCAGCCCTTCCCCCGGCCACGGCCGCGCTCAGCGTCCGGCACCGCACCCCCCCCGCGGTCCCCGAGCCCCCGCTCCCCTCCAATGCCCACAGACACCCACAAAAGCAGCCGTGGCAAAGCCCGCCCCATGCTCCAGCTGCCCACCCAGGGCCAGGCCCGGGCACGGCACCACGCGCCGGTGAGGGCTTCCCTGCCGGGCCCGGCAACGAGAGGACGTCCCACGGGAGCTGCCGGGCAGCCAGGAGCGTGATAGACTGGGGGAGCAGTACACAGCAGCAAGATTCATTAATCTCCAATTAATTTCATCTGCCTGGAGCTGGTAGGGGTGCGATGACCCCCAAACCGGAGAGGAGAGGGGATCACGGGATCTCATGGGATCCCATCGTGCCAAGATGGTGCTTTCGAGGTGCCTGACCCCAAACACCCCTGCTGCCTTCACAGCACTCCTGCCCACACCGGACGGCACACTGCCCGCACCGGACGGCACGCTGCCCGCACCGGACGGCACGCTGCCAGCACCGGACGGCACACTGCCCGCACCGGACGGCACGCTGCCCGCACCGGACGGCACGCTGCCAGCACGGGACGGCACGCTGCCCGCACCGGACGGCACGCTGCCAGCACGGGACGGCGCGCTGCCCGCACCGGACGGCACGCTGCCCGCACCGGACGGCACGCTGCCAGCACCGGACGGCACGCTGCCCGCACCGGACGGCACGCTGCCAGCACCGGACGGCACACTGCCCGCACCGGACGGCACGCTGCCCGCACCGGACGGCACGCTGCCTGCACCGGACGGCACGCTGCCCGCACCGGACGGCACGCTGCCGGCGGCAGAGCCGGAGCACACGCAGCGGGAGGTGTCAGGAGGGCAGCTGAGGACAGACGGCTCGCTGCGGCCAGAGGACTTTTGTCCTTGCTGGTGAAACAGGTCCCCCCCATTCTGGGGTTGCTGGGGCTGGGCAGGGGCTGGGCAGGGGCTGGGCAGGGGCTGCCCTCCTGCGGCACCGGGCACGGGCGGGCAACAGCCCCGGGGACCCTGGCCGCCCAGCCCAGGGGAGTCGGGGTTGCCGATACCTGGGGAGCCCGTGCACCAGCAGCTCCCAGCTCACACTTAGCGTCTTACACACGCGCGTGCAAAGCCCAGCAGGTCCCTGCCCGAGCGCACGCTGCCCAGGGGCGAGGGATGGCTTGTTCCGACCCCGCTCCGTGTCCATGTACTGAAGCAAACCTGCCCCGGGATGGCAAAGGGACAGCGCTGCCCCGCAGGGGACAGCTATGGGGGTGGGAGCGGCCACCCTGGCAGGGGGTGGCCAGGCTGCTGGGAGCAGGTCCCACTCCCTGGAGTGGGTGCCACTTGCTTTGGGATGGGGTGGGATGGGGTGGGGTGGATGGGATAGGGCGGGGCGGGGTGGGATGGGGGGTACACCCAGCTCCACAATTCCTAAAGTGCAGCTCCCTCTAGTGTCACACCAGCCCTCCGGAGCTGCCACCGTGCACCCACGAGGCAAGGTCACCACTGTGCAAGGACATCACCCACAAAGAGGGTCCCCATAGCACAGGACAGCACCCACGAGGAGGGTCCCCACCATGCAGGGACAGCACCCACGAGGAGGGTCCCCATAGCACAGGACAGCACCCACGAGGAGGGTCCCCACCATGCAGGGACAGCACCCACGAGGAGGGTCCCCATAGCACAGGACAGCACCCACGAGGAGGGTCCCCACCATGCAGGGACAGCACCCACGAGGAGGGTCCCCATAGCACAGGACAGCACCCACGAGGAGGGTCCCCCCAGCACAGGGACAGCACTCACAAGGAGGGTCCCCACCATGCAGGGACAGCACCCACGAGGAGGGTCCCCCCAGCACAGGGACAGCACCCACGAGGAGGGTCCCCATGGCACAGGGACAGCACCCATGAGACAAGCCCTACGGCACGTCCCGGCAGGCAGCCCCGGGGTGCAGGCAGCGGGCATGGCACGGCTAAGCCCGACAGACACGCGGTGCTTGCGGCCGAGGAGGCGGCTGACGAAGCACCGGCAGCGAGACCAAAAACTCATCCTGGCCTAATTATTCCTAATATTTAATTCATCAATCTTGAAGGGGATGATCGCGCTCTGCCGGGGCGGCTGCCAGCAGCGATCCCTCCCGGGGCTTGTCACGCCGTCAAGCCGTGCCAGCTCTTCCCAGGCAAACAAAAGGCAGGAGGTGGCTCCGAGCCGGGCCGGGGGAGCCCCGGCCCCGGGGACAGGCTGGGACGGGCACTGGGGGTGCACAGGACAGACCCCAAACCTCAAGTCCCCTGCGACGGGGAGTGTCCCCACATCCACCGCTCCTCGGGGACACGTCAGCACAGCCGCTCGGCACCCATCACCCATCACCCCATGCAGGAGAGGGCAGAAGAAGGGGGGCCAGAAGGTGCTCGGCGGTGGGGCAGCAGCTCAAGGGGCCACCGCAGCTCATGGGGACTCGCAGCCGGGGATGCCAAGAGCGAGGCCGGAGCCATCAGCACCGGTCTGACTGCCGGACCTGCCCGAGGAGCCGGGAGAACCAGATCTCCCAAGGATCCAGGAGAACCAGATCTCCCAAGGATCCAGGAGATCAGCCGACCCCGGGGCTCTGCAGGAAGGGACACCCTTCGGAGGGTGGCAGGGTTCCCCGGAACGGGCAGGGGTCCCCGGGGCAGGCAGGGCTCCCCGGAATGGGCAGGGGTCCCCGGGGCAGGCAGGGCTCCCCCAGGGCACCCCTGAAAAGACGCAAGGAGCTGGAGCCGTGCCGACGCCGCGGGCAGCGCTGCACGTCGGTGCCAGCCCACCCCGTTTGATCTCCCCGCAAGAAGACAGCTCTGAGAAGTCGCGCGCTCCCCGCCGGGGTGGGCTTTAAAAGTATATTAAAAAAGGGGGTGGGAAAAGAGGGATTTTGCGGCAAAGATTGATGCTGACAGCGAGCTGCGAGAAGGCAAGGGCGAGCCACCCCGTGCAAGGCTGTCATTTCAAATCAGAACGCGCCGCCAACCTCGAGGGACTGTTCTGATCATTAACGGAAAGGATTTTTTCATCGCTTTCCTCAATCAAATTAATCTGAAGTGAAAAACGTGGAGCTGACAAAGGAAATATTTATAAAGCAAACGAGGCAACATCAAAGGCAAGCGGGCGCCCGGCTCCCAAGGCTACCGCAACGGCGAAGGCAGGAGCGCGGCGCAGCCCCAGCAGCGCGCTGCAAGGTTATGGGGAGCTCTAAACATGGCGGCTGGCGGCACTCGCAGCCAAACGGCTTTTTGCTTCTATTTCTGGGGGTCACTGGCTCCTGACCAGACACTTTGGGCACGGGGACAGCGGCAGCTGGCTGCTGTCCCGCTTCCCTGCTCCTGCTGCTGACAGCGATCCAACGGCAGCCGAGCAGCGAGGGTGCGCCGCTGCCTGCCCCTGCCTGCCCCTGCCTGCCCCTGCCTGCCCCTCCGGGTGGGGTGATCCTGCTGCCCACCCCTCCGGGTGCAGTGAGCGGGATGCCTCACGCCACAGCACCCTGCTGGGGGTCCCGGGAGGAAGGCAGGACCCTCACCCTCCTCCCCGGCACGGCAGCCCGCGCCGCCCGGACGCGGTGGTGGGGATAGGGGGGACGCAGAGAGCAGCTGCCAGCCTCGGGGACGGCCGGGGACCGGGGCTGCCCCGCATGGGGACGGCTCCCCCAGCACCTCGGGGGACACAGGAGCGGCGCAGGCAGCACCACGAGCACCCAGGGCTCTGGCAGGGCTGGCCCCAGCCCCAGCCGCGGTGGGGACCCGGTGACCGGAGCCGGGGGCTTCGGCCTCGGCTCCCGCCTGCGAGCGTGCAAGGGGGAACGCAAACAGGTTTGGGGAGAAAAAGGCTGGTTTTGAGCAACAGCCACGCGTGGCGGGGTGGGACAGAGCAAACCCCGCTCCGCCGCACCACAGAGCCGCAGCTGGAGGAAAACCGGCGCCGGTAACCCCCGGGGTGGCCGGCAGCGCTCAGCCCGGGACCCTGCCGAGGTGCAGCCCAGCACGGGGCCAGGACCTTCCCAGAAATGCCTGCGTTTCCATTTCAGAGACCGGAGCTCACTTCACAAGTCCCCGCAACATCCTGGCAGCCACTTTTGACTACGGCAGGTGACAGACTTCCCTTTAGAAAAGTCTCGCAGGCTGCTTTTTTTTTCCTTTTCCTTTTTTTTTTTTTTAATACATAACAGGGCTCTGAAATGGAAAGATGCAATTAGGCATGGAAATAGCCCTCAATGAGCAGCAGCGAGCAGCCTCGCTATGAAGGAAATTGATTTTATTTGACCATTTTATGAGCATTTGAAAATTGCATCCTGAGCATGTGCTTCAGTAGTTAAGTGCACATTATCCCCTGAATTGCTCTAAACCAGCCTAGAAAAATATACCGGGGAAACAAAGGGAAATACAAAGCGACGCAGGTATGCAGCGCCCCGGGGAAACGGGTGCAGCTGAAAGCGAGACCACAACCCCTCGGAGGGGCCAGCTCAAAGGGTGCTCCAGCTTTGGGGGCACCCCGCCATTCCCCGCGGAGAGCCTCCGGGTCACCCATGAGGACTCAGGCGGCACCACCGGCACCGGCAGCGACGGCTCCCGGCCCCTCGTTAGCACCCGCCTGCGCCGGGGACGAGCGAGGACCTCGGCACCGGCCCCATCCCCTCCGTACCTTCTTCCCGATGAGCTTCTTGCGCAGGAACTCCCGGGCCTCGAACATGTAGGGAATGTCGTAGAGGGGCCTCAGCTTCCTGTTCTTGTCCTGCAGCGGGGGCAGAGAGGGGCACAGGTCAGGGGAGCCCCCAAAACCTCCGGTGATGAGCACCCCTGTGGGGAGGCAGCCCGCTCCCTGCTCCAAAGCAGACACCCCGAAGTTGGGGCACCCAGCACCCCCCGCCCGCTCCTGTGGGTGCCCTCCCGCTCCTGCACCCCAGGGTGGGCTCCCCGAGCGCTGCCGCGCCCCGGCTGCGCCGAAACCCCGAGGGGAGCCCCTGGCCGACACCAGCATCCTGCCACGAGGATGTGCCAGCAGCCACCTCGCAGCGCCAGGCCGAGCATCTCCTCCCAGCTCTATAAGGGGGCGGGATGGAGGGGAATTTGGGGGGGGTGGAGATGGCCGGGGTCCCTCCAACGAGCCGACCACCCCCACGAGCACCCCGGCCCCTCTCGCCAGTCCCCCGGTCCCGCTCACCCCGTGCCAGGCTGCTCAGCTGGGATCCCCTCACAGAGGGAAGCATCAAAGGTCTCGTCTCCCCAAAACGCCACGCACAGCACCCTTCCCCGCGCCCAGCACCCCCTCCCTGCACCCAGCACCCCCTCCCCGCACCCACCGCCTGCCTGCCCACCCTGCCCGCGGGAGGGGAAAATAAAGCTCAAAGAGCTCTTTAATTAAGAGATCTGTGCAAGCCGGGTACACAACCTCTGCTCACGCAAGCCCCTGGACAAAAGTTGCTCGTTAGACAAGCTCGTTATCAGCCAGTGATTAACAACATTTGTGGGATGAGATGCCCAGGAAAGGGAATCAGAGGGCATCTGGCCGCTCGCTGCCCATCAGCTGCTCGGGGCCCCTCGCAGCAATAAAATCCCTTCAAAGGCTGAGGAACAAGGGGAGTTTTCCAGCGGAAACGGCAGTGGGGATTTGGGAACGATGCAGGGATGGGAAGGGGCCGGGAAGGGCTGGAGCCGCACTGCACGGCTGCACCCGCATGTGACAGGTCTCATGGAGCAGGATCGGCAGCAGCGAGCCCGGTGAGCCGTATAAGATAATATATAAGATGTACAAGACAACCCATATAGGACACAGGGCGCTGCTCGCCCGTCCCAGGCCACCCCTTGCCCCCCGGAGCCCCCAGCGCCCCGCAGCACCCCGACAGGCTCCGTGGCACTGCTCGGCAGCGCATCGCCCGATGGCACGGGCCAGGGCTCGCACCCCAGCACGGAGAGAGCCGGGGTGGGGACGGAGCTGCCACCGAGGCTGGCAGTGCCCCCCCGCGAGTGCCAGCGGCAGGGACAGCGTCCCCCAACCCTGGCTTTGCTTAGGGGCTCCGGGCAGGGGCTGGGCAGGGGCCAGGCAGGGCTCCCTCCTGCCCTGTCACCGTCCCCGCGAGCGGCCGAAGCAGCTGCCCTGCAAGAGCCCGGGGCAGGCGCGCAGCAGCGTCCCTGGTCGCCCTCCCTGCGACGAGGCTTTGGGGACTGAGCAATCCCCGGCCAGAGATGGTGTCTTCGGAGCCACCACCCCCAAGGGGCTCGTCCCCCACGAACCGTGCCGCCACCACCCCTGGACACAGCGCGCGGTGTGACGGCACAACGGACCTGGCTTTGAAAGCAACGCCAAGGGGCTGCCGCTGCTCAGCACCATCCCCGGAGGGAACGACGCAGCTTTCCCCGGCAGATCCCGCTCCCTCGCGGATGGCGTGCTGGACTTCGGACACGCTTTGCGGTTGGCTGCACCGGCACCGTTACGGTTGCGGCGCCTTCGGGCCCTGCCAGCCTACGAGGGGAGGAAGGAGGGAGAAGCCAAGCCAAGCCAAGCCAAGCCAACCCAACCCAACCCAACCCAACCCTGGAGCTCCCCAGCCCACGCCGGTGAAGATGGCCCTTGGCACACGGCTCTGCTCGCCGGCGCGGTGCTGTGGGGAATGGCCCCTCACGCACCCCACCAAGCCGGGGAGGGGAGGAATGCACTGAAAAGAGGGAGATAAGGCAAAAGCAGCAGGAAATGAAGGAGAGGAATCAGATGAGAGAGGGAGCGAGCGGACAAAGACACGCCGGCACTCGCGCCCCGCGTTCCTCCGTAATGAATGAGGCTTTGATAGAGTTTATTATGTCCTCGACGCTGTTCCCAGGCTGCTCCTTAGAGCCGTTCCCTCCTCCACCCGCATCGCCGCTCGCCCAGTGCCGCAGCCGCTGCCAGCGCCGGTGATGGAGAGGGGCCGGATCCTGCGAGGGCATCCCCACCCGCGGCAGCGAGCCGGGGCTGCGCCCCGCGCCAAACCCGACCCCGGGGGAGGCACCTGCAGCGGCTGGAAGCCCCCTTGCAGGCAGGGCGAGGGCAGGTCCCGAGCCTGGCAGGGTGCGGGATCAGCAGAGATGGGATTTTTTCTGGAATGGAGCTTTTACGCTCACCAGGGATCAGCCCGATATCACTCATGGCACAGAAAAGCTCCCTGGCACCTAATGAGATGGGCTTGACGAGGCTGGCAGGGAGCTATGGACACCGTGCCAGCTAGCCGGCCCCGAAGCCAGTTTGCCGGCAGGGCGAGAGCTTTCTCCTCGCCCCAGATAAAATAAAGCCGCAGCTGAGTGCATGGGGGCTGCGCAGCTGGTGGGTGGCCCGAGGGGAGCCCGGCACGGGGGCTCGGGGAGCGTGCTGCTGCCGAAGGAAGCGCCGGCGCTGCTGCCGGCCCTGCCTCAGCCCCGCGGTCGGGCCGGCTCCCCGGCTGTGCCTCGGCGCGCCACAGGACGATGCATTATTCACGCCGCTCCCCTCCCCGGCGAGGCGCACGGGGACGGAGGCGTCTCCATTATTTAGCTGGTGCCAGAAAAATTCCCGGCCCCACGTCAGAGCTGGAGTCGAGCCGTGTGATAAACCCTGCGGCGCCGGGAGCGGGGTCCGAGCGGGGCTGCCCGCTCCTCCTGGGGCATCCCCCCGGGCACCAACCTGTCCCGTCCCCTCGCGGCAGGGCCCCGGCCGCGCGGAGCGGGGACGCCTAACTCCTCATTTCACAGTCCAGTGCTGCAAAGCGGTGCCGTACAGCCACGGCCGTTGCTTCGCTGAAAAATCACCGCGTGGGGATGGAGAAATAAGCCGAGGGGCTGAGACACGGGGCGGGCTCAGCCCTCCGACACGGCACGTGCGGATGCTCCCCGCCTTGCCACCTCCTGCCCCCCTGCCTGCACCCCAAAGCAGAGACCAGGCTCTGCTCCAGCCCCCGGAGCAGGCAGGGGCTCGGCTGGCCCGGCAGCGGTGAGGGGCAGCGTGCCGGCACGGCTGCCAGCCGTATGCCGGCAGAGACGAGCTGCCGCCAGCCATGCCACCCACCGGCCTCCCCCTCCACCCCTTCCCAAACACAGCCGAGGCAACGGGGAGCGCAACGCCCGCCTCCCTTTCCTGACTGCCTGCTCCCTGCGGGGCCAGGAGAGCCCCCGAAAGCCCAGGAGAGCCCCCAAAATCAACGCCTGCACTCAAGCACTGCCTTTCCCCTGCAGCCGAACCCGGGACTGCTGCTCCCCGGCCCCGTCCGAGCAGCTCTGCGACGCAAGGACGCCCGCGTCGGGGTCACACAGCAGGCTGCTGCCTGCACTCGCCTGCCTGCTCTGCCTGCCGGGCTCCCGGAGCACCCCCTGTCCCCGAGCCCTCGGGCGGCTCCCACCCCCGGACCCGCGCTGGGCTTCCCCCCGCTCGCCTTCGCAGCGCAGCCCCGGCGGGCCCTGACGGGACCCGGGTGACGGGTCTCTCCCAACCTCGACAAGGGCAGGGCGAAGCGTCAAGATAAATAACGCTGCTCGGGCTCCCGCCTGCTGCTCTGCTCAGGAAAAGCCCTGTGCAAACACTAATTAATCCTCACTAACGAACTCAAAATTTATTGCTTATTTAAGTGTCTATCTGGCACAGGCTGTTAAGTCCCTAATCCCGACCCGCGCAGCGCTGGAGCAGAGGAAGGGGGATGCTGGGAGCGAGCGGCACAGCCCTGGGTGGCCCCGGCATCACCCGGCCCACGGTGCAGTGCCGGGGGCGCGGGTGCCGGCACCGATCACATCAGCGGAGTGACCTGAGAGCGGCTCGGCAGCCTCTGCACGAGGAGGGTACGGGAGCTGCTCACAGAGATGCCCCGGCTTTGCTTTCAGAGCTCCCACGGGATGCACCCTCCATCCCACCCGGCACAGGGCTGTGGGTCCTGGCACAGCGTGGCGTGGCGCGGCCGCAGGTCCCGGCACGGCGCTGGCGTGGGGCTGATGCTCTGGACGATCTCCTCTGCTGCCACTTAGCCAGGGATTTCACCGGCTCGTGTAAAACCCTGCAGCTGCATTAATGAGACGAGGGGAAATGCCGGCCCTGGAAGCAGCGCTCAAGTGCTTAAAAGCCTCTTTTCGGAGCGCGGCGGCGGCAGCAGCTCTCCCCGGCATCGCACAAAAGCAAATGTTTGCCTTAAAAAAAAACCCAGCAACCTCAGAGCATCTCATGGGTCTGCCGCCACGTGGGACCTCCCCAAAAAGGGGACCACTGGCACAGGCGCTCCAGCAACGGCGCTGTCCCCACCGCCAGAGCAGCCGCCCTCCCTGTGCCGTGCCGTGCCGTGCCGGGAGCCATGGCCGCGCCACGCTGGTCCCGGTGGAGCCGGAGAGGCAGGGGCTGAGTCCTCACTGAGGCCTCGTCGTCGTGATGCTGATGAAAAATGCAAACCCTTCTGCAATTCCCAGCACACGTAAAATGCAACGGGGTATGCCAGGAGTCGGATAATAGAAACGTTTAAGCGTCCAGGACATAATGCCCTTAACCGCGGCCCTGTCAGCCACCATTAAATACCATTTTGCTGGCCTGTAAAAATGATATTTCATATCGGAGGGGAAGTGGCCCAGCAGATCGGTCTGGGAAACTGTTCAAGAACTTGGACACACATTTGAGGTTTTGCAAATAAACATAAAAATCAATATAACAGCAAGGATGTTAACTGAATTCTGTGACCGTCAAGCACCCAGCAATTACAGACACATAGAAAGATACTGCTTTTTTTGAACTACTTTTCAAGCCAAGAGCTCGAACTGCAGCAGCATCCTTCTAAGCCGCCTTCCCGGACGTGGCATTTCATGGTGCTCGGGGAAGCGACGTCCTCGGCCGCATCCTGCCGCGGGAGCGGGATGGGCGAGAGGGATGGCATAGCTCCGCGGGGAGCTGCGGACACCGAAACGCCGGCCCCGGCTTTCCCCGGCTGCCAGGGAGAGTCATCAGCCATTCAAAAGATAATTAAAAAACCAAAGCAGCATATTAGCCTCATTCAATTAAAGGTGTGCGACGAGGAAGTCGTTTTATTAGCAAGAAAGTCAATGTGTGGAGCTTCATCTTCGGAGAGTCGCTGGAGGAGGGGAGGGGTAAACCGCTCGGCCTCCCTCCCGGGACGCGGAGACAGGGATTTCAACCCAGAAATCGATGGGAATGTGCTGCTTCCTCGCAGGCTGCCCGCAGATACGTGCCGGGGAGCCCGGGGAAAGAAGCAGGAGAATGAAACACGGAGCATCTCGGAAGCGGGTCCTGCCCCCGGGGCCGGCGCTGGCTGCGCTCCCCGGCGAGGGGCGGTGAGCGCCGGGTGCCGGCAGCCCCCCCAACCTCTCTCCTCCTTAAATAACCCCCGTGTGGCTTTAAGTACCTAACAGGGCGAGTGAGTTACGGTTCTCCTGTCAAATTAACATCACGACACTGTACAGTAGCCCACTAAAGTCTCTTCAGGAAAGCAGCAGCCCGCGTCTGCCGCGAAGGATTGCACCCTGCCACGGGGGATTAAACACCGAGTGCCCCCGGCTCCCTGCTGCCGGGGGTCCCGCTCCCAGCCTCCGTCCCCCTTCCCAGGGGCAGAAGATGGGGATGACGATGGATGCGGGCACATTTGGAGCAGCTGCAAACGCTCCGAGACCCTGGCCAGTGAAATGCAGCCCGGCGTGCCGGCGGCACGTCCCGACACCCCGCCGGTCCTGGGGCGCTCGCCGGCTCACGGAGCAGGGGAGGACAGCCCGACCCCTGGGGACAAGCCAGGGCTCCTGGCTCCCCATGCGCAGGATTTGGGGGTTTCTTCCAAGAATCCTGGCATGGGACGCTGTGGGTGTCAGTGCTCACAGGGCGACCCCAGACAAGCCGAGGGGCCGGGACCCGCAGCCCAGTGGTGCCGCAGCACCGCAGGTGGGGAGAGCTCTCCCCTTCCCCCCCAGTGCAATTAGGGAAGCTTATTATTTGTAAAGCAATTAGCATAGCAAATCAACTCGAAGCGACACGCAAGAATAAGCCGAGGTGGAGATTACCAGCTGCCACCGAAAGCGGCTGGGAGCAGCGCGGCAGCGTGCCTGGCGTCCCTGGGGCCCCAAAGGGACCCCAGGGTAGGGGACACCTGCCCCCTTCAGAGGCCGCCCGGCTAGTGCCAGGGCAAAGCCGGGCACCGGGAGAAGGATCTGATCCGGAGCAAGCAGGGATCCCTCCTGCAGGCAGAGGAATCCTCGGGGCGGCAGCGGGGGGGACCCGGGCCGCGCAGTCAACGCCTGGAGTCAGCTCCTGCTCCCCCCTGCACGGGGAGCGCGAAGGCGAAGGAGGGAAGGGGGGACGGTTCGTTAGCAGTGTCACGTCTGCAGTTCCCAGCCCCCCCGCCCCGGCGCATCCTCGGCTGAACTCGGCACGCTCGGCTCGCCAGGGGACGTGCCGAGTGGGAAATCCATCACGGAGCCCGGTGAGGCGGTGACAGCAAACACGGCGCCGTGCTCCGTGCTGGTGTAAGGAGCGCACCCGGCGCGGGGCTCCAAGAGGAGCCTGCAGCTGGCGAGCAGAAGCGCGCTGCTGCCGAGCGTTTGGGGACAGGCTTTTCCATATCAAAGCCTCTGTAGCGCGTCGCAGCTCTGCTCTGCAAAGATGGCAAAGCACGCATCTGGTTTAACGGCACGCACGTGGGCGACGCTCTCACATTGGCATCAGCTCGTTCACGGGTCCGTCCCAGGAGCCGGGCAGCACTTCTGCAAGGAAGGGGATGACACCAGGAGCAGAAACAGCTACAGGAAAGCAACAGCCCTGAGGATCGCAGGCACGTGCTGCAGCGAGCAAACAAGGATGAGGGGCTCCCACCGCACCAGAGAAACAAGCAGCGCCTCTGCTTGGGCGGCCCCAGCTCACACAAGCAGGTGCCCATTCCGGGATGCGCAGCGTGAAGTGCTGTACTCAGCTTCTCCAGCGCTCTGCCTGCCCTGCCGCCTGCCTGCTCTCCTGCAGAGTGCTCTCCGCTCCCCACCTGCCTGCAGAGCACCTCCCTGGCAGCGGGCACTTGGTACCGAGGCACCACGTGCCCCTGAACCACTTGAGTGATAAACGCCGGGTGGCCACGGCAGAGCCGGAGAGGGATTTTAATGGCAATAAGAGAGAGGGTGCATGCCCAGAGACCCCGCCGGAGTGACCGAGGGCTGGCTGAGAGAGCGGAGGGCAGCGCTGCAGCCAGTCCTGCCCCGCCTTGCCCTGCCCTGCCCTGCCTTGCCCTGCCCTGCCCTGCCTTGCCTTGTCCTGCCCTGCCCTGCCCAGCCCTGCCTGCCCTGCCCTGCCCTGCCCTGCCTTGTCCTGCCCTGCCCTGCCCTGCCTTGCCCTGCCCTGCCTTGCCCTGCCTGCCCTGCTTTGCCCTGCCTTGCCCTGCCCTGCCTTGCCCTGCCTTGCCCTGCCTTGCCCTGCCCTGCCTTGCCCTGCCCTGCCTTGCCCTGCCTTGCCCTGCCCTGCTTTGCCCTGCCTTGCCTTGCCCTGCCCTGCCCTGCCTGTCCTGCTTTGCCCTGCCTTGCCCTGCCCTGCCTTGCCCTGCCCTGCCCTGCCTGCCCTGCTTTGCCCTGCCTTGCCCTGCCCTGCCCTGCCCTGCCTGCCCTGCTTTGCCCTGCCTTGCCCTGCCCTGCCCTGTCCTGCTTTGCCCTGCCTTGCCCTGCCCTGCCTTGCCCTGCCCTGCCCTGCCTGCCCTGCTTTGCCCTGCCTTGCCCTGCCCTGCCTTGCCCTGCCCTGCCCTGCCTGCCCTGCTTTGCCCTGCCTTGCCCTGCCCTGCCTTGCCCTGCCCTGCCCTGCCTGCCCTGCTTTGCCCTGCCTTGCCCTGCCCTGCCTTGCCCTGCCCTGCCCTGCCTGCCCTGCTTTGCCCTGCCTTGCCCTGCCCTGCCTTGCCCTGCCCTGCCCTGCCTGCCCTGCTTTGCCCTGCCTTGCCCTGCCTTGCCCTGCCCTGCTTTGCCCTGCCTTGCCCTGCCCTGCCCTGCCCTGCCTGCCCTGCTTTGCCCTGCCTTGCCCTGCCCTGCCTTGCCCTGCCCTGCCTGCCCTGCCTTGCCCTGCCTTGCCCTGCCCTGCCCTGCCCTGCCTGCCCTGCTTTGCCCTGCCTTGCCCTGCCCTGCCTTGCCCTGCCCAGCCCTGCTTGCCCTGCCTGCCCTGCCCTGCCCAGCCCTGCCTGCCTTGTCCTGCCCTGCCTGCCCTGCCCTGCCCTGCCCTGCCCTGCCCTGCCTGCCCTGCCCTGCCCTGCCCTGCCTTGCCTGCCCTGCCCTGCCTTGCCCCGCCCCGCCTTGCCTTGCCCCGCCCCGCCCCGCCCCACCCTGCCCGCCCTGCTGCCAGCGAGCCCCCGGTCAGCCCCGGGGGGTGCACGGGCCGCCAGCCCCACCTGGTTGCATCCTCCGCCGCAGCGATGCCCGCGGTGACACCACCACAGCCCGGCCCGGCCCAGGGATCGGCCGCAGCCCCGCCACAGCCGGTCTCGGGCGGGGACCGCGCGGCGCGGAGGCGTTTGCGGCAGCGGCCGAGCCCTAAGGAGTGCGGGGGGCGCCGGCAGATCCGGCAGCCCCCGCCAGCTGGAGAGCAGCCCTTTGCCAGGGGCTCTCCGGGCGGGCGCAGGGCAGACCGGAGCCCCCAGCAGCCACCCCAGCTAGCAGGGCACAGCCCCGACAGCAGCAGCGCCCGCACCGCTCTGGGAGCTCTCCGGCGCTCCCGCAAAGGGAGGACTCTGGACTACGGGGGTCGGGGAGAAGCTTCCCCTGGAAGCCCGTTATCCTGCGGCTGCTGCTCCAGGACGGCTCCCACCTCCTTCTAAATCACCTGCCCGCGGCGAGAGGGCAGGCAGCTTCAAAAGCCCCGGCCGGTCGCTCCCAACATCCGAGCTCTGCGATACGGGTGCTCCAGCGAGCAGAGCCGGGTGCCCACCCCGGTGCCAGCCCAGATCACCTTGCACCCATCCGAGCCATCCTTTTGGGCCAGCTTGGCCCAAACCAGCACTGCCTGGGGGTGCCACGGCACGGGGAGCCACCGGCGGTGAGGTGGCACCACGGCGCAGAGCCCTGCCGGGAGGGTGCAGCTTCCCCCAGCCGCTGCCAGGGAGCCGCTCTCCTCTCCCGCGACGGGCACCCACGGGGACGTTAACGCACACCGTCGGTGGAAAGCACGGTGAGGCAGGAGGGCAGCAGTGCCGGCGTGGTGCTCCCGGCACCAACCGTGCCGGAGCTGGGGGACGATGCCCCAGGGAACGAGCACCGCGGCTGAACTGCCCCCGTCCTGGCACCCTGGGGGTAGAGGTTTTTCCCCAAAGCCCTGCGCAGCCCCCGGGTGGTATCAGAGCATCTCAGGCCCAGGAATTACTCAAACATCGTTAAGAGAGTCCAATTAAAGACAGAAAAACAAACAACTTCTGAGCTGAGCATCCATACCCAAACAAGAAAGAGGCCCCCATTTTAATCACTTTCATTATCAGAACAGGCTCCCCGCTGGGGCCTGGTAATTGGAAGCCAACCATTTTAACGCAATCTGCATTTTACCAAAGCGTATGGAGAGGGCTCCCAGGAGCGCTCCCCCCTCGGCCCCCGGCCCAGCACCACGACCCCGCACTGAAGGCTTTTCTCCGCCATCATCCCCAACACGGAGCCGGGTCTGCAGCCAGGCGCGAGGCCAGGCTGAACGTGTACAGCACGGAGCAAGTTTTCCGCATCCTCCAGCCCCCTTCCCAAAACCAGACCGGGGCACGAGAGCAACCCAGCCTGCAGAGCGAGCTGCCGGGCAGGGGAAAGGCTGCTCCATCCCAGCCGCTGTCTTTTCCTGTCTTATCCCGCATCCATCCTCCGCCTCCCCCATAAAACCCATCACAGCCCAACCCCGGTATTGATGGTGTTGCTGGTGCACGCCGCTCCGGTGTCCTCCCCAGGGCGTCGGGGCTGCGCTCACCGCGCGCCTGGGCTCACTCCTGCAGCCTCGCCAGCAACCATCAATCTCCATCACGCCCGAAGGCACCTATTAATCACGTTAGAGAGAGGCTCTAATTTAAACCTTCTGCCTGCTGCCATGCGCTGCCCGCTCGCCTCCCTCTGCCAGCTCGTTTCAACGGTGAAGAGCGGGAGGACCCGCAGCCCGTGGTGATGGGGAGCATCCTGCAATGGGCCCGGGGTGTTCGTGCCACTCCCGGCGATGCGGCGGTGAGGAACGGCACGGAGCAGTGGCAGCACCAGGAAGGTGGGGGCGAGAAGAGGTCTCCCCCAAAGCGGGGTCCTGCCGAGCCACGGGCATCCCCGGAGGGACCCTTACCCCAGGGTAAGGGGATCCCAAAGGAGGAAAGGTTTTCCTCCCCTCTGGATGCACCAGCAGCTGTTTGGGCTGGGAGCCCCGTGCATGCAGCAGAAATGGGCAGCAGGCTGGATTTCACCCCAAAACTTCCAGGCCTCCCTCCAGGAACCCGCCGCCTGCTGCGGCAAGAGGCACCCGAGGCTGCCACAGGGGAGATGCCGGCGGGGGCGGCCCGGGGTGGAGCGGGGCTTACGGGGCCGCACGACGCGGGTGCTTCTCGGGATGCGGGCAGCACCGCGGGGCGGCTTTCGGCAGCAGAGATGCTCACCCGCCGCAGCGCTCGGAGCACGGCACAGCCCGTCTCAGGTGCGCACAGGACAAGCATGGTGCCGTAACCGGTCACCTTGGGGCTCCTCTCGCCTGATGGAGCAGCAGATGAAGCAGGACACAGCATTTTCCGCAAGAATTTCCATCGCTGCAGTTAGCGCCTTCCACCCGGCACGTGCTGGCCCGGACCTGCAGCGGGTCCCCAGCGGTCCCCAGCCCTGTTCCTCCATCTTTCTGCATCCCAGAGAGATGCAGCCGGGGCGTGTGCCGACACGAGAAGTGCACGTCCCACCGCGTGCTCAGCAGCCAGCGCTGCAGCATCCCCGGGGCAAACGGCGCATGTGGTGCCAGCAACTCCCGCCTGCGCCGGGAAACCATCCCCGCTCCCTCTTTGGGCTCAAAACCCAGCCCAGGCACAGCCAAGACCAAAGCCGCCGTAGTTCCAACTGCTTTGCGAGAGCAGAGCCCCTGTCGCCGGTCGCCGCCGTGCTCAGCACCTCTAACTCCTCAAAAGCGAGTACAAAAGCACATTTTGTTTGCGTAATTCTCTGAAGGCTCCGCACCGGGGCTTTGCTCCTCACCCGCAAGAACACGGTTTTACGAAGAGGAACCAAACCCGCCGTACCCGATGGCTCCCTTGTCAGGGCGGCCACAGCCGCTCCGGGCGGAGGATGCTCCGTGCCCCCGCAACCCTCCTTTGCACGGCTGCTTGCAGTTGCGTTGGCAGTGGGCTTAAATTAACAAAGTTATTTGTCTTGTCAGCACGTCCTACACGTTGAACAAGCACCCTCTCGCGAGCCACGCTCCTGCGGCGCAGGGATAAGCCAGATCCTGCCCAGGACGAGCCGTAAGGGGCCCCGGGCTCCTGCCTCCTGACCACCCTCCTCGTCCCCGGGGAGGGAGCTCGGTGTCTTCAGCATTACGCACCTGCAGCCCCCCGCTGGGACACCCCAATGGGGGGCACGCTCCGCCCGAGGCACCCCAGAGCGGTTCGCCCTCGGTTCAGCGAGGGGCCGGTGCTCTCACGGTGGGTGCTGGCTCCCTGCTCGCTCCCCACTCGCTCCAAGAGAGCATTGACCGGCCATCAGCGCGGCCGGTGAAGGAGGCCGGGCAGCGTGGAGGACGGGGACGAGGGCAGCAGAAGGCTTGCGGCGCGCAGGACGGCGAAGCCTCCGCTGCTCCGGTCCGCGGGGAAATAAAACAGCCCCAGCAGAAAAGCCACAGGACAAATGGAAACCGCGCGATCGATAGGATCGTCATCTCTCTCCCGGCATGAAAATAAAAGGCGAAGCTGCAGACACTGTTTCGGCACAAAGCATGAGCAGATGAGCACCGGCTCACAGGGCTCGGGGGTGAAAGAGGCATTTTCGGGAAGGGCACTGGTAGAGGTGTGGCCCTGCAGGCTGGGGACGCCAGCGGTGCTCTGGACACCCCAGAGCACCCAGAGCAGCATCCCCTTGCAATCCCCCAAATCTGAGCGGGTGCCGCGGCCGAAGCGCGGCGGTGACGGCAACGCAGACGGTTGCCGCGCAGCCCTGCTCCCGACACCAGACCGCGCGCCCCACGGAGCCCCCTCCTTCCCCGAATGCCCCCCAAACCACCGGCACCCTTGGAGGTAGCGCTGATGGCGGATGCTGAAATCAGCTAATGAAAGTTATTTATGAGGCGATTACCAAGTTGGCTGTGCCAGCGCTGAATTAAGATAATTTGTAATTACGTGCAATGCTTTTAGAATACAGCACGCTTATGTTTTGAGTCACTTGTTTTATTAAATTAAACGCTCCGGCTAATTACAGGCATCCTTTGGATATCTCCCTCTCAACTCTCGACCCGCGGGAGCCTGTCACCAGCAGATAGCGCGTTCGCTGCTCCAGCCTGTTTGCTCACACAGGACCGTTCGGGGCTGTAATCAGCAACTATAAATTACCTCGTTAAAAACGGGATTACCCTTTGCAAGGAAAGCCTCTGCTTAAGCCCATCAAGATTCTTGCAAAAACTAATTTCTAAGCAATTGAAGTTTTTGTTTCGCCGGCATTAGAGAGGAGTATTTCTGGCTGAGGAGTATTTGGGGAGTAACTCCTGAATTCAGGCTTTGGCGCTGGAGCGAGAGCATCTGAAGGGGCGTTTCACGGCTCCACTGTAACCTCTGCCCGGCTACAAGCATCTTTAGGCAGCGGCAGGGAAGGCAGTGCCCTTTCCTGGGAACTAATCGGGGAAATCACCCGAGCGCGACGTTACCTGTCAACGGGGAATTCGTTAACAGGCGGCACACAAAGAGCCACCTCTCCGCGGACGAGGAGATAATGTCGCCGCTAATGAGGAAATTAAGATGTATAAAAATACTCGGTAATTTCAAAAGGGTTTTTTTTTTTTTTTTAATTTTACAACACCGCAATGTTTGAATTCTATTTTAAATGAACCTGACCTCCCCCGATGCCCTCGCCGAGCCAAGGGAGCATCAGTAAAACAGCCCAATGCGAGATGCTCTGAACGTCTCACAGCCAAGATCCCTGGAAAAGCTGACCTAGCACGTTACCGGGTTGCACCGTTACATGCTGGAGATGCACCAGCGGCACCGGTGACCACAGGGAGCCGACAGCCCCGAGCACGGTCAAGGGCGGCCAGGAGCATCCCGCCCAGAGCACGCCGGACCAGCCCAGGTTTCCCTGAAAGGGGTGGTTAAACGGGAGACAAGGCGTTGGCTTTCACAGCATTCTTCCTCTCAACACCAGATTTAGTCCACCCACAGCTCGTGTCCTCCGCAGGTATGCCTTTGGCCAAAAAAAATGGAGAAATCATGCTATTTAGCTTGGGTTTATGCTGAATACCCATCTGCTTGCTGTAACACAGACCCTCGTAGGGCTTACGGAACATTTTAAGAAGTATTTTCCTCTGTGGTTTCAACCTCTCATCTTTGCCTTAAAGCTCAGCAGCCCCACGAACAGGCAGAGAGGACGCGCAGCCCCCGCGGGGGTCTCCTCGGCCCACCCACACTCGTGTCTCCAACGCGCTGCAGCCACCACCGGAGGGGACAGAATTCATCCCCTGCCGAGCTGCCACCGCAGGGCAAATCCCGCGGCAGGGCAAATCCCGCACGCCCCCCGAGTCACCCCTCCTGCAGCACGGGGGAGCTGATCCGTTCCCGGGTCCCTGCCCCGCTCGGCTCCCGCGGTGGGACGCAGCGGCACGGCAGCGGAGACCCCGGCCCGCCCCGTGCAGGATCGCAGCAGATAACCGGGCTGCTCCGAGCATCGCCCCGCAGCCCCGGGGCTCCGCTGGGCCAGCCGAGGACCAGCCCCCCGCCCAGCAGCGTGCTGGTACCATTGGGGCTGCTCCCCCCCATCCAAGGAGCCCCCAGGGCCAGACCCCAGGGGGTCCGCACTCTCAGCAATGCCAACGTCAAATCCCGCCATGACCCCCCAGCAGCGATGCTCGGAGCACCAGGCTGCAGGAGGGAGCCAACACGGGAGGAGACAGTGCAGACGCAGCGGCACGGCACGGCACGGCACGGCTCCTGCCCCGGCAAAGGCGGCCAGCCCTGCCCCGGGCTGCCTGCAAACTGGCAGCAAGGCTCAGTCAGGGCAGACAAGGCAACGTCCCCGTCCCCGCTGCCTGCTGGAGGAAACCTTTGGGATGGAGCGCCCTGCCAGACCATGCCGACTCCGCTCCTTCCCACGATGCTCTCCAAGCCAGAGGGAATCAAAGGAAGGGAGCTTGCGGCGCTGGAGGAGGACCCTCGCCAGCCTGACTGGCGTCAGCACTCCCTGGGGGTTTGCCGGGGAGGACGACGGCAGCAGCACCCTGCGCCGCGTTGCTGGCCCCCGCCGCAGGGGTCCGAGCCGGCTGCAGGGTCCCCTCCGCAGGACAGAGCACGAGAGAACAGCGGCTGCAAAAATCACCCAAACACGGCGCTTTTGTGGAAAGGGACCCACGTCTCGGTGTGCCATAGAGCACCCCGCTTACCCCGGGCACCCCCGACACCGCGCCGGGCAGCGGAGCCCGGAGCAGCCTCTTGCAAAGCCGCCCCGCGCCGGTGGGCTCTGCGGGACCAACGCAGCTCCCTCCTCGCTGCAGCAGTTGTCTGCGTTGTGGGTCGCGCAGGGGGACCCCGGGGGTCCCTTCTGCCACCCCTCTGTCCCCAAAGCGCTGAAGGGAGGTGGCTGGCACGGGCACAAAGCCCCAGCACCCATCCCACCCAGCCGCTCCCACCCAGCTGATCCCAAACGCGTTAACAAGCCCAGAACCCCGGCGGAGCAGCAGCCCCGGCTCCACAAATGCCTGCATCTGCACATAATGGAGCTTTTATATTATTTTTGACCAAAAAGTAATTTATCGTCCAAAATCTCACAGGAAAGTGATTCAATATGCTAATCGTCCCAACCGGTACAAGCGCCGGCGGCGGCTAGCTCTGCCGGAGGAGGGATTCTTCCCTGCAGGAAGGGGAAGGAGAGTGAAGGACAGACACCCCCAGCCTGGATAACGCTTGCACCCCCGACCGCTGGTGCTGCAGACCCCACGCTGGGACATCCCCGCGCTGCCTCTCCCCCGACACCCCAGCCAAAGCCCGGGTTACCCCCGAGCATCGAGCCGACCACAGGCAGGGCTGGGGACCGAGCGGAGTTTGACAGATAACGGGCAAAAACCGTGCTGGTTAAGAGATGGTAGTTTTGAGCTACCCCCGCCGAAGCCGGGCAGCCCCGCCGGGCACCCGGGGTCCCCTGCGCTGCCCACGCATCCCCGAGCAAACCGGTGCTCCCAGCCAGACCCGCCTCGCCTCCAGCTCCGCTGTCGCGGCAGCTCCCCGAGGCTCGGCGCTGGCGTTTCACACCGTCCCCGGCATTTTGGGTGCAGCGGTGTGATGCCATGCCAGCAGCCGGGGACAGAACAGCCGGCAGCGGGTGTGGGAGGCTCAGCAGCTTGAAATCCAGCCACACGTGCGTTGGGATGGGGCACCGCTGCGGGCACCGACACCGTGGGGCACCGAGCAAGGGCTCGTTAGGGCTCGCGCAGCATTTTGGCTGATCTGCTCACAAGGAGCGTGAAAACAGGGTCACTGGTCTCAGAACGGGGCTGATTCAGACCCAAAGCCTGGCTGCAGGAGTCTGCAAAGCCGGGAGATGCTTCTGCTTCCTTTCAGCCCGGCCCTAAAACCATCCCCGAGGGGACGGGGATGGGCTCTGCTCAGAGCGAAAGCGCCAGCAGCTGCTGGCAGGCTCCCCGTCTCGGGCAGCGGCAGCCATTTCAGGACTTAAGGAAAAACCTCCACCCTTTCGACACCGTTAACCCAAATTTCAGACGGTAACTGCAAACCCCGAGGGATGCGTACGGGGCTGTTGCTCGATGGACCTCGCCACCCTGGCTTCGGGGTCGCGCGCCCTTTCAGAGCACGGGAGGGGACACACGTGCATCCCCTTTTGACCGCGTCCCTGCTCCCGGGGAATTTAATTTCTGCTAATCCTCCAGGCTACGAGGCGCAGCCCCACGACGCACCAGCAGCCCCAGTGCCAGGTCGAGGGAGGTGTTTGAAGTCGTGGGAGCCGCTCAGAGCCCAGCTCGGAGCTGCCCGCAGAAGCCAGCAGAAGATGAAGCTGTATCCGAGCGCACCGTGCCGAACCCGCACGTGACGGAGGGGAAGAACAGCAGCCAGCGAAAACTAGGACAGCAGCGGCCGGACCGGGAGGGAGACAAAACGCTGCGGAGCTGAGGCTGGCGCCGGCAGAGACGTCCGTCCAGCCCCACCGCTGCCCTTCATCCAGCACACCAAGCGCGACCTGGCAGCCCCCGGCCCGGCAGCCGGAGCCTCCATAAAATTTAGCCGGTTCACCCTGCCGCAGACCCCGAGAGGCGGCTGTTGGCAGCAAACCAGGGGCATGCACGCAGCGTGCAAACCGCGCACGGTCCACGTCCCGTGTCGCTGCCAGCGTGCCCACGGGTGACAAGCCCTTCCCTGGCACCCAGCCCTGCAGGTCCAGGGCAGCTCCTCCACGGGAAGCTTGTTTCCAAGGGGCCCAAGGGCTTTGCCCCTTGCACCAGGGATTTCAGGAGGTGCCAAGCTGCTCACGTACAACGCGTCAGGGCGGTGACAACCACCCGAGCGCTCCTGCCCCAGCCGGGCACCAGCAAAGCCCGCCCGCACGCTGGTGCCCAGAGGCGAGAGCGGGCTTGGGGCTGCACCAAAAGGAGCTCAGTGCAGGGCCAAAGCTTTGTCCCCTCTGCCCCGGGGCGTGGGAAGAGGAGTGCAGTGTCCCTTGCAGTCCCCACGGATGACCGCTGCCAGCAAAGGTCCACCAACGCATGCTGGAGCATCCCCTCCCTGCAGCCCGCCCGCAGGCGACGGAGCTGGGTGGGCTGCGGGTGCCAGCGGGGGACACGCACCATCCCTTGCAGCACATCTTCAAACGTCTAGCGACTAAAGAGAGATCTCCCGCAGCCGGTGCCAAATGCAGGGGGAATATTCATGATTACCCTGAGCCGGGAGAGCGTCGCACGGCGCTGGGAGAGGTGCGTGGAGGGAGGCGTTAACACAGCTGAAACGCCCGAGTGATGCAAGGGGGGCTGGGGGAGGCACCGAGCTCTCTGCTCCAGCAATCCTCCCCCTCTGCGGAGAGCGATGCCTTTGTCATGCTCCCGGCTGGAGGTACAAAAGCTGAGCCCCGACCCGCAGGCAGAAAGCAGGCGGCAGCGTGCTTTGCTGTAACCAGCTCTGAACCAAGGCGAGCGCAGGAGGAGGAGCGAGGCGGCGGGGCGAGGATGCAAGCCTGGGTCGGCACGGGAGATTCTCCCTCCTGCCTCCAGCCCAACACCGCAGCGGGTCGGTGCGGTGATGGACCTGCTGGTAACCCTTCACCGCCCCGGGGAGCTGGGGGGGTACCCCATCAGCCAGCGGAGCAGGCCAGCAAGGCGATGCCAGCTCCATGGCAGTGCCCTCGGGCAAACCCGCGCCCCAGCCGTGCTCTCCAGCATCCCCTCGGTCACCCCGAGGCACCAAGGGGCGATCCCACTGGTCACAGGGCAGGATCCGAGGTGACGCCGGGGTGATGCTGGGTGCAGAGGCAGAGCCCCGCTGCAGCCTTGCAGGACGCCGCGGCTCCCCGCAGAGCAGAGCGCTGCCGGCAGGGACGGCTCTGGCTGCCTCCCCGACGGAGCAGAGAGGTCCTAAAGCCATACGCTGCTGGGGAAAAGAAAAATCAAGCCTTCGCAGAGGCAGGTTCATCACATACCTAAAATCACAGGCTTAAGTTTGCTGAGGCACAAGGGTGCTGTTGCTAGGCAGGACGTTAATTGCACAGTTCAGCAATGTGGCAGAATTGCACAGCTCCTCTCTAATTTAGTGCAATTTACCCATCAATAGAGGATTCACAGTAGCTTCCTGATGAGATCAAAAGGTCAAAGCTTCATTCTCCCATCAGCGTTTTCAGGCTCGCCCAGCAGACCGAGAAACATTTGCCACAGCCTTAGCACGGCGTCAGACCCAGCCGCCCCGAGAAGCCGGGCGGCCGCACGCAGAGGCGGCCAGGTCTGCCCGTTGCTGCTTTAACGCTTCTGGACTGCAGGCGCTGGAGATGATTAAGCCTCTCCGAGCAGAGCAGCTCCCAGAGAGCACGAAGCAAAGCCCGGCTGGAGCGTCGTCCTCCTAAATGCGAGCTGGCAGGTGCCTGGATCCTCCTCAAAGCATCCGTGTCAAAACACCAGGCACTTCTGCTGGGTCAGAAGAATTACAACGCTTAAGTGTAAGTTGTTTGGGAAGTATTTTAGCACAGCCCAATCTCTGGGGCTTATTACTTACACAGCATCAATGAGACCAAGCACTTAAGCGCTGCTGCTATTCGCAGACCATATGGTCTGGAGCTGCATCTTCCTCCTGGCTGCATCTTCCTCCCGGCAACACGGGCCCTGGAGCCGCGCGGTGCGAGTTAGCTATCGCCTGCGGTCACGGAGCCGTTGCCTCGTAGAAAAGCTGCTCCGTAATTGCCAGCAAGCTCCTGCCCATCTGCCCGAACCGGCGTCAGCCACGGCTGCAGGGCTGCCCGGCTGCCCGCAGCCCGACACCAGCCCGGCCTCTGCTCCTCCACGCTGCCGCTGCCCGCTCTACTGCTTTGGGGCTTTTTCTTTTCTTTTTTTGCTGCTAAGCTTTTGCTCTCGAAGCCATGAGAAATTTCCCGGGATGCCAGAGGCTGTAATCCATACAGGAACCCAGCCGTGCCAGCTCACAAATTAATCCAACCCGGATCAGGCCTCGTACGTGGCCCTGACGGATCCCCCGGGAGCCAGGCTCTGGCTGTGCCATCGCCTGTTTGGACGTTTGCTTTCAGCCCGGGGGAGCAAAACCCTCCCGCAATAAAGCAGCGGGATTTTTCCAGGGGTCTGGATCAGCCCCAAGCCCCCCAGAAGCCCCCACCCCAGAATTTAGCACCCTGCACTGCCGGGAGCTGTATCTCAGCAATCCGGAGTCCCGGATCAAACGCCAAACAATCGCTTTCCCACCGTGGGAAGACTCAGGGAGAAGGGAGAGAGGAACGGCGGAGAGAGATGCAAGCTAATCATTTTTACACCAGAAAAGGCGTGCTACCCAGAAGGCAGAAAACAGGTTGCAAGAACACGCTGACTTCATGCGTCTTCTCCCTGGAAGCTATTGCAGCCCCTATTAAATATTGATCGGGGAACTCCAGTGCCCCACTTGCGGCTCCCGCCTCTCCTCAGACGCACCTCTCCTCTGCCAATATTTAGAATACATTAAGGCCATATGCCCGAGCACTTAGCACTTTACGCCGCGCTGCTCCGCCGGCGCGGCGGGGCTCACCGCGCGCCCATCCGCGCCGCAATCAGTTCTGTTACACAATACGTGGATGAGCTATGATCATCCTTGTAACTGTAATTTAGCGGAGATGAGACACTGATGAGTTCATGGGTTTGTTTCTCATTAATCTTTTATGCTTGTTGAGTGCAGCGCGCTTTTTGTAGTACAAACCCTGCTCAACAAATAGAGAAACAAGATCCTCTCTCCACGCGGGCCCTGCCGCCCTCGCAGGCGGTCTGTCTGCCGCCGCGGAGCCGTACGGCATCCCTCACCAGGCAGGGCTCACCTCGGCTGCCGCAGCCTTGAATTCAACTCCGGCAGAGATCCCGGCCAGCCGGGCTTTGAGCTGCTGCGGACAGGGACCATCCTCACTGCGCCAAGGGGGACGACGACCACAAGCAGGACGTCCCGGGGGAGCCTGGCTGAGCTGGGGGACCCCTGGGTTCCTTGAGCCGGTTGCCTTGAGCCACCCCCTACCAGAAGGGTGAAGGTACCAAGAACAGCCCAAAGCAATGGGAGAAGCCAGCAGACGGGCGTTAAGCCAAGGAAATGAGGGATCCTCCTGGGGAAGGGATGGAAACCCCTGCCGAGTTTGGGAGCAGCCTGGGTGCCTCCCTGGGATGGACAACAGGAGATGAGGTTGGTACCGGAGACTTTAAAAACAACAGAGAAAGGACGTCCGATAGCGTCAGCCCGGACACATTGCTGCTGCCCTAAAATTGCCCAAAAGGGCAAGTCGAGGGCGCACATCCCGTGTAATTGGTGCCCTCGGGGGGTCCCAGCGCGGCTCCCCTTCCCCGTGCTGCCGCCTCGGCCCCTGGCTCTGGCTACCGGGGGGATTTCCAGGGAGCCGACCAACGAGCCTCCTGCCAGGCTGGCAGATCCAGGAGCTCATCCTTCCTTCCCAGCCACCAAAGCGTCTTCAAAGACCGCGCTGGCGGCCTGGGCAGGCTGCGGCAAAGGAACCGCTGCACCGGAGACACCGGCGAGAGCTGCCACCGCTGCGCCGAGGGGCTCACGGGCAGGGGAGGGAAGGAGGGAGGCACGAAACAACCCTGCGGGAAAGGTGCTGGAGAAGCCCAGGGGGACCCCAAGTCGTGTCCGAGGGTTTCAGCAGCGATGGGGAACTCCCGAGCAGGCAGAGCCCTCCAGACCGCCGGCTCGCCGCTGCCCGTGGCAGAGGATGTGCAGGCAGGGCCGGGCAGGAGCTGCCCCGCGGAGCCCGGCTCCCAGCAGCTGCCTGCGAGGGGTGCGCGCTGGCAGGCACGGTGGGAACCACGGAGGAAAACCACCCCTGCACCCCAGCTCCGCTGCTGCCCCGGGAAAGCCGGAGATTGGTGGCGGAGCTGCTGCCAGTACCGAACCGGAGAGGGGCCGGAGGCGACAAGCCGGGGGAGCGAGCAGCTCCCTTGTTTTCGGCACTGAAGAAGCCTGGGCTGCCACATCATCGGCATCGTGACCACCGTCATTTGTGCCGTCACCCAAACAGCTCCGGGGGCCTTTGCAAAGCAAACCGAGCATTTCGCTTGCCGGCCAGCATTTCGCTCCAAGTGGCCTCTGCCAAACTCCCAACCGCCCCGGCAGCGCGGCGGGGACGCAGCCAGCCGCGCCGCGCCGCAACGCCGCCTCTCCTGGCAGGGGCCACGGTCCCCAGCCCGCGCTCCCAGAGCCTGCCGAGCCGAGGATGCCAGAAGAGCCTCTGCAGGGACAGGAGGAACCGATCCGCGTTCACAGCTAACGTTCAAACTTCTGCCAAGCCGAGCGCAGCCGCCCTCTCTCCAAAATCCGGCTCGCTGCAGAAAAGCACCAGGCGGACACCTGCAAACCATCTGTCGAGCAGCCCGCGCCTCGCCGAGCGCCTCACCCACCGCGGGCGGCTCCCACCGGGAGGGGCCGAGCACCCACAGGCGCCCGAGGCTCTGCCAGCGAGACCCGCGCGCCTTCGGGTACCCCGAAGCTGGAAGAAAAAGCTCCTTTCCAGGGATAAAGCAGCTGCGATTGCTGAAACCAGGTGTGACGGGATCCCTCCTGAACAGCTCGCTTCCCAAATCTCAAACAGGGTTATAAATCCATCTCAAGCAGGGTCAAAACCAGCAGCTCAGGGGGCCGGGCTGCCCTCCACCCTGAGGTCCATCCCCTGCCCTTCCCAAGCCGGGCAGCCCCCGGCAGCTCCTGCGGTGCCGGCAGCAAGCTGGGCAGGTCGATTTTACAAAGGGCTTCCAGTTTCACATAAATATCCTGGCAATCAGCGAGTGTCAGGGAAAGGAGCAGAGAGAAAGTACTGCCGTTTGATGGGGTTTGGGTAAAATATGGCTCTTTCGAAAATCTGCTGGAGCGTGGCGGAGGGCCTGTGGGCAGAATGATGAGGAGGGGAGCAGCGGGGCTGCCGGGGGCCGCCGTCCATCACCCGCCCTCGCGCCGCGCGGCCGATGCTCTGCCTTCATCCGGGCATTGCTCGTCATTGCCCGGCGGCGAGGGGGTGATGAAGGTCACCGGGCGGCGCTGCTGGAAGGCAGATCGGACACGAGATTCAAGGCAGAGAAAAATCCGTGTCAGGACTTAAATACCAGCACCTCTGGGAGCCGGCGGTTTGCAGGCAAACACCACGTGAGGAGCACCAACCTTCCGGCGTCATTGCTCTCTGCGGCAGGACACGTCGTGCCCGGCTGGGCGGACAGACGGACAGGGCCACGTGCGTTTTGCCCAGCATCTCCCGCCCATGAGACCAGAGGGGAAGCGGTACTGCCCTGCCCCATGGGACCCTGCACCCCCCGAGCAGAGATGCTGAGACCACCCAGCGGGTCAAGCCCGATGGCTGCGGGCTCGCCCTCCCTGCCCGGCGCCAGTGCCGGGCTGATCCCTGGCTGCGAGGGTCCCCTCCGGCCGGGAACGAGGACCCCTCACGGGTGCCAGCTCCCGCTCTCCGGAGGCTGGCGGGCGCGGGGGCCGGCTAATCCCTCATCTGCTCGCAGCCCAACGGGAGCCAGCAGCTTCTTGCCTTTGAAAACGTTTCAGAAAGCCAAGGAACCCGCGCACAAGCCCATTTGAGAGGGGGAAAAAAAAATCCAAGCCCAAACCCATCTGTTTTTTCTTTCTCCGAAGCCATTTCCAGCTTCCTTACGTTCCCAGCTTTTCACTGCTTTCCGTTTGCGGCAGCGCCTGCTCCCCTAACTTTGCCCGGTGCGGTGACAGCCCTGACGCTCGTGTCAGCTTTGCAATTAGCTGCCACCGTGCCAAACGTGCTCCCAGCAGACGCGAGGTTTGCCATCGCTCCGGCAGCCGGCGAGCCCTGGCAGCTGGAGCGGGCACAGCTCCTTTGGAGACCCACCACCCTGCACCCCGGCTGGAGGCACCCAAAGGTCCCCAGCACCCAACGCTGGCGTCGGGGCGGGCAGACAGGTGTGAGCCAGGATAAACAATTAAAACCAGACAGCCTTGGCTTTGTGTCCACAGAAAACACGGCTGGAAGGTGCCCCAGGGCCATCCCGACGATCCTTGAAGAAATCCCCCACTGCCAATGTCACCCTTATCTCCGCCGCGCAGGCAGGAGCAGGGACCGTCGAGTCCCGGAGCAGCGGCACAGCCAGGAAAGGAGCCGGGACATCTCTGCTCCAGATTCCCTTTCCACCTCCTCCCTCCGGCTCCCAGGGCCAAGGAGGGACCCCCAGCGCTGCCAAAACCCCGAGCCCCCCAGCAGCAACCGCAGCCCTCCCCGCAGCCCCGCTCTGGCCAGGGAGACCCTGCCCCACTTTCAGACTTCAAAAAAACCCAAGCCACCCCCAGCAGGACGGTTTTTTCCCTGTTTTTTCTCTTTGAATCAGGGTCCATGTGTCTGACTCCTCCACTCCAAGAGTATTACCAATTAAGATATCAATTTAGATAAATTGGGGGATTGGAGCAGATTTGTACTGCCGTCGCACCAATTGGGCAAATATAGCTTGCTAGAGCACAGAGCCGCTAACGAGATTGTGTAATTTAGCTGTCCGAGGGAGTGAATTTCTGATTAAAAAAGCAAAGCTGAAACTTCCCGAATGCCGGGAACGGTGGTGACACCGAGACCCAGGAAAGCCCCAGTCCCCGAGCCAGAATCAGCCCCGCGCCAGCAGATCGGGCCGCGGGAGCCCCTCGCAGCCACCGCTCCCCGGGGCTTTGCTCTTCCTCCGTCCCACGGAAACACAGGCGCAGGGCTCTGCTCCCGCGCCCAGCCCGCCGCGCTCGGGCTGCTTTGCCCTCGGCCGGATCCGAAGCACCGGCAATCTGCTTCGGCGGGGCCAGCTCCATCACCACGACGGGTGGACCACAAAGCCCACCGCGGGGCACGGTGCGGGATGCCGGCGCGACAGGCATCAGCTGCAGCGATGGGGAAGGGCTTCCCCGCGCCCGGCGACACCTCGCTCACCCCGAAGGTTGGAGCAGCCCCTGTTTTGAGCCCCAGATGTGGACCACAGCTGTGAAATGAGGTCCTGCTGCAAAACGAGCTCCTGCCTTACGGCTGCGGGCTGAAACGCAGCAGAAACCAGCCCTGGCTCCCGCCAGCCAGACACGGATCAGGCGGTTTCGCCGGAGGCGAGCGCAGCACCAGCTGCGGCGAGAGCGGCGGTACGGCTCAGCCGCCAGCCCGGTGAGCCGCTGCCCACGGTGGTGGCAGGACACGGCCTGGGGAGGATTGCGACGAACGCCCCTGCTCCAGAGACGCTGCCACGGACCGCGGGGGCCGGCCCGGCGAGGGGCTGCAGCCGGCACCGGCGCTGCACCTGTAGACCAGCACCTGGGCAGCGGCGGGAGATGTATCTTCATCTGAATACGTTATGCTCCTCGACGGAGACAAGTGACGGAGATATTAAATGCTATCAGCTCCCGCTCTCAGGATTCATTTCGTGCTGGGTGATGAAGGCGGGAGATGAAAGGCTGTAGGATTTTATTACGCTGAATTTTCAGTTTGTCATTTCCCATCTACTCCATCAGGTGCCTTGGGACCAATTTGCAGGATGGAGATGGATCTCCCCGGCGGAACCGCACTAAGTACGTGCTACCTGTTACGGTGGGTACGCGTCTAGCCCCGACCGCAGGCAGAGCAGCTCGCAGCCAACGCCGCCGACCCCAGCGCTCTGCTACGGAGCTGCCAGACCCACACGCAGCACCTCACGGGTAAAGCCTTCCAGAACAGTCCAAAATCCACCCTATATGTATACACACATCTATATATGTTTGTGTGCATGCCTCGAGCTCAGACTGCACCTTCGCAAGGGCAGCTGGGATCAGGGTCTCCCACACTGAGCCCCCCAGTGCAGAAAGCTTGGGATCATAGGAGCCAGAGCAGGGATTAATAGGGAGCAGCAGCAGCAGCACCCCAAGATCCCCCTGCAAGCAGCAAAGCACCGAGTCAGGGGTGGGGGAGAGGGCCACGCAGCAGAGCAAGGTGCCCAGTTTATCTGGATGGGGCTTTTTTGTTTGGTTGTTGGGTTTTTTTTGATGTTTTTTCTTTTTTTTTAAACTAATGATCTGGAAGGGGAGGGGAGTAAACATTTCATTAATTGCATTCACAGGTAATTAAGCAACTGCATAAGCGGAGCCAGAGATGAAAATGCAGAAGGACCTAAAGAAGGATAAAACCCAGAAAGAAATGCATGAGGTTTAACTGGGGCATCCACAAGCCAGGGTGGCCGAACTCGCTCCCGCACGGGGCAAGGGCACCCGCAAGCAGCGCTGGGGAGACCACGAAGGGCAAGAGAGCTCGCACCAGCACCTGAAACCCGCCTGGTTTGGGGATGCCCGAGCAGGAGGCCGGCATGGCAGCAGCAAGCCCAGCACCCAGATGGGTATTTTCTGAACTCCACCACGGCCGCACAGGCTCCCCCCGAGACCGGGGCAGGACGGGCTCCGGAGCACCGGCAGCCCCGGCTCGTGCAGGAGGAGGAAGGAGAGGAGGAAGAGGGTGCTGCATGACCGGGGGCCGCGCTGCCCAGGCCGCGCTCGTGAGGATGGGTAACTTCACGCCACCCACCAGGACCCGGCACCTGCAAACCCTGCACGCAATGCAAAGGCGCGGGTGATTCCAAACACCGCAGCGAGCTCCCCAAACGAGAAGCCAGACGCAGACCAGCCACTTGGCTGCGATCCGGCGACTTCGGGATGCTGGGGCATCCGTAGCGCGCTTGCGAGCGTGGCCCCGACGCGCTTCCCTGCGCCACCGCATTAAACGCGCCCAAGCACGGGGGAAGAGGCGAGTAAACACTGCGAGGGGCCGCAGCGAGACCCCAGACTCAGTGCGGGGAGGAGCCCACGTTCAGGGCATCCTCCGGGCAGCTTCGTGCGTGGCGGCGGGGCCGGCAGCGAGCCTGGCAGCCCCCAGCAGGCGGGGAGAAGGCAACCGCCCGCACGCGGGGCCGCAGCGCCGAAGCAAGCACGGGATTTTGCCAGGGGAGCCGGCAGCGCGGTGGGGGGCAGCCGCCTTCCTGCAGTCTCCTTGGAGACCACGACCGCTCCGCAAAGAAACCGCGCTCCTCCCGGCAGCGCCGGGGGGCACGAGGGAGCAGGTCCCCCCCGCCGGCACCGGCAGCCGCTTTGCAGCCGCCCTGCGCCCTCCCCGCCGTGCAAGCATGCCGCTTGGCTCACGGTGGCTGCCGTCCACCCGGCGCTGACGCCAGAGAAACAGCGGGAAGAAGAGGCTAATCTGGGAAGTTATTCATAATTCAGTGCGTACAAAACAAGGCGGCATCCTCGGAGGGAGGAATTTCCAAATTACCATTCCCACAGCAACCCGGGCTCTGCCCCTGCGCGCACCAACAGCTCGGGGAGCCGCGGCACGCGGTGCCGTCGCCCACCAGCGCGGCGAGGCCAGCCCGAGCTGGCGCTCAGCACATCGGTGCCGTTCGGGGAAAAAAAACGGCCCTGGAAAAGGCGGCTTTCACGTAATCCTGGGTGAAGGCTGGCTTTCTGCTCCCGGCTGGAAAGCCCCCCTCCGGCTCGCCGGCGGGAGCACCCCTCGCCATCCCGAGGGGGGCTGGATGGGGAGGTTTCTGCTAGGAACAGTGTGGGTGCTCGGCAGGCGTCTCAACAACTCTTGGGTGCATCAACCGTTAGGGGGGAAAAAAATAAAAGAAAAAAGCAGCAAGCAGATCAATCGCTGCCCTAAGGAGCTTTTGGGTGGTTTCAGATCAGTTGCCGCCAGAAGCCGGGCAGTGCCTGGCTCCTGTGCCCACGCCGCAGGTCACAGCCCTGCCGGCAGGTACCGGCTGCCCCCGCCACCACCCGCTCCGTGCCGAGAGAGGGGCACGGGGATCAAACGGGCGTCCCGGCTCCCGGCCCAGCAGAGGTGCTTTGAGGGGAAGTGAAGGGGACTCAGCGTGCGACCTGCGGCCACACGGCAGAGCTTATTTTGGGCGCTTTCATGTCACTGCCGAGCGCAGTGCCGAGGTCCAGTGCACGCCGGCTTGCAAGATGCTCAAACCAAGCACAGCGGAGACCAAACTGTGCACGAACAATGCGGCGTTTTCTAAAGACTTCAGTCTCTGGAATTTCTCCATTAGATCCTGACGCTGAAGGTCTCCGAGAGTCAGACCCCAGCATCCCTTCGAGCCGGAGGACAGAGGAGACAGGGAGGAAGGGGGAAGCGCTCCCCGTCCCCAGCCAGCCCCGCGGCGGAGGGGAGAGATGCTCGGGGCAGCACGGCCGAGCACCTCGCTGAACGGCACAGCGGGGAGGAAAAGGGAAACCAAAGGGCCTTGCACACTTCGCACCATCTCCAGCAGCCCTGCAGCCGCCTGCTTCTCCCCCCAGCGAAGGGCAAGATCAGGCCGCAGGGGAAGGGGAGGGCAGGGCTGCCGCTGCGAGCAAAGGAACAGCCCCAGTCCAAAGCCCGCGGCTGGCAAAGGACCCAAGGATGCCGAGCAGCAGCTCCCCCGCTGCTCGTGTGCCCGTCCAGCAAGGGGCACCAGGCGCAGGGACGGGTCACCCATCCGCCAGCACGTCCCCGAGCAGCAGCATCCACGGCCCCACGCCCTGGAAACGGGGCTCCCCCAGCTCCCCAGAGCAGAGAGCCGCAACGGCACCCGCAAACAGAGGGGGAAACTGAGGCAGGGGATGAGGGAGGCATTGGTCTCCCTGCAGCCATCAGGGTGCACGCTCAAACCCTCCCCAAGGCCTCCTGCATCCTGTGAGATGGGGCTCCCTCAGGAACGAAAAGGGGGTACTTGGCAGGGGGGGTCAGGCCAGATAGAAGAGGAGCCTCACGGGGAGGGGGCTCCATCCAGGGATGGTCACAGACACCCGCGACTGCTGCCCAGCAGAGATGCTGCACCGCTGGGGAGCGGAGCAGAGCACCCGCGGCCACCTCCCCACCACACGTCCCCACGGTTACCTGCGTGCTGTCCCCCTCCAGCCGGGGGGGTCGGATGCTGGACAGGTGAATGGTTTTGTGGTCCCCAGAGTTCAGCTTCACCACGATGGCGTCCGCGTTCAGCACCTGCATCACCTGGGGAGGGAGAGAGGCCGAGGTGAACACCGTGCCCGCAGGCAGCACGAGCCCCGCAGCCGGGCACCACCGCGACACTGCCCAGGCTCTGGCACGCACCCCCGGCTTCGGCCCCTGGCAGACGGCACAGGATGAGCGGCTCCAACCCCATCCCGGGTGCCCGCTGGGTCACTGGAGCGAACGCGGCTGCCAGCGCGTCCACGGTCCTGCTGTCCGAGCCCGGGGAGCTCAGCGCTGGTCAGAGCCCTGCAAGGTCCCCGGACGGTGATGCCGCAGCACACCAGCACATCACCAGCCGCGTGCTGTCCCGTGCTGGGGCTCAGCCCCGCGGGGTTTCACTCCAGAAACAAAACCAGAGAGGGGACTGGACCACAGGCATCGATACCGGACAACGGACGTAGAGGAGGGAGCAAGCACAGCCCGCGGCGGAGACTCTTCCACCTCACCATCGTGCAACAGCATATCCTGGCCGGTGGCTCTCCACGCACCCGGGGAGCAAATTCATTAGAATAACTGGTGGCAAAGGCAGGCGGGGCTGCGCAGGCAGGCGGAGGACAGCGGGGCTCAGAGCACGCTGTTTTAATCTTCTCGGTTTTCATTAAACGCCGCTCTCCAGCCCGGACAGAGCGGCAGCAGGCAGAGCAGGACAAGGCACCCGGGTATTCCCACTGGCAGGGCACGGACCTTCCCCTGCCCGCTCCCAGCACAAACCCAGTCCCCCCAGTCACACCAGGGCAAAAGGTTCCCGTTGTTGCTCATCCATGACGAGCCCGGGGAGCCCAGCCAGAGCTCGGGGAGAAGCGGAGGGAGGAGGGCACAGACTTGCCCCCCTTGCAGCACTTTTTGCCCCAGCAGGCACATCAGTCCCTCAAAACGTGCTTAGCCAAAGGGATAACAGGATTATAGGAATTAAAATTGAAGCAGACACCCAGGACTGCCAGGGCTCCTCTCGGCACAGCAAAGCCCCCCAGGGGACGTCCCTACCCCCGGATTCGGCCTCTCCTGGGACCCAGATCCTTTGTTTTTCGTAGGCAGAACCGAGCCCAACGCAGTTCACATGCTAAATGGAGTAATCAAATCTCATGCTTCAGGGCATCCTCAGCGCTGGAGGGGTCAGGACGGGACCCCAGCAGCGCGCTGGGCATCCATCCCTTCCCTCTCGCAGAAGGCTTAGAAAAAGCAAGACGTGAAGCTACTGCAGCCAGGGGAGCTGCAGGTCAGATCCGGGGGCAAATCCTGCGCTACGTTACACATCCATCAGGCGCGCTCCGCACTCCCGCCTCGGGGCTGCAGGAGCGGCCGTCAGGTCTCATTTGCTCGCTGGCAGGAGGTGGCGGCGGGGCAGGCTCGGGCCGGCAGGCAGCCGCGAGCTCCCGGCACCCCGGCCTCCGGCACAGCCCGGGTTACGTGCAGGGGCCAACAACTGGCACCGGGGACTCGCCAAGCCCCTCCGGCCCCGAGCATCCCCTTCCCGGCAGGAATTAACTTGCAGGGCCCTTCGCCAGGCTGACCCGGCTGCGACAGGTCTCTGCGGGGGCATGGGATGCTGCAGGACGTGGTCCCTGGGGCCGGGACACCCAGGGGCTGCAAGTCCCAGGTGGGACAGGGCAGGGCGACAGCAGGAGCCGAGGGTGATCCCTGGGTGCCCACCCCTCCTCGGGCACCCACTCCCCTCCTCCAGGCAGGAGCCGCAGCCCCAGCTCGGCAGCATCGCCCCATGCAGGGAAGCGGCAGAAGGCGCTTTGCAGCCCCCTCCCCAGGGACCCCGCGGGCGGGAGGGGGGCACGGTGACAGAGGTGACAGCGGCAGCAAAACTGGAGACAGCACGGCCTCAGAGGCTGTGCCATTTTTCTTGCTAACAATTTCTCAGCTTGCTATGGCCAGCGTCCTTTATCCAATATTTATTGTGGCTTCACCTGCCTCAGAAAGGCACTTTGATAAACGGATTGAAACGATTTTTTTTTTAAACCTCCGCAGCTGCTTCTTGCAGAGCCTGCGTGCTCTGGTGCCGCTTCCCCAAAACCCCCCCGGGACACAGCCTTCACCCCACGCCCAGGCTCCTCCAGCCGGGGCGCACGGAGGGGGTGATGTCCCTGCGGGCAGGTGGGCTCCAGCGACCCAGCGCCGAGCTTGCCACCCTCGCCCCCATCACCGCTCCCCTGGGGCAAGAAGTTCAGAGCGGTGCCTTGTCGATATTTTTCATGCGAGAAGTTTTTCTCACCGAGAGCGCCGATCCCAGCAAGGTTTCCAATTTTCCACCCCAGGGCTTTGCTCACCCTGCGCGTCTGCCCCTGCCACCGGCTTCGCCCCAGCAGCTCCCCTGGGTGCTCACGGGGCCGGGGACCCCCGTGCCTGGGGACCCAGGGGCCATTCCCCCAGCTCCCCGCAGCTCCCCGGGGCAGCCTGCTCCTGCCTGCTGCGCTCCCTGCCCGGCACTAACGAGGGCAGCTCGTTAGATCTGCCGGGAGACAGGGAGAGGCTGCTGCCCAGGGAGCATCCCCGAAGCCGGGAGCAACCTCCTGCACCCTGACTTTGCAAGACAGGGACGTTGGCACTTTGGGAGCTGGTGCCCAGCACTGAGAGAGGGGCCAGTGCTGCCCCCCAAAGAGAAAACTGATTTTTGAGGGGTTTTGGCAGGGCCTGGCACTCAGCTCAGCAGGAGAGCAGCTCCCGGGCTGGCTCTGGCAGGTCCCACTGAGATGATTTGGCCACAACGAAGGCTCCAAGCATTTTGCAAAGGGGAAAAAAAAAAAAGAAAGACACGGGCACAGCTCATCCCCAACCGCCTCCTCCAGCCTGCAAAGTGCTGGAGTCGGTGCCTGGCAGGAGGCGACGCACAGCCCGGCCAGCGAGCCTGGACGCGGCCGAGGGGCTGCCCACGGAGCCCAGCGCGCCCCGGGCGAGCTGCTGCTCTCACCCACCCCCCCGAGCCCGAGGGGGCTGATCCTGCCCCGCAGCAGGGAGATGGGACGCCCCAACCTCGCGCAGCCTCCGCGCCCCACGTACAAAGCTGTAGTATAAACAGCTTTTGGCAGGGGATAGCTTTCAGCGTAATGTATTCAGCTCTAAGCAGCACCGTCCCAAATTCCTGGGTGCTCTAAGACGAGCTGACGTAGGGAATTCAGGAGAAAGCCTCCAGCCTCTTCACATTTTTATTCCACCACTTTTCTTCTTGCCACTCACAGGCACCAAATCCACAACTGAGGCCAAGCCTTAATTTCTCCCCAAACCAATCCCTCTGCTCAAAGCACCGGCAGCTGACCGCGACGGCAGCAGGATCCAAAATTAGCCGGAGCCGATTTGCCGCGGTTGCTCAACAGTGCAAGGACAGGTTGGGATCTTCTTCCTCCTCCTCCTCCTCCTCCCCCCGCCACCCCCCGGCAGCTCCTACGTCAGCTCTGCCGCTGCAAACGAGCACCTCGGCGTTCTGCCGAGCACGGAGGCGGCTTCAGTGCTGGAGCAATCGCTGCCTGCCCGCTGCCTGCCTGCCCGCTGCCTGCCTGCCTGCTGCCTGCGGGTGCTCAGACCCCTCTGCAGGGCGCTGGGAGGATGGATGGGGGCCGGGCACGTGCCCAGCTCTGGGTTCAGCTCTGGCACTCCGAAGCGTGCAGGCATTTGTCCTGATTTTCCCTGTCACTTGCAATTCCCGAGAAGGCAAGAAGACCAAAAATTGACACTGCAAAACCGACAGCGCCTGGGGGGGCTTCAGCTGACAGCTCCCTAAATGCCGATTCGCACGGGCCTGCATAAAGAGCAGGTTTTAACCGAAGGCGGAGAAATTCTGCGTCTCCTCCCCAAGAAGCAGGACGGCATCGTGGTGTTCACTGCGTTTGGGGGCTCCTGCTGCAGAGCCAGGGCAGCCAAGCCACGCCGCAGCGGACCCCAGGCTGCAGCCAGCCGGGGGGCCGAGTGCCCCCGGACTGGGGGGGACCCCGGCAGAGCAAGGGGCTGTGCCCAGAACCGGGGGGCCATCCTGCACGCTCTGCCCCGGGACCCTACGTGGGATACAGCCTGCACATTGGGGTCCCGTCCACGGCACGGGGGTGGATTCCCACCGCTCCCGGGGGGACGGCTGCCCCGTGGCAACGCCCGGCACAAGGGCCGGAGATGCCGCTGAGCCCCAAACCCGCCGCAGACACCTCTGCTGCCTTGCCGGGGGGCTCGGGACGAGAGACCTGCCTGCCGCAGCTCTCCGCCAGCCTCCCAGCCCGCACACGAGCTACTCAACAAAATAACGGGCATCTTGGAAATGCCAGGAGCATCCACCCGCCCCCTCCACCAGCCCTCCGCAAGCTGCTGAGCAAAGCATGACTAACGGCCCCCGTGCCGGCTCCTGGCGCGGGCTCCGGCGGCAGCCTCTGCCAGCGGCAGGATGGCGCTTCCGAGCGCGCCAGCGCCTTCGCTCGGCCATCCCCGTGCCCGCAGAGGCGTTCGCCCAGGTGTTATTTCTCACCGCGACAGCAGCACCTTGGGTAGGGACCAAACACGGTCCTTGTCCCCAGGGACGGGCTCTCACCTCCGGCCTCCTCGGAGACCCCTGGGCTTGGCATTTGGGCCACGTTCATACGCCACTCGAAGAGGAAAAGCCCAGCCAACCCTTCACCGCCCGCGGAAGCTGGTGGGGAAGTTTTTGGGGACCTCCACTACTGTATCTGAGCTGACAAAGGGGCAGTTGCTGAGAAGGGCGTAATCCCAGAGTTAACGCACGAGCCAGCACCTCCCCAGCCTCATCCCCCAGGACGGGAGCCGCCGCACAGATCCCAGTGACAGCGCCGCACGGATGAGCTAATTAAACCGGCTGCACCGTGCGGCTGAGACGGGACCAGCCGCAAGAGCTCCTGGCTTTGCCCTGCCCGGCAGCTCCAGAGCTCCCCCAGCCAGCGCCCGGCCCCGCGTGCTCTGCCCCAAGCCCTGCTGCCGCCGCCCCGGTTCCCCCCGCAGCCGGCAGCGCCGGGGCAGCCAGCAGGGAAGGAGCAGCCCCCCAGGAGCAGCCCGGCTCACGCCCGTGCCTGCAGGACAGGGGTGTCGGGGCACGACCCTGGCAGGGATGGAGCCGCTGGAAGGATGCTCCGGGGCAGGATCCGACCCGGGCGCGGGCGGAGCGCAGGGGTTAAGCTGACTTTCCAAGAAATCCGGCTGCTGCACATTTCCCAGGGTTTCCACCGGCACCGAAGCCCCCGGCTGCTGCGCTGGGCGCGCCGGCAGCACCATCTAGCGGGGCCGCTCCCCCGAGCGGTGCCCGGACCCCCGCGCCCTGCCGCAGCCCACCGCCGCGCTGCCAGCCGGCCCAGCCCGGGCGAGACGCTCCTCCGCAGGGATGCCCACCTGGGGCCGGGGCAGCGCCAGGTCAGCCCCACGCAGCTTCCCCCGCGTCCTCCCTTTTGCATCGGCTACGCTCTCCGAACCGTGCCAGGGCAGGGGGAGCCACGGTTTCCGTGCGGCAGGAACGCGGGCACCGCTGCAGTGGGGCATCCCGGGAGCTGCTCTCCCACACGTGGGGCTAGCGAGGCCCTGGAGCTGGGCCAGCCGCTGCAGGGAGGTGCCGGCCAGGGGCCCTGCCCCACGGAACCCCACGGCTCCACAGCAGCGATCCCCGGGATTGGGGCAGGGGCTGCGCCTGACACCGCGCTGGAAGCGCAGGCAGGAGAGGGAAGGAAAACTCTGCCCAAACAGCCCTCTGCAGGCAGGGGAGCGGCGGGCAGGCTGAGAGCATCCCTGCGGCACCCGGCCAGCTGCAGCGAGGCCCCAGGGCACCCACCAGCCCCTCCCCACGCACCGTGGGCCCTTCCCCTCCCCTCCGCTTTGTTTCACCTCGTCCCACCCCAGGCCTGCCCGAGATCCCAGCGCGCGCCCGGGCGGCCGTGCACCGTGGTCCGTGGTGGGGACGCAGCAGAGACGAAACCCTCGGGGGTTCGTCCGAGCACACGCAGAGGCGGGCAAGGGCAGCCGGGCACCCTGCCCTGCGCCTTCCACATCGCCTTCCTTCGCTCTGCCAGCCACTCACCTTGGCTACGAACTGCTTGTCCTTCTGATCCAGGTTTGCCGTGGGGGCCACGTAGTCCCTCCAGATCCTCAGCTTGCGCTCCTTGGCGAACCTGGCGGGGGGGGACAGGCGTGACGCCGGGGCAGGCATCCCCAGCAGGGACGGCCATTAAATCGTCCAGCAAAGCCCTGGCAGAGGCAGCGGGGCTGGTGCAAGGAGAGAGCGCATCTACCTCCCGCCCGGGAGAGCACGGGGGTACCCCACACGTGGATGGGGAGAGGGGGCTGGAGTCACCCCATGGGTGCGGCTCGGAGCGCGCCCACCCCAGCACCCAGCCCTGCGGCTCGGACTCACCTTTCGGCCGCGCGCAGCTTGTCTGCGCCGCGGGTGTAGACGGCGATGGACCAGTCCACGCAGCGGGCAAAGCCCTCCTTCAGCAAGAGCTCGGTGATGTTCCCGTTCTACGGAGAAGGGGAGGGGGTGCGCACTCAGCTGCGGGGGACGCGGCATCGACATCTACCCCGGGCCCCCGAGGAGAGCCTCGACATCTACCCCGACCTGTCCCTGCCCCGCTGCGAGGGGGGAGCTCACTCGCCCTGCTCAGCCCCTTAGATGTCACAGGTCCCCAGAGAGCCCCGCAAGGCCTGGCCACAGCGCCCAGTGCCCCCGGAGCTATTGGAGGCCATCCCAGTGATACCCACGGGGCTCTGCTCTCCTCGTGTGCTGCTCAGATGGACCACGGTCTCCCACATCCACCAGTAAAGAGCCCACGACTCCCCGCTGCCCTGAGCCCCCACCGGAGGCACCTGGACCTTGCAACCACCTTCAGCATCTCCAGCAAGTGATGACCAACAGTCCGACAGCCCGCCGGGACCCTCTCCCACCCCTGGCCAGCCCCACTTGCCGGGTGCAGGATGGTGCCCAGGATGTTCTGGTTGTGGCAGCTCTCCAGGACGATCTGCACGTCCCTCTGCAGCAGCCGTGACTCCGTGAAGAACTTCGCTTCGGCCGCAAACGGCTCGGGGACTTCGGGGGCGTCCGCCTCCCGCTTGAACGTGGGGCACTGTGGCAGAGGGGGGACGGTCAGGGCCCAGGCTGGCCCCTAAAACCTTGGCAAGGGGGTGGGAAAGCTCCCTGGGGAGGAAGGCTGCACGCAGCCCCCGTGCTCCGGCTGTAGCTTCTGGGAGAGACAGGCTGGGGGGCTGCACGCACCGATGCTTTCACGCCATTTTGCGGCGCAGGGACGACCACTCACCAGGAGCAGGGGACCCCTGCAGGGTGTCTGACAGCCCAGAGCTCGGGCTGCTGCCAGGCCTGGCAGCGCGGAGCTGGTACCCACCTAACCCAAACCTGTGCCCACCCCCGCAGGGACGCCCCGCACCGGCACGCACGCAACCACGGGCTGCAACCAGCCCGTTACTGGAAGGTGCACGCAGGATGACACAGCGGGCAACAAGGCAGCTGCGCCCCTGCCTCCGCCCCTCCCTGCCCTGGTCCCGCAAGTCCGGCAAGCGGGCAGGTATGGGTGCAAGCCCTGCACACTTGCAGCAGTGCCGAAAGGCGCCGGGGAGGATGCACGACGAGTGACAGTGCAAATTCAAGAGGGAACTCGCTGCAAAGAGGGCTGCTGAGCGCGCCAGCCTGCGGGGACAGGGCCAGCAGCCGAGCCTCACCTTGATCCCCGAGAGCATGACGGTGACCAGGTAGTAATCGGGGAGGAGGAGGGCTCTCACCACGCTGCCGTCCCGGACGTGCTCTATGATGGCTGCGGAGCGAAAGCAGAGAGGTTGGTCCTGCTGCGGAGGGGCTCGGCGGGAGGTGCGGAGCCGGAGCCAGCTCTCTGCGGTGAGAGGGCGCTGGGAGCAGCACCCAAGCAGCACGGCGCGGGCAGCCGGCCCCGAGGCCGCGGGCAGGCAGGCAGCAGAGGATGGAGGACAGGGGTGACCCCAGCGCCCAGCAGCGAGGGCCAGAGTTGGTGCCAGCTTACCATTGACTGGCTTCTGGTGCATGGAGTCCACGAAGTGCCGGGGGTTTTCGATCGTGTACTTGAGATCCCGGATGGTGTGGGAGCCCGTCCCCTCACTCCACATCCCCTTCTTGGCACTCTTGGCCTGCTCCTCCAGCTCCGCCAGCCTGCTCTGCTCCGGGCTGCAAGGACAGGACGAGACGGAGTGAGGCCAGGTCTGGGGCAGGCAGGACGCTGCCGGTTCCTGCATGTTTTATCACCGGGAACATCCATCTTCCAGGCCCTTCTCTGGATGCTTTAGCGATTTGACCGCTCACGTCTAGAAAAGGCACCGCCTGGGTGAGCTGGCGAGCGATGCTTCGTGCTGCTGACAGCCACGCACAGTAAATCAAAGTAAGTTTCTCCGGCACCACGGCACAGAGGCTGCGCCATCCATGTCCGAATACCCGCCGCTGGGAGCCCCACCTCTGACAGCCGGGGGAGGTTTCGGCCACGCAACCCCTTCAGAGGCTGCTCTGGGCACCGCGATGGACAGGCAGCCCCGGCGAGACGGGGCAGCGGCAGCCCCAACTCCCGGCGTGGCAGAGCTTTGGGAGAGGAGGGACGGCAAGCCCGGGCACGCGGCTCACGTGCCGCACCAAACCACAGACCGTCCCCGGTCCTGCGCACGCAGAGCACAGAGCGGAGCAGCAGCCCCCTCCCAAGGCCGATGGCCAGCCCTGCCACGTGCTGTCATAACTCATTAAACAAAGTTGGTGATATTTGTGGTCTAGCGTTCTTCAGCTCAGGGCAAAGCTGCAACCTGATGAATCCCAAATTACCGCAGAAGTGTCCAACCCGAGCAGCTGACAAGTGAGTGGCTGAGAACCACCTCACGCAGCCATTAATTAACGCAGCCTTTGAATTAGGAGAGCAAACATGGAGCAGCAACGCGCTCCAGGCGATATTTAATTACAGGAAGCTCAGTCCCGTGCTAACTGCGCTGCACCAGCCCCGTCGCGCTGGTGACGGAGCTCGTGGCAGCGGCATCACGCAGCCTGGGGGGCTGCATGTCCTGCTCCCGCACCGTCATCGCGCGGGACAGGGTGACCGGCTTCCCCAGGCGCGCTGCCCACCGGGTGCACTTGCAGGAGGAGGTTGAAGGAGCGGAGCAGCAGACCCCCGTGAGCCTGAAGCCATCAGAAGGTCCCCGTGGGGCTGCCCAGGTCCCACAAGCAGCGGACAACAGCACCCAGCCTGCACCCTGTTTTCCTTCCCTCCGGCACAACAGGCCGGTCCAAAAGCGCCTGAGAAGTCCCAGGCAGCAAATGCACGGGGGACCTCGGTCACCTCTCCAGCTACAGCAGGCGTGGAGCTGCTCTGCCCTCCTTAGCTGAGCCACCACACAACCGTCCTCCGATGGGATCAGCGGCACGGCGGCAGCCGAGGTGCTCCTGCGGTAGAGCCAGGGGAAGGGGCTACACGGCCGGGCGAGGGGGCTTCGGCGGGGAAGGCTGGCTGGAAAGCGGGGACGAGCGCAGAGGAACCAAGCCAGAGCTGAGGTCCTGCCTGGCCCATCACCCTGACTTCCAGGCGCCGAGGGGAGCACCAGCCCCAGCACCAGCCGTCCCTACACCGTGCCAGCACGGCTTCCCGTGGGTGTCACACGGCCACCAGCCACGAGCGGTGGCAGCCAACATGGCCCGGCTGCTTGCAGCCAACTCTGCGTGGGCTCACGGTGGGCACAAGCCTCCGCAGGGCCCCCAGGGGACATTTCCAACGGGAAGCAGGAGAAAGTCAAAAACCCCAGGGGACGGGCAGGCAGAGGCTTTCCTCCTTCACCCACGTCCGCCGCTCCAGAACGATGCAGGAGGGGCAGAACCAGGACAGGGGGCAAGAGCCGACTCGGGCTGAACGCCATCGGTCCTCGCCAGGCTCCACCGCCGGTGCTGCACCCGCTCTCCCGGCAGCTCCTCGCCCTGGCCCCGCAGGCTGGCGGCTTCTGCAGCCCCTCCAGCGCAGGCGCAGCGGCTTTCGTGCCTCTCCCAGGCACCACTGCCCTGGGGTGGTCCCCGACCGTGCCAAAGCAGAGCCACTGAACAATGCCAATGGCACCCAGAGCCCACCAGCACCAGGCAAGGAGCACGTTGCCCGAGGGCTTGGGACAGGGACCGCGTCCCCAGGCAGGCAGCAAGCAGGACCCGCCGGCACTCGAGGCTTCAGCACTGGCAAGCCTGGGCATGAAATAACCCATCCCCGCCCTTGGCAATGCACGCTCCATTTACTCAACGTACCTGTTTACAGGCTGCGCTACCGAAAACACTGGGTGGAAAGCATCCAAGTGTGCCAGGAACAGTTTTAGGAAGCGACATGGGCAAGCTTCCAGCCCAGCAGGCGCTGGGATGGAAATAGCGTCCGACCGGTATTTATAGCAGCACCATAGAAACAACTCGCACCCCTGGAACAGGATAGCCGGCGCCCGGGGCCGTGCACGGGGATGCGGGCATGCTGCAGCCGAGGCCAGGCTTCTCCCTTGCTCCAGGACACGATGGGGCCAGGGCAAAGCGTCGGCATCAGCTCCAGTGGCATTGGCACAGGCACCGCCCCGACGCAGGGCGAGGGGCAGGAACATCACAACATCACCTCTAGCATGAATTAAAGCACCTCTGCCACGCCAGGCGTTATCTTCCAGCAACCAAGAGCTTCAGAAGATTTTCTGCTCTGCAGCCCAGGGCCACAGCTCTGGTGCTTCAGCATCCAGGGCAAGGAGACGCCCGGCTCCCCCTCCACAACCCTCAGCACCCCAACCCTAAAGACAAGGGGTCACCGTGCTGGGATACCGATGCCTGTGGAACCCGGGCACCGCAGAGAGCCCTGGAGCAGGGGCGGGTGCCCGGCCGAAGCCGAGGAACACAACGGCTCCGCGCCCGGGTAAATAACCGCAGAGGATCGGTGCGGCCGCGCAGCGCGGGCTCACCGGGGCGGCGCAGGAACGCAGCCGCGTACGTACTTGTTGGCTCGGATCCCTTCCCGGCGGGAGGCCAGCCCTTCGGCCACGAGGGACTCAGCAATGTTCTCGCCGCTCGTGTCTGCGGAGAGAGGAGGAGAGGAGTCAGTGAGACGAGCCGCCAGCGCGCGGGGCGGCCCGGAGGCACGCAGACCTCGGTCCTGGAAGGCGCTCCCAAGACGACTCCAGCTAACAAGTTGCGGAGCAACCCGGGAGCAAAAGGCTCCCGTCAGCCGCCCGGTGTCCCAGCAGCACGTGGCCTTCACGATGCATCGCGCGGAGCAGCCCAGGGCTCTCCTGGGGACAGCGTTTCCCCCAGACCAGGGCTAGGCAAGTGGGAAGGTGGCACGTTGCTCCGACGCACGCCGGGCTGCAAGGCGTGCTGTCACCCAGGACAGTCCCCGTGGGAAGGGGATGTCCTCAGAGGCAGGCGATGCCCGCCCAGCACCAAAGGGGCTCTCTGGATTTCCAGAAGGCTGCGGTGGCAGCTCGACCTGCAACGGCCACCTCTGCACAAGGTATCCTGCCTCTGCAGAAACATGGGAGCCAGAGCCCCCGGGAAGGCGGGGGGCAAACGCCACGGTCCGGGGGGATCCCGGGCCAGGGAGAACGGACAAACAGGAGGATTCGGGCAGAATCCCCTGGGAGAGACCCCCGGCTGCCACGCACAGGATTGCACGGCCCCAAGCAGCAGTGAGGGTGGCTGGGGGGGGTGGGGGGGGTGTAGGGCACTCCCCACCCTTCCCCCAGCACCTCTGCTTCAGCTCAGCCGCCACCAGCACGTGACAGCAAGCCCCCACCCCTCCAAAGCCCCCACCCCTCCAAATCGAAGCCGAAAGCCTGGAGCCGCAGACAGCTGCTGCGTCGCTGCCAGGGAAGCTGTCGCAGCGTTTCCATATTAATAGTATCTAAACCTTGACAAACTTCATCAGGAAACATTTTATGCTTCATTTCTCACCTCCGCGGTGTGACAGGCTGGGATTTAACAATAAGGACGACACCTACGCGGGAGGCACAGCAGAAGAGTCCTTAACGTGGCAGACGACAAAGCTGCAGATGACGGGGAGGGAGCACTTTACTGACCGCGGTGTCACCAAACAACAAAACCCCTTTCAAGGTTTATTTGTTGCAGACAAAGCCATCGGGACCTGCCGGGCTTCCTGCCGAAGGATGGCCCGCGGGGCGGGAAAGCAGAGAGCAGCAGCTCTCCAAAACTATGATCCCCCCCTCCGCAGCCCACCCCAAAGGGCTTCCCAGTCCCCCAGCCCACGAGCTAACTGGAAGCTCAGGAACGAGCATGGAGGCAACTTCGACATCCAGTTATTCGTCTGTCTCGGGGGACAGGCGCAGGCTGGCAGCACGTAGGGCCCTGCTCCCTTTCTCGCAGCCTGGGGACTGAGGGGGTCTCACATTCCCGTGCTGGCGGGGGACCCCAACAAGGACACGGGAGATGCTGGCTGGAGCACGCCGGGATGCAGCGGCGATGGGAAGCCAGCCCTGGGTCACCCTCGCAGCAGCTACAAGGTGCTGGTGGAAAGGAGGTCCAGGCGGGGCTATTGCCCACCATGGGCTGTGCTGGCCCTGGCCATGTCCAGCTGAGCCTGAAAACCTCCGAGGACAGAGCTCCAGCCTCCTGCACGGCTGTGAACCCACCCGCTGATCCTCTGCGGCGGGAGCAGCAGCGATGCTGGGCTTTCTGGCCATGCAGAGAGCTGACGGCTGGCAATCCTCGTCCTGCCCAGCCACAGGCAGCGGCAGCTCCTGCCGCAGACCCAGAGGCAGCCTCTCCCCCAAATCGCGGGCCACCTCCTTTCTCCCTGGGCCTCCATGCAAACCCCACTTGCTCCATTTGTGCCGTGCTGCCTCGGGACAAACACCGGTGAGCAATTCCCAGCCGTTTGCTGCTCAAGCCAACCTCCCGCTTCCACCGCAGGAAAGGCCCCGAGCACCACAGCGACGCCGGGATGTGCATCCGGAGACAAGGATCCCTCACAGCACCCACTCACCCTCTCCAGTCGGACCCTGCACGGCCGAGCCACAAGCAGCAGAGTCTGCAGGGACATGGGGCCGTGGGCACCGGACCCCCCCAGGGGACGCAGACCCAAAACTCAGCAGCCCCCGAGCTCCTTTACAGCCCCTGGCACGCGCTGGTCCTTCCCTCCTTCCCCCAACCGCAGCGAGTTACCCCGCTGAGCCTCCCACGGGAGAGGAGGCTGCCAGGGAGCCTGGCAGAGCCCGACCTACACCCTGGTCGTATCCCAAACATCCCAGTTGTGGGGCTGTCCCGGCTCCGCACTGACTCTCCGGTGAGCACAGAGGTGCACGGTTCGCTCCGCGCATCTCCTGCCCCGAGCCAAGCCGGTGCATCCATCTGCCCCAGTAACGCCGAGCCGGGCAGCACTGGAGGACAAGCTGGGTCCCGGTGAGCACCCACTTCCCAGGAGCCCACCCGCATCGAGTGGGTCTCGTCCCCCTTCTTGAAACCCGAGGGCACGGCAAGTCTAACCAGGAGCTAAGCCCAGCAGAGCGGCGCAGCCCAGAAGCCGGCAGCAGGACGCGGTCACCTCTGAGCCACTTTCTGTTCCCGTTACTCTCACCAGACCAGGCAACGGCTGAGGGCTAACCGTGGGGAGCGAGAGCCCAAACCCTCATCCACCAGCGTGGCTGGAACCAAAATCACCCGGCAGAGCGCAGTCCGGCGTCGTGCTCGCCACGAGAGGGGACCTACCCGGAGCCAAAACCCACCTGCGCCAGCACCAAAAAGGCCACCCCGCCCCAGGCTGCTCCGAGCCGGGGAGAGTGCTGCCTGCCGGCATCGCGCAGCCTTTGGGCTGAGCGGCTTCGCTCCCGGCACTCCGCCACGTCCTCGGGGGCCACAGGCAAGCTGGTTCCTTTTGGGAGATTTCAATCAGCCAGAGATGAGCAAGAGATTTATAACGACGAAAAGGATGGCAAGGGGAAACCTGTGGGAATTCACCTAACGCCGCAGACTGCATCCGTGTGCCGCCGTGCGTCAACCAGCGGCTGCAGCTCCAGAGAGCGCGGCCGTGCTCCGGCTCTGCGCAGCCCCGCAGTCAGCCGGGACTGTCGCCGGGGCATCGCTCCCCTCCAAAAGCTGGTGCTCCACCAGAAAGTGGCCATGCATCCTTCCGCTGCCGACACTGCATCCCAACCCACCCTCTCGGACAGCAGCTCTGGCTGTGAGCACCGCACGCTCCCGCCGCGCGCTCCCCACCAGCCCTTTCGGTGCCCGACAGACCCCTCTGCGCTCACCTTTCCCCAAGTACACCATCCCGTACTCCCGGCCTTGCGGGGTCTTGTACTCCACCGTAAAGCAGACCTCCTTCCCGATCAGCTTCTTCCGCAGGAACTCGCGAGCCGGGAACCCCCAGGGCTGGAGGGAAAGAAGTCGACGTGAGCCGATGGGTCAAACGCAGCCGGGGAAGCCCGGAGCCTCCCCGCACCGGGGGACTCGCGCGCTCCTCCACGTGCGCTGCATTAGTCCAGGACCGCGCTGGAGTCTGCTTGCAGCCCACGAGCTTGCAGAGGAACCGACCCTGTTACTCCGCAGGAGGAACACCCCCTCTCTCCCCCTCCATCCCTCCAAAAGGGGTCACGGTTGGTTTTCCAGCCGGCCTCGTGCTCCCCGAGCACAGCCGGACCCGGTCGGCCGAGCCCGGGAAGGCTCCTGGGGCAGAGGGAGCCGGGCTGGAGCTGCGGCGACACGGGGGGCTGGACCAGCCCCAGCGCCCAGGGACACGGCGGGGCTCCGCCGCCTCCTGCCCAGGGCTCCCTGGTGAAGGAGCGGAGCGGGACCAGCGCAGCAGCCGTGCCTGGCCGGGAGAAGGGGGCTCTCGTGTGCCCCCCCGGCACCTCCCTGCACCGCGGCACGAACGCAGCGGAGCCCCGGCGAGCTCAGCCCCGCTCCACCGCAGGAGGTGGGTGGGGAACGCGGTCCGGAGGAGAGAACATGACGTGCTCATAAACAATTAGCAAACCTGACAGGCATAATTTTTTAAAAGAGTGACATTTAAAGGCTGAAGCAGTGTTTAGAAGACAAACTCCCCAGGGAGAGCAATTAGCTGCCAGCGCTCCGCACCACCCCCGGGGCTGGGAGGATGGGTGGCCGGGGCCGGGCTCCCTCCGACACAAACCCGCCGCTCCCAACCACTGCGCCCCGCTGCCGGTACAGGCAGCCCTGCCTGCACCCAACCTGCCAAAGCAACACCCCCGTTGCCTCCCGTGCCCCAGCGCCGGGGCAGGCAAAGCCCCGCAGAGGAAGCGTGGAGGCACCACCGGCTTCCCCTGGTCCTGCAGACCCTGCCCAGCCGCGCCTCGTCCTCGCTAGCAGACGATGCCTGCCCTGTCCTGAGTACGTGTGCGACCATCGCAGGGCGAGGAAGGAGAAATCTGCCCCAAAATCCACACTGGGGGGCTGGAGCAGGGAAAGGATCTCTGAAAGGATGACTGAAGGCACTGCTTCACCCTGCAGCCGCAGCACCCCGCACGTCCCCGAGCCGGGCAGGGGGACAGCGCTGGCGAGGAGGGAGCTGCCTGCGCCCCACGGGACAGGTCTGGGAACGGGCAATGCCTCTTGCGATGGCCGAGCCGAGGGTGCTGCGGTCTGCAGGGCTGGGCCAGCAGCCTGCAGGCACCCCGTCCAGCTCAGCCCGTGACCCTCGGGGCAGGGGGGCTGCACGGCACCGCTCACGGTAAGCACCCACCTCGTCCGGGGTGTCCTTGGCATCCGGCTGGCCCGCGGCGGCACGGCGGGCGAGGTTGCCGGCCCGGATGTTGCTGAGGTTGATCTGGCGCTCGGGGGGCGGCCCGCCTCGGGGCTGCCCACGGACGATGATGGCGCAGCCCGACAGCACCTGCGGGGAGGCAGAGGGGTTACAGGGGGTCCCCCGGCCCCCGCAAAGGGGAGCAGCCGGGAGGCTGGGGAGGAAGAGGTGACAGAGCTGAGCACGCAGGCAGGTGATGCTGCGTGGACAGACAGACTTCCAGGGATGGATCCTGCCCCAGGCAGGGCATGGGAGACTTGGCACCCCCGGGCACAACTTCTCATGGGCAGAGTCAGGAGTTGCCCCAGGTTTTCTGCTCGGAGATGCAGGATGGAGCCACGCTCCGCACCCCGCACCTCCACAGCGGTACCTGTCAAACGTCCCATCCCTGCCACAGCGCAGCACGACGGCATGCGAGGGGATCTCAGCGTGGCGGATCACGCAAAGGACTTGGCGGATCGGGATTTTACTCCCAGCGCTGACCCATCAGATGAGCCCAGCCGGGCCACTGCCGCTGCTGCAGGCTGGGAGCCAGGAGCACGGCTACGCTGGGCAGTGCCGTCCCATCCCATCCCATCCCATCCCATCCCACCCCACCCCACCCACCTCCCAGGGCTCCGGCAGCCCCACCGCTCCCCGCCGCCGCAGGGGGACCCCCGTGTTCGGGAGGGCACGTGCCCGCAGCACCCCGAGGGGCTCGGCACGGCACAGGAGGACGCAGGCAGGGAAAAGCCGGCACCGGCGCTGCCCCAGGGCAGCCCCCTGGGACAGGGCACGCAGAGGGGGAACGTGCCCGCAGCCGGCACAGAAGGACGCTGCTCTGGGCACGAGGGTTTTAACTGCCCGGGCTGCGCCACACGGCCTCGGCGAGCTTACAGGGGCGTTAGCGAGGAGCACGCTCAGAGCAGAGCCTTCTACCTTCCGTGGTGTTAAGAGCTTTACCGGGGGATCTGACCCGCCGGGAGCGACGGGGCGGCAGGCACCGGCGATGGGCTGGCCGCACCCTGCGCCCATGGCCGGTGACCTCAGCCAAGTGACCGTGTCGAGGCAGCCAAATAAACCCGTACGGGGTAAACTGCTGGGAGAATCCCCAAAAACCACAGAGACCCACACTGGACCTCTCCTCCTTGCACCCAAGTCGTTACAGTAACCGGCATCATCCTGCCCTGCAAAAACCCCAAGGTTTCTCAACGGCTCCGTCCCCGTGCAAGACCCCAGGCCACCCACCCGCCAGCCACGGCATCAGCAGGGCCAGCTCCAGCCACCGAGCTGGGCCCCCGGCCAGGCAGAGCAAGCGTGCCGGGGATCACCCTGTTCCCGTTTAAATCAGCACTGGCCCCCTGCACGTGGGATTGATGCTGCTGAAGCGCTCGCAAAAAACCTCCAGGTCGGATTTCAGCACGTGCCCTGGCTTGCTGCCCTCCCGAAATCCCCACGGATGCTCACAGCGCATCCCAAAGCCAGAGGACTCGTACCCTGTCACAGGAGCCGGCCCAGCGCCAGGGACACCGGCTCGCACCGAGCCTTGCCGAAACAAGCCCTGCCGCGCCGACCCCAAGGGTCCGGTCACACCGCAGCACCAGGCTCGCTGCCCCACGCCGCCTCTTGCGCGCCGGGACCCACGGCAGAGACAGACGCGCTGCGCCAGCTACTGGGAACCAAGCTTCAAATTAAGCCCGAGCCGCACACAGAGCGATCCCCCGGCAAAGGCTCAGTGCTCGATACTTAAGGACTTAGAGGTTTCATCACTGTAATTAACCTTAATCTTTAATTTATAGGGCATGAGGAAACAAGTCTGATGCTGTAACTGTTTTATCCAATTACCAGTACGAACCCTGGATCCCGGGAAGGGGACGGGTTCGTTAGCGGAGCAGCTCTGTGCTCCGTGGGTGCACGCAGTGCTTCGGGGTGGGCACGCAGCCACCCTCCCCGCGCCCCCCGTCCCTGCCTGCGGAGCGGCCACACCGCCTGCCCACCGCTCCCCGGTCGGGGAACCACAGGCACCGTTATGGGCAGCGGCTTCTGGCCCGGCTCGGGCAGCGATGGGACCGGGAGTGTCCCAGCATCCGAGCTTCACCCTCCCAAAGGCAGCCCCGGCCCCGCCGGCCAGCCCAAGCCGTGCTCTCCTGCCTGCACAGCAAAAGTCAGCCCAGGCACCCCGTCAGCCCGGCCTCGTGCTCCGGCCAGAGCCACCCGGGCTTAAACCGGGCTGCAAAAGCTGTACGGGCGACGCGAGGAGCGAGCGCAGGCTCAGAGCCGACAGCGCGATGTGCCGTGCCCCGGCCTTGCCGCGTCCAGGGACGCGGGTGGGACGGAGCCGGCTCCTGCTGCAGGAGGGGAGGGCACCGGGGTCCTGCCGGCAGAGCCGTCGGCCAGACCGTCACGTCCAGAGCTGCGGGGCGCAACCGTTAACAACTGTCGCAGGAATGGGAAGGAAGGGGATGAAAAGCGAAGGCGGGGTCCCAAGGCGCTGGCAAGGAGAAGGGCAGCCGGGCGCTCTCTGCTTCCCTGGGGACTCACCAACGTGGGGTGCCAGCTCAGCTCCAAGCCGGGGGTCCCCGTGCTGCCGGCCAGGGCCGTGCCACGCTGCGCTCCTACCTGCCCAGCCCCCAACACCCCAGAGAAGAGCTGGGCCCCGACATGCCCGGCTGCCCTGAGCCCAGCCATACCTCCCCCAGGACCCCGCGTGCTCCCCCAGCTCCTCAAGCCCCCCAAAAAGGAAGAAGCCTGTTGCTGCCCCATCCCACCCCGCAGGGCAGAGCCCCAGCCCGGCTCCTGCTGCCTCTTCCAGCCGGGGGGCACCCGGCAGCTGCAGGGCCCCAACCCCCATCGCCTCCCTGCTCCTGCCCCCCCATCCTGCTCCGCTGCGCTAGGACGAGCCCCCTCCCCGCTCCCAAACTTTGGAGGTGCCAAAAAATTCCCCCAAACTTTCAAGTTCAAAAAGTTGTGATGAGAACCACAGCGAAGGACGCGGCCAGCACCACTCCGGCTGGCCCCGCGGCACCACCACGAAGCAGAGCAGTGACCGCCGAGAGCCAGGGACCCCCACCTTCCCGGGGTGCCCCCTGGGCAGGGATTTTGGGCTGGCTGCCCCGGAAAGGGAAGGGGGACCATGGGGCACACGCCGGGGGGGACGCCCTGGCCAGCAGCTGGGGTGCCTGGCCAGCAATCCCGCAAGCATGGGGCAGTGTGTGGCCCCCGGGAGCCGGTGCCCGCCGGGCACGGCTGCCTCTCAGCCAGCAGACACCAACCGTCCTGCCCAAAATCACGCCGTGGATCCGCATCCCCTCGGATGGAGCCAGGCACGAGCGGCCAGGTGAGGGTTTTCCCTGAGCATCCCAAGACCTGCTCGTCGGGCACGAGATGGCAGGAGGCGGCGGGAAGGGCTCCCCACCGCCGGTGAGCTAAAGCACGGGGCAGGCAGCGTCCCCAGCCTCCGGCAGCACCAGCCCTGTCCCCTGCGAAGTGACGCCCCGAGCGAAGGTCTCGTTCTGAAGGCAGCGTTCTGCAGACCAGGGGAGGGGGAGGGTCACCTGCAACCTCGAGAAAAAAACGTATTTGGGCACAAGAAAAACCCGTGTTTGGGCAACGGGACGACGACGCAGGCGCTGGGCGCTGCAAGGCGCCGTTAGTGGCCAACGGGCTCGAAGACGGGAGCTGGGACCGTGCTGGCGCAGCACGGCCAGCGAGGGCAGCCGCGGGGGCCGGGGAGCAGCAGCCTGCGTACGAATCCTCACCGGGGCGGGGGGACATGGCAGGTAACGGGGAGGGGCAGAAAAAGCACCTGGAGGGCACGGGGAGGGGGGGGGGGGGTGGACGCGGTGCCAGGGCCCGATCCCAGCGGCAGCGGCCGGACCCCGACCTTCGCCCTCCAGGTGCTGGCAGATGTGGAGACCCGACGCGGAGGGGCCCGGGGACCCCGTCCCACCGCTCCCTCCCATGGGGACACCACGGGCACGGGAAGAAGAGGAGGGAGAGGAGCAGGTAGGGCACCCCGAGACACGTCCCAGCCCGCCGTGTCCCCACCGCACGTCCCCGGCTCACGGCACCGGGGGATCCCGAGCTTCCCCTGGGCTGTGGAGGCTTCAGGGTCGGCAGCAGAGCGGGGCCACCGGCCCCCCGGGAGAGCGCTGCCCGGCCAGCCCCGGCACGTCCCGGGTGCCCGAAAGCTTTTGCTGCCCCGTCCCAGCAGCCGGGATGGGGGGGCCCTGCAGTCCCCCGGGCCGGCCTTGCCCCCGGCCGGGCTGAGGAGCCCCGGGCACAGCCCCCTCCAGCACCCCCCGCCTCGGGGGGGATTCCCGAGGTGCAGCGAGGGGTCCCCGGGCTGCCGGGGGGGGACACCAGCACCGGGGCCGCGGGGCGGGTGGAAGCCCGGGCACGGCACGGGGCCCCGCGCACGGGGAAGGGGCCCGGGTGCGCCGGAAGGCCGGGGCCCGGGGCGGCGGGGCAGAGCGCGAGGCTCCGGGAGGGGAGGCGGGGACGGGAGGGGGGGCCGGGCACCGGCGGGGGCCCCGGCAGGCGGGGGGGGGGCCGGGCCCCGGGCCGGTCCGGCGGGCGCACGCGGCGGCGGGCGGAGCGGAGCGCGCGGAGGCCCGCGGGGAGCCCTTACCATCTTGACGATGCCGCGCTGGACGGCGAGGGGCGGCGCGGAGCCGCCCTGCCCGGGGGCGGCCGCGGAGGCCATGGCGGGGCGGGGGCGGCGGACGGGGCGAGCGCGGACGGAGCGGACGGGGCCCGGCGCGAGCGCGGAAGGGAGCCGCGGGGCGGGGCGGAGGGGGGCGGGGCCGCGGCCGGGGGGGAGGCGGGGCCTTCCCGCCGCCCCGCCCCGCCGCCCGGCTAACGGCCAACGGGAGGCCGCTCCCGCGGCCCGCTCCGCCCCGCCCCGCCGCGCCCCGGCCAATGGCGGCGCGCGGCGCCGCAGCACCGGCCCGAGAGGCCGCTGCGGGGTGACGTCAGGGGCGGCCCCGCCCCGCGGAGGGGAGGCGGGACTTCCGGGGCACGCGGCGCCAGGGACACGTCGGCAAAGGGCCGCCCGGGCTCCCACGTGGCCTCCCGCCGCGCCGTGCCGTGCCGGGGGCGGGGCCGGGCGGGGCCACGCCCCCTTGACGTCACCACCCACCCCGCGTGCGTGCAGCGCCGAGCACCGGTGGCACCAGCGGGGGGGGGTTAGGGGAGGGGGATCCCCCAGCACAGCCCCACGGGGGGGTCAGGGGAGGGGGATCCCCCAGCACAGCCCCACGGGGGGGGTCGGGGGAGGAGGATCCCCCAGCACAGCCCCTCGGGGGGGTCAGGGGAGGGGGATCCCGCAGCACAGCCCTACGGGGGGGGTCAGGGGAGGGGAGTCCCCCAGCACAGCCCCTCGGGGGGGTCAGGGGAGGGGGATCCCGCAGCACAGCCCCACGGGGGGGGTCAGGGGAGGGGAGTCCCCCAGCACAGCCCCTCGGGGGGGTCAGGGGAGGGGGATCCCCCAGCACAGCCCTACGGGGGGGGTCAGGGGAGGGGGATCCCCCAGCACAGTCCCACGGGGGGGTCAGGGGAGGGGGATCCCCCAGCACAGCCCCACGGGGGGGTCAGGGGAGGGGGATCCCCCAGCACAGCCCCACGGGGGGGTCAGGGGAGGGGGATCCCCCAGCACAGTCCCACGGGGGGGTCAGGGGAGGGGGATCCCCCAGCACAGCCCCACGGGGGGGGTCAGGGGAGGGGGATCCCCCAGCACAGCCCCTCGGGGGGGTCAGGGGAGGGGAGTCCCCCAGCACAGCCCCTCGGGGGGGTCAGGGGAGGGGGATCCCGCAGCACAGCCCCACGGGGGGGGTCGGGGGAGGGGAGTCCCCCAGCACAGCCCCACGGGGGGGGTCAGGGGAGGGGGATCCCCCAGCACAGCACGGGGGGGTCGGGGGAGGGGAGTCCCCCAGCACAGCCCCACGGGGGGGTCAGGGGAGGGGGATCCCCGAGCACAGCACGGGGGGGTCGGGGGAGGGGAGTCTCCCAGCACATCCCCACGGGGGGGGTCGGGGGAGGGGAGTCCCCCAGCACAGCCCCACGGGGGGGTCAGGGGAGGGGATCCCACAGCACAGCCCCACGGGGGTGTCAGGGGAGGGGGATCCCCCAGCACAGCCCCACGGGGGGGTCAGGGGAGGGGGATCCCCCAGCACAGCCCCACGGGGGGGTCAGGGGAGGGTGATCCCGCAGCACAGCCCCACGGGGGGGTCAGGGGAGGAGGATCCCCCAGCACAGTCCCACGGGGGGGTCAGGGGAGGGGGATCCCCCAGCACAGTCCCACGGGGGGGTCAGGGGAGGGGGATCCCCCAGCACAGTCCCACGGGGGGGTCAGGGGAGGGGGATCCCCCAGCACAGCCCCTCGGAGGGGTCAGGGGAGGGGAGTCCCCCAGCACAGCCCCACGGGGGGGGTCGGGGGAGGGGAGTCCCCCAGCACAGCCCCACGGGGGGGTCGGGGGAGGGGGATCCCGCAGCACAGCCCCACGGGGGGGTCGGGGGAGGGTGATCCCGCAGCACAGCCCCACGGGGGGGGGCAGGGGAGGGTGATCCCGCAGCACAGCCCCACGGGGGGGTCAGGGGAGGGGGATCCCCCAGCACAGCCCCACGGGGGGGGTCGGGGGAGGGGGATCCCCCAGCACAGCCCCACGGGGGGGATCAGGGGAGGGGGATCCCCCAGCACAGCCCCTCGGGGGGGTCAGGGGAGGGGGATTCCCCAGCACAGCCCCTCGGGGGGGTCAGTGGAGGGGAGTCCCCCAGCACAGCCCCACGGGGGTCAGGGGAGGAGGATCCCCCAGCACAGCCCCTCGGGGGGGTCAGGAGAGGGGGATCTCCCAGCAAAGCCCCACGGGGGGGCTTAGGGGTGGGGGTTCCCCTTCCTGGCTCCCTCTTCACTCTCCCCATCAGCAGCCCTGGCCCCCCGGGGGTTCCCCATCCCGTCTCCCCCTGCCCCCCCCCGGCACCACCAGCCACACTCGGGTGGGCCCCCCGGTGCCTCCCCCCCCGTGCCGAGGCAGAGCCACGGGGCTGCTGGAGGCTCCTGGCACCGCACACGGCCCGGCAGCTCCTGCCGTCTCCCGAGCAGCAGTTTTGGGGTGAAAGCGGAGGAGAAGGGCGACCCCACCTGCCCCCCGGCTCAGCCACCCCTGCAGGGGGGCTTTTGGCCAGTTTCGGGGTGGCAGCGGCAGGGCCCAGGGCTGGCCGTCATGGCTCGCACCCGTCCTGCGCCCCCCCCAAGGCCACCCTCCACCCCCCTGCCCCGCTGCCCACGGACACCCGCGCCCTACCCGGAGGCTGCAGCGCCTGCGGCCAGCGGCGACCACGTCCTGCGAGGCGACCGGGGGGCACCGGCACCGCAAGGCGAGGTCCGTCAGCCCCGTGGCTTTGGCCATCCGAGGTCACCCATCGTCATCGTGTCCTGGCTCCGGGCTGTCCTCCCACTGGGGACACCGGCACGGTGCGGCCGCCCTTCTCTCCGATGGGGCTGTGGGTACAGACCTCACATCTTTGGGTGACCCCAAAACCCCCCGTCCGGAGCAGAAGGGCCCGGGGAGCGAGCGCGGGGCTGGGACCTGGGGTCACTCCGGCTCTGCCCCAGCACCCCACGTTGCTGCGGGCACGGCACCCAAGCCGGCGGCTCCGGCAAGCAAGCGCCCAGCTGGTGGTTCACGCACGGACAAGCGCTCTGTCCCCTTGGGGGGTGACTCAGAGATGCCCCCAGTGCTTACCGGGCCGGAGACGCCGTCCGTGGCCGTTCCCCAGCAGCAGCTCTGCCCCCAGCACGCCCGTTGCAGGGTCCAGCGGCAGCCCTGCGGCGTGCCCCTCACCGAGGTGCCGGGGCACGTGGGGCGCAGCGCGGGGCAGGGCTGGCTCCTCGCACCCTGCCGCAGCCGCCGCGCAGTTCAGCGCTCGCCTCTGCCAGCTCGGAAACTGCCAGCCCGGTGCTGAGTCGTGTCATTTGTGGGTGGTGGAGAATTATTACCCTCTTTTTGCGTGGTCCAGGCAATTGCATCTCTCTGCAATCCCCGCTCCGGGGAACGGGGACGGAGCGGCACCGGCTCCCCTCATCGGGCTGGCGGGAGCGGCTGCTGCTGTGACAGTGGCCCCGTGTCCCACCGGGCAGCCGGACCCCGTTGCACCGGGTGCCGAAGCCCCCCGAGCGTGGGAGGGAGCCCACCCGCGGCGCCTGGCCGGGCTGTCCGAGCTGCTCTTTGGAAGCGTCTCCCTCCCGGCCCCGGGGAGCGGGCCCCGGCCCCTGGTACCTCGGGGGCCACGTCGGTGCTGCGGGGAAGCCCCCCAGCAGAGGTGCGAGCTCATCCCTCCGTCCAGGCTCTGCCTCCAGCTGCGAGCTCCCGGCTTCGGCAGCGCTGCGGCACCCCGGCGCTCCTGCCTCGGGAGCCGGGATGTGCCGGGCAGGCGATGCCGGATGGCACGGACACCACGGCTTGTGTGCCCTGGCCGGGCTCGGCTGCCGCGGGGGGGGAGGCAGCAGGGTCTGCAGGTCCCGGCATCGCCCCCCCACAGCCTGCGGGGAAGCGGGTGCACCGAATGCATCGGGGCTCTGCGGGGGAGGCTGGCCCCTGCCTGCGTGTCAGGGCCGTCCCGCCGGGGACCAGGGCTGTGCCACCTTGCTGGCATCTTCTGCCTGTTCAGGGCACATTTTGCCACCCCGTGTTAATGATGTTCCTACACGCGAAGCCCGGCAGCAGCGCAGCCTTCGGCCCCTCTGCCGGGGCGTCCCGGGGCCCCGCTCCTGGGGTTTCACCCCGGCACCGCGCTGCCCTTGCCGAAGTCTCCCACCCCCGGCTGGGCTGGGTGGGCGGAATCCTCCTCCTGGCTCGCTCCCACCTGCCGCAGCCCTCCACCGCTTTTAATTTTCTTGCTCCAGCTCATTTTATGATAATTTATTTCTTTGTTTGTTTTCTCCCCCGTTTTCTTTTTAATGTTTTGCGCCGTGATTCATGGGCACCGGGGTGAGAGCTCGCACGCGAAGGGCAGGAAATCATTTCCTCTGCCCAAAAACCTGGCCAAGCTGCTCCGTTACCCTGATTTACGGCATTTCTGGGCCCGCTCCTCGCCGTGCCGCTGTCCCGGCTTGCGGTTGCATCCCGCTGGGCTGTGCCGGGGAGGCGAAGGAGCACGGTGTGTGCTACAGCACCGGGTCCGGCTCTCGTGAAGGCATCTTCAAGCCCTGAGATTGCCTCTTTTAGCCAGAATATTTTAATAATCATCTTTCTGATAGAAAGAAAAGTTAAAATGTAGGTGGAAACGCATAGATAAAGTAGGTTTTCTTGGTTGGCTGACTCATCTGGGCTTTTAACTTTCATGTGTGCTTTCTGGAGCAGAAAAGAAAGGATTTTTTCCAGGCATCCCCGGTGCTCAGTGAGGAACAGGGTCATCTGCTGCAGAGAGAAAGCCCAGCAAGACACAAAACAGCCTCGGACACGTAGAAAGGAGCTATGGAGAGGAGGGGAAAGCTTCTCTCCGGCCAGGGGGATCGCTCTGGGGTAACTGAGCCGACCCCGACCTGCTCCCAGCTTCGGTCCCGCCGTGGGATGTGAGGTCCCCTCCACCGCTGCAGGGCTCTGCACCACCTCGCGGAGCTGCCACCACGGTCGGATGAGACCCAGGACCCGCTCTCGCCAGCACTCAGCCTGGGTGGAAATTCGGGTCCCTGGGGAGGGACCTGCCCTCGTCACTCCTGCCCGGCCATCCCAACGCTGCTGCAGCACCGCTCCGATGCCCCGGCCCTGCTCTGCGCCCCAGGGCTTCCCGGTGCTGTCACCGTGTCCTCCGCGTGCCGGGGGAGCGCCCGGGCTCTATTTCAACGCAGAGCCCATAAATATTTCGTGTCAAGCGCTGACATTTTAATAGAACGTGGAGTGATGCATTTCGCAAGTAATTGGGGTGGAGGCGGCGCGGCTGAGAGGCACCGAGCCCCGGGGCGGCGGTGCGGGCCGGCTGCCGGCAGAGCAGGTCGGCACGGCGGGTGCCGGGGCAGGGCTGGCCGGTGTGCGGGGGCACCAGGCTGCGGGAAGGCGCCGGTCGCTGCCCCCGGGCCCCTGCATGCAAACCCCGGCTGAGCTCCCGGGGAGCCCCAGCAGTGCAGGGGCTGGGCGCATCGCCGCGACACCGGGTGCCAGAAGGGACCTGGCTGGGGACTGGGTGGCTGTGCAGGGGTGGGCACGGGGCGTCAGCTCCCTGAGGAGCCCCAGGGGTTTCCAGCCTCCTGGGCAAGCATCTTGGTGGTCTGAAATGCATCCCCTGCGATGCAGGATGAGGCTTGTGGGCACGTCCCCAGCTCTAGTAGGAACCGTGCAGGCAAAGGCTGCTCTGCTGCTGGTTAAATGGGGGCTCGCCCTGCGCCCAGCAGTGCCAGGGGCCCTGTGCTGACCCCCGGGATGACCCTGCGGTACACCAGTTCCCCAGCCAATGCAGCAGCCGTTGGCAGGGCTGGGCGCGAGGCTTGTCCTCTCCTCCCTTCTTTCCCGGGGCCACTTCTCCCATTAGAGCTTTCCAGTCCACCTTCATCTCCTCCTGGAAATGTCTGGTGCCTTAAGGTCCCCCACGGACCTGCCATCCCCCTGCCAGGTCCCCCACAGCCCAGCCACCCCGGGGGCTGCACTTCACCCTCCTCCCCCTCTGCCCCTGCCCCGTCTCGGAGCATCCCGGTGCTTTGCACAGGACCCCGCTGGTGCCACCACCCTCGTTGGCCGGGGAGCACCCACCGTGGTGGGTGACGCTCAGCCCCTCCCGGCCGTGTCCCCCCGGGAGCAGCATGGAGGTGGCTCTCAGCTGGGGTGAGGAGGGGCAAAACCAGCAACGGGGTGTCGGAGCACCTCAACGACGTGCTCTCCTCTTGACAGGGGTGGTAAGTAATTCTCAAGCGCACCCCCAAGCCTGTTATCTCGAGCGTCCGTGCCCCGAGCGCAGCCTCGCGCAGCACTGGTGACCTCCTGGTGCTTCGTTCGTTCAAACGGGCGGCAGATGGTCCCCGCAGGACGGGGGCTCTGCCCTCCGGCTCCCTCCCCTGCCAGGGATGCCGGGGGAATGGAGCCGCTTGCTGAATGCTGGCCAAAACCCCAGGCAGGAGCAACGGCCATTCGGGAGCGAGTGAACGTCTTGCTGCTAAAACTCTCATGTAATAATGGCATTCCCAATTCCGTTCCGTGTCCCAATTCCGCTCCCTCCGTGTCCCTGTTCCCATGCGGTGCCAATGGCTCTGCTCCTCCGTCCTCCCAGCTCCTCGTCCCTTGTCCCTGCGGGGTGCCGTTTACTTTCCCGCGTCCTTCCCAGCTCCGAGACCCCAGACCCCAGCAGGTTCCCGTTTCCTCGCTGCGAGCCCAGGTACCTGACGCCAGTGCGGACCCCCCAGTGCGGGGTCCAAGGGGCCATTGCTCCCCACTCTGGCTCGTTAGCGCTGACGAGCATCACCCATGCTCCCGGGCAGGGAAGCTGCTCATCACCCACTCCCTGGACCGAGGCCATCTCCAGCCCGCTGCCAGCTCCCAAGGGAGGAAAAACCTTCCGGACATCTCCAGTGGGATCAAGGATGGGATCTGGGAGGGGAACTGGCCCCTAAGCCTCTGTTCAGCCCCGGACCCACCGTGCAGAGCTGCTCTGCCCCGAGCGCAGCCGTGCCGGGCAGGGCGGTCTGCCCCCGTTCCTCCCGCCGGCACAGCACGGGGGACATGGGGAGAGGAGGGCCCCGAAAGCAGGTCCTCAGGGCCCCGCTGCCGCCCACGTGGCTCTCGGGCTCCCCGGGGAGCTCCCCAAGCCCCGGGGCAGGGCAGGACCGGGCTGCCTTGGGTTGAACTCCCCAAAGGGGGCTGGGAATCGCTTTCGGTCGGGAGAGCTCAGCAACACCCAGCCACCTGCAATTAAGTTTGATTGCAATTATGGTTTAATGAAGGCTCGTCAGAGCTCTCATCTGCCCGGAGAGCTCGGGTTTTGGGGTGACCCTCGGGGCTCTGCTTTCCTGGCTGTCCCCTGACCCGTGGCGGTCACCAACAGCCCTGGTCCCAGGGGCACCCCCCTGTCCTCCTCCCCTTTGCTGCAAGGGTCACCGGTGTCACCTGGAAATGCCACCGCTCAGAAAATCCGATGCCGGTGGCTGTGGCCGGTCCCCCAGGGCCACTGTGCTGCGGGCTGGCTCCCCACGAACAGCATTTCCCGTTAATCGGGAGCCAGCTTCTCATCTGCCTAACATGCGCTCGCTTAATTTCACGTAACGAGAGGGTTTTAATCAAACCGTCATGCTGTACTAAGCCAAATGTCTTGCAGAAATCCAATTACCCTCTATCACCATGGGTGTCTTTATCAGCCAGACCTGAAATCTTCTTATAAAAGGAGATGGAGATGGAGACGAAGACAACAGACCCGGCTGGACCCCATCCCGTGCAAACACCCCGACACACCAGCGGCCGTGGTAGACAGCACCTCGCTGCTGAGCTGGGGCCAGACCAGCACCTCAGCGTTGCCCCATGTCCAGCAGCGTCCCAGCACGGACCCGGAGCTGCTTGTCCACCTCAGGGCCCTGGGGGGAAGCGGGGAGCTGTGGGGAGACCCGTGGTCTGGTCCGGGGTGCAGCAGCTTGCAGGGATGGGGCATGGCCGCCAGAAAGCAGAAATTACCCCTCCTCTGCCCCAGACCATGGCTGCTGGAGCTGCCTCGTAGCGCCAGAGCTGGGGAAGCTGGAAAAAGCCGGGGGCACGGGGAGGGCTGCGGCAGCGCAGGCTCCCTGCCCACTGGTCCCTGCAAGGACACAGGGGAAAGGAGGCAACTTCTGGAGAGCCCCACGGCAGGGCGGCGATGCCCCGGGGCGCCCGGCTGCACCCCAGCATAGCCCCCATGTCCCTTCCCTCGCCCCAGCCCGGAGGGACAGACGCTGCCCCAGCGGCAGCCGGCTCCAGACGCGCTCTCCTGCCGGCGGCCACCCCTCCTGGGCGGCCGACCTGCCAGCCATCATCTCAGGGCATCTTCAGAAACCGCACCAGGAGCCTCCTGCACCAAAACCCCTGCTCTGGGCAAATGGTCCGGGCAGAAAATTGGGGAGGTGGGAAACAACCTATCCCTGGTAAAGGAATGCTTTTCCTGGGCCAGGTACTTAATTTTCTAATTTTTCATGTGTTTGACTTTATTCCTCCACCGCAGAGTAGGGACCTTCCTCAGCGCCGCTGTGCCCCCGGCCGCCCCGCCGCACGGCGGGAGGCTGGGGAGGGCGTCCCGGGGCCGGCTGCAGGGAAGGACCGAGGCGCCAGGGGCTCCACGGGGATTTTGGAGGCGTGGGCAGCTGCTGCTCTTCCACGCGCCCTTGCCCGAGTGTCTGAGCACAGGGGAGAGCCCAGAAGAATATTGTGCCGCTGCTTACACGGTGTGAAAATGCCCAACAACGTCCTCTCTCCTGGGTTTCCAATGTCCTCCTGCCTGCCTGCCTGCCTGCCTGCCTGCCTGCCTGCCTTCCACCTTTTGCCTTGCCTTCCCTTCCCTTCTCTCCCCTTCCCTCTCCCTCCCTCTCCCCCTGCACTAAGCAGCACCTTGGGCACAGCTCCCCCTAAATACCCGCAGTACTTGCCTGCGAGTGCAGAGTGCTCCCGGGGCACGGGGGGAGCCTCACCACGCTCACGCCACGCTCATGCCACGCTCATGGCTGTGTTCATGCCACGCTCACGCCATGCTCATGCCACGTTCATGGCATGCTCATGGCCATGCTCATGCCACACTCATGCCACACTCATGGCCACGCTCATGCCATGCTCATGCCACGCTCATGCCACGCTCATGGCCACATTCATGCCATGCTCATGCCGTGCTCATGGCCACACTCATGGCCACGCTCATGCCATGCTCATGGCCATGCTCATGGCCATGCTCATGCCATGCTCATGCCACGCTCATGCCAAGCTCAGACATGGTGAGAAGCAGCTGTGAATCCCAACGCCTGTTCCCCCTCTCCCCCCACCCACCCACCCGTCACAGCCCCGCCAGATGCTGGCCAGCCCCTGCACGCCCTCACTGCTGCGCCTGGTCCCGGTCCTGCACCCACCCCATGTCCATCCACCCTGCCAGTGGGACCCAAAGCGAAGGTGGGGAAGGGGGTGCCATGCGCCTGGCCAGGGCTGCCCTGGCTGCTGCACCCTGCCCTGGGACTCCTGGATCCCAGGGAGGGAGCTCTCCTGGCAGCTGGGGTGATCAGGAGCTGATGAGAGGGGACACTTTGGTGCCCACCAGCCACCACGGTATATGATGGCACAAACACTCAGGAGGTGATCAGCCAGCAAGCTCCCCAGGCCACTGGGCCAGTACCACCAGCTGCTGAAAACCCAGGCAGCCCAGCATCCCCATCCTGTCCCCAGGAAGCACAGCATCCCCGTTCTGCCCCTGGGATGCTCAGCATCTCCATCCTCCCCTTGGGTTGCTCAGCATCCCCGTTCTGCCCCTGAGTTGCTCAGCATCCCCATCCTTCCCCTGGGAAGCACAGCATCCCCATCCTGCCTCTGGGATGCTCAGCATCCCCGTCCTGGCCCTGGGATGCTCAGCATCCCCATTCTGCCCCTGGGATGCTCAGCATCCCTGTCCTGCCTCTGAGTTGCTCAGCATCCCCATCCTTCCCCTGGGAAGCACAGCATCTCCATCCTACCTCTGGGTGCTCAGCATCCCCATCCTGCTCCTGGGATGCTCAGCATCCCCATCCTTCCCCTGGGAACCACAACATCCCCATCCTGCTCCTGGGAAGCACAGCATCCCCATCCTGCTCCTGGGATGCTCAGCATCCCCATCCTTCCCCTGGGAAGCACAGCATCCCCATCCTGCTCCTGGGATGCTCAGCATCCCCATCCTTCCCCTGGGAAGCACAGCATCCCCATCCTGCTCCTGGGAAGCACAGCATCCCCATCCTGCTCCTGGGATGCTCAGCATCCCTGTCCCACCCCAGAACAGCACTGGATTCCTCTCCTGCCTGAGGGCAGCACAGCATCCCCGTCCTTCCCCAGGACACCCCCGCATTCCCCCCCTTTCCCCAGGTAGCACTCATCCTCCAGCCCCTCCCCAGGCATTCGCATTTGCGCTCCCCGTGGTGTGAAGGTGCTGCCCCAAGGCTGCTGGTGCTGGCTGCAGCGAGGGCACTGCCCGAGTCCCGGCGGCCAGCGGCAGAGCCCCAGCTGGAGGCACGGCCACTGCAGCGCATGTCTGGGCGAGTGGGAGCCCGGCTCGGTGGCACACAGGATCTGCAGCCAGGCTACCACCACATCTTCCACTTGCTCTTCACCAGGCTGGAGGCACCGCGTGGTCCTTCAGGCAGGGGAGGGCGGGCAGGGAGGGAGCTGCCCTCCGTGCTGCCGAACCCCCCGCACTGGCAGAGGTGTATCCACTGAGCACCCACCAGCAGCACCCTTAAACCCTCTCCCTCCCCAGGTGCTCCCTGCCCTGCCCCTGCGTAGGGGCAAACCTGTGAAGTCGGATCCAAAGCAAAGCCGAGGTCCTGGGATCAGTGTTGGGGTCCCAGAGCAGGGGACATGGAGAGCCTGACCCAGGGCCCCCGCGCACCGTCAGGTCCTGGCACAGGAGGTGCCTGCCCAGGCCCAGGGCAAGGCAGGAAAGGAGGGACTGGCATCCCCCCCCCAGCTCCTGCCCGTCCCCATCCCTCCACGTCCCACCCCTGTCCCCAGACCGCCCCGTTGTGCTGCACACCGGCGCTGGCTGCACTTCCCACCGCAAAAGAAATATCTGCAAAAAGCTCTTCCCTGAGGTGTGGAGGAAGGTGGATGGGAGGAGACACGAAGTGCAGATGACATGGTGGGACCCAGAGCATCTCTCCACCTCTCCGTATCTGTTTCCACCTCTCCATCTCTCCATGTCTCCATGTCTCCACCTCTCCATCTCTTTGTCTCTCCATTTCGCCATCTCTCCATCTCTGTCTTTCCACCTCTCCACCTCTCCATCTCCATGTCTCCATCTCTCCATCACTCCATATCTCAATGTCTCCATCTTTCCACTTCTCCACCTCCCCACCTCTCCATCTCTCCATCTCTCCATGTCTCCATCACTCCACATCTCCATGTCTCCACCTCCCCATCTCTCCATCTCACCATCTCCCCACCTCGCCACCTCCCCATCTCTCCATCTCTCCATGTCTCCATCTCTCCATCACTCCACATCTCCTTGTTTCCATCTTTCCACTTCTCCACCTCCCCACCTCCCCATCTCTTCACCTCTCCATGTCTCCATCTCTCCATCTCTCCACCTCTCCATGTCTCCAACTTTCCACTTTTCCACCTCCCCACTCTCCACCTCTCCCTCTCTCCACCTCTCCATGTCTCCATCACTCCACATCTCCAGCTCTCCATGTCTCCACCTCCCCACCTCCCCACCTCCCCACCTCCCCACCTCCCCTCCCCTCGCCTCCCCCGACTCTCCCCCCCCTACCCGCCCCGGCCCTTCCCCGCTGCCCGCTGGCGCTCCGGCAGCTCCCGAGCCGCGCCGCGGACGCACCGCCCGGGGCCCGCCGCTCCCTCTCTCCCCGGGCCCGCAGGGCCCCGCCGGCCGCCCGGGGCTCCGGGCGGCTCCGGGGGCCCGTCCCGCCGCCGGGCAGCGGCGGGGCCCGCTCCCCCCAGCTGCGCCGGCCCGTGCGCCGCGCCGCTCCCCCGCCCGCCGCCGGCGCGCCCGGCCCCGGTGCGCACAGCCCCGGGGGGGCCGCGCTCGCCGCTCCCGGGCCCGCCCGGCCACCCCCGTCCCGCCCACCGCCCGCCTCGGCCCGGCCCGGGGGAGGGGGAGCAGCGGGGCCGGCCCGCCGCCGCCGGGCCCCCCCCAGCAGCGGGCTGAGCCCCGCGCTCCGCGCCCCGCTCCCCGGCGCCGCGTTACGCACGGGGCTCGCCCGGCCCGGGGGCTCCGCCGGGGCTCCCCGGCGGCCGGGGCGGAGCGGGGGGCCCGGCCCCGGCTGCCAGCGCTCCCCGCGCCGCCGGGAGCCCGGGCGGGGTGACGCCGGGAGCCCCGGGGGGGGACGGCGGGAGCGCCCCGGGGGTGGCGGCGGGGAGGCGCGGCGGCTCCCCGGGGGCCGGGGCCGGGCCCGGGCCCCGCAGGGCTGTGGTTAATGTGTAATTCGGAGCATATGGTATTTTCCAAAGGCGGGCGGTTGTGCGCGGAGCGCGGGGGCCGGGAGCGGGGTGCTAATAACGCTCAATTACTCGCGGGGCCGGGCGCGGAGGGCCGCGGTGCAGGGCTCCTCGCTGGCTAATATTTGCTCTTCAAATATTTTATTTGAAAGGTTTACAACGTGTTTTTTATCTCCGAAGAAGGGGGCCATCTGTGCCGGCCCTCCGGTTGCAGAGCGGAGCAGTCCCCGCAGCGCCCATCCACCCCGGGCCGCCTTCTATTTGTTCAATACCAAAAAAAAAAAAAAAAATTCAATAAATGTAATAAAACCGAATCTGGATTTATGATTGAATCCCAAGCGCTTTACCATATGGCAGCTGTGTCTGACCCTGTTTGTTTTGCGGGAGACGCGGGAGCGAAGCCCCCCGGGGAGGCTCCGTCGGGGGTTACCGGGGATGCTCGGGGCGGCGGGATGCGGCGGGGCGTGTGCTGTCCACCGGGCTAGTGCTGAAATACCGGAGGCAACGCCGGTACCGACTCACTGCCCGGCCCGGGGGGCTCCGCTGGGGCTCGGGGCCGGCTCGGGGTCGGTGGCCCCGAGCCGGCCCCGAGCCGGCCCCGAGCCCCGACGGAGCCCCCGGGGCCGGGCGTGTGCTGGGCGCGGCCGCTCGTTCCCCATCGGGCCACCCCTTCCTCCCCATCCTCCTCTTCCTCCTGCCCCGTGACATCACGGCCCCGCTCCCTCATCAGCCGCCCCACACGACACCGCACGGCAGCAGTTGGTCGGCTCCGAGGACTATCCGGTTCAGCTCCTCCGAGGTTCCACAGGTACCCCCTTGCTCCCCTCCGGGCATCCCCGCTCTCAGTCATATGCATACATACATGCATGCACACATATGTGCACATATATGTGCACACGGCAGCGTGGGTGCGTGCAAAAGCACACGCACACATGTGTGCAGCTGGGCATGCGGAGAAGGGAGCATGTGCACGCATAAGCGCGCATCCATACACATGGATGCACTTGGACGCGTGTGCATGCGTGGATGTGTGCGCACAGACGTCCACTCACGCTTGCACGCACATGGGGTGTAGCACGGGGCAAGCTCGGGCGCGGGAGGGCTGCTCTGGGGCAGGGGGGGTTGTGATTTCTTGTCCTGTGCAGCCGCGGGAAGCAATTCCCAGTAGCAATTGGGCAGTGAAGGCGCACTGGGAAGGTTTTGGGCTTCCCCCAGGAATGATCTGCTCTGGTCTAACCTAGTCGAGTCCCGTCTCACTTACTCCTCTCCTTGCCCTGCGTGCTGCACAAAGACCAAGCTCATCACCCCTCTGAGATCCCTCAGCAGGACCCAAAAGGGACTGTGGTCTCACTTGGCTTTCCCAGTGCACCCGTTTCTCTGTGGGGAAAGAAATCCCTGTCGCCTCCCGGCACAGCACGGGCCAAGCCCTTGGCTGGGGCAAAACCAGGGAACGCCGGTGGGCTCTGTGCTGGCCCTCGAGGGGACACATGTCCTGCCAGTACCGCTTGTTCCCTCCTTCCCGGAGCAGCCTCATGTGCTTTGCTCCAGGGCGATCCATCCCTTTCCTAACGAGAGGGAGATTGGGTGCACCCACATGTGCTTTTCACCTGCGGGAATCTGCCGAGTCGTCCCCATCGTTTGATTTATTTTGCTTTTCTTGAATCTCATGAGCAGGGTCAGCGTCTCCAAACAACATTCTCAAGCTGTGCAGGGAAGCAGTGCCAAGGCTGCAGTGGGATTCGGGGACTGTAGCAGGGAAAGCCCCACGCTGGGGGTGTCCAGGAGTTTTCAGGGTGTTTCAGGCGAAATCCCAGCTTAACCAGGGGTGCTAGCCAGGCGGCCCGGGCTTTGGCAAGGCGGTAATGGCAGCAGCAGCCATCAGTCTGTGTGGCACTTTTGTGCTGCTCATTAATTACCCCGAGCGTTTCTGCCTGAGCAGACAGCAAGGGGAGCAGGGTTTTCCTTGACAGAAGGGCTGGCACCAGCATCCCTGTGGAAATGTCCCCTCTCCCCCGTTTCACGGGGCAGGGTGCTGCCCTGGACCCTGCAGCACCCCTTGCTGATGCCCGGCGCGCAGAGCCGCGCTGCCTTTCCTCCCACTTCCACGGGGCTGAAACCTCCCGTGCCTCTGGTGACACCAGGGACGAGCCGGTGGTGACCGGCCCCTCCTGCCCGGGTTCCCGCCGGGGCCATCTCCTCCAGGAGGAATGGCTGCTCTCACCCCGTCGTGGGCCCAGGTGGTCGCAGAGGCACCACCGGGACTTGGCAAAGTGTCTCCCTGCAGGTGTCCTGCGGGACCTGCTGCCACTGCCTTCCTGGCTGCCGGTAAATCCCCGGGCTGGGAGGAGGTGGCATTCACGCTGCAGAGCCCGGGGGGGCCGCGGGAGAGCTGTGGGGCAGGACGGGCAGGGTGTGGGGCAGCACTTGCTCCAGGGGTGTTGGGGGTGGTGATGTCCCACAGCTGAGCCATCGGTCTCTAAATCCGTGGGGCTGCCTTGGGTCAGGATCTGGCGCGAGGGAAGGTGCGTGGGGGGCAGGGAGAAGTGCTGGGGATGGGGAAAAGCGCAGGGGCTCTGGGAGTGTGTGTGCACCCACGCGGGGAAACCCAGCCTTGGCCTTCTGAGCTGGCAGAGGAGGTGGCAGAGCAGTGGAGCGTCTCCCACCAAGGGAGGGGAGGCTCCTGGTAACCTGGTTATCGCTTGCCGGTCTCTCCTCGGCTGGGTTAGGCTCTCGGTGCTGCAAACCCAACCCCACGCCATCGGCTGCAGCTGAGCCGCTCTGGATTTATAGCGGGGCAACGGGAGCGCGGGGCCAGACCTTCCTCTGAAATAAATAAATACATTGAGAGACAGCAACGCTGCCGGCGAGGGCACGAGGGGGGAGCGGTGATCCCACGCAGAGGCGCCTGTGCCTGGAGCCACTGGAGAGGCAGCAGGGGAGGTTACAGCGGGCGATAAACGGCCCATGAACCAGCACCGAAGCTGTTGCACAGAAACCCAGAGCTCCTGACCCCGTCGCCTTCTCGGCTCCTGCCACCTCCTGCCCCCCGTCCCCCCGACACCCGGCAGGACCGGGCGCTCAGCCGCAACGGGGTGGGTGGGGAACCCTCCGTCCCCCGTGGCTTGTCCAAGGGAGCGCATGCAGGCGCTGGGACACGGCTCAGCCAAGCCAGCTCCATTGCGTGCCGGTGGCTGCTAGGTACGGGCAGCACAGGCAGCATTCCTGGCGTCTCCCCAGCCATTTCAGAGCCCGAGAGCCTCTTGCAGCCGTGCAAGCACTTTAAAGCCCAGGTTCCTTTGATCCGCTGTGCCTGGAGTGCAAGGATTTCCCAAGCACTCAGATGCCCTCCGACGTTTCCATCCTCTGCTCGGTATTTCTGCCCTTGCTCCCCCTTCTTCTCGCAGGAGGGCGGGCAGGGGACGTGGCTGAGCCCTGGACACCGTCACTGATTTATCCAGCCTCACGACAGCGACCGTCTGCTCTTGGCAACTCCCAGGCACCGAAAGCCCCGTGAAGCCTCACCATGCAACACCAAGGTGAGCGATGCTGCTGCACCGGGGCGGCTCAGGGAGCGCGGTCCAGGCGTCCGCGGCCCCGGGGGAATCGGGGAGGTGCCGTGTTGGCCCCTGCTCCATCACAAATGAGGCTGCTTTTCCCCTGCGAAGCCTGCACTGGGTGCTGGTAGCTGATACACCTGTGGCTCTGCAGAGTCCTCCTGGCCCCCCGACCATGTCCAGTGCTTCCCTGCCCACCCCAGCCTGTCACCCCACTTTGCAGCTGCCTTTCCCCACTGCCTCTGCCTGGAGGAACCTCCTTCTCCCCGTGCTCCTCCATGGGGTATTTTTTCTGCCAGCATCACCTGAGCTGGTCCTCCGGTTCCCTGCCTGCTTCTGCCGCGCGCTGCCTGCACCCACACCCCAGCAAAGGAGCCTCACGTGGCTCCAAGCTCCAAGTCCTCCTGCCCAGCCCCCTCCAATGCCCAGGGGTCCCGATGTCACCCTGCAAAGCCTCAGCCCGGTGCTCTCCCGGAGAGCCGGGGAGGGAAGGGCAGGGAGCGTCCCCCCTCGCACCAAGCCCTGTCCCCCATCACCGGCTGCCTGTCCTGTCCCCAGGGCCCAGCGGCGTGAACCAGCTGGGGGGTCTCTTTGTGAATGGCCGCCCCCTCCCCGCCTGCAAGAGGAAGAGGATCATCGAGCTGGCGGCGTGCGGCGTCCGGACCTCGGACATCTCCCGCAGCCTCAAGGTGCGCCTGGGTCGGGGGTTCTCCTCCAAATCCTTTTCCCACCGAGCCTCTGCCCCAGCCCCCCGTCCGCAGGTGTCCAACGGCTGCGTCAGCAAGATCCTGGGCCACTACTACCGGACGGGGGCCGTGGAGCCCAGGGCCATCGGGGGCAGCAAGCCCCGCATGGCCACCCCCGAGGTGGTGGCCAGGATCGCCCAGCTGAAGCTGGAGCAGCCCTCCCTCTTCGCCTGGGAGATCCGCCGGCAGCTGCACGCCGAGGGCATCTGCGCCAGCAACAGGACCCCCAGCGTGAGTCCCCGCCGGGGAGAGCCGTGGGGGGCTGCGGGGACACCGGGGCCAGGCACTGCGCGGGGGTTCGACCCCACGGCCGGGGTGCTGCGGGGTGGGGGTCCCTCGCTGGGGTGGGCGGGGGGCAATGGGAAGGATGCACAGGGAAGGGCTCGGTGCTTGGCGAGATGGTGGAGGGAGAAGCAGGCAGGGAGGGGAAGGCAAATCATAGAATCATAGAATCATTAAGGTTGGAAAAGACCTCTAAGATCATCGAGACCATCAACTCAACACCACCAGATCACTCCCTCCCAGCTAAAGCAGGGCCCCGCCGGCCCCAACAAGCCTGGCTGTCGTCTCGGGCATTGGGACACTCGTGGTGGGTCTGTAACGAGGGCCACTGCTCGGCAGAGACAATGAAATGCAATCTGCAGCGTCAGCGCGGAGAGCTGTACTTCCTAATGACAGACCCACCCCTATAAATCTCACAGTCTCCAGCCCCGAGGTGCAGATTGCCTCACATTAAATATTGTTAGTCCACCGAAATTAAAGGGTTGCCTGTATCAACAAGCAGCGGAGCAGATGGGCATGGCCCCGGCGCGGAGAATCCCTGGCACGTGCTCAGGCGCGGCTGCAGGAGAGCGTCTCGGAGATGAGCTTTGGGGCATCAGCCTCGATTCCTCCCCACCCCGGTGCTGCCTTGAGCACATCTCCGGCTCCTGCAGGGAGCGGAGGGATGCCCACCGCAGGCGGGGGCTTTGCCCAGACCCCCCTGCTCCCACCCTCGCGGGGCCCTGCACCCCCTGCCCGTGGCGCAGCCCCGTCTCTCCCTGCCCAGGTCTCCTCCATCAACCGGGTGCTGAGGAACCTGCCCAGCGACCTGCGGCTGGCGGCTGAGCGGGGTTTTGCGAGGGACCCACTGCCACAGGGTGAGCCTTGCTGGGGGAGACGCCCCGGGGAGCAGAGGTGGGTGCACCCCATGGGAGAGACCTGCTCCGAGCGGGCAGGGAGCTCCTGCCACCACCAGCCTCCCGGCTGCACACACATCCACGTGTGCATGCACACACACACATGCATTGCCACACACACACACGCATGCACACACACACGCACGCATGCACACACACACATGTGCATGCACACGGCTCCTCCGCACACTCCCGCACTAACACGGTGCCCCCAAAGCAAAGGGGCTCATCGACCCTCCCTGACCCTTGCCAGCCCTGCCCGGGGAGCGCCCAGGGCCGGGCCCCCCCATCTTCTGCCTTTCTGTCCCTGCAGTGTCCCCTCTCACTGCCCCCTCCACCCCACATCCCCCGGGCTGCCGCTCGCCTGCCGAAGCCGGTGCCGCCATCTCCCCGGGGACCCAGCACCCTCCCCAGGGCTCCGCGGCCGGCCGGCGGCTCCTGCTGAGCACCCAGCACAGGAACAGGACGATCTTCTCCAGCCAGCAGTCGGAAGCCCTGGAGAAAGGTGCGGCTCTCACGGGACGCTGGCCAAGGCCGGGGCATTCGGCGTGGCTGCCCCGAGCTGCGGCAGGGTGCCGGGATGGAGCAGACCCATTCCCAGCAGAGGCCGTTGCCACTTTCTGGATGGGCTCCTGCCCCTTTGAATGGCACGGCCATCGCTGCGGTGCCCCAAACCGCTCCGAACTGCGGGCACCGGCAGCAATGGACCGGCTACAGCCACGCATCCTGGCATCGCCCACCAAGGCGCCGGGGGTGGCTGCACCGGACGGGCTGATCTCACCCCAATCCCCCTTGCAGAGTTTCAGAGGGGACAGTACCCGGACACTGTCACCCGGGAGAGACTGGCCGCGGCCACCCAGCTGCCCGACGCAACCATCAGGGTAAGAGGAGACCCGCCACGCTGCCGCTCTCCAGCCGGGAGCACGCCTGGCCTCATCCTGTCGGCCAGAGCATCCCAGCCGGGGCGCTGGGCTCGGGGCTGCCAGCACCGGTGGGACAGGGCTCCCTCCTGGCGTGCAGGGACATCTCCAAACCGTGACACTGCTGCTGGCGGTGGTGGCAGAGGTGGGAACGGGCTCAGGCGGACAAGGGGGGTGACCCCCGAGAGCGGGTTTCGTCCCCAGCTCGGGGTCTCTCCCCTCTGATGGCTGGGCGCAGGCAGGAGCGGGGCAGGGCTGGCTCCGTCAGGACGTGCCAGTCTCTCACGCTCCCTCCTGTCTGCTGGGGCAAGGCGGGGGCCGGGGGAGCAGGACCCTCAGGCTGCTCCTCAGCAGCAGCCCCCGTGCCTGGCACGTCTGTCGGAAGCAATGCACGCCTGCGCTGCACAGCCACGAGCGGCTGCGTGCCCCGTCCCAGCACGGCCACCGCTCCAGCCCTGCTCCCGGCCGCTGCCCTCCCCGGCTCTGCCCCGCCGTGGGGCCAGCGCAGGGCTGGGAGGTTGTGGGGACACTGCTGGACCCTGGGATGGTGCCACAGGACAGGGGTGCTGGGGAGGACAGCACAGCGCTGCAGAGCCGTGGCATGCTGCATGGCACGCTGCATGGCATGCTGCATGGCACGCTCCATGGCACGCTCCATGGCACACTGCATGGCACACTCTATGGCATGCACCATGGTAGACTTCATGGCATTCTCCCTGGCACATTCCGTGGCATGCACCATGGCACGCTCCCTGGCACGCACCCCTCAAACACCCACCCAGGCACACTCGGTAGCTCCAGGCAGACATCCCCGTGCTGCTGGCAAACCTTCACAGGCTCATGGCAGCCCCTGCCCCTCCCAGCCACAGACCACTGCCGGCCGTCTGGGTGCCCCAGGTAGTGACAGCAGCGAGTCCCCCCTCTGCCGGGGCAGGGCTGCCCGTGCACGCGGTCACCCCACGCCGTGGCAATGCACACGCATGCACACACGTGTCTCCCATGCCCTGTGCTGGAGAAGCACCCCGGAGCCCGGCATGTGCTTGCAGCCCGACGAGGTGGAGAAGACGCAGGATCGTGCCCATGCCCCGGTGTGAAGTGCCCGTGTCCCCAGGGGAGGAGCGGTGCCAAGGAGCCGGAGCGCTGGCCGGGGCGCGGATGCCGCGAGGCGGGGGCCGGCAGCCTCAGCCCCTTCCCTCCTCCCCAGGTCTGGTTCTCAAACCGACGAGCGAAATGCAGACGCGAGGCCAAGCAGAAGCTGGAGGCTGGCGCTGCAGGTGACAGCCCAGGGGTGGAGGGGACAGGACGGGGTCCAGGGGCTGGGAGGGAGCGTGGCTGAAATTTAGCACTGAGCACTGGGACACCTGGGTTCAATTCCCCAAAATCAAGGCTGGGGACCAGCGTGGTCCTGAGCCGGCGCGCTGCCCTCCCCACCTCTCCCCACGCAGGCTCCTGGTGCGACTGGATGCTGCCCCGCGCAGCGGCCGTGGCTGCTTTCCTCCCCGACTCCGCGGCGGCCGCTGGCTCCGCACAGGTAGGAGATGGCCGGGGGTGATGGGGACGCCTCGCCGGCACCCCAGCAGGCTCCGGGCACCCTCTGCAGTCCCATTGCCCGGCTGCTCTGAGCCCTCCGGGCGCTGCCCTCCCTGGGAGCTGTTTCTGGAGCCGCCCCAGAGGGTGACACTTTGCAGGTCCACTTCGGGGTGGTCTGCCCCCGATGCACCCCCACGGATGCCCCGTGACATCCTGCTCTCTGTTCCCCGCACAGCACCTCCCGGCCGCCCCCGCCGGCTCGCCGCAGCCCCTCCGCGGTCATGGTCATGGTCACAGCCACGGCCTCACCGCCTACCCCGGCACCCCGGCCCCACTGCACCTCTGCACCTCCGGCCCCTGCGCCTGGGACGACGCTTGCTGCGGTAAAAAAGCCGGGAGGGGGGCTGGGACCCCGGGGCATGGCCAGGGTGGGAGCCAGCAGCAGGGTGCGGGACCCCATGGGGTGCTGGAGGGTGTGGGGAGCTGGTCCCCCTCCCCGCCTGGCCCCGGCCCCGCAGCGATGGGGTTGCTGTGGGGTGGGTGTCCCCTGCCCCACGGCAGAGCGGGGCTGGGGGCGAGAGCGATGCTTCCCAGCCCCTTGCGCTGCCTGAGTCCCGTTTCCATCCCGCAGGCCTGGCCCCCGGCGGCAGCCCCCCTCCGGCTCCCTGGCAGCCCCTGGAGGGCCCCCCCTTCGCCCTGCTGCCCCCCCGGGCTCACCTGCACCCCGCTGCCAGCCTGCTGCCTGGACCCCCGCTGAGCCCCCCGGTGCCGCCGCTCCACACCAGCTCACCAGAGCCCCTCGCTCGCCTCCACGCACCGGGGTGCCCCTGGCTCTGAGGGTCCCCGGCACGGCGGGGGGCTCCAACACACCCCCGGTGCAGTGAGTGGAGGATGTCCATGTGACAGCCGGGCCACCGTCACCTCACCGTCTGCCCCCTCCAAACCGGGACTCCCATCGCCCTCCTGGGAGCCCAGCCCCGCAGGGTCCAGCGCGGCAGCGGGGGTGGGTGCTCGGGGGAAAGTGTCCTGCTGCGCCGGCCGGGCTCGGGTTATCGGGGCTCAAACGCTTGCGGGCACACGGGGGGATGAGTGTGCCCCTTCCCGGCTGGGCGAGGGGTTTATCCCGGTGCTACCGGCTGTGGCACAGCCCTGCCAGCCCGCAGAGCCGTAACTCATCCTGCAAGGCTCTGCGTGGGACGATGCCTTGCAGCTCACCCAGGAGCTGCTGGACAGCCAGCGCCCTGCTGCCTGCACTGCAGGGTCCCCATGCGCTCATCATCCAGCCGGCTGCTTCCCCTGGGCCATGGCACCCCCCAACCCATCCCGCAGACCCTGCAGCCCCCCTCCCCTCTCCCCCACCCCAGACCCTCTCTGATCCCAGCCGGTGCTTTCAGCCCGGCTCCGGTTGGGGCACAGCCTGGCCAGGACAGCCCCCGGCAGCTCCCCAAAGCGCCGCCCCCGCAGCGGGGTGATGCCCACCTGCATCCGTCCCAGCGGGAGTTTTGCCACCCCAAGGCAGGAAAACTTCATGCCTGGCTTTGCCCAGCCACCGGCCTCTTCCTCAGCTGCCTTGGGTGGCTTGTGGGGACCAGGACCACAGCCAGGTCCCTGGGGCTGTGGTTGGGGTCAGGCAGTGGGAGCCACGCGCCTCAGGGAGCCCCTCGTCACGCTGGGGCATTTGTCACCATCCCCAGTGCTGTGTCCCTGTCCCAGCCCCCGGGACGCAGCAGAAGGGCAGGCAGCAGCACTGCCCCACTTCGCTGCTGCATCCCCTCGTTAGCATCCCTCCGTCCACTTCAAGCTTCCCCCCGTCCTATTTACAATACCGTTAAATTATCCTGGGAGAAGTTAATTAACTGCGTGTGGGGAGGGATAGTCAATGCCCCCGCTCCCATCCACCCTGCCGCGAGCGCCGATGCACCACGCCATGGCAGCAGGCACCGGTGCAGGTGCTGGGCGCTTCTGCAGAGCCCCCCGTTCCCCGCTGCCGACGCGCGGTGCGTCACCGCTGCGAGCGCCGCTGCGCCGGGTGCCGGGGGCTGCTCGGCGGGGGATGCGTGGGAGGATGCGGAGCAGCGGGGCCAGGGACCCCTTCTCCCGCCTGCCAGGCGCACGCTGCATCCCTGCCGCAGCGCCGTGTGTCACCGGCCCCCTGGAAACAGGGGACACCCCGCTGTTAAATGGGGACTCTTCCTGGCACCTCCGGAGAAATCTCTAGCCCGGAGGGAGCTCCCCTAACCAGAAAGCTGGGGAGTCTCCGGAGACGGGGAACAGGGGCTACGCAGGATGGGCAAGCAGGTAAAAAACTCGCTGTGGCTATTGTGCCCCCCCGGCGATTGCCCGTAGCTGCCGGCGAGCCCCCGAGCCGCGGTATCGCTTCAGCACACCCCGCTACGGAGACGGGAGGTCGGCGGGCAGGACTGTGCGGCACAGCCAGGACCAGCTCCCGCCGTCCCGGATCCCACACTGGTCCCTCCACCGTGACCTTGCAGAGCCGACAGGCCCTGGCCACGTGGCAGGTCCTTGACCTAAATAAAGAGTTTTGGGTTTCTGTTTGTTTAGAAATGGAATTTAACGCTGGAGCCAGGGTAAAGGCGCCCATCGCTGGCGCGGAGCACCGCTGCGGGCTGAAGGAACGGCTTTACTTGAAGGAAAATGATTGTTTCCTTCAGCCAAAGGAAACCAGCTGCGGGGGCTCAGCCCGAGGTGAGGGCTTTCCCCGTTTGCAGGGCCGGGGCAGGGACGCTGCGCGGCGGTCACCGTCCCCACGCGCCCACGGCCCCTCAGCAGACCGCTCTGAGGGCAGCCTGGGCAGCCCCGGGGGCCCCTCTCTCCCCCAGGACAACGTCAGGCTCCAGCTTAGTTTGTGTCTCTTTAAGCAAGAAAAAATAATTTCTGTAAAAGAAGTGTTCCACGGGTTTTTCTAAGTGAAAAAAACCATCCCAGGAGCTGGCAGCCATTATCCCGGTTGCTCAGTCCTGGGGGATGCTGACAGCGTCTCTGAGGACGCACTGAAGGCTTTTTCTCGCCTGCAGCCACGGCGCAGCGGCTGCACCGGCCCCAGCCCCGTCTTGGCCGTCTGTCTGTCCTGGCCACCCGGCTGAGCTGCGGCAGCATCCCAGGACCGGGGCAGCGTGCTGCATGCCATGAGACCTGCCAAACTCATGGCATGTATTGCTGACCAGCTCTTGGGGAAAGCCGTATGGGAACGGGGACATCTCCAATGTCTGAGCAGTCTCATAAGACAGAGGTGAGCAAGGACGCCCGGGGCCACCCCGAGCCCCCGGCACCCTCGGGCTGCAGGCTCCCTCTGCCCGTGTGCCGCAGCCTGGGCGATGCCGTGGGCTGCCGCGCAGCCGGGCTGCAAAGAGCCAGCACGGCCCCAGGCAGCTCCACGACACGCACGGAGCCCACGGCGGTGGGATTTCAACCATGTTCAGCCCCAGGGGCGGGGATGGGGACAGGACGGGTGGCACTGCTGCGATGGCGGCAGACCAGGACTGCACAGCAGCCACCACCGTGCCCCGGCAATACCCGAAGCTGCAGCCATGGCTGGGCAGCGCGAGGCTGCGAAACGCCTGCTTGAGGCCGGGACCTCCAAACGCTCCACGGCAGCTCCGAAGGAGCCTTTTGCTTCCAGAAACACGGAGTGACTCGGCTGGATTTGGGTGTATTTTTCAGGGGCTGCAGGAGGCCGGCTGCCGCGGTCACCAGCACCCAGGCCCTGCGGCACCGCTTGGCAGCCGAGCTGCGATTCATACCCAGCCCTTCAAAAACAATTAAAACTGAAATTGCCGGACCCACTAGAAGAGACCTCAGCAGGGGCCGGCGGCTGGCGTGGGATGCTGCCGCCGACGTGCCCGTTCGCCCGGTGTAGGACCCTGTTTGCAGGGGCCGGCCGGGCAGGCGGGTCTGCAGGTGCCCTCCTGGGGCACCCGAAATGCTGCGGGGCGCTGGGGACCTGCGGGGAGCCAGCCCTCGGGGTGCCTGGCCGCGGGGAGGGCATGCAGGGCAGGACCCCCCAGCCCTTCGGCAGCTCATACAAAGGCGCCGTGCCACAGAGAGCCCTCACCGGCAGCCGCGGCGTGGTGGGGGGCTCCTTCCGCAGCTCGGGGTGCAGCCGGGGCGTTCGCTCCCCCCGCCCCTTGCTGTGACTGTGCAATGCCCTGGGCACAGGCAAGTTTTGCAAATCCCTCCTGGAGAAGCAAGCGGGCAGCAAGCTCTCCTGCCTGCACTCCTGCCTGCGGGCTCCTGCAGCACCGACAGCGCTGAGCAAACCAGGGGCCTCAGCGTGGCCAAGGGGACGTGTCCTCGCCACACCGCCGGAGCAGAGGGGACTCCGGCACAGCCGGGCACCCGCCGGTGGCCGGGGCTGCAGGGAATCGGCAGGGCTGGAAGCAGCCAGGGCAGAGCGGGCAGCGAACCGGCGGGGCTGCAAAGGGCTAACGGCACGTGCGCTCCTGGGCTGCTGCCTTGGAGGTGGCAGGGGTCGGTGCCAAAGGGACACCCCACGGCCTTACAGCTGGCATTTTCAGGGCACTTCGTCTCAGCCTGAGGGTGATGTCCAGGCCCGGCTGGAGCAACGGGTGCTAAATGGGGCATTAAATTATTCGCAGTGAGTGGCTGTCCTGTTCCCCGGCTCCCTGAGAGCTCCAGCCCCGCAGTGCACCATGCTGCCAGGCGCAGGGGGGTTGCGCATGTTGGACGTAGAGCTGAGTCCCCCCCAGGGGCTGTCCCCAGGGAGATGGGGGGCCACAGCTGTCCCCAGTGCCAGCAGGACCCTCCGCGTCCCAGGGGAGGGAGCCTGGCACCGGGAGCTGATGGGCACAGGGGCGTCCAACATAGCCGTGAAACGTCACCCACCTTGCAGGGATTAACTGTCCCCCAGGAGCCGTGGCAGCGAGCGAAGGCACCGGCATCACCTTGTCCCCTGCTGCAAAGCGGCGTTCGAAGCTCGAGGCTGCTGCGATCGTGGGGAGGCTGGTTTTCAGCCGAGCAGCCCAGCGGCTGATGCACCACTGGCCGGGATGGGGCTTCTCCCGGTCCTTTCTCAGTCCCCGCATTCTCTAGCTGTGCTGTAAATCAAGCCTGGTGCCCCACATCGGGTGGGATGGATGTGTGCCCCATGGCTTCACCCCCACTTTCCATCACGGGGCCCCCTCGGGTGCACCCGCCTCTTGTCCAGCCTGGGCTCCCCGTGCTCTGCCCGTGGCCCCGCTCTCACGCCTCTGCACCGTGAGCACTCCTGGCTCCAAGCCAGCACCCGTCCGGACCGCGGTGCTGCACCCCAGCGCCAACTGCTCCGGGGAAACCTTGCACCAAAGCACCGGGGAACCCCCCATCTCCTCCTGTCCCCCCACTTTTCTCCACCAAAGGCAACAACCTGCATCAGCTCCGTGGCAGAGCTGGGGCTCTGGGGCAGCAGTGCTGAGCCCTGGGAACCTGCGAGCTCTGCCCTCGGGCTCCGGCTGCCCCCGGCTGCCCCCGGCTGCCCCGAGGGAAGGGGCGTGCAGAGGGCCAGCCCCAAGTCTGCCACCCCGGAGGGGTGGGTCTGGGTCCCCCCTCCCCCTTGGCTCCCCAGGCTGCAAAAGGACCCAGCAACATCTCCCTGCCCCAGCCCCCACTGCCCCCTTGCTCCCCAGATAGGCACCCCTGGGCTGGGTGGAAGCCCCCCAGCAGGATGGGTGCTGGTGCACTGAGCACCCACCTGAGCCATTACAGGGGGACAGCCAGCGCATCCCCACAGGGACAGTGTGGGGGGGACAGCCAGCGCATCCCTGCAGGGACAGTCCATGGAGGGACAGCCAGCGCATCCCCGCAGGGACAGTGTGGGGGGGACAGCCAGCGCATCCCCACAGGGACAGTGTGGGGGGGACAGCCAGCGCATCCCCACAGGGACAGCCTGGGGGGGGACAGCCAGCACATCCCTGCAGGGACAGCCTGGGGGGGGACAGCCAGCGCATCCCTGCAGGGACAGCCTGGGGGGGGACAGCCAGCACATCCCCGCAGGGATAGCCTGGGGGGGGACAGCCAGCACATCCCTGCAGGGACAGCCTGGGGGGGGACAGCCAGCACATCCCCGCAGGGACAGCCTGGGGGGGACAGCCAGCACATCCCCGCAGGGACAGCCTGGGGGGGACAGCCAGCACATCCCCGCAGGGACAGCCTGGGGGGGACAGCCTGGGGGGGACAGCCAGCACATCCCCGCAGGGACAGCCTGGGGGGGACAGCCAGCACATCCCTGCAGGGACAGCCTGGGGGGGACAGCCAGCACACCCCCGCAGGGACAGCCCGTGGGGGGACAGCCAGCACATCCCCGCAGGGACAGCCTGGGGGGGACAGCCAGCACATCCCCGCAGGGACAGCCTGGGGGGGACAGCCAGCACATCCCCGCAGGGACAGCCTGGGGGGGGACAGCCAGCACATCCCCGCAGGGACAGCCTGGGGGGGGACAGCCAGCGCATCCCCGCAGGGACAGCCTGGGGGGGACAGCCAGCACATCCCTGCAGGGACAGTGTGGGGGGGACAGCCAGCACACCCCCGCAGGGACAGCCTGGGGGGGACAGCCTGGGGGGGACAGCCAGCACATCCCCGCAGGGACAGCCTGGGGGGGGACAGCCAGCGCATCCCCGCAGGGACAGCCAGCGCAGGGCTCAGCTCCGTTCAGGGAGCGCGTTTTTGCAGGGCCCGCAGCTTGCCCGTGCCCCTCACTGGGAGGCAGCCCCTCGCCCCCCAGCCACGCGTGGCACTGCTGCTGCCAGTCCCCACCCACGCTCCCTGCCTGTTGCCTCCCGCCGGCCGTGGGCTCCCGGCACCAGTCTGCTCCCCCTTCCCCCAGTGCCCACGGCTTGGCCCCTCGCTGCCAGAGCGCAGCCGCCGTTGGGCTGCCAAACACTTGGCTTTGCCCGCTCCCACTAATTACAACCCAATTAGCACTCCTGCAGCACGTGGCCTGAGCCGACCCCGCAGCCCCCCCCGGGCTGGCACCAGCACTGTGCTCAGGCAGCACCCACCCCGACGGCACCCCGGGGCGGCCATAAAACGGGTCAGGCCCCCTCCCGGCACCGGGGGACGAGGAAAGGAGCTCGCAAACACGCCTCGGAGCCTCTGCCCACCTCCTCTGCGCCCCAGCACAGCGCACGCAGGGTTTTATTACGGCCCAAAGCCCCCTGCCCCGAGACGCTCGTGGAGGAGGCACGTCGGGGAGCGCGGTTCCAAGGCGGCACTCGCAGCCAGCCAGAAACGCGCCGGGCGCAGGGTACAAAGTGGAGGTGTTTAATTACTCGATATACAACAGCACGTTACGCAGCCATACGCCCCCTCCCCGAGAGAAAGAGACCTATAAAGTTTATCGAAGGATAAAAAGGAGGATCCTTCCTGTCCCGCAGCGGCAGGGCTGCCTCCCAGCCAAGCTCAGCCCCCGCCGCCGGCTCCGGGCGAGGAGCGGGGACACTTGGGGACATGCCACCCCAGCAGGCCCGGGCAAGCTCTCGCAGACGGCACATGCAGGTGGGGGGGACGGCCAGCACGCAGCGCTGCCGGGGCGAAGGCAGGACACCGCGAAGTGGAGCTGCCCAAAGAGTCCTTGAGGTTCAAGTCCTACCAGATAAACACACAGAGACGAGGCCACTCGGGGGAGAAAGGAAAAACACCCCCCCCAATAAAACAAAGGAAACCAAACAAAACAGCGGTTGGAAGAGACGTCCCCAGCTCCTCTGGTCCCTGTGCCGCCGGCCCAGCTAGCGCTTGGAGAGCTCGTGCGATAGCCAGTCCAGCCCGTCGTAGAGCCCCGTGCCCTGGGTCGCACACGTCGCCTGCACGTACCACTGCAAAACAGAGGGAGACGGGGAAAAGGGCTTCGGGCTCCGCAGGCGCCAGCCCGGCGCTCCCCAGGAGCGGCCCCGCGGCCCCCCGGTCCCTCCCGCAGGGACGGGGACGGCACCCGGCCACTCACGGTCCTGCTGCGCAGTGTCTGCAGCCCCAGCTTGTCGGTCAGCTCGCTCACCGCCATGGCGTTGGGCATGTCCTGCTTGTTGGCAAACACCAGCAAGACGGCGTCCCGCAGCTCGTCCTCCTGCAGCTGCGGAGAGAGCGGCGACGGCTGAGCCGGGCGCTGCCGCAGGGCGGCTCTCGGTGAGCCCTCGGTGAGCCTCCGCAGCGCCGGCGCCCCGGCAAGCGAGACCCGGCTTGGACAGAGCCAAAGAGCCGGGAGGGCTCTCCAGCTCCTCCGCTCACCTCCAGTACCTTGGCTGCCCTCCTGCCCCCATCGCTGCCCGGAGGTCTCGGTGGCACCGGGACGCTCTTCCAGGAGCACCCGTGCCCTTCACAGAGGGGACGCCCGCGTTGGAGCGTGGGGCTGCAGGGGAGGGGGGGCACAGCGACCGCCATGGCGCAGCGCAAGAGAGCGGGCACGGCGCTCTCCAAACAACAGCAAGCAGGCGGCGGGCATCCGCCCGTCCCTTCTCCCCGCTCTCAGGCTGCGACACGCTCTGCTCTGCGCCAGCTCCCCCTCCAAGGGTGCCCTGCCCGCGCAGGCAGCCGTGCCACAGAGTAAATGACCCCCCCCGCAGGTTGGCTTTCGGACGTCGTCTTCACGCTGCCTCCCCTCCCCGTGTGCCCTGGGTGCTCGGCTAGCCACGCCCTGACTCAGTAAAGCCTAGAACCGCGTTTTCTTGGCCATTTTTCCCCCTTGCAGTTGCTCCCGATCCCTGCAGGTCCAGCCTCTGCCTGGCAGACGAGTCGCTGTCGGGTCCCCAAGCCCGTCTCCGGACGGATGCCCCTGCTCCGCGTCGCAGGCAGAGCAGAGCCGGGTCTCGTCTCGCACCCACCCAGGCGTTGCTGCAGAGCCGGGCGAGCGGGAGGAGGGCTGGGGGACGCCCGCTCCCTGCCAGACCGAATCCCCCCCATCACTCACCATCTTCTGCAGCTCGTCGGCAGACTCCTGCACTCGCTCTCGGTCATTGCTGTCCACCACGAAGATGAGACCCTGCGGGAGAAACCAGGCTGCAGTGGGCAGCTTGCACGGAGAAGAGGGGGACATCACAGGCACCCCCTCACCAAGGGGGAGAGCAGCCCCGCTGCCCACCCGGACCCCCCCGTGCACCCCCCACAGAGCCAGAGCACCCCGGGGAGGGCACTGCCCCCTCACCTGCTCCTCCGCCAGACCCCTCCCATGGGGCAAACACCCACGCGAGGTCCCAGTGCTCCCAGTTGGGCCACCACACCGGGGACCGGGCGCATTCCCCGCGGCCACTCACGTGCCCCGCTCAGACAGGACCAGGCCACGAGCCCCAGGGACCCCGGGCCAGCCCTGCCGCAGCTGATGAAGTTTATCCCTGCCCTGCCCACGTCCCCCCTCCACAGACCTGTGTGTTTTGGAAGTAGTGCCTCCAGAGGGGTCGGATTTTGTCCTGGCCGCCCACGTCCCAGACGGTGAAGCAAATGTTCTTGTACTCCACCGTCTCCACGTTGAACCCTGCGGGGGGACAGGAGGGGCATGGGGAGAGGGTGCCCACTGCCTCCGGGTAGAGCTGAGGAGAGCCTGGCTCCATCTTCTTTACCCCCCCCATGAGGGATTTACACACACAGATGAGATCCCCCCGAGCCATCTCTTCTCCAGGCTGAGCAGCCCCAGCTCTCCCAGCTTCTCCTCGTACGAGAGATGCTCCAGTCCCTTCGCCATCATCATGGCCCTGCACTGGACTTACTCCAGTATGTCCCTGTCTCTCCTGCTGGGGAGCCCAGCACCGGACCCGGCGCCCCGAGGTGTCGCAGCAGAGCTGAGCAGAGGGGCAGGACCTCCTCTCCCGACCCACTCGCAGTGCTGGGTCTGGTGGCCCCAAGCCACAAGGGCACGTGCCTGGTGCTTGCCCAGGTGGCTTCCCACCAGGACTGCCAGGACCTTCCCAGAGCTGCTCTCCAGCAGGACTTGGCCTTCCCCTGGTTGAGCGCCATGAGGTTTCTCTGCTCATTTCGCCAGGCTGCCCAGATCCCCCTGGACGGCAGCACGACCCTCCGGCGTGTAACCGCTCCTCCTAGCTCAGGGCCGAGCTTGCCGAGGGGGCTGTCTCCCCATCACCGGGGTCACTGATGAAGATGTCAGCAGCACTGGCCAGCGCGGTGCACCACGGGTGACCAGCCCCCCGACCCATCGCTCAGCCCGGTCCCAACCCACCTCCATCGGCGTGTGGGAGATGCTATGGGAGATGGTGCTGAGCACCCCGCGGAAGGCTTTGCACCCCGGATCTGGCAGGACAGCAGCCTGCCCTGCCTGCCCGGCTCGGGCAGACTGGACCCGCGCGGGCTGAGCGACCTCCTGCCCACGAAAGCACCTCTGCACTCTCCGGACTGGAGCCAGACCTCACCGGCGTAACGGCTCCGGCTCCACGTTCGGCACCGCGGGGCAGGCAATCAGGGCAGCAAATTCGGGTTCGCAGCCACAGCGCAGGTCGGGGCGAGTGGTCTGGGCCGATGCCCGTGCCGGGGACCGCAAGTGGCATTTTGGGGTGCGAGCCAGGCTCCCCACCGGGCACACCCACGGCCGTGCCCCAGCACCCGGACAGGCACGGGATAACGGGAGGGTAACGGCTGGGCGGGGGGGCACTGGGGTGTCATGCGGCGCATCTCACCCCGGCCCGGGGGACCCACGGGAAAGCAGTACCCGGGTGGGTGGCACAGCCTGCGGGATGTGGCAGGGGGGGCCCTGCCCGGTGCCGGCTGTCAGAGACAGGATGGGGGGCCCTGCCCGGTACCCGGTGCTCGGTGGGGGCCCTGCCCGGTACCCAGTGCTCGATGGGGAGCCCTGCCCGGCACCCGGTGCTCGGCGGGGGGCCTGCCCGGTACCCGGTGCTCCGTGGGGGCCCTGCCCGGTGCCGGGGCACTCACCGATGGTGGGGATGGTGGTGACGATCTCACCCAGCTTCAGCTTGTAGAGGATGGTGGTCTTGCCGGCGGCGTCCAGCCCCACTGCAACGAAGAGGCGGTGTCACCGGCGCCGGTAGCGGTACGTGCCCCATCCCCATCCCCCGCCCGGCCCTGCTCCGCCGCCCCCGCGCTTACCCATCAGGATCCGCATCTGCTTCTTGCCGAAGATGCGGGAGAAGATGGCGGAGACCGTGAGGCCCATGGCGGCGGCGGCGGCGGGAGGGACGGGACGGGACGGGACGGGACGGGACGGCCGCGCTGCCACCCCGCTGCCTCCGCGCTCCGCCGCGCCGCAGGCCCCGCCCCGCGCACCGGGCCCCGCCCCCGCGCACCGGGCCCCGCCCCCGCCCCGCCCCCGCCTCGCCCCCACGGCTGCCGCCCCTGCTCCCGTGTTATCAGGCCACGCCCCTCACGGACAAGTCCCGCCCCCAGCGCTTTGTACCGCCCCCCCCCCGCTCGCGGGGACCCCCGCCCTGCTGAGGAGCCCCGCCCCCTCTGGCACACCCTGTGACATCTGGCCCCGCCCTCGTTATTTATAGCCCCGCCCCGCTGGCCACACCCCTTCCCGCGGCCCTGCCGCCCTACCCGTGCTCCGCCGAGGCGCGTGCGCAGTGCGCGTCAGCGGCAGGGGGCGTCCGGCGGAAGTGGCGTGCGGCGCTCCGCGCGTGCGCAGCGGGTGCCGGCCCGGAGGTAAGGCCTGCGGCCCCCCGCGGCCACACGGCCACCCGTGACCCCCCCCCCCCCGGCCCTCCGCCGCCGCCCCGCGGCCTCCCCTGCCCCGCCGGCCTCCCGACACTGCCCAAAAGCCCCCCCGGGCCCCCCTGCCCCCCGGGCCTCCCCTGCCCCCCGGGCCCCTCCTGCCCCCGGGCCCCTCCACCACGGCCCTGCAGTCTCTCCTGCCCTCCACGGCCCCTCTGCCCCAGCCCTGCGGCCCCTCTGCCGCTGCACCGCAGCCCCTTTGCCTCAGCGGCTGCCCCCAGTGCTCCCCCCGCAGCTTACCCCCCCGAACGCCGCTGAGTCCCTGTCCCACCGTGTCGTTCTCCGGCCCCGGGTGCTGACACCCCACCCCTGCGCGGCAGGTCCTCTGCAGCGCAACACACACCCGGCCCCCTCCTCGACCTGCCATGGGGACCCCTGCGGGCTGGAGCCCCGCACCCAGAGCTGGCAGTAGCAGGATTACCTTCACAGCAGGCAGCTGTGCTGCCAAGGGGCTGTTTCTCTTGAAAAGTAAGAACCGAGGCGTTTATAGACGTAAACCCCCCCGGCTGGCCTGAGGGGGAGCGGCTGCAGTGGCAGGTAGCGCTGTACGCGGCGTGAAAGCATTTTCTCTGGCTCTGGCTGAGAAGCTTGAGGCGTCCGAGTCGTAGCACGAGCTCGTTTCCCCTCAGAGCACCTGCGGGCCCTGGGGCGTGCGGGCGGCTTGCAGGGGGTTCAATGCATGGAGAGGGATGCACTGCAGAGTCATTAGCCGTGTGGTGTCCTGGGGGGGTCAGGATGGAGGTCCTGCTTAGCCGCGTGCTCCTGCCAGTCGCAAATGTGTCTCTGCCGCCCTTTTAGCCTTTGTGCTGTTTTTCTCCTTTCAGATTGCATGAATCATGGAGAAGTTTGGCATGAACTTTGGAGGTGGCCCGAGTAAAAAAGATCTTCTAGAGACTATTGAATCGCAGAAGAAGCAGCTTCTTCAGTACCAGGTTCGGCTGAAGGATGTCGTCAGAGCCTACAAGAGCCTACTGAAAGAGAAGGAAGCCTTGGAAGCCAGCTTGAAAGTATTGTCCGTGTCTCATGAGGCAGACATTGGCTCAAGCGGGGCTCAGCCTGCGTCTGTGGCTGGCTCCAGCTCTTCCTTTGCCGATTCTGCTGATGACAGGAGCTCGGTTCACAGCGAAGATAGCGTGGGGACAGCTACCAGCGCAGACACTGCGGCCAGTCTGGCCAGTACCAAGGGTGAACCAGGGCCTGAGGATGATAAGCTCGCGGCTGCCGCTTCGTCCCTTAAATCGGAAGAGACGAGCGGTTCAGAGAGCGGCATCAGCACGAGCAGCGGGGACGTGTCATCTGCTGCTAGCGAGGCTGATAAAAGAGTGCTCCAGCTGAAGACCCAGTTGGCCACCTTGACCAGTGCTCTGTCAACAGTCACGCAGGAGAAGTCCCGCATGGAAGCCTCCTACCAAGCAGACAAGAAGAAGATGAAGCAGGACCTGGATGACGCCATTAAGAAAGCAGAGGACGAGACCGAGAAGTTGGAGACAGAGCTGAAGTCTGTCCAGGAACAGCTAGCCGAGACCAAAGCCCGTCTGATCACGCAGCAGCACGACCGAGCCCAAGAACAGAGTGACCACGCGGTCATGCTGCGAGAGCTGCAGAAGCTGCTGCAGAACGAGAGGACTTTGCGCCAGGATGCAGAGCTGAGGCTGGAGGAGACCAGGGAGGCGCTGGCCGGGAGGGCGTGCATGGCTGACCGCGCGGAGGGGTACGAGCTGCAGATCAAGCAGCTGAGCCAGGAGGTGGAAGACCTGAAGAGAGAGCTGCAGGCTGTCCAGGAGGAGAACAACAAGCCCGACCCCCGGATACAGGACCTGCAGGAGGAGATGGCCAGCATGAAGAACCACTTCCAAGTGCAGCTGCTGCAAGAGATGCGGAAGGTAATTCCCTGCGTGGGCGCTGGCGCCGCTCACTCTGTGGGATGTATCAGCAGCGATTGGGGCAGGGTTTGAGGCTGGAGGAGCACAAATTCCCCTTCCCAGTCCCGCAGAGGCCAAGAGGTTTGAAATGAATGAGAGCATCATGGCTTTGATGGGATGATAGTCCCTGAGGAAAATAAAAGCTGTTTGTGATGCAGCATGTAAATCATTAATCGGGGGTGGTGACCATTGGATTTGGGAGCAACCTTTGAGGTGATTACATGGTGACTGTCCTCCACGGTGTCACTTGGTTCCGAGCATGTTACCGACTGGTGTGACAGTGGCTGGGCTTGGGAGGAGAGACCTTTCCTCTGACCCACCATGGCAACGAGTGCGGTCTTGTCTCATAAAGTATCCAAGTGCAATGCAAGGTACAATTACAGGAGCTCGTAAAAAGGAGATACCTTCCAACTAACCTTCTTCAGTGAAGCTTGGAGTGCTCTAGGGAAAGAAGAAAGGTAAATACAGGAGAAAGACTCTAGCCTGTGTGCATGCAGGGGGAGGGCGAAGAGCTAGAAAGAGGGATGTGGTGGAAAAGAGGAACCTGTGTAACTTTGCGGGTTGTGGGGCAATGTGCTCAGGGGTTGGCACCAGTCACCGAATTTGCATCTGGAAACACGCTGGAATGGGATCTTCCTCATCTCCTTGCAGTCTGGAACAAGTTTTCTTCTTTCTAATCTGAAGCATCAGGCTGATTTAATGCAATTCACCCCTTTTTTAGAAGTGGTCTCTAACAGCTTCTCTCTGAGGGAGGTGAAGGTGACCTGACTCTGGCTGTGGTTTAGTTCACGGTGCTGATTGTCAAGTGCTGCCATTGTCCGGGGTACTTATTAGTCAGTCGGATCTCAATAGCTGCAAAAACTGTGAACACCAGGTGTTTACTGTAGCTACTCAGAAACCACTGAATTGTATTAATATCAGTACAACAAAGCATAGCATTTAAGTAAATTGCAGTTAGATGTATGAAGGCTTTAGAGCACACGCAGGTCTCAAAAAAAATCCTGTAGCAGATTGTGACGTGAGTTTGCTGCTTCCCACCCCCCCGCACACCTGCAGCAATGCAGATAATGCTGGTAACAGGAACTCTGCAGAGCAGGGAACAAAAGCAAAAATGCTTTTAGTTTACTTTATCCCAGAACAAACAAATATCCAACAAGGCAAGTCAGTGTGGTGGCTTGCGTAGGGTTCTAGGGGAAAAGATGGCCCTGCACTTGTTTGGAGTTCAGCAGAGCAGAATTAAGCCCCTGTGTAAACCGCAGCGCTCCTGCCCAGATTGTTGAGCTAATCTAACCCTGCCGTGTCTCTCTGCTCTCAGGCTGCACAGGCAGAGGAGCAGCTCCGCCAGCACGCCCAGATGGAGGAGCGGCGAGTGGCCGCCTTGGAGGGCCAAGTCTCCGAAGTGTCCGAACTACTTGGCACTTACGAAAAAGCCAAGCAGAAAGACCAAGTGGTCATTCAGAAGCTAAAGGACCGCATCGTACAGTTGGACCTGGAGAACAAAACCCTGGCCATCGCTGCCTCCAGCCGATCCCCTGTCGATGTTCACGTAGAAGAAGCCAATCTTGATGTTAATGTTCTAAAGGATAAAATGGAGAAGCTGAAGAAGCTCTTGCAGGCAGCAGCTAAGAAGAGTCAACCCGCTCTGGACATCGAGAAGCTGTGTGAGCTGGAGCTGCCAAAGGGCACGGAGGCTGGGGATGGCGAGAAGGCCACTGCTTTGTACTATCAGCAGGAGCTGAAGCAGCTGAAGGAGGAGTTTGAAAGGTACAAGATGAGGGCACAAGTGGTTCTCAAGAACAAGTCGGCCAAAGATGGCAATCTGGCTAAAGAACTGGAGGAAGCTCAGGAGCAGCTGGCTGACCTGAAAGAGAAATATGTTGTGCTTCAGCTGTCCTCTGATGAGATGGAGAAGCAGCACCAGCAGGACATGGAAACCAAGAAACAAGAGTTGTCCCAGCTGCAGCAAATTCATAGGCAGGAATTAGAGCGATGCCAGCTGGACTACAGGGAACGGGCGCTGAAGCTGGAGGAGGAGATGCACAAACAGCGGGACCGAGCACTGGCGGTGCTGGCAGAAAAGGACCAAGAGCTGGAGCAGCTGAGATCTGTCACGTTGCCTTACGGGCTTCAAGGATCCAAAAACTACCTAGCATCAGGGACTGACGTCACTAGCGATGACTCGCCAGGTAACGATTCCTCAGAGATTCTCCCCCAGGCTCTTCATCTCTCTGCCACCAGCGAGCCCACCTTCTTCTTGTACGCAGAGCAGCTGGCTCGCAAAGAAGTGGAAATTGTAGCGCTGAGGAAGCAGAAGCACAAGATGGAAATGCAAGTTCACCAGCTCCAGGAGAAAATCTTGGTTGAGGAGGAGAAGCACCGGGAAGAGGTATCTGCACTTCAAAGCGAAATCGAGAAGAATTTCAGAGATAAGAGCAGAGAGGGAGCCAACCTGGAATACCTCAAAAACATTGTTTATAGATTTTTGACACTGCCAGATTCTCTTGGGCGCCAGCAGACGCTAACTGCCATATTGACTATTCTACATTTCAGCCCAGAAGAAAAGCAAACTATTACAAAACAGTCGGCTTACAGCAGCTGGTGGCTCTCTGGGAAGAGATGAGACAGTAGCTTTTATTCCTAACTACTTCTGCATAGTAACACCTTCCTGATTGTTAACTAAGACCACTTCACTTGTGGTGTAACCTCTTTCCAGCCATGCGATGGAGCAGGGAGCTTTCAGCAAACAATTGGGCTTAAACTAGTGCTCTTAGCACTAATTTAAAGTAGAATTGTGCCAACTGTTCCAGTAGGATCACAGTGCTGTCTTGCTCTCTGCTGTGAGAATTTGCTCTGAGTTGGAACTTGATTTAAAAAAAAAAAAAAAAGATACTGATGCTTTTTTAAACACAATTTTTAAAAAATCCGTACCTGTCAGGCGTAGGGTGAGGAGCTCTGTTAGAGTGGAGCTTGCTTGTATCTTCGAACACTGGACAGCTTGTGACTTAAAAGATTTGAAGGCGGGGGGGGAGCACTTAACACGGTGCTAAAATAACATAAGACAAGAGCTGAAAGCCTGCAGGAAGGATGAATCTTAACTACCAGCATCATCCAAATGCAGAAGATGTTGAGCAATTTCTCAAAAGCTTTTTTACCTAGAGCCAAATCTATACCAGTGGATACAGCAGCTCCTCGTAGCGCTGGGGCCCATCCGACGGCACGGCGTGTTACGGTGAGCTTTCATTGCTGACCAGGGATTCTCTCTGCAGTTACCGGTGTTTCCCAGGAAGGAGGAAGGGTGTTGTCCTAAGTATTGAACAGTTTGAACCCTTGTAACTGCAGTGGTGCGAGCAGTGGTTCCCCACCGGTGTCAAACCAGCAGGTGCTATGTAGCCGTTCTTTTAGAGCAGATCTCTGAGCTTTCTGACCCTGTTTGACATGGGAAAACCAGGGTGTTGCAGAAAGTAAACTGAGGAAAGGCTGAAATAGCCACATTGACCCTTCAGCAGTCATTTTCTGAGCATTTGGGAGTTTGAGTGAAGTCTTGGATGTTCCCCAATGTTGTTTTTGGAAGCAAGGCACTGCTCCTGCTGGGATAGAAGAAGCAAGCAGCAGTGAGGGGCAGAAGGTAACGGCTCTGGGGGCAATGTGTGCCCTGGGCCTGCAGTAAACACTGTGAGGATGACGATCTGGCCTGCTGCTGCTTAGACCTTGAGGTTCCTGGGTAACTTCTTGCGAATTGGTGAGCACGGCAGGAAGGAAGCCAAAACATTTTGAAACACCTCTGGCTTTGGTGGACCACTGTCAGCTCCCTGCTGGCATGGCTGCGTTTTGCGGTTGTGCTCCGGATCTGCCGGCTCCCGACTGCTTCAACCCAGAACGGCTGAGCTGAAAGCCCTGGCTCGGTGGGAAGATGGCTGTGATAGGCGATTTAAGAACGGTTGCAAGACTAAACCCAGAGCGTGAGTTTTGAGTACTAGCGGACTGTGTGGGAAGGGGCAGGGCCTCGGGGAGCTGCGGTGCGCGGCTGTGAGCGTGCTGGGGGAGCTGCCCGCTCCTGCCCCCGGGCCAGGGAGGGCAGGGGCTCGGCGAGACCAGCGCTGGCACGAGCAAACTCCTCTCTCCTCTGCTGTGGTAGGAATCTGACTCCTTTTGTTGTTTGAGCTCTGCGCTCGGGTGCCTTGAGAGCCGACAGGCTGGAGAAGGGGAACGCGCTGTTTTACCCCCAAAGCCCGTGTCTCCACCGGTCGAAGGGCTGGGACAGCGGCGGGCTTTACCCTGTTGCCTTCCCTTCACCTTCCCCCCTGCCGGGTTGATGATTGAGACAAGGGAAGCAGCCATCTGTCTGGAGGGACAGACTGGGTCCCTGGGGATGTCCCCAGGCGATCCCCGGGGTGCTGGGGCCACTAGAGGGCACCCACCAGTTGCCCAGTCCCCAGGGAGAGGCACCTAGGGTGCAGCATCCCTCGCTGCAGCCCCCCCGGCACTGCCAGGGCCTGCTCCCCTGGGAAGGGACCTGGCTCTGAAAAGTGACACGCAAGGAAAGCAGCAAGTGGCATGAGAGGGCTCAGCGACCGCGGCCGAGCCTGGGTCCTGGCTGGTCCGCGTGGCCGGGGGGGCAATGCTGTGTCTCAGGGCAGCTCGCACGGGGGCTTCGGGCTCCGCGGGCGGGAGAGGTTCTGCGGGGTCAGCAGGGTGGGTTTCCCTGCCCAAAACGTGGTGTGCTGCCGTGAACTGCTCCTGAGGCCTGGGGCAGGGCGCCGACGCTTTCTGTCATGAAGGTTATGCAAGGAGAAAAAACATGGGTGCAGCAGGTACTGAGTGTCCAGTGCTGGCTGGTGGCATTACGTTATCCGAAATGGGAAGGAGCATCCCTGCGAGGCCAGAAGAGCTGTGCTGCCTGGATCTGCTGGAAAAGTGCCCAGCAGGAAGTGTTTGTGCTGACATTTAAATGGTCACTCTTAAAACCAGGGAGGGACGGTTTGTTTCCAGCGATGTTGGGCAGTTGCCTCCAGCCCTGGGAACCGGCTACTCCCGGCTGTGCTTTTACTGAAGCTTCTAGAGCTTTCTCATCTGCGTAGGCAAAACCTCACTTGAGTTTTGTTTTCATGCGCCTGCTTTAGTTTTAATTAAAGCTTGGCTACTGAAGCACAACTTCCCAGTCCCAGAGTACAGGGAAAGTGTTTGTAAACGCTGGCATTAAGTCTTGTTTTAACAATCCCCAGGCTTCACCCGCGTCCTGGAGCCGAGTTAACAAACGGGTTGATTTAGCAGCTCTCGGTGCACCTTGGCACACCGCGCAGCCTGGGCAGCTTTTCGGGAGGGAGCTGCTGTGTCTCTGGGCAGCGCCGGTGCCTTGGCAGCTCACGCCGGCTCAGCCGGGTTAATGAGCCGTTGCCGCTCCAGCCGGACAAGCCCCGCTGCTCAGCGCGGGGTACGTGCTGCCGGCTCTGGGATCTGAGTGCACGGTCCTTGCACGGCTGCAGCTTTGCAGCCGCTGCTGCTCTTTTACCGCAGCGTGCCCCTGCACACGTGATGAGGCCAGCACGGCGCGCGCCGCTTTTCTTGCAGAGGAAGTGGGCTCTGAGAGGCCGCAGGAGCCGCGCGGGGCTCCCCAGCAGCCGCACCCTGCCCCGCCTCGCAGCGTCGCAGCACAGGGAGCCCCTGCAATTCCAGTGCCCAGGACGCGCGGAGAGCTTCGGCAGCTGAGCAGGACGGAGTCCTTTCCCCTTCCAGTGCTGTGCCGACGGTCCTTGTCCTGTCAGTGGCCGAGTTCCCTGGAGCCCACTCCACAAATCCCACCTTGCTGAAGGCAAGGGCAGTGCTCCGGTTAATGCAACCCTTGGTGCCAATTTCTCTTCAAAAAATCCTCAGGGAAAACATGCCCCTGTGCCTGCTGGAGGTCTTGGGAGGGCATGACAAAGCCAAGCAGTAAACAGTTCCTCGTGCTGCTACGGACATTGCCTCTGCGCAGAGGCCAGGCTGAGAGCATCGGCATTTGGTCCCAACCAGGATCCACGTGCTGCTCTGATGGAGGCAACTGGACAGAAATTGGAGAGTTTGTCCCAGGCAGCGTTTGGTCTTGGGTCCTCAGCTTTGAAGCAGTTGTCAACGATACGAGTGTTGGCTCAGCCAAGGGATCTGCTGAGAAGAGCCCGGACTCTGGTCCCGATTTGGAAAGCTCGAATCCAGTGGTGCCTCTGAAACCACAGGGATTGCTCAAAATCTTACCCTGCGGGAGGGGGAGCCATTCCCACAACGGCTGAGGGTGGAGATGCTTCCTCCTGCTTCAGCTTCGCTGCGCAAGCTGAGAGGGGATCCCTGTTCTCCTTTGGCCTCGTGCTCTTCTGGAAGAGCCTCTGCCTGGAGAATGCAGTAACCCAGGAGAGATCCCAAGCGGCGGTGGCTTTTGTGGTGGTTGTCAGAGGCGGCAGGACCGACTCCGCTGTCCCGGGAGCACTGTGCGACGGCTCTTCCCCACCCGCGGGTCGGGGTTCCTCCGGTGGTGCTGGGCAGGAACAATTGCCAGCCAAGCTGGAGAGAGACTGGCCGGCGGGGAGGTTGCGGCAGCGGCAGTGATGGTGAGGAGGGGAACAAAATGGGGTCCAGCTGGGACCATGCGGAGCCGCTGCTCGGTAGGCAGCAGGGTTTAAGGAGCGTTTCCTCACCTGATGGAGGAAAAAGGGAGCAGCTACGAAGGAGGCAGCTGGGAGCTGCAGGGGAACATCTCCAGGAGTTGCCAAAGCAAGGTCCTCTGCGTTGCTGTCAACCCTGGGCAGCAATCCCGGTGCAATTCCTGTCTCTGTTCCCCCGCAGCCCCTCTCCCTACTCCTTCCCTCAGACCTTCCCCCACGTCCCTCCCTCTTTCCTCTCTCCATTCAGCCAATACCCTCCAAAATAAAACTGAAAAAACCCTGTTTGAAGCATAACTCTGCTGTTTGGTGACCTGTGGTTTAGGTGATGAGCCGTGCGTGGGCTGGCCGCCGGCGTGTGCTTACGCAGCGCTTTGCCCCCGCCTCCCTCGGCACGCTGCCGCGCTTTGCCGGACTGCAGAGCCTCTTGCCCACGGTGCTGGCGTCCGCCAGAGCCACCAGCCCCGGCTGCTGACTGCACAGCCCAGCCGCGGTGTTGTCGTTCTCTGGTCTTGCAAAAACGGTGCTTGAACAGATGTAAAAACCTAAATTTTTTGGCTTGTGAATTTGGCATGTTCTTGCTGTTAGATCATTGGGAAACGTGAGCATCTCTGGAGCTGCATGTGCAGCACCACGGGGGGGTACGAAACACCCCACTCTGCCCTCGGGACAGGATTAGGTGACAGCCTGTGATGGGGAGAGATGGTGTGCTTGAGCATAAAGAAAAGGTAGTAGGAGCTTGGGTTTTCTGGGTTTTGGTGATCCTTGTCTGCCCACTTGAGTGAAAAACATTTTACGGCAGGGTGGTTATTGCTGGGACCTGGTGGGTCTTGGCTGGGCCTGAACGGGACTGGGCATTGCTTGGCCCAGGGGTCGTTGCTGGCTTGTCAGAAAACCCTTGATTTCAAAATTATCAAAAAATTATCAAACCCCTTGATTTCCTGAGGTCCCGGTGAGTACGGGAATGCAAATGCTTCATTCCTGCACCTCCGGTCCTGTTGCTGTGCGGGTGAGTGGATGCAGAGGGGTTTGGCGCTGGGAACTGCCCAGCGCTCTGTCCCCACGCCCCGCGAGGCTGCTGGGGCTCAGCAGGTCGGGGGAGAGGTAGTGCCCCCGCAGAGGGGGCTCGCTCTGCCCTCGGGGGTCTGACCCCCTTCTCTGGGGTGGTGCTGTGCCCTCAAAGCACCGTGCAAACAGCAGCGTGTTATTATTTGCTGCTGGTGTGTAAGAAAAGCCCTTCCCTCTCCCTCTGAGGAGGTTGGATGAGCTGCCCGGGGTGGAGGGGTGCGGTGGTGCAGGCTGCGGCACGGGGCGCAGCGAGCTCAGCCCCGCTGCGAGCTCAGCCCTGCTCCCTGGGGAGCCCGGCTCAGTGTCACGCAAGCACCCTTTCCCCGCGCCGGGTACCTTTTTACCAGCGTTTCATGCATGTCTATGCAGTCGTGTGCCAGCTCCTGCCAAATGCAGTCCTCTCGGTAAAGGTGCAGCTCGCGCCTTTGCACCATGTCTGAACCCCCTGTGTCGTCGGGGGCCACGGCCGCGGTTGCCCTCCCCGGCGTGGCGGCAGCCTGCGGGGTGGCTGTCCCGGCTGGCACCTCTCCCTGCTCCAGCAGCCTTTCTGCTGCTCTCGGCAGCGTCTGCTGCGCACGTGTGGGCTTTCCCTCCCAGAGCTTCCTGCTGCAAGCAGCCGGTGGGGCCGCGCCGTGGCCGCATCCTGCAGAAGTACCTGCACCGAGCCCTCCTGTCGCCCCTTCCCCGCTCGTGCCCGGCCTCGTTGTGTTGGCAGAGCGGCTCTCCCGTGGCACGCTGGCACTGTCTGCGACACTGACCAGGGCACTGCACTCTGGGGCTCGCCTTGCACAGCCTTCCTCTGCCCCACTGACCCTTTTCCCGTGCCTCAGTTTCCCCTTTCAGCAAGGAGAAGTCTGCCTGCGCCTGTAGCAGCAGATGTGGGGGTGCCCGTCCCTGCCTGCAGATGCTGGTTTGCAGCAGGCGGCCAAGCAGCCGGGAGGCGCAGGGGATGGAGAAGGGCCGTGCTCACATCTGCACCGCCAGCACCCGTGGCGAGCTGCGTCTCTTGCTGCATTATCGCTCCCCGGCATGCAAGAGGGAGGTGCGAAGGAGGCGGCCACGTGTTCGCCTGGGCTCCGCAAGCACGAGGGGCTGGTCCCCTCCCTGCTCGCAGGACTTGCACGTAGCAGCCTGCACGTCCGTGGGGAAGCTCCTGCTGCCCCGGCCGAGCAGGTTCCTCTGGCTGTGCTGCGCGGGCAGAGCTGCAGCCGTGTCCCCGCAGACGGGGCGTGGAGTGAGCCCAGCCAGCAGCGACTGCGGGAGCTGCTGCGGTGCAGCCGGCCGGACCCCGGCGGCAGAGAGGAGAGAGGAAGGCTCCCGGCTCCGAGCTGCCCGGCCATGGCGAAGGAAGAGGAACACCCGTCGGCTCTCTCGGATAACCAGGTAAAGGCGTGTGGGTGCGGGAAACCCTCTGCAGAGACCTGGGAAAGCCGCTGCCAAACGCTGCAGACCCTGTTCAGGCCTCCCCCGCGGGCCCTGGCCGAGGGGGCTTCCCCCACGCCGGAGGTGGGGGGCAGCACTGTGGGGGTGCTGCAAAAGGCACCCAGCAAAGGGGTCCCAGCCCACCCGGCCTTGTGCTTGTGCTCGCTGGGGCCTGCAGCGCTTCCCAGGGCGGCGGCTGCTGCTGCTCCGCTGTCTCCGCGTGACTCACCGGGCCCTGGGAGCCGTCCGGCTCCGGCAGTCTCGCCGGTTGCTCCGCGGCAGCCCCACGCCGCGCTGCGTGGGAGCCGCTCTCAGCAGCACGGCCCGCAGCGGGACGCAGCTTCTCGGCGCTCCCCAGCCCCGGGCGAGGGAAACCCAGGCGCTGCGGTGAGGCCAGCTCAGGAGGGTGCAGCAGGGAAACCCCCTCGTGCAGCCACCGCCGAGGGGCCCGGCCCATGCGGCAGCACCGCGGGGCTGGCAAGGAAGCCGGCCGCTGGCCCCTCTGCTTTGCCCACCACCAGCGAAGGGCTCCAGCCCCAGCCTCTCGGGGAAGACGCCTTTTTTGCTGCGGCTCTGCCTGCTCTGCGGTGACGCGTGGGCACCGGCCGCCCGCCGCTGCTTCGGGGATGCCTGAGGGAGCGAGTCCGGCCGTGCCTGGGGCTCCACGTCCTCCCGTGCCGTGGGCAGCCGAGGCTCCCGCCGTGGCCCCGCTGCAGGACGCCTGAGCCCGCGCTCCGCTCGGTCTCTCTCCCTCAGGTCTTCGCGCTGACGTGCATCTACCTGCCGGCCTCGCTGCTGAGGTGGGTTCTGCCCCCCGGCCCTTCGCCATGGCTGGGCCCTGCGGTGCTGGGGGGAGGCAGCAGCCGTAGCCCTGCCTGCACGTGGCTTCTTGTCTTACCCGCAGCCCGCTCGGTCCCCGAACCTGGGGGGATCAGGCCTCGCACCTGGGTCTCTGCCCCGTCCCATTGCCTTTGTAAGGGAGGGAACCCCCCCACGCACCCACCCCGTACCCGTGCCGGCCCTGCCCGTCTCGGGGGAGGCTGCGCACAGGATCCCCGCCGGGATGGGTTCAGCGGAAGCCACCGTGCTGAGGCACCAACAGCTCTGCCCCGCCGGACGTTAACCGCCAGCCCCGTCTCTTCCAGCCTCCTGGGCAGCGGGTCGGTCCTCGCTGTCACCTCCCGGCAGAGACGGTGCTGCCACATCCAGGTGAGTGCCACTGGCTCCCAGGGGCGCAGGGCTGGGTTTCGGCCCCAGCTAAGCCCGAGGCAGAGCCGGGCCAGCGCCGCTGCTGCTGGGCTTAATGCACAGCGGGACTGGAGGGGGGCAGGAGGTGCAGGACACTCGCACCAGCCTCCCTGGAGAGCAGCCGATCCCAGCTCCGCTCCCGGCTGGCCCGGGGAGGGACGTGGCCGTGGCAGCTCTGCAGAGCCAGGGAGAGGCTGCTGCCACCGGGGTGAAGCTGCCAGCCAGAGCTAACGCTGCGTCCCGTCCCACAGCTTCGCCCCCTCTTCCTCCTCGCCCTGGCAGATTTCCTGGCCGCCGCTGTGCTGCTGAGCACAGCCACGATCCAGCTGCTGCCAGCCCCGCTCTTCATCCCGGCGTACGCTGCCTGCCCCTACGGACTGATGCTGGCCACGGTAGGGGCGTCAGCTCACACACGGGGTGGCACCGGGGGCTGGGCACCTCATCCTGTACCGCCGGGAACAGCTGAGACCCGTCTGCGGGCTGGAGTGTCCCCGGGGAAGTCCCGGGGTGGGGAACTGTTTCTCCTACTGGGAAATGGCTGCTGTTCCCCCTGTTACTGTCCTGAGCCCCAAGGCTGGTTCCTGGGGACACACGGCCAGCGTTTCTCCCTAGCCCCAGTGAGGCGAGTGCTGCATCCCCCCTGCAGCGTCCCTCTCGCCCCCGCCGTGCCCTGCCACCAGCTCTGGGATGGCAAACCTGAACGCAGCTGCTCGCGGGCACGGAGCAAAGCAGGGCTCGGCTCTCCCCGGTGCAGACGTGCTCTCCCCTTCGCGCCCAAACTCACCCAGCGCCTGTGGCTCCACCGGCTCCTCTCTGCCCTGCCTGGTGTGCAGACCCCCCGGCGGGCAGTGCCACTTCCCTCCTGCCCCCAGGCTCATCCCACTGGCGACGGGGCCTTTGCCTCAGCCACGCACGGAGACAGGGACCAGGAGGGGCTCAGCACCGCAGGGCCAGCTCTGCTCCGCTTTGCGTGTCTCAGCCTGCCCGGCTGCATAGGGCACAGGGCGACCATCGCCGCGGTTGCAGGGCTGCTGACAGGACACAGGCAGAGCCCTGTTCGTGCCACCTAGAGCCCAGCACGGACAGATGGACCTGGGTGGTCAGGGCTGCCTGCAGCCGCCTGCCCTGATAAAGCCACCGGCCAGAGAGGCCACCCGGTCCCCCTCCCCGGGGTGGGCGCAGGGACAGCACAAGGCCATTTGGTCTTGGTGCTGCGTGTCTTGGAGAGCTGCTCCCATGTTGCACGGCAGCTCTTGGTGCAGCTCTGCGGCGGGGACAGCAGGACATCAGGGTGCAGAGCACGAGGAGGGAAGGGGGAAGGTGCCTTCGGGGCGCTGGGACAGCAGGAACCTGCTCTCCCTCTCCTCTCCCAGACCTTCTACTCGGTCTCGTTCCTGATGGTTGTTGTCTACGCGTACGAAGCCTACCGCACCGTCCACGGCTGGAGAGCCAGGCACGTGGCAGCTCTGCAGGTTGGTGACCCCCTGCCCTGGTGCAGGATATCGCCCTTCCCGCACACGGCCACTCCGGCCCAGTGACAACCCGGGGAGCAGCTGGCGGGGGTGCGAGGGCAGCCCCTTTTCCTGGGCGTTAGTGGCTTCCCCTGCACCCTGCGTCCCGGCGGAGCGAGGCTGGAGCCTCGAGCTGCTGCGAGACCTGCGGGCCCGGGTAACCGGCGGTTTCCTCCCTGCAGGAGAGGAGCGGGTGCCTGGCGAGCGCGTGGCAGGGGCTGCCCTACATCCTGGCCTGGTAGGTGCCAGCCGCCGGCCCTGGCCCCCTCTCCACCCCGAGCGGGGCTGCGGCACAACGCCTGCCCTCCCAGCTCTGCCCAGGACGGGACGGACGCGCTCACCTCCGCCCCTCCCTGCAAGGCTGGTGCCGGCGCTCACGCTGCTGGGACGGCTGATGGCCCGCGGCACCTCCCTCACCGACATCGCACCGAGACCCCTTGAGCCCGTCGTGCCGTGGAAGGGAAACCGCTCCCACGAGACCTACAGCCTTTACTGCTCCAGGTACACCGCCGCCCTGCCACCCTGACCCCGAGGGGGAGCTGGGGGGGCACCCCTCCCCCTTCCCAATGGGCTCGGGCATGCTGCAACCCCTGCAAGGCATGCAAGGGACACCTCCGGCTGGTGAAGGCTTTGGGGTGGGGGATCAGGGGACTGCCACCAGTACCCTCTGTCCTTTCAGCTGCCTGCTCCTCATCCGCCGTGCCCAGGATATCTGCTACGCGGTGAGCGCTGCGGCTGCCCGTCCCTCCCTCCCCTTCCCCGTCTGGCAGACGCTGCTGCCCAACGCTGCCGGGGGCGGGCGGGCTCAGCAGGACGCCGGGAAGGCGGCGGCTCCGCGGTGCGCGGGCAGCTGCTGCCAGAGGGACGGGGCAGGGGTGTCCCTGCTCGAGCAGAGGCAGAGGGGCAGCTCCCAGCTCCGGCAGCGCCCTGGTGCTGGCTGCTCCCACGCCGAGGGGCTTGTGGCTCGGCTCAGCCCTGCCCCTGTGGAAGGAGCCGCTCGGGGCAGGGCTGGCCCGTGGCCCCGCTGATTTCCCGTCGCCTCTCAGTACGTAGGTAGGAAGGACGTGGGCCTGGAGGGGAAAATCATCTTCTTCTTGTACCTGCTGCTGGTGCTCAGCTGCTGCACGGTAAGCCAGCGGCGCAGCGCAGCGCGGCGAGCGCAGGGTCCGGCCGCAGCGGCCAGCGCGCCCCGGCTGACGCCGCTCCCCGCCGCCCAGCTCCTGTACCGCAGGGTGAAGCTCCGGTGCCGGAGGAACGCCGCGGCGCCCTTGCTGACCCCGGAGAAGGACGGCTTTGCGGGCAGGAGCATCCGCAGCGTCAGCAAAGTCTCTCACTACTTCCAGCTGGTTTTCCTGCTCTGCTGGGCACCAGGCAAGTCAGAGTGGGGATGCCCCGCAGCTCCCGCAGCCCTGGCAGGCAAGAGCCACCGCAGCTCCTGCTCCAGCCCCTTTATTCCTGGGCTGAGACAGCACCCAGGTCCCAGACAAGGCTTAGACTGGATAACTGCAAAGCCTCTGGGTGTCTGTAGGACCCCGTGGCTGGGCAGACCCAGAATGAGAGGAGAGCCAGCCCCGATCACCGCTGTTGAGTCCCACCGGCGGCTGGTTTAGCCACCCAGCACTTACAATGAGTTTTTTCCAGCAGCATTTCCTGAGCTGGAGGGTGGATCGTGTTTGATGGACCTGCTTTTTAGCCATCTCTCATCCCTTTGGGGGCCCATTTATGCTTTCAGCCTTACAGAAACCTGAGGCAATGAGTTCCCCAAGGTCCTTGGGCAGCGCGTTGGGAAGGACCTCGTTGTACACATAGGTGCTTGTCCTACGTAGACCCCTGTGCCATGGGAAATAGGCTGTGACAGGGGAAGGGCGTTTGCCGCTTGGAGAGGGAAACTCCAGATGAGGCATTATCAGAGCGAGGGAGACCAAGGAGTGTCCTTTTGTCTTCCATCTGCAGCCTTCCTCCTCACCCTCCTCTCCTTCACCAGCATCAAACCTGCCTCGGTCTTTGTCCTCTATGTTGCTACAGTAAGTAAAAGAATGGTTCCTGGGCTCCAGAGCTGGGACATTTGTCCCCATCAGACGCGTGAGTGGCGATGGGGTGGGGGGGCCCTGCTGGGATGGGGGGGCTGTGAGAGCTGTGCTGCCGCCGTGCCGCAGCAGCAGGGCTGCAGGAGCCGGGCGAGGGGAGCGGGAGCACACTGATCCCGGCCGACCAGAGCGATGCCTGTCCAGGCAGGGTGAGCTCTGTGGGTGCTGCCAGCCCACGCTGGTGACACCCAAGAGGTGCCACCCGGGATGGACACAGGGCAAAGGCCCCGGCTTGCCGGTGGCAGCCCTGGTCCCAGCCTGGCTCTGCCGGGGCTCTTCCCCACCAGTTTGGTGGTTGGTGTTTCGCTCCTCATCTCTGCCGCGGTGTTTGCCTTGTTTTATTGACCACACCAAGACGAAAGCCACCTCCTGTGTCTCTCTGTCACCCACCCTGCCTGTGCACGCACGCTGATCCCACGCGGCTCCTCTCCAGCGTGGAGAGGGCGATGGGGGTTGCAGCGCTCCTGCAGCGCAGGGCGGCTCGGGGGCAGGTAAAGGCAGCGCTCGCCGCTGCCCTCTCTCTCTCGCAGGCCCTGACCGTCTCCCTCCAGGGCTTCCTGCACAGTTTGGTCTACGGCTGGCTGAGGCAAAACTTCCGTCAGGAGGTGGTGGGGAAGAGACCCTCCCTGCAGCACCACCGGGGCCTCAAGGCTTTCTACGAGTCCCTGGGGGCCGTTCCCTAGGCTGCCACCTCGTCCCGGTGCCTCCACGCCGCCCAAAGCCTCGGCAGGATTTGCACATCCCCGGCAGTTCCCCGCAGCCCGTCCGTAGCCGGGCAGGATCTCTCCGGGCTTGGCCGTTCGTGCCTGGAAAGGTTCGGGCGAGGCGCAGGCAGCGCTGGGCAGGCTTCCGACAGCGGTGGGGGCTGCAGTGGCTCTGCCCCCATGGGAAGCCCACCCGCAGCCCCTGGCTGCTGGAGGCAGCCCGACTTCCCACCGCCTGCACCACGCAGACAGCAAAACCACGAGCGGTCGCTGCACAGGAGCCAGAGCAAGGGAGATGGGACAGGAGCTCTCTGGAAGAAGGATGCCCCTGTTCTGCACCACGAACGACTCAGCTGTTGGCAGCAGCAGGGCTCTGCGGGCTCACGAGCATTCAGGTGCCGTGGGAGGCGGCTGGTGGCACGCAGACAATTTGGCAATCCTTGGAGCTTCCAGCAACTGAACATCGACTGCGACTGTCCCCGGGAAGGTGGTGGTTCTTTCTGTTTTGTTTGGTCTTGTTTCAGTGTTACACTTTCTGCCAGGGCGCAATCCAAATTCCTCCGCAGGGCTCGGGAGAAGGTGCTTACAAATAAAGGTGTTAGGGCTGAGGTGCTCCTGGGCTTTGCTGCTGTTAGATAAGAGCCAGGCGGCTCATGCCTCCTCCCTGCCTCGGGGGAAGGTTGCTGGCCAAGGCCACGTCAACAGAGATGAAGGAGCCATGGCTGGGGATGGTTCTGCCCCTACAGCCTCCTGCCAGGCCCCAGCTTCTCCACCATCAAGTTAAAATGAGCCCAAATGCTTGCTCATACCTCGTCTCCTTCTGGGGCTGAGAGTGCTCAAGCACCATCACCCGTGCAAAGACGGACCCTTGGGGGTGTTGGCAGGGCCATGCTCGCCCCCATCGCGCCGTCGGCTAGCACAAACGGACACGTAAAGAGCATTTGGAGACCTCCAGCCCAGGGAAAATAGCTCAGGGCAGGAGCCAGCAGCGCCATCGAAAGCTGCTGAGGCTGGGGACGGAGATGGTGCCGAGATGGGCTCAAGTACCGATGAGCAGAGGGGTGTGACAGCCCACGGGGGCTGCGGGGGGGTGACAGGGGGACGACAGGAGAGGTGGGAGCACGGACCAACCAGTGGGTTGGTCTCTGGAAGTACTGGAAGTGTCTCCTCTGCCACCCAGCAGCGTGCTGTTTGGTGATCGCTGGGACTCCCGCGCCACCAGAAATGGAGGTGAGGAGTGGGGTGAGGACTCAGAGTCGTTTAAAAGTTGGTTATTACCAGCAGCACAAGGCAGACGTTGCTGGGGAGGACAGGGACAAGTTCCCAGGCTCTTACACAGGCACATGAACCAGGACTTACGAAGAGGGCAGAGCAGAAAAGCCTGTTAGAAGATGAGCAAGGTAGAGAGAAAAACGGATGGTGCGTAGCAGCCTAGGTGGGAAAGCGAAAAGGGTGCTAATGGGTGTGGTTGGCAGGAAATACAGCCTGACCTCCTTGGGAGGAATGCAAAGCTAAAAATACATCGTGGAGAGGAGGCTGTTTGGGCTGTTGAGGAACAGCTACAAGATGATGGGAAGATGAGCCAGCGGCTGCTGAGCACTGCAGGAGATAAGGATGCGCGCTCATGCACCCACCCAGCTCTGGGCAGACCCTCTGGCCCCCGGGGCCGCACGACCTGCGTTGGTACAGAAGACGACGCAGCAGAGAAGACAAACGACTTGTGGGATGAATCACTGCCCGACAGCACAGCCGGTCCTTGCTTTGGCGTCACAGCGGTTGTGAGGCCGCGCGGCTGCGAGCACCCAGGGCTTCCTCCTGTGGGTACCAGGTGAGCGCCAGAGGCGTTTGTGGTATGACCCTCTCCCACGTGGTGGTTGGGAGGGAGAATAACTAGGCTGAGGTTTGCTAGGAGGAGCAGGAACGAACCCACTGCTAGGGCTGCAGGGGAGGTGAAGGCTCTGCAAGCAGAAAGGTGAAGGCAAACGGGTGGGGGGAGCAGAGAAGCAGAGGTGCACAGCGATGGGGAGGACAAGTAGGGTCGACCTCGGATCCCACTCCAGGAGATTCCCAGAGGAAAGGAAAAGAGTAAGGAGGTTGGGGGAGCAGAAGAGAGACAAACCACAAGACTATGGAAAGAAGGGTGGCCCTCCCCATCTCTTCAGTAGTGCCACGCTTCTGTGAAAATGCTGTTGGAGAAGCGTGGGGCAGGCCCACAGCCAGCGCTGCGGGCTGGGCACCGTCAGGGCATGCAGCGGCCGGGCCACAGCGGTTGCAAGCCAGTGAAAGGGAAGGAGACAAGCCAGCAGGCACGGAGGGTGTTAAAAGGAAGAGCAGCTGGCCAGGATGACAAAAAGCCAAAAATCAATAACCGAGTAGGAAGAGGTGAAGAGCTGGATCCAGCAGTGCCAGGGTCTCTGGAGTACCAAAACCAGCCAAGGACAAGCCCGTCCTGGAAGGAGGGGCGACAGAGCTGGGGGGAGAGGAAACAGCGTACGCACACACGAGCCAAAAGGGCCCAACGGGGGACACAGAGGGGTAAAGACGGCAGCCTGAAGTGAACCTGAACTCCGAGGTCCGTGGCAAGGGGACTTGCCTGCCCAAGCGGCTGAGGCGGGCCGCTGGTCCCAGGGCTTCCGACCGCAGACCCTCGGCCCCACGCGGTGTTGGCTCTGCCGGTGCATCGGACGGGCGGCGGGCGCGCAGCAGGCGGGTGCGAGCTGCCCTTTGCGGGGTGGGCTTAGCGAACCCTACGAGAAGCCTGCCAAAGGGGACGGGAGCCTCCGTGCTGACCGAGAGCTCCGGACAGACGTCCAGTGGAGACCGAGAAACCACCATGCTGAGGGCCACGAGCGGCCATGCTCAACAGCACCTCTGCAGAGAAACCGCGTTCCTGAACAAGTACATCCACCGAGAGAGACCCAAACCAGGAGACAACTTCGCTTAATTTTTTTTTTTTTTTTTTAAACTAGTATTTTCTACTATACATTAGTGCTTCGGTCCACCACAGTCACTGCAGAGCTATTGCACGGACGCACACACAAACTCTATATACAGAATATACACTGTACAGGCAGGGCTGCCGCTAAGGAGTATTGTACAGAATTCGTTCCTACGGGGAGGTACGGCCGCGTCTCCTCGCTTGGCCGCTTCCAGGCTGAGGCGGTGGGAAACCGAGCAGCCTCCCGCTGTTCCTGCACTGTCCGTACCTGGCTCTGGAGAGGAAAAGCAGGAAGGGTTCAGCCGCCTCTGACTCTCTGCCATCTCCCCAGCCCCGAGGCAGGGCAGCCACGGGCAGAGACTGCCAGTGAAGCAGCACAGCTTCCACCCCATGAGCACCGGGCACTGCCGACAGCTTTGTGCAGGTCTCAGCTGCAACGCTGAACCCTCCTGCCACGTGGCTCCTTACCGGGCTTCTGACAGAACGGGCGTGCGTCAGACCCATCCTAAAACCCCTCCTTAGGGCAAACATTCAGGCCCTGGCCAGACTGGCAGGCGGTGAAACGCAGTTACAGCAGCAGTGACCACCCCGGGGTTACGGTACGTCCGTGTCCAGGGCAGCGGGCAGAAAGTGCTCCTCAGGCAGAGGGCCACCGCCTCCAGAGCCGGCAGCAGAGCCTCAGTGCCGCCCCGAAGCACACGCACGTCCCCCTCCGTCCCCAGAGGCCAACAGGAGCAGAATGACCGAGCTGGAAGCTGGGTTGCGGTAGGAGCGAGTTGCGGTGAGAGCTGGAGAGGTGGCTCCGCACGGGGCGAGCTCGCACCTCTCGCAGCAGGGCCCGCGCACCCAGGCAAGGGCCGCTCTGTGAGCTCCCGCTTGGCAAGGCTGACACAGGCCGTAATAATCAGGTTCTCCAACACGTTTTATCAGCAAGCGGGCTGACCACGTTAGATATCTCACTGCCCAAGGCAGAGCTCCAGCTGTCTTGTACGTTATTAGAGCACAGAAACTTGATTTTTCAAGCAGAATAAATTACATTTGGAGGCCAGCTCCTCTCTGTGGAGCTCCAGTAGCTACTCCCATTCACGCAGCACCCAGCCGAGATCTTTGGAGAGCTCTGTTCCTTGCAGATGCACCAGCCCTTTCTTCTCTCTCCCTGCCTTGGGGAAAAGACAACAGCATTCCACGTCCAGCAATTCATCCTCCCACTCCCATCACAGCTGAAGCTCTTGCCGGCATGAGTCAGGCTGCTGAATGGGCAGTGACAATTTTTTCACACCATTTGTATGCGGGGGACTAGCATCTCTCTCTTTATCATCAGGAGCTGTCCTGAAAACAACTCCCCCCTACAGGGCTGGTCCTGCTTCGTCCAGGCAGGATGACGGCATTGAGATTTTGAGAGCCCAAGCACTAGACAAAGACGGATGTGTATATACGGGTGTTTTGCGCAGCCTATCGCATGCTGCTGGAAGCCTGGCTGTCACTTTCTGATCTACTAACAGCCACACAGGGAACAGTTTCTCATTTACAGTCCCCTCATCCAGCTCCTCAAAGCAGGACTAGACCGAGAACAGTGCGCACGGTTCCCCATTTCTGCTACGGTTCTGACCCACGTGCTCGAAATCACACGCAGTTGTGAGCAGGGTCCAGATCAGGTCACGTTGGCTGGATCAGGGAAGAACTTTCCTTTCCAAACGCAACTGCAGCTGCCCACAGCTCGGAGCCGGGTGGGAGGCCCCTTCCTTCGCCGACAGAGACCCTTCACCGTGCTCAGTGGTGGTGCAGCACAGCCTGGAGATCCTCCGGCAAGGAGCCAATGATGGTCTCAATGTAGAGGCCCACCCGCTGCAGAGTTTCCTCCTTCACAGGGAGGTGCTGGCACCTGGCTCTTACCTACGGGAGAGAGGGGAGAGAAACAGAAGGATTTTGTAATAGCTTCAAAGTTCCTCTTTCCGCTCCGCCATTGACTGAGCAAACCTCACGCTGTCTCTTTAGTTCGGGTACGAGACAACAGACAGGAAACTGTCACCTGAGCCTCAGGGAGACGAAAAGCGTCAGAACTTTGAATCCTTTTCTACACAAACACTGCGGTTTCATGACTCTCCCACTTGCCACTTCTCCAATCAGGGAGCGAGAACAACGTTTTCTAAGCGACAAGTGTGAGCCACGTCCCTGGTCTCTCCCGGCCACAGAGATACAGACAGAAAGGAATGAGTGCAGGAAGAAGGGAGGAAAACTCACCAGCTTCTCACGAAGTTTTAGCACCAGGTCTACAATCTCCACCTCAGACTTGTCCTTCATCCAGGCCACAATGTTCTAAAGAGAGAGAACAGCTTTCTTCAAGGACATTTCTTCTTTACAGAAGCTTTTCTCAAAGAGATACCCCTAAGCAAAGCTGAAATAAAAGCCAGGAGGAGGTTTCTCATCCTCTTTCACAACTCTGCTCACAGCACTTAAGCCTAAACGAGCAAGTCAGAGCTCTCCCCGCTTTTCTGACCATGACAGCATCAAGCTCTTGCCTGCAAGAGGAGAATCAAGGAAGGAGGCAGTACTATGCAGGCAGTGCAGGGCTCCCCTCCTCCAGTCAGCACCGTGAATCTTGTGCCGTGCTCAGAATTTAAACCTATTTGCCTGAGTCGGGCCCGTTAAAAAGGAGACAGCTTTGGCATTCCCCACACCACGCTCGAGGACGCAAGCGCTGCAGCTGAAGGTGCAGCTGGGTGGGATGCCAGAGCTCCGGGGACTACCCCAGCAGCTGCTCAGCTTAAGGAATTGTACCAGCAGTCGCTACTAAAAATCCTACCTATTTTCATTAGGCATTAAGGAAGCCAGCAACAGATGACGCTTCCAGCCTGGAACTCTGCTGGCTTGGGAAGGGCCTGATGAATGAAAAATAGTTGATAGAAGCAGCCAGAGCAGGACCTGCACTGGCTAACAAAGTGGGGGAGCTGAGCTGCTCGTGTTCCTGTCCCCCCGATGCGCTGCTATTCCTGTGCACGGACAGACACGAGGCAGAGCTGTGATTCCAAGGGCACAAAGCACTGTCCCCCATCCATCAGCGCAGAATCGAGGTGTGTCAACAAGCGTCCAAGGTAGCAGTGCCCTCATCTCCCAGGTTTCAGGCCTGAGAAGCCTGGTGTTGGTTTTAATACCTGCAGCTGGAACATACCGCTTCACAGATTGCCTCCAGATGAAGGGCCTCCAGCTTCTGGGTCATTTCCTTGTGCCTCTGACGGTACCAGCCATCAAAGTTGGGAGACTTGAAGAAACGCCTGCAGAAAGAGAGGTGACGTTGAGAAGGGGACGGAGGGGGAGCCAGGGAAGCACGCTGGCTCCATTGCACACAGATTTCCCTTCCCGCTGCAGCAGACACAGATGTGAGAGGAAAAGACATTCTGACTCACAGCGTCATTAGGGATGGTAACCGATTATGAGCTAATTTTCGTATCTTCTCTACTCCAGAGGCTTCTCTTCTGCAGGCATTAACATGATACAGCTGAGCAGCTCTAGCAGATTGTCACCGACGAGCGGGGCAATCCTGCCAGTCTCCCACCTTCCTTTGCACCAGCTCAAGCCTCAGCCAACGCAAGAAGCGGTGCTCTTTGCCCTTCTCTGGCCTTATTTCGGCCCACTTTTCCTTTGGAGTCAGGATAAATGGGATGGTTCAACGTGGGAAGAAATTCACATTCCTCTGCAGTACCTTGCTTAATTCCTCTCCTTTCCTGATATTTAAAGCTTTCAACCCTTTGCTAGCATGGGTCTAAGTCCCATGTAATTGGTGATTTACATCTCTCCTACATAAACAAGGTATCACCTAGGCTATGTCAAAGGACGTGTAATTTACACCTCTCCGGTGCAGTACCGTAATAAACCTCTGTTTTTACTGAGCTACGCAGGAAAATGAACAGGGGGCAGCACAATACCTGTGTTTGTCTCAGAGTGTTATAGAACTCCAGATCAAATTCAGAATGGGACTGAAAAGCCACTAACGGAAAGACGAGGGTTGTGGCAGCAGAGAAAGGAAAAGATGAGAAAGTTTCAGGTGCCATATAGAGCTGAGTAACAGCCACTTTAGCAGCACATTCTTTGCAACTCTGATCAATGGTGGGGATACCTGAGATGCTGTATTTCAGCATCTTCCGCTATTAAGAGTGGCCCACTTAGTATCTCTTCAGGCTACTTCCTCAGGCTACTTGCAGAGAGCAGTTCACCAGCAGAACTCAGCTGATGTTTGTACAGCTTCTTCTTGCAACTTCAAGGAGTCTTGCTCTTGTGCGCTCTCTCCAGCGCAGTAGAGTCCTAAACCCAGCCAAGATCTCTAGATGCCGCTGTGATACAGACAGACTTATTTTTTAATTAAGGGTTTGACTTAGGAACACAAGAAATAGTATATGCACAAAATCTCACAGTTAAGAACCCTGGAATGTGTAAACTTCTGCATGTACATCAGTTGCCTGCAAACCAAAACCGATTTATTGAAACAGCTTGTTCTTTGTTACTATTTTTCAAAATATTAGGTATCCAAGATTAAATTTTACTGTCTGCCACACCCACGCCATAAGGAGTGGAACTGCTTGTTTTCCGATGAATACATTAAAGCACAAAATGCTACAAACTTTACCCCAGCAACAAAACATACTAAGCCATGATTATTGTCTCTGCTCACTTTCTGGAATTTTTTCCCTTCTCCATACCCGTACATCTCCCATTTTCCTTCCCACTGGAAGGGGTTCCGATTTCTGGATTTTTCCTACTCATATTGTGATAAGTCTTCTCCATCCCATTTATACCTAATTAACAAACTCTCCTGCATGCTTTCTTAAATTCTACCCTGAAGAAACTATGTCCTTCTTATGTTCTAACAGCATTGCCATCATGCAGTAAAAATGAGAAGGCCACTGTCCTGAATGCTGTACAAACACATAAAACCGTTACTGGATGAAGACCTGCAAGTCTTTATACCCATCTGCCCAGGACCAGAAAGATTCCCTGGAGGACAATAAATGACATAGCTGATGTCAGAGATGAGTCCCCCCCTTCTCCAGCAGCGAGGACTTAGTTTAAGTTCCTGAGGGCTTTAAGTTCCTGAAGGCGGAGAGTTGACAGCTTCTACACTCGACTGTATCTACTCATTTAAGAGACTACATAAAACACAGGATTGATTCTGCCCTGCATTTGCTCTTCCTGACCATTATTAGGTAATCAATTCTTCACAGGCATGAGTTCTTCAGGTGACCAGTCTCTGTCCTGAAACTCCCTTTTTGCTCCCAATTCTAACTGAGGATTTGATGTTCATTATAACTTGCACCAGCTCTTCAGGGGATAAGGCAAGTAATTACCAAAATCTTACCTGTAGAGGCCTAACCAGTCACCCTTAAGTACACAGGTAAGTTGGGGACCAGCATGCTCAAGGGTCTTCATGAAATCTTCCTGACGGAAAGGACGAATCTGTGGAGGATTCTGCACAACAGAAAGACCACATTACATGGCACCCAGAAGAAACTGGGGGAAAATGAGGTCTATATTCACAATGGAAGAGGCTGCACAAGGCAGACTCAATAACTATGAGAAATGCATGAACATCTTAACCAGCCTTGCTAGTAAAATTCAAATTAGATTCACAATAGCTGAGCGTACTGCAAAACAGGAAGCATCTGTCCCAATGTTTGTTTCAACTTTTTTTTTTTTTTTAAAAGGAGTAATAACCCTCTTCCTTCAATGAGGGAAGTTCACGCAGCGTATCAGTATGCGATCAGCATATGGCTTAACTATTCCCAATCCCCGCAGCCAAAGGAAAGCAGAAGTGACTGGAAAATCAAACATACCTTCCATGGAGTAATGGCCCTCTGCAGAGGCATCAGACTTGCAATATAATGCTCCTAAGAAAGAATCAAAGGCGGGGGGGAAAGTTAAAACAATCGAGGAGCCTCTTGCACGGTCACCGAGTGTGATGGTCTTCTCCAATGCATCACAGCCCACTCAACAGCCTCCTACTCTCTCTGGTTTTTTTCTTCATAGTTGCATTTAACATGAGCCTAAGTGTTCCAGCTTGTTTCCCAGCAGGGGCTGGGTCACAAAACTATGCTGCAAGAATCCTAAGCATGCCATGTGAGAAAAGGTCAGGTGGGAAGAAGCTGGCAGGAGGGACTAGAATCTGAGAAGATGCTCTGTCCTCCCATATACTACCTCCTAAGATGATGTAGAAAAGAAAGTGAAGGAGCCAAACTTGGCCAACTGGACGGTCACCAAAAAAGCACCAGTAGCCTTCTAGTGGGACTAGACAGGGAAGGCCCTGAAAGAAAGCATTCGCTAAAATCTGCCGTAGGGTGGTGATCACCACGTGGACAGGCCCCTTAAGCTCTACAGCAAAGCTTCCCAAAGCCAGAAGGGAGGGCTTCACACTGGCAATGGGTTTGATTCCAGCGTTAGAGCGGAAGAGGAATGTTTTGGGCTCCTGTCCCTTCCCCATATATCTGCTTTGACTACCTGTTGAGACGAGCAAACAGTCGGCATTAGAATCAAATAGCACGGAACACCTATTCCTACATTGCAGGAAACAATGTTCTGTCTTTACACAGTGTGCTGAATATCCAACCTGCAGACTTCTATGCTAATTACTGAAATTTGCGTTCAAGAGACGTTTAGTTCCTTTCCACGGAGTAAAACATCTCTATAGAGGGCCACATCCTGAATTTATTACAGATGCTCAGCTACGGGTGAATAAAAGAGGGCAAGTGCAAACCTGTCACTCAAGCACCTCCTGCTCACCTCTCCTCACCTTTACACCACTCTGACAAGTCTCTGCTCAACTCACCAGGGGAATAATGAAGCTCTGGGTGAGCTCCAGGAGGTGACGCCTCAAAAGGGCACTTTGGACTTCAGACGGGCGTTTCCGCTGAATCCCCTGCAAGCACAAGCAGCGCATTCACAAGGGCGCTATTCTCTGTTATGCAGACAGATGCAGAATCTGCAAACACCGCAGCTATAAGCAACCAGTCCAGAGCAGTCTGGAAAACTGTACTGCCCAAAATACATGTTCCACTCTCTAGTTAAACGTATCACTCACATTTCACTACGCAGAATCTGTTTTTTCAGACTCTTTTTTTGATAACAGTTGTTCTCACTTAGGTTATCATTAGCGCCAGCATTTAATCCATAATATTAAGTGAAAAATTTTAAAACTGGCATGATAAACATGTCTGAGTATACCTGACTAAATTATTACACACTGTAAAATGTCTGTTCCTTTTGGAGAGTTTTGTATGTTTAAACCAAGCTGTTAGCACGGTTTTCCCATAATGACATACTGGATGTAGGATAGGGTGGAAACTGCTTACCTTTAGTAATCTTTTTATCAGGCTTTTGTCTTTGTGAAGAAATGTTTTATAAGAAGTATAGATTCCTAGATTGGAAAAAAAACCCAACTCAAAACCAGAAAAAAACAGAAGTTAAAAACAAAACTAGAGGGGAGGCTCTAGATGATATATTATTATAGAGTGCAGGCATAACAGAACTGAAATTCCTAGCACAAACCCTGGCAGCTCTGTGTGTGTGTATAATTACAAAAATTATAAAAAAATAATTACAAAAGTTATGAAATTGCTCATGCAGCCAGTACTCACAGCAGGATTAAAGGACACTGAACTACCTCACGGACCTTCTTATGCTAAGCTTATGGTGAGATAACTTACTGGAGTCAGCTCATGGCTAGGCCTGAGCTGAACAGTTAGTGAAGTGACAGATAGCTGTATCGAGGTAAGCAAGTTCCTTTGACTTCCATCGCATCTAAAAAGTAGGCATGATATATCAAGTAAAATCAAGAAAATCAGAAGTTCTTCTGACACTAAAATTGTTTGTTCAGTTGGCTTTTTCAGTCTCAGAACAAAGATGTACAGTTTTTCTGTATTAGATGGGGGATGCCACTACAGAGAACTGTGTGGCACGTCGAGTGTGAAAAGACGGTAACACCAAAACGCCCGTTTGTTGAGATACAAAGAATAACGCATGCACTGTTCACAAGCCTGCAAAGCCTGTAAAGTCCCCCACGTGGAAGGGTAAATAGAATTAACTGATGTCTGACAAAAGGACTTACCCGGTTTTGTGTCTAGAGTTTTTAGTTTAGCTAGCTTCTTCACCTTAACTTGCTTGGGCAGGTCTCCTGTCGAAAGACGTCAAATGACTAGCTCAGGCTCTACAGCCGCCCTCACGGCCACATGCGCATGAGAGACTTCGCACGCGAGAACATCCTACACTTGTACATCTTAAAAGACATCCTCCCTTAACTCCACCCTCACATAAGCCTTCTCATGCTAACTTTCCTGCTAAAATTTTGGAACCGGAACGTGTTAAGGAGGCATTGCAAAAAACCCCACTCCTCAACCTAGAGGTTTTCTTGGCTCATAGGTCATAGTCAGAGTCTTCTCTCCACCTCGCTGTTCTTCTCTATGCAGTTTTCTCTTTCCTGCCCAAGAAGGACTTCTCCTTTTCTTAATGCTTCAGAAATAAAACCACAGCAAGTTATCCTCTCAACGATTTGTCTTCACCATTGTTTGCGCCCATCCTGCACATCAACTGAGTCAGTGTCTAGACTTCCTTTGGTTTCTCAGCTCTCACAGGAATGAAGACGTGTAAAATGATGGCTAGCGCTGCAACTGTCGGCTCACTCCTAGCCTCTAACAAGGTCTACCAGCACAACAGGACTTTGGTTCCACCCTTACCTGACATTCTGAGCTCCCCAACCCGAAGAATGTGTGGCCAGTGCTGGAGAGTTTTGATAAAAAAAGGGTTTGTGACTCCCACAACAATGTTTGGCCTAGAAAGAGGGGGAAAAAAAGCAGAACAATGCTAACCTCAGGGTTTCCTCCACACAGACAGTGGCAAGTGGGTAGCAAGGGTCTACTGGCTACTTACGGAGCTTGTGTCCTGGTGGTGTACTCTTTAAATTCACTGTCATGGATAGTAAAATAGGGGCGGTAGTCACAACAGTACCTCAGAGGAGCAAGGCAGCTGTAACAATAGACGGAATAGTTGCCGTATAAACTTCACAGAGGAAGAATGTGTGTTTATATCAGGTTTATGTCCTAGAGCAGTGTTTTGTCCTGCCAGAGGTAACACTTTGGAGGAGTTCTGGGCTTTTTTTTTGCTAAAGCTGGGGAGACAAAGTTCCCCAGGGCTACGAACCATCAGGTCTCCCAACATGGGAGATTCACTTTTACTCTTCTCTACCATTGGTAGAATACGAGCAAGACTCTCTTGCTATGCTATTTGCCTTACATGCTTTCATAGGCAAACTAAATCTAAAACAATTGACTCGGCAGAAGAGTGGATCTGAAAGAGAAAAACTGCCAGAATTTATTATTATAGGTACCTGCATCTCAGAATTTTAAGGCATTACCTGGTAAGTGCCAGAACCATTTCTGAAGAAACTGTAGGGGATGGTGCCATTACAACAATCGGCTCTCCTAGTAACATCAGCTCCCATAACATCTGGATATGAATTAGCACTGGCTGGAAACACCTGTTAGTGAAAGGAAGAATGCGGTTAGGAATGCAGCTCAGGAAAGGCCAGACACAGTTACTGCATATAAGCCTATCCAGATGTGCTTCTCTCTGGGAATTTGAAATCTAGGATTGATTTTTAGTATCCCACAACAGAATGCCGTGTATCTTTACATATGCTGTTGCTCAACCATTTTATACATGTTTAAAGGAAATGCTTTCAGCAACCTGCTGGTCCCATTGCTCTCAAGTATGTCTCTTCATCTGAGCAAAGTAAAATCCATGTGGGCTACAGCAGATGTATGTCTATTAGAATAGTACCTATAACGCTGAAAAGTTTGGTTCAGACACACCACGTGTATGCTTCAGAGCTTAAGCTGATCACCAGCTGAGGTCATGAAAAGAAACGCTCCTCTAACCAGGGTACAGGGGGTTGTGTTAAGGGCAGCGCACAGGTTTAAACACTGCGCAAGCTCTGCAAGCCCAGGATTCTAAATGACATTCTGCAAAGCAGTAATTTTTGATTCCTCATTTGACATCTCCACTATAATTATGATTTATAGGATACTCTGAGCAGGGAGAGGGGAAAGCAGATGGAGAGGAGAGGGTTGCAGGGATGGTGGCTCTCACCTGAAAAGATCCAGTTCATGAACAGTGGGGAGAACCAGTGGGGCTGGTAACAGGTTCTAAATGAGGAAGGGAAAAAAAAAAAACCAAACAAACCCAAAACTGTTAGTAAATGGAAACATCCTGATGGAAATGCCATCTAAACTGACCACATCAATCATAAAGTAGCTCCCTCTACAATAAGCATAAAAAGAAGAGAACAAGGTTAATGATGGGAGATACGAGGCAGGAACAGATCTGGATTGAACAGTCAAGGTCCAAATAAATTTCCTTTGCTGGAAGATAGCCAAGAATTCCTTCTTTTCAAGATGCGAAGGACTTCCTGTGTCTGCTCCTTTATTTTCTAGAGTTTTCTCTGGTGCGAGGCAGAGCTTAAGATACAGATAGAGAAAATAAGGGTTGGTAATATGGGTACCAAAAGTTTTGAAATATGACAACATTATTCGAAGTAGAGAAAAAGGGAAAAGATCAAATGAACAAGAAGAAAAATCAAAGCTGAATGAAAGCAGTAAAGATGCTCAGACAGCAAATGCTGCAAAACAACACAGAAGACTAAGGCAGGGTCTCGAGGAGACCTACCTATGCATGAATTCTCAGGAAAAGCAAGGTGAACAAAAACTGTGAGAACAATGCACATACATAACTTGAAGCACACAAATTCTGGGCAGAGAGTCCTGTTTTGAAAGACACAGCCATGAGAGCGTGCAGTTTGAACCAGATGGGTATCTTAAACCACATTAATCCCAAGCCAAAGTGGTTTCAAATAGATAAGGCTGAAAGAGTTCCAGTTCTTCTCCACCCCCCTTCCTTCGTAGTCTAGATTCTGCTCATCACTGGCTTGTGTGATGCCACACTTCATCTCACCTCTTGATTGAACTGCTTCACTGGGCTTGATCCTGGCTTATCCACCCTTGATGGGATTCTCACCTAGATTACAAATAAGAACAGACAGATTATCCAGGGAGATGGAATCAGTCAGCATACACACACACTTTGCTTTCTTCCCTAACAACCATCCATGTGAGACAGCTTCCTCAATTATCAATTCTAATTGTACAGAGGTTAGGAATAAAGGGAAAGAATCTAGAGTAAACAGCAGTTCTAACATCCAGAAAAAAAGGGAATACATGTTCCACTTCCCAGTTTGCCTCAGTCTGCTGCTGAGTGCAGATCATCAGCAACGAGTACCTGAATGACAACTCCCATCACCGGAAGGTTCAGAGTCTGTCCTGGCACAGGAGGTGGCCACTGATCAATCTCATTGCACACTGCGGGGACATAGGTAAAGAAAAAAGTTTAATCTGAAGGTCAATACAGCTAATTCAGCTGGTCCTACCCGTTCTGCCAATTTTATTATCGCTCATTCCTCGTTCACGTGTCCCCCTGGCTAGCTGCAAACAAACACTATATCAAGTAATTGTGCAAGTCGTTGTGCACCTGACTTACGTCTGCACCACTGCTTCCAGTGCAGGCCCAGCAGCACTATACTGTTGATAGATCATGACTAAGTCGAATAGTGCCATAAAGACTAGACAGAGATGTAGCATTAGCAGTTTTTTCCTCTCTCTGGGCATTCGTTGTATGCAAAACTGACAGCATCCTCTATTAAGGTTGTCAGACATTTCCCATTAACGCATCCTTTACAGCTGTTTATAATTTTGACAAGCCAACCACTTGGATGAAAGTTTTTCCCTGTTGGAATTTGTTCCAGGATGAACCAATTTGGAACATTTCAGCTGTCTTTCAGGAACCTCCTGATAAAACCTCTGAAAGATTTCAATATGCAAACCCTCCCTCCTAGATCTGACTGCTCACCTGCCTCCAGGCATGGCTCCAGCTTGTCAAAGTATTCCGGAGCAATCAGCTGCAGCAATGACTGGAACAAGTTCACATATGGAAGGCGTGACACCAGCACCAAAGACTGAAAAAAGGTACATTTAGGAGTCAGAGACCCCCTGACATCATCATTTCTAGCACTGCATATACTTATACTGCTTACTAGAGGGCTACACTTAAAAACCAACATCAAAAACATGAAAGAGCTCAAAAGCAGCACTTTTACTGGTGGAATTCTTGCTAGCTACCTAGTTGTTGAACCCTCAGGCTTTGGGAGACCCTGGGTGTCCACACAGGCAAGGATTTTTTTGTTTCATGAATAAGCACAGCTGGCAGCTTCCACCAGGGAGCCACCGCAACTAAGAGGGCCGAGTTTGTGACCTAGCAAAAGATCATCTGGAGGAAAAACAAAAATAAATTGCCAATAGGTTCAAAGCTACCAAACCAACCATTTCAGATGGAGAAGTGCAAAGGAGCAGACCACTGAAACTGAAATTAGGTAGAAAAACAAAATAAAGGAATTCTGGGGAAGAAGAAACGAAGTAACTTGAAATAATGCTGATTTGTCTCCAGCAATGCCTTTTGTTGTTGTTGTTTTGGCTTCTTTCTAATGCTTCTTTATGAAATGTATCACTATCTTTTACAACTTTTCCAACTCAGTCCCACTGGGGGTTTTCATTACTATGCTGATTATTCTCTTCCTCTAATCATTAATGAATACATTACTTAGGATCCAGTAAAAATTTCTGCAATAGTCATTTAAACACCTCTTTTCCAACACAAAACTTTGCCATTTGAAATAAAAAAACCATCCAAGCATGACAGTATACTTCACTGAGGAATTCAATGTGCCCACTACTTTTGTAAGTCTATCAAAGAGCAAGCACGTTAGCCTGCTATAAATATCTGTTCAGCAGGTCCCTATGTTGTCCAGTTTCTCTAATCCTCCAACTTTTTGAGTGATCAATCCACTGTTTAGTGGAGGTGAAGAACCTCATTTCTGTATTAGCATGTCTCTCTGAAAGAAACTCCATGTCACTGCCTAGAGGTGGAGGACAGAACGCACAGCAGGCCAAGTAACTGCTGGGACAGAATGGTGTCCCCATCCCCCAGCAAGTTATCAGCCCGATCTGCTACGAAGGATGGCTCTTTGAAGGGCAGGTGTTCAAAATGCATTTGTTTGAGAGGATGGGATTGTATCTTGTGATGTGAAAAAACTCTGCTGAAAGAGTAATTCCATGGATCCATGGAGAAAAATGGATCTTATGATCAAAGTAAAATATTTTCCTTCTCTACAAGAAGTCAGAAATTTCACTCTTTTTCAGGCAGTGACCATAACTGTCTGAATAATACAAGGCACTTTGCATATTGATTCTGAAATAAACGTGCAGTTTATATTATTTTTTCCAGTGTCTGTGTGAAAGGAATTTAAGAGACAAGGTTGGTGAGGTACCAGCAGTGGCACTGCTGCTAGTTAGAAGCAACCAGCCCAGCAGGAAATCCATTCCCAGATGGCTACTGGGAAGAAGAAAGATTAAAGCAATAATAAGAGTAGGGTGAAGGTATAACCAGCACAGACCGCAATAATGAAGTATATCCTCTCACTATCTGTGACACTAGAGTACATACTGAAACAAACGTTCGAGCACTTCAGGATCTCATGATTCAGACAGCAGGTCACTGCTTATGTGATTAACGCACCATGGCAACCACATCCAGGTTTGTTTGGAATTACACTTTCCACATATTCCTGTTCTCCGTGACCTTTGCTGTTTCCTGCAGAAACACTGTGGGTGTCACGTAGGAAGTGGTGCTATTTTACAGCTATGGAGACGTACCAGCTGAGAGTAGCAAGCTATCTGGTTTCAGTACTCACCTTCTGGAAATAACCTCTCTTCATCGAGCTGTCCTTGACTTGCCTGAAGTATACGTAACCAAAGTAATGAGCTGACTCCCGCTGCAAGAGAGGCCAACAACGCTGTTACTGAGGAACCGATTGCTGCAATCGCCAAACTCCCTCCAGCCACTGACCAAACAACATGCCGCACTCCTGCTATGATACCATTGCAGCACTCCCTCCTATTTACCAACGTTATCCATGCTCAGCTGTCTGGGAGAGTTTACCAAACGGGAAGATAGAGAGGAGATACAAACAACTAAATTCGCAAAAAATGACAGCCTCCAGGTAGCACCTCTCACGAGCCCCTTTCTGCAGCACCTTCAGGGCCATCACCTAAAGGGTTAATTGAGGTCTCCACTAACACGACCAGCTGAGCCAACCCACTGAGCTCATCCCAGCACCCCATGCCGCCACTGACGTGCTCTGAGTGTCAGTTTTCTTTGCCAGCTAGAGGATAATGTATTGTTGAGGAAGGAATACATCATCTTCTGAGAGGGGGAAATGTCCTCTACCATACGCCTTGCACTCCTCTTTAGTCAGGCATTTAAGGCAGTACCGGTCAAACTTTGCTCAGGACGAAGCACAAAGCTGCATGATGCTTCCTTCATAGCATCCATGACAACTAACAGATTTAATACAAATCCCCAGCGATCACTTCAAGCATGCTATGCCTTCTAAGTTCCCGCAGACATCAAGGACGAAGGATAGTTATCAGTGCCGAACACAAAGGCCATCCTTCATATCAATTTTTGAAACCCCACAGGCTCCACGGTTTAAGGCACCTTTCTCTTCCCAAATATTATTTTTCCACAACAGAATCCAGTACTTTGGCAGTTTTACTTCCCTTACTCCTTTAAAGCTAGGTGAATCTGTGAGGCAGTGTCCGATTGCTACAAAGCAGCAAAGAGGTATACAAGCTTGAGAAACCTCTAGACCAGAATTTAGGCAAATAAATCCTCCTACTCCCTCTCAGACCAGCAATCCATTTCTGGATTGCATATCACAAAAGCATATCACAAAAAGATTGCCGAAGTGTTAAAAAGGCACATGCACAGCAAGCATCATCTCAAAGGAGAAAACAGAAGAGGACAAGTTGATCTGATGGCCACCTGCTCAATTAAAAGAAGTAACAGTGCTCAGCACATCCCTTCTCTGCGTGAAACGGACAGGTAGTTCACTGCTGGAAAAACCACAACTAACAGACACTCCTGATATTAGTGCTTGGGTAGGGTTAAACCAGCCCACACACAGCAAGCCGAAGTGTGGATGTGGGGCGTGCCAATTATTCCGGCTGGTTTTATACACACAGATCCTGCAACAAATGAAAAGAACTGTCGTCCCTTAACCAAAGAGGTGAACATCTAATTTACCACAGACAAAGATATGCTTGTCTTGCCTCAGGGAAACGTGCACAGGTAGCTGTGCACTCTGTTGGATGTCACCCGTGTGTCACCGTTTATCTTCTCGCTGCAGCTAGACGTGACCACTGCTCTAATCTGGGTCCCCCGACGCAGTTCCATCTCTCAGAGTAGCTGGGATTCTCAACACGGCCCTCTGAGCATTAACATGGAAGTAAGTCCCTGTGCTGAAAACCTTCTCCTTTTCTGACTATTCCCATGGCCAGAGAAAATAAGTATTTTATGCGCAGAAAAGAGATCAAAAGTACGTTTGGCCTTTAACCCAGTGACACTACTGTTTGCTCAGCGGGTATAAGCAGTGCACTGCAATGCGACTGACCTGCAGCGTCAGGGGTGCTTCTCTATTGTACTCGCCATCATCCTCGTAATGCGTGGTCCTCTGTCCCCCAGACTGACGAAGGCGGAAGCTAAATTGAGTATCCCCCAGGCCACCTGAGACAGAGAAGATCACAAAAGCTCAGGAAGAAGTTTCACTAAAGAGAGAGCTGGAAATTGGTTAAATCTGAAATGCTGACATAAACGGGGATCCTGATTTACAAGGAACTCCAAAACTGAAAATGAAGTGGAGAGTAACAGCATAAAGAAACCCCAAAACCCCAGTGCAAGACAGGAGGAACATAGAGCTGAACACAAGAACTGGTATCATTAAGCGAAACCTTGCCAGGCCATTGCTGGGAAACTACAGGCATTGGCCAGCGTCATCAATCCTGAGTAGCTGCAGCCACCGCTTCTTATCCACCATACTGAAAAACCTCCAAACAGCCTTAATCCAACCACACAGATTTTAGAGACAATCCCCTGCACAATAGTTCTAGCAAACGACCTAGACAAGCAGGCAGCCGGGCACCTCCCAGGTCACACTCTACTGCTCACCCCACCACCAAGCATACATTGTACAGCAGAAAAAAAGGAAGCACGAAGTCCTCGGGAGGCTTCATCAGTTGGACGGGCAGAAGGAGTAGGGCTGAGTAGGTACAAAGAGGTCAGTTACGGGGAAAGAGTTAAACACACTAAGCTCCCTGAACAAAAACCAAGGCTAAACAGACTAAGGGGTAAGAGGACAGACTCCCCTCCCACTGCCTGCAGATGCTACGCTCCGAAGAAGAGTAAAGACTGTTGTGTGTGTTATGAAGATATTACTATTAGCAAATAATTTACCTTAATAAAAGGGACATTTAGCCTGAGTGTTCACTAAGCTCTGAGAAACTAGTGAAAGTACATCCTTAAAAACATTTAGAACTAAACTGGGCAAAGCTGTAGAAAACTAACAGTCCGGAACCAGTCTTAAACAAACAGGTACTGGGATGAATTCACATGCTTATTTCTTATTGCCACCTTTCTGATTTATAAATACAAGCTTTGGGAATATTTCTGCTGTGAAAGCATCCTCCTCCCATCTATTTCTCTTCACTGAGCACTTCACTCACAAACACAGAAACGCTGACAGTCGACAGCTGCAAACCTCAGGGAACCTACCCTTCGTGACTTTATTTTATATTGTATTGGCACGAGTGAAGCATGAGTGTGCAAGCTTATCAAGAAACTGTCCTGTCACCCACTAGATTGCAGATTCTGTATCCAGAGAGCAATCAAAATGACAAGAAGCCTCTTTGTTCAGACCTAGGGGCTGGGTGCTCCTTGATGTCACAGTTCTGGAAGATTCAGCCCATCAGTCTCTGCTGCATTAGAGGCGATGACTCACTCTTTCCATCATCAACCCATTTCTTTCATAACGGCAACGAACCATCCCGCAGGCTGCAGGCAAGGCCAACAGATGCTACCTACCTGAGTAGGAGTCTGGGAAGGACAAGTAGCAGATACTAGTCTTCTGCAACAAACAAAAACACACAGTAAAAAAACCTCCATCACCGCTGCTCAGTATCTTTAAAACCAGGAAAAAAGAAAAAAAATATTTATTACCTCTTTCTCTGTTAGTCTAAAGTCATAAGGATACACCAACTGCAAAAGAGACGAGAGCCAGTAAGTCAATCACTCTGCTCCTCCATGACCTCTACGTAGATCTATAACCATTGCTTCATACAATAAGTGCCTTATTTTTCCCAAAGCAACACATCCTACCAGAAGGCGCACCTGCCCATTTAAAATCTGACTCTCAATAGCCCACTGCACCGAACCTGTCGCAGAATCTGTATTTATTCTAGCAGATTTGGAGACAGACCAAATGGCTTATATTTTACTTAGATTTTAACTTGAGAGTTGATAGCTCCGTGGACAAACAGCCCCACCACCCCTTTGGTAACTCCTCTGTACAGATTACTGATGTGCAAGCATCTGTTTTCTCTAAAGCAGGCAGGAGAGGACTATTCCAATGCTGCTTGAAATTATGTTGACATGTGCTTACTCTCCAAGCTCCAAGCCTGGAAAGCGTTAATATTCAATTTTGCACCTCAATACAAGTTTACAAATTGCCCAAAATAATGTCCTATAGAGAAAGTTTTGGACTTCGTGTATTTCTAATTGTTGTTTGGAGGAAGGTCACTTTTTATTTTGATTTTTTAAATCTTGCTAAAAAGTCACTTACAATTCACTAAACCCACCAAATATTCTGAAGGAGTGAGGAAGGCTGGCATCATGAGCTGCTGAGAGGTAAAAACAGATTTCACAGCAATGAAATGAGAAGACAGTAGGGACAGACTAAGCATGGCTTTAAAAACGAAGCTATGCATACATGCGATGAGGTATGGAAAGAGGAGTCACCGGAGGATGGCACAGAGAGCCGCGGCTGGGGAGGCAACCCTTGCAGCAGCATTCTGCAAAGACACAGGCAGGGCAAGATTACTGTCCTCAGGGGCAGAGGAAAGGATGTAGCAATAATCAAGAGTGAGACAATGGTGGTCTGGACAAAGGTTCCAGCTGCATGAAGAGATTAGAAAACAACATAACCTACGTACACTAAACAATACGAAGTCTGGTGTTAGACACAGACTTGGGTATATACCCTAGCCTCCGGGGTGAAAACGTTTATTTAGCAGTCCTGAGCAACCGGTCAGCAAGAGACGCTGCTCACAGCAACCAAAAAGCAGAATAGGGGCTGCAGGAGAAGTTTAAGGGGATTTAGAGCTGTTTTAGCCTCCCTGATTTGAGATCTGTTGTTAGAAAGACAAGCCAAGGTTTATTTTGTACAGAAAGAGGTGGGTCTGGCCCAGGCTTGAAGATCCATGCCTTGTCAGCATACCAGTGACAGCTGAATTGTGTTACACCCAATTTATCATCCAGCATTTCAGATAAGAGAGGTCGTCAAGAATTTGAAAGCATCTAGTTCAGCTTTGCAGCTGAACTCTGTAAATGCTGATAACACTGTTTCTGCATTTACTGCAACCCAATGAAAGAGAACTCAGTGCAAGACTTCTCAGGTCAGGGCTGAGGGCAGAACTCAGCAAGATCCACCGGCAAGATCCACTACAGAAACAATCACACCGAGAAGTGAGAAACGACACAGCTACAGCAATAATGAGTTTCACACGTCACTGGGCAGAGGACAGAAACTGAAGTACTTGCAAATCTGCAGAAGTAATCTACACAGCCTTTAGGGCACTTACTGATCGGGAAATGCAGAAATTGCAGGTGGCTTTAAATACGCGGATGAGAAAGAAACTAGCCCTGAATGACTTGAAAAACGGAGACCTGCTCACCCGACTTCTGCACTCCCGGGCAGTAACTCTGCTTCAGGTCAGCGTGCAAGTCCTCTGGTACGCAGATCAGGAGCCCTCTTCAGTGCTTGACTCTTCTTACAGGCCTATAAATAGCAAGGGTGGCAGCGCGCCAGAGAGCCGGGAGTTCACTGAGCTAGCTCGCCTCGCTCCAGCAATTCCCCACTGATTCCTTGGCAAGGTCATCCAATCGGCTTCAGAGAGCGAGCCAAATTAACAATTAAAGATTACGCTGATTAGCCTTCGGTTAAAGCTTCTCTGAAAGACGAAAGCTACAAAAATACAGGAGCAAAATTATCACATACAAGCTACAGCGATGAGGCAGCGCATTAAGGCACAACTAGAGAATGAAGGCTTTTTAGACACCGAAGCACGAAGGGGTGCGTTACAGCTACGCCACAGGAGGAGACACGCTTCTCTGCTTGCTGCATTTTTGCATCAGGTGACTGAATAAATTACTGTGGTTATGACTAATTTAATGATCACACAAACATTTATTTTGTTAATTCCCGTGTAATAATGGATAGACCAGGAGCAGAGACCTGGGCATCTGATGCTGATTCATCAAGAAGCTCAGGAATATCACAGCATCGTGCTTTCTGCAATGCTTGCTGATGATCTAAACTTAAGTTCAAGAGTCAAGACAGACTTCTCATTCTCCTGCTGCCTTTTCTGGGGGGTCCTTCTGCAAGTAAGTCAGACCAGAAGTGGATACTGATGGCTCCTAGCTGCTTTGTGGGTCCAAGTTTAAGATACGCTGAGCGTATGTTTCACTTGGAGATGTGTGCTCAGCATTTCAGGGAAAAAAAAAGAAAAAAGGAAAAGAAAAAAAAAAAGAAAAAAAAAGAAAAAAAAAAGAAAAAAAAAAAACAGGCTCAAATGCTTCTGATTGAGCATAGAAGCACCAATGGACCCAAAAATTCAGACATCATGTTTTTGAAAAATAGGCCTTACCTTCTGCATCTTTGCTTCCCCTTCAGTTTAACAGTTTGACGTGTACTTCTATGCTTGAGGTGGGGGGGAAATCGCTAGGTATTTACCAGAGTAAAAGCCCAGTCTAAACCAGTGAGAATCCTAGTCACTAGAACTTTCCAAAAGCAAAAAGACAGTAAACAAAAAGGAACTTTTTGTTTGTAAAAGTCCCTGGATATCTCAGAAGTAGCCCAAAAGGGCTTAAATTCTGTCATAACTTGTGATGTAGCGCTCTCTCCCATCAATACTGACTTAACAAGCGCGGAGGTGACACATGTTGTTGAAAACAGATCCTTGCACTAAAGCTTTGCTGTTATATCGGCACGGGTGCCAAGTACTCTGCTGCTGTCATAGCAACACGGAGAACATCCCAGAAAATGACTTCTGGTGACTCTGAAGTAACCCAGCTTCACAAAGTGCCTGTGTTTGGAAAAGCTGGAGGAGGGAGGAGCCAGTGCCGTTGTGAAAAGGGATATTTCAGAACCACGGGGATGAATTTTCAGCGTTTCTATGACAGCGGCACCAGGGAAGTCGGAGCCCTTGCGGAGTCGGACGGCAAACGGCTGGTGGGGAGGGCTGCTCCTGCAGCACGCAGACTGCTAGCGGGAGAGGATCGTCTCAGAAACATGTCTTCTCTCTCCCGGGTATTTCTGCCGTCTGTAGTTGAATATTTGAAGAAATGTAAATTGGTGGATGAGTCAGAAACAGTAATTATACCTAATTTCTGCATTAACCTGTGTTTTCCTTTGTAACACCTTTTCTACCGTGTACTTAAATAGCAGCGGAGTGGGACTCACTGAATTTCAGGCCGATGGTACATCTACACCGCGGGACGACTGCACAGAACACAAGGCACGCAACATTCGGAAACCTGAGCAGACCCTAAACAAACTCTTGGCTGCGAAGCTGTACCCACAGAGCCCAGCCCGTTCCAGGGGTAATTTTGCCTTTCTACTCAGTGTCGCTGAAGGACAGACAACACGCACTAAGCAGGCTTCAACAGCGTGGCTTCCACATAGATTTAGGGAGCAAGGCAAGAAAAGAGATGTTTTATCTGGAAAGAATCCTGTACTCAGGAAAAAGTAATCTTCAGGAAAGGATGGCAAGGTTTCAGCACAGAAACCCTGACTGAGACAGGCCTGCTCCTGAAGCAGAACTGCAGGGGACGGTTGGACTAGGGATGCCTGCAACTTCACACGCTGATTTACAGAGATGATGCAGAAGTATGGTGCGACCTCCAGAACCGGAGGTTTCCCTTCCTTCTGACTCACTTCGCTGTGAGCGTGTGAGGTAGCGCAAGTTACTCCACGTATATGTAGCCTGTCACTCTGTGTAATCCTTGGGTGCGTGAACAGCCTCTGTGCATAAATCACTCTTTAGAGGGATATACGTACATCCACAAAACCACAGAGAGCTCTGTCAAGATCTAATCTCAGTCAGCTACACTGATCTGGTAATGTCTATGGCAAACTTCCCGTGCAAACTCAGCCAGAACTGAAGTCTCACAGGGCTGGGTGCCACAGACGCTTTTTTTTAACCCAGAAACTTGCAGTCGAGAGCTCAAATCGTATAACTCCCTCTTCTCGGTTGCAGAAATCAGCCAGCTTGGGGACAAGCTGCAGGATCTGAACCCAATCTAAAACAACCAAGGCAACCGATGGAAATAGGGAATACGCAGGAAGATAATGACACCATTTGACTACGGGCAATAGTGACATTTACACTTTTTCAAAATTTTGAAATAATTTTACTTGGAATTCCCCTGTAAGACAGTAACTGCTTGAGCTTTTTTATTTTCCAAACCCCACCAAGAATGGAACATGGGAGCTTTATCACACAGCTTCTCCTCTGCCTGGCTTCCTTTCTGGGCGTCTTACCCGGCACAGACCCTTGTTCCTTGCCCAAACCCTTCGCTCAGAGACAGAAATCCACAATGGACCAGCCAAAGGAAAAGTGACGGTGGGGTGGTGTCACCACTCAGTCCAGATGCTGAGATGTTCTCAGTCTTCGTGGTCATTTATGCCACATGAGAAACATTGTTCCCATCAATATTTATATAGGCAAAGGAGGAAAAGGGAAGAAAGGAAAAAAAAAAAGAAAAAATACCTTTCCAGGGATTAACAAACCATATTACTACATACCCCGATCACAAAGTCCCCTCCTTATAATGCTAGACAGGTAATAAAACCGGTAAGAAAGCACCATTGTAGCTACATATTAAAACACACCTACGAAGCATTAAATTGTAAATGCTAATTATTATCCCAGTATTCATACCCTTTCCAGGGTATATCAGGTGTGGTTTTGCAGGAAAGAGTATAGAGCATGTGAAACTTAGGTCTACAGCAGATTTTTTTATTTATTTTCAGGCTTCACGGAAAGAAACATAGTCAAGTATTTAAGAAAACAGAGCAGCAACAGGCTAACTTCATCTCTATCGCTTTCCATTCCCTTCAGAAGCTTCAGCATGACTTTAAAAATGGAAAGTCTCAATCCTCTGAAAAACAGTGTTAACCTGCTTACACAAAGGCAAAGTGAGGAATACTTCCCACAATTACACAACAAATATCAAGGAATTTGAGATAATGCCTCAGGTCCAGCATAATCCAGAGATACCTGGTCCCCTTATGTTACATTTTCTTGGAACACCAACCAGCTCTTGCCTTCAGTCACGTTACAAGCCTTAAGTACCTAACTCCCTTCAAATCCTCTTTCAGAGGCAAACAGCGCAATCTTCCAGGGAATAGGGAAAAACTGTCCCGACCCTTTCACTCCCAATTCCTCCTCTCCGGCCTCCCAATATCAAACCTCCCGGGAAGCCTCCCACACCGCAGGTCCTCAGGCTGAGAGCCGCCTCAGCCCCCCGCTCCACTGTGCCCCATTATCTCCCCATTGCTCCCCCACTTCCCACCCAGCTCCCGACTCCTTCCCTATCGCTCTCCTGCGACATCCACCTCAGCCCCTCCTTAGCGCCTGCTGACCCCACATCAGATCTGTGTTTCATTGAATCACAGAACGGTTTGGGTTGGAAGGGACCTTTGAAGGCCATCCAGTCCAACCCCCCTGCCGTGGGCAGGGACATCTTCAACTACATCAGGTTGCTCAGAGCCCCGTCCAACCTGACCTTGAACGTCTCCAGGGATGGGGCATCTACCACCTCTCTGGGCAACCTGTGCCAGTGTCTCACCACCCTCATTGTAAAACATTTCGTCCTTACATCTAGTCTAAACGTTCCCTCTTTTAGTTTAAAACCATTCCCCCTTGTCCTGTCGCAACAGCCCCTGCTGAAAAGTTTGCCCCCCATTTCCGAGGAAGATTCAGTCCTACCCCCGCTCCCTAACCCCAGGCTTTCCTGCCTCCATGGGCTGTTTTCCACAACCCTCCCTCCACAGCCTGCTCCCCCTCCTCGGCAGTTCTACAGCCCACTGCCTACCTCAGCCACCCCCCTTCCCAGCCCCCCGGCCCCTATACTCCCACACCAGCACCCCGGGCTGCCCTGGCTCCTCTCCCTGCGCACCAGCCCCTGTCCCGCCCGGCCCCCCGAGCCTCCCTGCCCGCTCCTGCCCTGCACACACGCCTCCCCCGACCCCGCACACAGCCTCACCCCAGGGGACAGCCCGGCTGCCCCCAGCCCCCCCGCCCGTCTCCCGCACTCATTCCGCCCTGTCTCCCCACACACAGGGCCCTTCTCCGGCCCTGCCCGATCCCCACCACCCCCGCTTTGCCTGCTCTCTCCCCCGCCTCCCCATCCCGCCCTGCCTGCTCCCAGCTCCCATTCACCCCGTCTGCCCGCCCCCTTCACCCCCATCTCTGCTCTGCCCCACCTCCCCTGCCTCTTCGCTGCCCACACAGCGCCCCTTCTCGCCCGCACGCTGCCGGACCCCCTTCTCCACAGCCCCCGGCCCTGCCCGGGCCCCGACCCGCCCCGCTCCCGGCCCGGGCCCGGACCCGCCCCACACTCCCGGGCCCGGACCCGCCCCACACTCCCGGGCCCGGACCCGCCCCACACCCCCCGGCTCGGCCCGGGCCCGGACCCGCCCCACACCCCCCCCGGCCCGGCCCGGGCCCGGACCCGCCCGCCCCGCTCCCCGGCCCGGCCCGCACCTCCATAGCCTGGCCCAGCTCCAGGTCGAAGGTGACCACGCAGACACAGTCCAGCCAGGCGGAGAAGCGGGCCCAGGGCAGCGGGGAGGCGGCGGCGGGCCGGCGGGGCCGGGGCTCGGTCCGGCACAGCGCGTCCATGGCAGCGCCCGCTCCGCCCGGCCCGGCCCGGCCCCGCCGCCCCCCAGCCCCGCCCCGCCGCGCCGCGCCCCCCGGCGGACCGGAGGTCCCGCGCCCGCCGCCCCCACCATCGAGACGGCACCGGCCGCGCAGAGCGGCCCGGGGCCGGGCGTCATGGCGGGCGGGGACGCGGCTGTGGCCGTGGGGGACGGGCGGTCGGTGCTCCGCAGGGCCCGGCCTGGGGGGGACGTGGCCGCCGCTAAACCCACCTCACCCTGCCCCGCTCCTGCGCCCCGCCGGGGGCTGCTGCTCCCCAGAGCGTCACTTCTCCGCCCCTGCGCTCCGGGCCGCAGCTGCAGCTCCGGGGCCTGACAGGGCCGGGCCCGGCCGGCCTGGGCCTCCCCGGCCCGCACCGCCGGGGCAGCTGCCCAGGCCCCGTGCCCGCGGCTGGGCCCGACCCGTGGACCCACGCAGGCTGGGAATGGTGCCGGTGGAGGGAGGGCGGCCTGGGTGCACTGACCCCCGCGTCGCCGAGGAGGCCGGAGGGGCATCCAGCAGAGCCCTGCTTGGCACGGGGGGGACATTATCCAAAGTAGACGGCAAAGGGTAGATTGGGACCTTAACGTGCTCATTTTTGTTAGATTTAAGGCATGTGAACTCTGTGGCACGAGCTGCTTCCTTCTCGCATGCATTCGGCGCTTGGGCTGGGAGGACAGGGACCTCTAGGAACTGCTAAAATGTCAGTGATAAATAACAGTTTCATGGCAGATTTCCTGAGGCGCTGGCTAAAACCCATTCACTTTTTTTTTCTTATTTGTTGCTAGGCTACTGTTCAGCCAGTTTCAACCGTGGAGCAGGCGAGCGCTAGGGCCACTGTAAAGAGAAAGCCCAGAAGGAGAAAGAGCCGGCAGCAGCAGCGACTTAGATGGGTTTATACTGACTCACACTCTGAGCGTCCCACCTGCGCCCCGTGCCTCCTAGAGAAGTTTATCTGCTGAGTTATGTGATGGAGAAGCTGGTTTTCACTTGCACGGGCAATAACCTCAATCCTAACATTAGCCACGTGAGCTTGGCCATAAAGCCTCTTTATTGGGCTAACCCAAAGTTTTGTTGTGTGATTTTATGGGGAGAGATGTGTTTCTGTGTGCTTCCTTGATAAACTGCATCGTGACCCAAAGGTACAAATTGGGGGTAATTCTGTCAAAACCAATAGAATTGTTTCACATTTACGTGATTTTAGAGGAGAATCTGCCTTTAACTATTTGATACAGAGAGGGAGATTCTTTCACCTCTGTAGATGAATTTGTGTCCTTTCCTTTGGCTATATGTCCAACAAACTGATAAATTTAAAACTCATGTTAGGATTCCAATACTCGCCTGTCCTGCAATATGACTCTTGGAAATTGCCTATGAGAAGAGAGAACTAGAGATCTTGGATCTGTGCTGACTTTGTGCCTGTGATAGGTTCCTGTTCAGAGTAAAGATGTGTGTTTCAATATTAAGTCTTTCAGCTATTGTTTTGATACTTCTTAGGTGGTATAAGTACTTTCATTACCCTTTTTATTCACAGTAAATTTTCTGCTTGGCAAGCCAGTGAAATCAGCTATATGAGACCCCTTGGCAATAAGATCAAAGGTGATTTTTATTAAGGGACAAAGGATGTCAGGCAAAACGTGTCAGGTATTTTTTATTCAGGTTATTTTTCTTATATTTTCATCATGCCCCTTTTCTGGCAAGAAGCAGCCATAAGCTTGGTGGGGTTTTTTTCACTTGTTTTCTTTGATAGCTTGCCCTATACATTTAGTAAGAAAGAAAAATATATTAGGATTTTCTGAGATTGGAAGTAGGACTAACATAGATGTGTCTCATGCTGGACTTCTGTAGAGACCTCACCAACGTTTCATATGATTGTGGTGGCGGAATTGGCTGATGAAGAAAGTCCTCAACAATAGGAAGACTAAAGAGCTTGTTCTCTTTATGTGTATGTATTGTGACAGCTATATGACTGGACATAACACTGATATCAAACAAGTAATGTAGCGTATCATAACAAAAAGTCTTTAGATATACTATGCCAAGAGCCTATAATAAGCAATAATCAATACTACTTACAGTTAATATTAAAGTTCATTATTTGTCTTAGTGTAGCACCTCCGCACCCTAATAATGGGCCACAGCTACATTTAGCAAGGTGCAGTACAATCCAGACAAGGAGATTATGTGGCTTAAGCATGAAGAAACAGCACGTGAAGGTAATCAAAGTGCAAAAAAGAAAAAAAAGACAAGGGGATGATGCTGGTTAGCACAATATGTGATGGTCCTACCACATCATTAGCCTAACCATGGTATTACTGCATTGCATTGTGCTACTGTTTGGAAAACAGTTTCTGACCACGTGTAGCTGCTGTGTCATAACACACACAGGATATCTGAGGGAAGGCCTGGCATTTGATCTTTACTTTGATATCTCCTGACAATTTACACAAGCTGAGGACATGCCCCAGAGTATTTTTGGTTTAATGTTGTCTAAACACAAGAGCTTTTATAATTCATTTCCTCAGCTTGTCTTGAAACAAAAACAGGGAAGACTTCAAGCCCTGATGGGTATCTGGCTCTGCAGCCCTTCTGCGGGGGTGGGGAGGTGCTGGTCCTGTGCTCCTCCGGACTTCTGCAGAGAAAGCTGCAAAGTGCTGTTTTCTCCATGAGAAGAATTTAATCTGCTCAGCGTGGAGGGCTGGGCCGTCTGAGCTTTCGGGTCTCTACGAAACAGCTAATCGCAGGCCCGCAATTTCTGGCCTTTTAAGCGCCTATATGCTCCTGGACCATATTTGGGCAATAAAGGTTCTGCAGAACTCGAGAACGCTGCAGATCTGATCCTCTCCAAAGCTCCGGCCTCGCCGGAGATACTGTGCTGCACGGGGCCAGCATGTCGGTTTTGCACGGCTCCTAAGCAACCTGAGTAAATAGAACATTTCGCAACCTTAACCACAGCGGTTGCTACACTTTCATCTATAATTATCTTTTGCATCAGAGCTCTCAAGAGCAACCGGCCTACCAGATTTTGCAGGATATTTTGCATTCAGCTTCAGTTTGTCTGCCTTTTCTCTTGCATTGCCAGTCAGGATAATATTCCCCAGACAAGAGGAGAAACATAAATACCCTGCAGACTAGAGGAACGTGCAATATGCTGTAAGCCAAGAAATGTTAGCTCGCCAGCCTCACTTCTGATTGCTGTTTATATTCTGCGCACTTCAGAGCTTTGTTATTTGAACAAGGCCTTGTAACTTGCCCCAAAAGGCAGCCAAATATAATTCTTGGTGTTTGGAAAACGTAACATACAAATTATATTTAGGAAAAGAGCCTATGACTCCAGTAGAACGAACCAAGTCTCTTCCCCTCCACCCTTCAGTGTTTCTCAGAATTAATGTCAAAACTGTAGCTTGGCGATCCTGATACGATGTCTGTTCTAGGCACTAGATCACACTTCATTTCTAAGCCAAGAATAGAGCCCAGCATTCTTGATCATCGACATCCTATTTCTGGTCGTGCAGCCTGCTAGCAAGACGTGTGCCTAATCCCGCTCTAGGTGTGAATCTTAGTAAGGTTCAGGCTCATTCCTCCGGTTCCAGAACTGGGGAGCTGTGCTCAGGGTCTGAAACCGAAATGCGGATTGTGCTGAGGGTCCGAAGACACAAGTATCTGTACTCTGCCCAAGTCTTCACTGCAGTGATCTTTGGATTTCTGGGGTTTATGCTTTTTCACTGAACTTCAAATCCAGAATCAAATCTTCCTTAGAACAGGGTTCAGCGCTTCAGGGAAACGAACGAGCCCTTGCTGGCTAGTGGTACAGCAAGTCACACAACAAAACACGATTTAATATGTCCTGACTGCTTGATGTGCAAATCAAGTTATTTGAGTTAAAGAGTGGCAGCTTTTCAAGTTCAGAGGTGTATGTTAACGACATAGTTTTGGTTGTGAAATATATGCTCAATGCATAGAAAAAAAGTGAGACAGTGTTCACCAGCCTTGTAGTCCAAAGACTGGAAGTTTGCATACAGGACAAAGATGCAATTACGTACGCTAATACCTGGGGTGCAAGCCCGACGAAAGCAGGGCTAACCGCCCCGGGACTGGACGTGGTGTTGGTCTGGAGCCGCGGCTTTAGGTACAGGTCTGCAGCAGCGCAGGTAATGAAATCACAGTGGCAGGCTCTCCTCCGCGGGAGCAGCGGGGTGAATTCTTACTGCGCCCTTCGAGTGCCTGTTTGGCCGCCTGTGAGAATGAGTTCTATACGTTTTGTGTTTACACAGTTTGGATTGTTTCTAAATCGTCTGTATCCATTATTGTTAGCATCAACAACATGCTAAATGACATACAAATTGGCACGACGACAACTTTTCTATCTTGGAGAGCTTGCTGCTGAGCTGCTATTCCACAAGACTTTTTGATACAGCACAAAGGCAGGCAGACTCAGTGCTTAATCTCTCTCCAGGACAGGGAGAACTGAGGTCACTGGCCAGAATAGCGGCTCCGTCCCAGTGCTTGAGTTACTGTTAATTTAAGCAGAGCTGGCACTGTTGTACCTTGCTCCTTCTTTCTGTTCATTCTCTGTAACTTTTGAAATGATTGGTGGGGAAACCAGGCTGATAGAAAACACCATGTAAACAGCAAAGCTGTTTGTTATTCACAGGCATAAGGATTTAGAAGTAAATTCACGTTTTTGTAACCTGGTGAGATCACCGTACTAGGTTAGTACAAAATGGTAAAAATCCTTAGGCATTTTACTACAAAACTGTGAATGAGGCAGTCCTTTTCTGAATGTATTTTTGCTCTATTGGAAACTAAATAATCATAAGATCATTCAAGATGCATGTTTTTAAGTACACATGGGACTGAATATGGACAATATGAATTTCAATAAACAATTGCCCTGGCAATGCTAAAAGTGTTGGAGGAAGGACACTAAATGATCGGCTTCTTCCTGTTTAGGAAAGCTGAAACATCGGTGAGAGGACAATAACATGATAATATTTTTCATTACTTACATCCTGGTGTGGATTTTAACAACAGCAAAGTATGTGAAACCTAAAATTACTGAATTTTCGTATGTGCACAAGTAGGCAAACAGATTTTATCTGTTTGAACAGGCAAGAGATCATACCTGTATTCAACATTTGCGTGTCAGCACGAGTAGCCACAGGAGAGACCGACGATTTGTTCGCAGTGGTATATAGCTGCCCTTGTAAAACAACCAGGGTCTCAGACCCGCGGGTTATTTTCCCGACTTAAGCAGCTCTCCCTGTTCTTGTACCTGCCTGCGTCCCGGCCGGGGAGAGGTGCGCTGGCAGCCCCAGCCCGTGCTCGCTGCCAAGCCCAGATAGTTCAGCTGTATTTTAGCGCGTTTCGTAGAGCTGGAGGAGAAAAGAAGGAAGCTGATCCAAGACTGGTACTCTAGAAATCAGAAGAGAAGGCAGGGTCTAGAGCCCCAGCCCTCCCGCGCTACGTGGGGAAATGAACACGCGCTGGGGATGGCTGGAGGACTTGGGAATTCGCTTGGATAGCCGTCGTCGTGTCCCCGGAAGCCACAATATGCCACAAAAAATGCTTTGTAATCTCATTACCCTCCAATAGACAAAATAGAGAAATGAAACTTCTGAGATTGCACTATTTTTTTCCCTTGTTATGGCCAACAAAGTGTTAATTACCATACTGTGTACCATTAAAAGTCTTGGAGCCCTTGTCTTCAAGCCCTTACAGTGAAAAAACAAGCATAAACTAGAAATTTTGCCCATTTAGTTATGGGCGAAATTCTTGGTGGCATTTCTGTGGCAAAAACCCCAAACCCTATTGTGTAAACAGGGCAGTATAAAACTCTTTTTTTTTTTTTTTTCCCCGCATGCCTTGCTGGCAAAATCCACATTTTCCCTTGTTATCGTCTCCATCCAGTGGGCATGTTTGCCACCATGGCTGTTCCAGCAGGCGCTTCCAGGGCAGATCTGTCCGTAGGTTCTGAAACAGACACAAACGTGTTAAATTTTAACCACGTGTATTAATATTTGCAGGGTCAAGGCCTGCACAAGAGTAGCGAAGAAGACAAGACGTGGTGGTAAATCTAATGGCAGGAATTCACTTTGGAATGAAGAGAAGAATTGGATCCATTCCTGTTGGGTTCCTGTATGATGTCGGCACTTAAAAGCAGTTTATTCACGGATCTGGGCAAGGCAACACCGAAATCTACTCAACCCAGCACGCAAGCATGACTAAGAGATCTCCTTCTCCCCAGCACTGTTTTCTTCTGTCTTTTGGGTCACCCTTTTTCCTTCTTCTCCTCTTTTTCCCTCCCTTCTCCTCCGCACTGACCCCCACCTCGCAGGACACGGTGGACCGTGTCACCCCAGCGTTAATCCCGCCCGCCCCACGACAGTGCCCGTCTCCGGCGCCTCCCCGCTCCTCCCGGGACGTCGTTCCCAGTGACCCCGCCGGTGCTGGGTGGGGAGCAAGGGGCCTCCCCCCTCCCGCCGCTGCTGCCTCCCGTTACTCGAAGGTAGCGGCCACAGAAGGGCTCCCGCTGTCCCCACGTCCCCCCCGGCCGCGGGGTCCCGCCCTCCTCCCGGCCCGGGCCTGTGTCGCCCGAGGCCGTGCGCCACCACCGGGGGCCTGCCCGCCCATCCCCGAGAGCCACCCCGGGGGCCGCAGCTCGCCCACCCCGGGGGCCCGGGGCCTGTCCCCGAGCCGCAGAGCGCCGTCCCGGGCTGTGACCCGTCCCCGGGCCCGGGGCCGCCCCACCGGGCCCCGGCCCCGGCCCCTTCCCGCCGCGGCGACGCCCCCGGCCCCGGGCGCTGCCCCGCCCACCCCGCCTCGCCACGCCCCGCGCCCCCGGCCCAGGTGCCGCCCCCGGTGCGCGGCCCCGCCCGCCCCGCCCCGCCCCGCCCCCGCCCCCGCGCGGCCCCGCCCTCCCGCCCCCCCGCGCGGCGCTGGGCAGCAGCGGGGCCGCCGCCATTTTGGAGGCAGCCGGAGCGCCCGCAGCTCGCCGCCTCGCCGCCCGCTGTCAGCGCAGCCCCGGCCGCGGCGCCCCGCCTCGGACGCGGCCCATGCCCGCCGGGCCGCCGGCCCTCGCAGCCAGGCAGCGCGCCAGCGGCCTCGCCGCGGGGCGGAGGGCAGGCCCGGACCCCCAGCAGGTGAGACCCGCGGCCGGGCCCGCCGCCCGCGCCGCCGCCGAGCTGTCACCGCCGCCCGCCCGCCCGCCGCCACCTGCCGCCGCGCCGGGGCCGGGGTTGGCGGGGCCGCGGGCTGCGCCCGGCCGCGGGCCGCTTCCGCCTTCCTGCGCCGGGGCCGGGGCGCTGGGCCCGGCGGGCCGCGGAGGCGGTGCGCGGCCTGCCGCCCCGCCAGCCCCGCCAGCCCCGCCAGCCCCGCCAGCCCGCCGCCTCCTTTTCCCCGCCGCCGCCTCTGCTTCGGCCTCCTCCGCCGCAACGACACCCCCTTCCCGCCCCCCAGACGCCGGGAGGAATTGGTCACCGGTCCCGTAGCGCTGCCTGGGCTGCAGGGCCGCGTCCAGCTGCCCCTGGTTTGCTTTTCACTGTGTTTTTGGGTTTTTAAATAGCCCGAAGCCCCGCTGGTGCTGGCCGCGCCGCCCCTCTGGCAGCCCTCATCGCAGAGGTCGGGTTTTGAGTCCTTGCTCTCGGCCCTGCTGGCGTCCCACCGTCTCGTTCCATGCGATATCTGGGTTAAATCGGACTTTCTGCGCGTGTAAGAGAGATCAGAGTTTGCTTTTTCTTTTTTTTTTTTTTTTTTGGGGCGGGGGGGTGACCTGGTGGGGTGGGTAATGGGAACGCGGGGATCCAGGTTTTCGTGACTGACGCCTCGCCGGTGGTTCATTGCTGAAGCTGTCGGGAGAGGTGGTGTTGGCAAGGTCAGAGGCGGGGGTCGGCCTCCCGGGGACCCGCTGGCTTCGGGTGTGCAGGGCCCAGAGCCTGAGCGAGGGCCCCGCCGGCTTCGCATGTGCAGTGTGTGAAAATAAATGTCACTGTGCTGGTGTTATTAACGTACAGAAACTGGGGTAGGAGTTGTAGCCACAAATGGAATCACGACAACACGTAATCTTGCAGAAAGATGACTTCTTGGTGAGTCTGACGAGGGCTCCCCTCTGAATTTGAAGGCCTTGTTTTGCACTAGTTTAAAAAAAAAAAAGTAAACTAGGAAGTGAAAAAGAGAAACTGAGAGAACGCGGAGGGACCTGAGGTATTTTTCATGTCTTGATCTCCCACTTAAAAATTAGTATTTTAAAAACTGGAGCTTGTGTTCATGATGTACTTCATTTTCTCTCTTGAAAAACAAAGGAGAAAGTTGTGATTCCAGTCCTGTCCAGAGCTACACATGTCTGAAGCCAAGCATGTAATCACTTACTAGCAGATTTTTGTTATAAAGCACCATTTTGAGAATGATGGGAGAATAAACATTTATGATTTCTCTTATTACTCTGATGCTTAAAAGCAAACAGTCTGCCAAAATACTTCAGTGGTAAAAAAATCTGGTGGATGTGGTAGTATAGCAATTTCCATAGCAACCGATGGTGATATCATGGTAAGCAAAGTTAAATTTTGGAATGTGCAATAGGAACACATAATGATCTGCACTGGTTTGAGTGATACCAATAAACACTTGCCCAGGAGATGACTGAGGATTGGATAAGAACAAAATGGTTTGAAATTGAAGGCTTGCTTTGTTTTTCGTGTATTCGATATGCAGACAATTCTGGTGACTTTTGTACTTTCTTTGTATTGCATTGCAAATCCAGGGACCTAGGACAAGGTCCTGTCTAGAAATCGTGGAAAATTTGTGGCGCTGCAGCAGCTTTCTGGGAAGAGCTCGGTCTGTAGCAGAAATGGTATCAGACAGGTGGTGCAGAAAATGGCATTGAGGTTTTGGAGGTTCCTGCAAACCTCAGACTGTGAGAGAGCGACTGCTGTCGAGCATTTGTTCTGGGGATGGCAGGGAGCACTGAAGCATCCTCCTTCGGAACCTGGTATTTGATGAAGTCTTGGTTGCGTTGTAGGAGGGACAGATTGAATTTCTAAGTTCATAGTTCAGAAATTGGAGACTGTGAAAAATGAATAACGAAGAGAAAACTATCTTCAAGAGCTTATGTTTTGGGTGTTTTTTCCTAGTAAGCAAGCATCCTCGGTCTGTGGGCTTAAATTATTTTTAGAAAACTCCAGGCTGCTGTCGCGAGCGGCGTAGCCTGTTCTGCAGTGCTTCCCTGTGGGGGAAGGCTAAAGCCCTTGCAGCCCCCCTTCTGCAGAGGGGTGCCAGTGGAGCTGTCACGGGCTCCCCCCACCCCTGGCTCACCGTTTGCTGGTTGGGCTGGCAGTCAGATGGAGTGAATTAAATTCTCGCTGTCGCCAGATAGTGCAATCCTGAGCTAGAAGGAGGAATCGTTTAGTTACACTTCCCCTCCTCTTTGGTAGGGAGATATCCCAGGCGTAGCTGATCGTGGTTTCCCATGCTCTGTGGAAGGAACACTTCATTTGTGTTCTCCCCTGAGTTTTTTTGGCTATCAGCTAAGGTGTCAAAGGGAAACCAAAACTGTTTTCTTCCCTGAGATGCAGCAGGGCATTAGTGGCATAGGAGAATTTCAGCAAAGAAAGGTGTAATGTTTGAGGAGAGCTCGGGGTGGGGGGAATAAGATGAGCTTTCGTACTCTCTGTTTCTGATAATAAGGTGTGTAGAAGTAAGTGTAAAAGCTGTAGATTATATGTTAGGGAAAATGACTTCACATACATAATCAAGTAGTATGTTTTCTTAACACAGTGGCTTGGAGTCTGAAGTGTTAGTGCCTGAAGGGCAATAGCTAGAACAGTGTAATAAGCTCAGCCATAAAAATGGGCGAACTGGAATGCCAAGAAATAGAAGAGTATCTTGTTATAGTAAATGTTTCTGAAACAATAGTAGAATGACAAGAATAACTGGGAAACTTGGGTGTAAATGACACAGGAAAAGCCGATGAGGTCAGTGAGTTGAGAGCAAAGCAGGAGCTGAGTGGTTGGCAGAACTTTTGAGAACTTTATAGGGAAGAATATTTGTGGGAGGTCTTGTTGCTTTGCTAGATGTAAAATTATTGAAAAACTAATTGAGGAGAGCAGAGTTAATAGACTGTATTAATGAATGATGTCGGCTCTCCATCTGAGCAGTCAAATATGGAGCCACAGTTCAGAGCAGCAGTCTTTTACTCTTAGCCCTATTTATAGGGTAACACAGTTCTGTTCTTAATTATGTTTTATGGGCTGGGGAATCGGTTTGACTGTTTGTTACCTCCTTTTCACGGAAAATCTACAGATGTCAGTGGGTTTATATAAGGATCAGGGAAAGAATGTGGCCTCTGTGTGACCAATAGTAGCAACAAAGGAACTTAAGTGTCTTCTTTGATTCAGTATTATTAGAAGCAAAAGTATGTTGTCTTTTCTGTCCGCTGCTGTGTTTCTAGGGTGCTTGTTTCTTTAATTGCGCTTTTCTCTTTCCCTTTCTGTGTCTATATTCCTCCCACCATCCTCCCCTCCCCCCGTGATGGACTTCTCTGCTCCTTGTTTTGATCTGCTAGAACAGTCAGCAGTGCAGTAACCAATATTGACATTATTATTACATGCCTTGGCTATTTTTACCTGCCTGTTAACTCTGGTATGGGGGGAAACTCGGGCAAATAAATATTAGTTATCTCGGAAAATGAAGCTTTCACAGCCAAGGTTAAAAATCTCAGACTAAAAAACCTCGTATTTTTGTGGAGTTTGAATGCCACACACATCGCATGCATGGTGTTCGGATCAGGTCTGCAAATGGGAAGTTGGACATCACTGGCTGAATTAACAGTGACTTTCTATCTCTTTGCTTATTAATGCCATTTAGTCCTAGATAAAGCTGAGACAGTGCAAGTAGTTACAATAATAAATGGCTACATAGCAATGCCTAAAGCCTAACTAAAACTGTCATCCTTGGCAAGGGTCGCTTCAAACTAAACGCCATGTGGCACCGAGCTTTGGAAAGGGGGTTGTCAGCAAAATTAGGATGAGCCAGCTTAGGAGAACGTAATGTCAAAAGGAGGAAGTTAAAATCATTAGCCTGGGCATGGAAGCTCTGCAGCTGTTGAGCTGTGACTGCTGACTGTTACTGGTTTTCCCTCTCGGTTTCTCTTTCTTTGTGTCTACCTGTTGTCTCGTTCTGTGCACGAATGGTAGGCTCTCTGGGGCAGTGGCCCTGCCTTCGGCGTGCGCGGTGCCTGGTACGGGGGCAGCTCGTCCCTGGAGTGGTGCCTCTGGATGTCACTGCATTGCAAATACCGAATTTCTTACCGTTGTGTCAATGTCATGTGCTTAAGGACACAATCTTATCTGGACAGAAGGGGAAACCGGAAGGCGTGAGAAAATAACATTATGGTTAAATGGCAAAGTTCAAGAAGTTGAGCCAAACAGGCAGAGCTTGGAACTATTTCCTTACCTAGGCAAAACAAGAAACTTTCACCAGCCTTTGTTTTGGTAGGTGGCACGGTAGGCAATCTACGTGGTTTGCAAAGAAAACTTTCCAAACATATTGATTGCTTAAATTCAAGGCTTGTGTTCAGTTGGCAAATGTCTCTGCTGTTCTCTCCAGTATGCCTATGCTAGTTGTCTTTTTTTTTAAATTTTATTTCAGTTCTGCAGTTTGCTGCTATTCAGAGCATTGTGGCCTGCAGTGACACTGATAACTATTAAGTCACTTTGATTCTGATTTTGTTTGGCAGAATTAGGAGCAATAGCAGCAAAGCAGAGGCTGGCACTGCTTACTGGGCGAAAGACAAAAAAATGCGAAGACTACAGTAGTGGAGATGGTCTTTCTTGCTGCAGCCTACAGGAAGGAAGAAGGAAATAGAACACAAAATATCTCAGTTTCAGTTTTGTCTTTGATTTTTCTATTGTAGGCCTAAGTATGTCAGCTGAGAAAATGCATGATGGGTATGCCTTGATATTTTGTGATAAGCGACTTAGATTCTCTTAGCAATTTCTTCCTTTCTTTTCATTCCTCATAGTCTTGCAAAACCTACGGATTGTTTCAGCTTCTTACTTTCATGTGCAGCAGGGTGGGATGAGAAAGGTTGTGTTTCTTTTTCTGTGTTTACTTTTCATTTTCTTCCTTCAGAAGATCCTCTGGTATGCCATTTAATATAATTCTTTTCTGTTAAGATGGATTTCTTCCTTTTTTAGAAGGATAATTGAGACTATAAGCTAACAGGTTGAAAGCTGTATCCCATCTCCCTGAGCCAGAGGACCAAGGGCGCAGTTCCACAGGGACATCGATGGGCCCGAGTCCAGGTTGCCATGTGTTGGCATTAATATTTGTGTGGTACGCCACCTCAGAGAGCCGAGCGGGCCGGACGCTAACCCTGCTTGGAGGGAGCAGTTTTCAGCTGGATCAGCTCCCTCAACCAGCTGGATGTGTAGTTGCATAAACAGCGCTGACACAAGGGAGGAACGTGTGACCCAGGAAGGAGAAGAGTAAAGAGAGCAGGTCTCTCGCCGTCTGCATTTAAATAGGGTGTGGTGCAATCTTACTAATCTACGCTTGCAGCGCAACATCTTCCTGGTTTGTCCCTCTGCGTTGGTGATGGTCCTGTACTTAGAGGGAGCCAGGCTGTCAGAAGACTTCCCTTCCCCCGCCACCCGTTCATTTTCTGCTGGTTTATTTTATTTAACAGGCATGGTAGGAACAGATGAGCACTGCTGCTGGAACGTTTGCCGGACAGTTTAAACTGTGAAGGGATTGGGAATAGTGGGGCTGCAGCAGTGTTAACAAAAGCCATGATTCCGTGTTAGATTAAATCAAACTAAGTGATTCTATTCACTAATCTAGTGAATAGAATATCCAGGTCATCCTCAGAGTCCCAGGACCTCAGCTCCTGAGCCAAAGTACCCGATTAATGATCAACAGATGCTCAATCAGCACTCTATTTTACAAATTGGAAAATAGTAAATGATGGATTTCAACTTAGTTCTATTATCCTTTTTTTTTTTGATAAGGAAGATTGTTTTTCTTAGTGCTCAGTTGTTTTTTACTACTTATGCGTTCTCCCAGTCCTTTACTGTCCATAGTATAGCCTAAATTTTCTTTTATCTTTTTTATTTTCTTCCATGACTTTCTAAGCCTTTTCTTTCCCCTTAACATTGTGTTTCAGAATCTGCCTTCACTTTCAAGGGGCTGGAGACCTCTCACCGAAGTTCACATATCTATGATGTAAATGCCTACATCTGAGGTAATCATTTAGGATTCCTTTTTTAGTCAATGGAGAGAAAGAGATGCTTATTTTCTTTTGATGCAGAAGTCTAAAATAGAGATGAGTTTTGCTGTAGAAGTGCTCATTTCTCTCCTACTGCAAAGGGAGTCTGGGTGACTAATTCAGATTAGTCATCCATAGTATAAATATCTACACGTTAGGTGAGACAGATCCTATTGCAGAAGACTCAACTTGCTAGGTAAAGATTCTGATGGGGACCTCCTCATCTCAATGAGGTTGCCTTCTCGCCCTTGATGGATTGTAAGGTGAATGAGACTTTGGGTATGTTTCGCAATGTGCTATGCCCTTAGCTCTGCTTGATGAATCTTCTTCCTCTTTCGTAGCTGACTGATAAGTTTGAGGTTGAAAGCAGTGTCTATAAATGATTCAGGATCAGACAGTTATCTATTTAAGACCAATACCATAAAACAAACAAGTTTTTGTCATATACATGACCAGCACAGTTGGTTTTCCACATTCTGTTTGAGACGTACAGATGCTAACCAGAGGAGTAGCTGTATGTTGTGATTGTCTGCCTAGTTTGGGTCGTAAATAAGCAGTAAGCTCCATGGTGCAGAAGAGAGGATTGCTTCATGTTTCTTCAGTACTTAGCATGAAGAGGACCCTAAGCTGAAAAGAACTATCACTGTTTTAGTAAATGTATATATTGAGTTTTTTCCTTGTACTTTCTCTAAAGACTATTTAATTATGACCAGTCCTAGAGACTGCTACATGTGTCTGAGTCTTGTGAAGACTCAAGGATGAAGTAGCAGAGTAGTTTACAAAAATATGAAGGGGCTTGAGGATGCCAAATTTTGCAGAAAGGCACGTAATGTTTTAGGGATGCAGTGCCAGGAATAAATGCATATTCGATTTCATTGATGTTAGACTGTACCCACTGTTTCCTCTTACAAAATAGGCAGCTAATTTCATTACTTCTGTTTTTCCTGTTACTTTTGTCATCTTTGTTCTTAGCTAACTGTAGTCCCTATAAAATAACTGTTATAAGGAGTTAGTGTTAATACGTGCAGTGCTTCCAGTATGGCAGCTTTCATGCAGTGTGTCCATCACCTCCCCAGTCCTGTTTTTCCCCTCCATTTTAAATAGCAGCGCTGCTAAAGAATGTTGTGTCTTGCAGAAAAAAACCTCACCGCTTTGACTTCATTTTTCATGAGTGAAATTTTTTACTCAATTGAAGCGAGCTTGTAAGTGCTGTTTTTTAAAATACCTGGAAGAAAATGTTGGAATGAAGAGGTACAGTTCCCAAGAACAAAACTATTTGATTATTTTTAGTCTTAGAAGAGAACAGCAAGTGAAAATATTTAGTGTATACTTGGGGTTTGGATAGATGCTTGAGTTTTTACAAGGAACTGTGAAGTGAAACTGAATCACCTAGTAGTCACAGTAGACATTTGCCATGTGAGGAAAATATTGTTGCATAATCACAGTTTGTTGTTAGAGCTGGTGGACTGTGTCCAGGTCATAAATATATTATTTTGGGAAAAGCAGAAACTTTACCAAATCACTAACAACGAAACAGCAGACCTAGTGTTTGGAGAAACAGGAGGATCTCAAAGGCTCTTGATAAAAAGAAACAGTCTTCTGCTGACCTACGTGTTTAAGTTTTAATAGATGAAAGGCAATTCTTGCTGGAAGGAAATCACTACAATTTATGTATATTGGTTGGTTTAAACTCCGGCTGCCTAATGGGGAAGAGATGGGGGAAGACCAGGCAGTGTTGATGGAAGGTCTGTGAAGATTCATCTCAGTATGTGAAGTAATAAGCCAAAATAACATTGAAAGTATAATTATTGGAATGGATGCTGTGCCTGAAAATGACAAAATGTTATGTGTGTTAGTGTTAGAGACAATTTTGAGGTATGTGATTACAGAAAATAGCAGGGCAGAGAAGATAAAAACCATACTGGGTAATCTGCTATATTTAAAAAAAGCAAGGGGAAGTCTGATACGTGTGGAATTCTAAATGTATTTCTCGTTCACGATTTTTGGCATGTATATAACTTGTCAAGCTTGTTGTCAGGGTTGTTGATTAGGCCAAGAATTAATGTGGGTATTTTACCTGTTAAATAAGAGGAGAAAACATTTGCTTATGCGTAATGCTGAACACCACCTTAATAGGCTGGGAAGTATACCGGTGGAATTGAGAGAAGACCCTCCTTCTGCATTTTCTCTTATTCTTCAGCACATTATGCTCCTGTAGTCCCTTGTCGGTTTTTCTGTACCTAATTCTGAGACAGCGGATGCTGCCTGCTTTCAGGGACTGAATGCCACAAGCTCTTTCTCTGTAACGATATTGCTTACTTGAAACCTGGATGCTTCCCTTTCCCTTACCACTTCTTTGTTCTTACTTGGACTGTTACGTGCAGCAGTGGAGGAAAATTTAGCTCAGGCTCCTGAGGTTGTGTCTGTACCTTGTGGCTGAATGCGATGCAGAGAGGTCTGTGGACGAGCTGTAGAGCTGGAAGGAGCCCCGTTACATCACCTCCAGCTCAGTGCGGGGCTGATGGGCCTTCTCTGTTGTCGAAACTTGAGCTGGTGTCTCCGTACAGCATTGTCCTGCGCATGTAAATGTACAGGCTTGCTGAATTGGGAGGGGCATCTCTTAATATGGTGCTTTATTATGCTATTCAGATATAGAAGCAACAAGAAGGTTATTTAAAATGTCACTATAGTATTTTCCAGCTGAGAAAAAAACCCACACCTTACCTCCAGAATATGTAGAAAGCAAAAGGAACTCTCATCTTTAGAAGGGATTGATAGTCTTCTGTATTCTTCATAGTTTGAGAAGTCGGGTTTTAAATTAACTGGAAGAGGTTTCACTGAAGCCCAGTTGCTTGTGAGGCCCATCGAGGTGCTGGGTGCTCTTACGAAAGTTACGGTGGCAAGCGCTCTCGGCACTGGAGAGAACGCTTGTCTGCAGCAGCGGGGCGAACGTTTCTGTTGCTTATAGTGTGCTTCGCTTGAAACTGAATTTCCGACTTGGGAACTGTTATTCAAATAGACTTTGAGTGTTATATGCAAATTAATACCTGACGATGACTCCTTGTAACTGAATATTTAGTTGCAACAGCAAGCAAGCTTGAATACAAGGTTTTATGATAGTCGGAGATAATCGCTTAGATGATACTCTGTTCCTGCAGCTATCGTAATTTGCATTCTCTGAGGTATTTGTAGGGACCGAAAGTACTTACTGATGATCTTTTGTGCAAGGTTGATGTTAATTTATTTTCCCAAAGTTTATACAATCCCTAGAATTCTTTATTAAACTTGGATAAATAAATGTCATCCTTCTCAGTCATTTGAAATCTTCACCTTTTCTGTTACAGATTCTGTGCTTTTTAGTGTTTTTGGTTATGATGAAGGCTATTTAGTTACAATGTGAACAACTTCTTAGAATTTGTGCTCCAAGCCATAGTTTGACATGCATTTAAGCTGGCACTACTGCTGAAAAGCTGTCCCCTTCTTGCCGCTCATACCCGTTCTTCGTCACTCCTCTACCCTCCCTCCTTGTTGGCACAAGCATTTGTGCAGCTGCATTGTGAAGCAGTTTGAGGGAGTGATCCAGCTGAAATTTTTTTCTGCTAATGCTGCATGGAAAAGGAAAACAGTTTTTTTTTTCAGGAGTGCAGGTTTAAATAAATGGCAAACTATGGCCTAACATCATCAGCACATAATTCTGGTTTGTGATTTCAAAAGCAACCTGAGCTTTAATGTTTATTTGTCCAGGTAAAGCCCGTTGAACTCCAAAGGGTGGGTCTGAGATTTCCAAATGATTGTTTTCCTTTCAAGATGTTTTATGAGGAATGAAGCTTAGCCCATAAATATCGTTTAAGTGGTGCCATGCAGGGAAAACAGGCTGGTGGTCCATTGTTACGTATAAGATTTTTCTTCTGAAGTGTCTTAATATCTATTTTAACTGTAGAACTAGGTAAACTTTGTGTGGACTGTGTCTATATGATGTCCTGAAAGACCAAGGAAATTAAAATGCAGATGTTGTTTAATATCCTGTTTTAAGGCACTGGTTTGTTACGGTTTTGGCAAAGCAATATTGTGCCTCTTTTTTATGTAGTTTGGTTGGTAGAACAGCGCAACATCAGAATATTCTGGTAAAAACTGCAGCATGCAAAAAGTGTAGATAGAGGCATAAATGCAGTTTTGAAGCTTTGGGCTTGCAAAAGGACCATTAAAGGAATGCAAGCAGTTGTTTTTCTTGCTCATTTGAGGACATCGCAGTGCTGATGAAATAGGTGTATCTGAGATGTACAGCTCTTGATCTTCTTGTAAAGCGCAACAGGAAATCTTAGTTTGCAAATGCTGCTGCTTCGCTATCTAATAGCCTGAGCGGTATGATGTTTCTTTTGTAGTATTGCCTTATTCTGTGTGCAGCAAAAAATAAAATATCCAGGGTCCAGAGATCGATGTGGTAAATTACTTTGACAAACTGGGTTTTCTGAAAAATGCTGCTTATGTGCCCCAGTAAATACCAGCATCTCACTTTTGAGATAATAGTTTAATTAATAATAATTATTTCTGAAGGGTTTAACTGTGGTGATCCAGAAAAAAAATTCATTTGTTGCTCAAACAACATGTAGTAAACAGTCTAAGTGGCATCAAAGTCTTGCTTATTAGTGTGAGCAGTGCAAGTGAATGAGGAGTGGAGTGTCTGGGGAGTCCTGCAAGAGATGTAAATCGACACACAACCTCCCCATGATTTTGTTTTGCTTGTTTTAACAATGATTGTGTGCTAGCTTTTTAATATTCAAATCAAGTTGCAAATCTTACACTTCAAGGTTAATCTTAAAGTGAAGCACAGAAATCCCCCCGGGGTTCCTTGTAGATGCTGCTGATGCCTGCTTCCATGGGGGAGACGGACTGTAGAGCTACGTAAACAGAGAGAGTAGCAGCTGAAAATGTTTGGCTATTAATCTTCTTAAATTATTAGTGATAGAGTAAAGCACAGGTTAAAAACTTTGAGATAACTATGCCCTTATAGATAACGTGAAGCTGGTAGGCTGTGGAGTTTAATTCTTTGGTGTGTGTTTAGCTCCATGTGCTTTTGACTGACCTAGAAAAAAAAAGACCTTTTTTGTGCAATTATGTTCACAGTGCGTTTGGTATATTTTTCTGGCTAGCTTTTTCCTGCATTTTTTGAAGTACTGCAGTTTTTTCAGTGTCTGGGTGTGTTGAATTTAATTAAAAATGTAACATTTAAATAAAGAAGCTGTGCAAATTTTGTCCTTAGCGTGGGGTAGGGCGTCAATTAGAAGGCTGTTTAACTAGATACTAGATGAGGATAAAGTTGATCATCAAAACAAAGTACTTCTTGATATCATCTCTTTATTAGGGAACTTCAGAAGCATAGAGTAATTAGAAGTAGCTCTTAATTTTGTGTGCATATTTGTACAACAGAGGCCTTCATCATTTTTTGCCTGCAGCAGTTTTTTATTAAAAGAAAAAAACCCTAACACAACCCCTTACTGTGCTGGTATACCAGACTCTCTCCTGCAGTACTTGCGATTTACTGTTCGTGTCCAAGGAATGTAAATGGAGATGTCTCTTTCGTTTGTCAGTTAGATGTTAAGAAAAAATGAAGAAATTCATATTGCTAGCTCAGAAGAGGAAAACAAAAGGAGGCTCTTGGCTAACTGGTGAAACACTATTTTGGTTAAGAATAAATTCTATCTGAGACTTAGAAGCGTATCTAAGCATTTCCAAATCAACAGCTCGGGCTAAGCAATCTCTCAGGAAGCTGAAACACATCTTTAGTTATATGGCAATTTGAAGATTAACAGAATCCTCTGTTCAGTGTTTCCATCTTCTTCCTCGCGTGTTCGCTGTGGCCGTGGAGTGACGTGAGTGCCTCTCCTAATACAGGTGCCCTCTGAGGTTATTCAGTTACTGAGCAGATTAGGATTTGGGACAGAGATTTTCCTCTACTGTTTTTTGATGCTGGGGGGGGAGAGAATCACAAGACAAACCCTGAATAATGTGGCAGGAGAACGCTGTGTCAGAACGCTGTGAAGAAAAGGTCAGGGGAAAAGGAGCTGCAGAGCTGGTACCATGGCAAGAGGAGGAGCGCGAGTTAAGAGCTGGCTGGTGCTGCTGGGCCGCAGGGTGGATTTCGGCACTGCTGCGTAAGGTACAGGTTTCTCCACGTTGGGATGTGTAACTGTGGCTGAATATACAGTGCTGGATTCGGGAGTACTGAAATATTAAAATTCAGATACCGAATCTTTGCTGAAAATGCCATTAATAAAGTGCATTGTGACTGCTGCTTAATTGGTACTATGGGGTTGGGATACCAGGTTGATGTAGTGTGAAAAATTTCAGTTGGGAGATTGGACTCTTCTTACTGTTCAGGAGGTATCTGCCTGTGTCTGGCAGGATGATTACCTGTCCTGTCCTTTTTGAAGTAGCTGAAGCTTGGAAGGCAGAAGCAGATGCCTGCACTGGAGTTCCGGGGTGCACTCGCTAGAGGAAGCTGTTTCCACTCCGCAAGACCTTGACAAACCATTCTGCCATTCAGGCAGAGCTTTGCTGGCCTTCTGCTCTGAAAGTGGCCTACAGGCAAAATACTCTTCCCCGCCCCGCCAGAGATGCATCCTTCACCTGTACAAAACAGAAGCTTCTGACTGTTCACCTCTGAAGGTTATGAGACACTGAGGGGGTGGAAGGAAGATGAAGTAATAAAATAATGATAAACTAAGTCCTTTTTTTTTTTTACTAAGACTGAAACATGGTATAAGATACTAGTTTTCACAGGTTTTGTTTTAAGTATTTCAGTTATCCGAATACTATGATAATACCTAACTACAAAGCTAGCTGAGTACAATAGAGACAATTTATAATTTTGTGTGTTCGGTTGTAGGAGGGAATAAAGGCTATAATTCATTTCTGTGTTTTATGTTCTTGAGACTTTGATGTGTACATGTGCAGCCAGAGCTTGGCAGAAATTGCCAAGATCATAAGAGTTCGATGTCCAGTGGGATGCACTGCTGGGGTGTGTGTGGGCAGTTGCTGGAACCATCATTGCCTCTGAGGACTCTGGTCTATCCTGCTTTGCCTTTTATTCAGAGTTCATAAAAAAGAATTGGGCAAACAAGTGAGGGAAGGGAACATGGAGAATAGCGATGAATGAGAATATATTTATGTAAAATTCTGTTTTTAAAATAGTTGTTTTATTCATGTCCTGCAACTTCTAAAGGTGGCCTGAAGCTGCAGTGATGCCTCTTGCAGAGTTTTGTAGAGAACCCTTCATAGATAATGTCCCTTGGCTTTATTTTCACTAAACCTATAGCTAACTGTTTCGAGCCATGATGGGCTCATTGCATGATCTTAATTTGGGAACAGAGAAGGCTGGTTTCCACTCAGGCTGCTGTGTTAAGGCCAGCTGCTCATTTCATCTTAGTTCCTTAACTTACTGCAGCTATTGCTTGTAAAATTGCATTCTTACACCTGAGGCCTACTTTGGTTTGCTATGTGAACTGTTACTTATTTCACAGGCTATAACCAAAACCTTGGTTTCTGTTTTTCTCATGGCTTTGTGCTTAGTCTTTCATTGTAGTATTAAGCTACAGTTTCAGTGTGGCACCGAAGTTGGAACAGATTTGCCTAAATGTTTGATCTTGGGAGATTAAGGCTCTGTATACCAGTAGAAGACAGATTTGTATCTTGCTATTTTACTCTTATGCTTTGGGCTTTATTGCTTGCAACAGACCGTACTTAAAATAATGCCTACCCATGTTAGCATTAGTTATGAAAGCATGTGGAGCATGTCAGATAACACTCCATAACGTCTATTTTTGTTGATGTTGGGTTGATGTGGCACTCTTATGCTTGGGGAGGGACTGACGTAAAGCTTGCCAAGACTTGGCTTTCAAAGGGTGTCTGCAAGTAGGTTTCTAAAGAGGAAAACATTCTTCCAGGTAAGAGAGGCTCCTCTGTAATAAAGCTGAATTTTTGATTGCAGTCAAAGATAGCATGACTACCAAGGGCGGACATGATACCAATTTGAATTTGGAGCAGTGCATATTAATGAAGTCTAAGTCCTTCCAAATTACAGATTAGGTGGGCTAGAAAGAAGTAGAACGTTGGTGAAGAGGCGTTCTGTATTTCCTGCCTTTAACTTTCTATTTTTTATTTTGCCTTCTTGTGGCTCCCTGGACAGCTACTTCCCAGGAGAAGTATAGTTGGCAGGAAGGAGATATGTGACTGCCTGAAAGGCAGCTCTCCATAGAGTGGTGGGCTTCAACAGCTTCAATGCTTATTAGATATGGCAGGAATCTCCAGTACTGCTTTAGTTTGTCTGGAGAACCACAGAGCTCTCAGGTATAATTTCATAATAGTCTGAAAAACATCTCTCTTCTTGAGCTATAGTATTTATTTACGTAGCAGGCTTCTCCTTTTCTCCATTGGGGTTTTTCACCATTCTTCATGCCTTGTGTGAATGTAAGAGGAATCAATATCAATCTTTGATTTAATCTTGGCTATGTTATAAGATGAATGAGGAAATTTTTTATCAGTGTTGTTTTGTCTTGGAAACAAGCACTGAGTGCATTCCTGAAGAGTCAGAAGTAGGATCCTACGGAGATTGAGTGAGCTCTAGAAATAATTGAGTAGCTCATGATTCTCTTCCGCTGACAGACTGAACTGTAGATTCTGAGCATGTCGAACCCAAAGAAGAGTAGACTGCTGTAAGTCATCTCTTCCCTGTATTGTGGGTGTGCTTCAACAGCAAGGCACGGTGCGGGATCCCAGCTCTGCCAGAACGGGGCTTGTGCTGTACTGTGCCATCTCCACCTGCAATAGGCCTCTGGCTGTACTTCCCTTGTTTCTGCTCTTAAACGCATAATACTGTTCCGGTCACCTCCAATGCCGAACTGCAGTTGTGAAGTACTTGCATCTTCAAAAGCTCGATTCTTCCCTTTTTGAATGATGCACGCTTACCTGTCCCTTGACAAATAGCAGCATATCTTCTGAAAGGACGAAATGAAGCACATCTGGGATGCACTATATGACACAAAACTGGAAAGAATGCTTAATAAACCTGTGCTGCTGTACAGAGGGACCTCTGCAGACCGGAGGAATGGGCTGTTAGCAGTCTCATGAAGTTCAGCCAAGGGAAATGCCAAGCCCTGCCCCTGGGGAGGGATAACCCCATGCACCAGTACAGGCTGGGGCTGAGCAGCTGGAAAGCAGCTCTGCAGTGAATGACCTCGGGGTCGTGGTGGACACAAGGCTGGCCAGGAGCCAGCAACGTTCCCTTGCTGCAAAAGTGACCAGCAGCCTTCTGGGCTGCAACGTGCAGAGCGTTGCCAGCAGGTCAAGGGAGGGGATCCTCCCCATCTGCCTGGCATGCTGGGATCACATCTGGAGTTCTGAGTCCAGTGCTGGACTCTGCAGGACGAGAGAGACCTGGACGTGGTGGAGAGAGTCCAGAAAAGAGCCACGAAGCTGATTAAGCAATTGGAGCTTTTGCCATGTGAGGAGAGCTGGGACTGTTCATCCTGGAGAAGAGATGGCTCGGGGGGATGTCATCAATGTGTATAAATCCCTCATGGGGCAGTAAAGAAGATGGAGCCAGGGTCTCCTCAGTTGCACCCAGCGACAGGACAAGAGGCAGTGGGCACAAATTGAATACGGTAAACTGAATGAAAGACAACACGTTTTTACTGTGAGAGTGGTTGAACACAGGCAGAGGTGCCCAAAGAGGTGGTGGAGTGTCCATCCTTGGAGATATTCAAAACCCGCCTGGATGCGGTCCTGGGCAGCCAGCTCCAGCTGACCCTGCTTTGAAAAGCAGCAGGTTGGACTAGATGATCTCCAGAGATATCCTTCTGTCTCCTCCATTCTGTGACTGTTGCTGTTACAGGAAACTGCTGGCTCATATCCTCATTAAAGTAAAAGCTGCTAAACTGTAAACGGTGGTGTGCACAACTGTCCTCCTTAATTTGCATGAAGCTGCCATGGCTTTACTTTGTCTTAAGGAGTCTCTCAAACGGTACCGTACAGGGCAGCAAGCACTTGAGGATTGTTGCGTGCCCCGAGACGGCTGTCAGGCTGTAGTCCTCAACAGGAACAGCCCATTGACTTTATTTGCATTGTAATATTTTGGCACGGGAGTCTGCAATGCTTCTGGACGCACGTGTGGTGTGTCTGCTATCGCTGTGCGAGCCCTGGCACCCGCTGAGGATGGTCTGTGAACTGGTCAGTGCGGCTGTCACCAGCCCAGAGTTACACAAGCGTCAGGGTAAAAGCATCCAGTTCTGTGGGACACACCACAGCCCATAAAATGATGCAGTTGCTCTTTACTTATATCCGCTTGTTCAAAACGGTCTGAATCATTCTTGTGGTGCGAGCCTGGTGGGTACGTGCCAGTTCCAGAGATCACAGTCGGTACGTCAGAGTGTGGTTGATGGTATTTTTGCTTTATATTTCCTGGCTTTTGCCGAGTTAGCTTTAGCTGTAGTGTCGTTTGCCAATTAACTTTGTATCAATTTCGGTTTTGGATGACATTTAATGGAGTGGTTCTATGATAGTCCACACGCTTGCTGATTGCCTTTTAAGCTACCTCGGGTGGGAAATACTCTTCCCAGAAAAGGGGGAATTGAGTTTTCTGTCTGAACGTGCCCTGACCGTCAGAGGGAAAGTGAAGAAAACAAGAATGTTGAAAATGGGAGTAAGCAGGACGGACCCTTCACCCAGAAGCATCTCCTAATCGGCGTGCTGTTTGTCTGGGTTGGTGGTGGACGCGTTTGCATCTACAAATAGCAGTAGTGGTGTTTGGCCTCTCTGTGTCAGCCCTGTCGTGTGAGGTGGTGGAGGATGTTTTGCAGTGTTGGGCAAGGTCTGGGCTCAGCACCTTTCTCAGCCTTCCTAAGGCACGCACAGCGTGGGGTGGGGTAGCTCTGCCTCTCCAGGGGCTGCTGGTGTGGAAGTGTGCTCTGTGGATGCTGCACGCCGGCACAGACGCTTTGAAATTATTCTCTGAGATGTTACAAAAATTTCTAAATAGAACTTGCTTCCAGCAGGAGAATGTGGTTGAAAATTCTGCTGGAAGCAAGTGGAAAAGAGCCTTAAAGAGGGCTGTGAATGCTCAAGGAAAAATGTCAAATTTCTGTACAAACTTCGTGTGTTCCGGAGACCCCGGGGGAACATAGCGAACCTTTACCTTCCACTTGCCAGCCGTGGTACTGGCTCAGTTTCAGTTGCAAACAAAACGGTAACTTCCCCACTATCCCTGTCCCCCCTGTCCTCTCCCCCTTAACCTGAAATACCCATTTGGGTAATACGAAGACTTTCTTCAGGAAGGGAGGCTTTCTGGTCACCAGACAATTTTTCCTCTTCAGAGCTGTTACGTGGTGTGTGGGTGATGTTTATGCAGTGATCTTTTTAAATTGAGAAAGGCTTTTTAAAATAAATGATAATGCGAGAACGGGATGAAGCAAAAATGAGACCAAGCATCTTTTTAGTTGGTAAATTTACTTATTGCTGATTCCTTCTGGCAAGTTAGGCTTGTGTGGAAGACTGCCCAGGAGATCTGTGGCCTTTTTGTTGGTGCAAAACATATTACTATTGGAGCTCGCCAGACACATTTCTTCTGGTTAGCCAGTAACTCTCTTAATAGGTACCAAACAACTTAGCAGTGCTCCTTTTTTTTTTTTTCTTTCCCTCCCCTCTTTTTTCTTCTTTTTTACCTCCTCCCAGCTTCCCATGGACCCGAGGCCTAGGAGCGTGCAACTTGTCAGCAGTGTGCTGCCAAAGCTTCTTGGAGGATTTGGAACCAGTCACTTTTTGCATTTACTCTGCAAAGTTGTTTCTCTGGTAGTACAAAAAGAAATGTTCTCAGAGCTCTTGTTATGCAAGTTGAATTTCAGAGAAAACGGCATGCAAATAGTCGTCAGTATAATTGGGAAGCTCCTTTTTAAAAAAATCATTAAGTTGATGTTAAGTGGTAGTGCGCATTAGGAGCCTTGCTTGCAGTTTCACTAATTTCAGAGCATTGCTCTTGCTGCATGCACAGCTGACGTACCTTAAAAGTAAGACTTCTGGAAAGAGCCTGCTGCTTTTTTTTTTTTCTTTTTCCTGATTGCAACATGATTTCTGTGCATATTCTTTATGAGATTTTTTAAATTTCGGTACTCTGCGTGTATCTTACATGGGATCATCAGTTCAGATGGCATCCTAAAATGCTTATATAGACGTAAATAAGACATTGTTGCATCTTTCTGTTCAATTCCTAGAAACAAAGCCAATCAGGAACAGGGATGGTATTCTAGAGGTGTAAACAGTGTGGCATGTTTTTTTACTCTGGGGAGTTTTTGACTTTCTTCTGAAGGAATCCATTCACAGCAGTTCATTGGAGTGGTGGCTGGAAGCACCTTTCCAGGCAGCGCTCGTCAGTTCGTGGTGTGTCCAGTGAGGCTTATTTCCTTTCAGTTGCAGGTTTGATCACTACGTGAGTGTGCTGTACCCTGTAAATGCACTTCTGGGGAAGAGAGAAGAGTCTTGACGATTGACAATACGTTCTGAGTTCCCGGGTGTAGCTGTGGTGCGAGCGCACTGAACTGTGGTAAGATCTGGCTTCGGGAGGCAGAGGCCATGTGTTTTTGTAAATCCAGCCGTGAGTCTTTTAAGACTGGGGAGGTTAAGTTGAGCAGTCTCCGTAGTTGCTTGGTTGCTGTCTGCGAATTCAATGCTGAATGACGATGTTCAGATTGCATTGCCTGTGGGTGTGTGTAGGAAAACGACGGGACTATAGTTTGGTGTCCCTGCATTTGGTTAGTGTGGATTCATAGCAGTGTGTGCCTTTCTGGCACATTTTTTTTGTGAACACTTGGGGAGGTCCTGGGCACTAAATTGGTCAAAACAGCCCCCAGCCTGCGCTGTTTACTGCCTCGCTGGGTTTCTCCTTCCTGCTTAGCACGTGAGGCTGGCACGCCAAGGGCTTAGGCGAGCAGTGGTGCTCATCCAAGGGAAGAGATGTGGCAGCGTGAATTCAGAGATTGACTTGAACTGTTTTAGAGCTGTAATTCAGAAGCACTGGTTTTAGTTGGAGCAAATAACTGATACAGGATTAAATTATTTCTCACGTGCCTTTTTCATCTCGCTGTGACAAATATAAGGCATTGCATGTGCTATTGAACAAACAGATGGAAACCACTGACAACCCTGGTTTTTTTGCAAATGACGGGAAAGGTGAAAATCGAGGTGAAGAGACCCTGACCGCTCCTGGCAGCAAGGCCTGAAGTGTGGAAGATGCGTGAGAGATTATGGTGAAAGGTATAGAAGCTTCAATACTTGGGGATTTTATCGGAATTACTTCTAGACTGCCTAGTGTGCCATGTTGTTATAACTGCATGTTTTCATTGAAATCAATTCTTTTTGTGCGTTGAATCAGGAGCACGGTAAGTTTTGGGTAATATTTTTATACATATGTGTGTCTTCTAGAAGTAGATGATGTCAGCCTTGGGCTCCGTGTGATGATATTCCCCCCCGCTCCAGCAAGGAATTTTGTATGGTGTGCTGACAGTTTTCATTCTGTCCCCATGGCCTCTGCATGGGTGTGTTTGTCACAGTGTACCTGAAGAGTTTAGCAGGCTTGGGTTTTAGCATTGCAGAACATGAACAAGTGTTAGTTTTTAATTCACTGTGGATTTTGTATATTAAAACTAAAAATTTAAGTAGAATGAGTTTGATCTGCTTGCTTTTCCTTACCAGCTATAATGCTGTGTGTACCTGGCATGATGCTAGTGACTGTACTTAACCATGGATTGAGGTTTGTTGCAATTTTACCTGAACTTTCTCTGGTCTCTCTGAGAAGCAGCAATGCAGAGCGCAGTTTGGCGCGAGGGGAAGGAGGCAGGAGGCAGGCTGTTCTGCAGCAGCAGCAGTGAGTGGGTTCCCATCATGGAGCTTTGCACGAGTTGAACAGATGTTGGTCTCAGATTATGTTACTGACGTGCAGTTATAGCTCATCCATTATTTTATTTCTTGGTTGAGTTTAAATCAACTTTTGTTCAGAATAGAGTAGTATACAGACTTAGGTTTTCTACAAGAGCTTGGATAAACAAGGGTGATTCTCAAGAGTGCCTTGTGCCTCTTTTGATATGAACTGGGTCCAAGATGATGGCTTTTTGTCTCCTTTCTCCAGTATTCACAGGAGGAGGTCCTTCAGATGTGTCAGCAGACTTCATCATGGATGACTTGAGACATTATAGTGTGCTCTGAATTTTGGAGGATGTTTACTTAGCTCTTCTGGAAAGTTGGGCCCTTTACAGGCAACTTAAGTTGTGCAGTCAAAAAATCTTGATAATCCAAATTATCAAATTTCTTGGGAAGATCTTAGTGGTAAAAATACTGAAAATGTAAATTCTTGTGAAGTAGCAGCATAGTGTTATGTATTAAACTGGCAACTTTCCTCAGCTTGTTTAGTTACTGAGTGGCTTGACAGATTCTTAAAATGGATTATAGTTGACTTAAAGTATCAGCTTGGGAGTGTGAAAGAGCAGTACGCTACCTTGGCAGTAGAAGAAAAATCGGTTGAAATGACACTGTCCCCTGCATTGCAAATCACTGGGCTTTACTGTGACACTTCTGTTGTTACTAATGCTAGGTAAGAAACAGTAGGATGCTTTTTGGGGCTTTCCAGACTACTGGAGGTGATTTATCGTAGACTCCAGCTTCTTTCCAGCCAACACATTTGACAATAAAACACTGTCCTTGATTTCCTTCTCTGCTACAGCTCTGGTGCCTTTTGGCAGTTTATTGCCATAAATAACTGCACTAGATAATCTTCAGCTTGCTTTTAGTTATCTGGTTATGCCTGACCTTGCACATGGGGCCTTCTATGCTCTTTATTGTCCGACTCAAAAAACCATGATGACTTCACGTTCATCCTGTGTTGTACTTAACAGTTTTGAAAAGATTTCATGCGAGCTCCGTCACTGTAACATGCTGTTTTTGCGGATGGGTCAGCTTCTGTGAAAGACATTCACAGTGCCTGGCCAAAAGTTTAAAATAGTAACTGGTCTCGGTTACTTCTATAATTACCAGTATCATTTCATGTATCTCATGATTTGCATATCATTTTGCAAATGTCCAGATGGAGAGGAAAATAAATTTGCAGTCGCTCTGAACCTGAATTTATAAAGGATGTGTTTTAAACTGATACTTGCTGTTAAGAGTATGTGTGTGCAGTCTGAGAAATGATTGCAGAGGCTGGGAACAGAAATCAGCATTCGGGTAGAGAGGAGCAGGCTGTCTGCTCTTACAGTTAGGATAGAAAATGAATTCCAGGGAGAGTGGAAGAAGGCAAATATTTTATAGTCTCTTGAAATGGGAGGATCTATACCTACACTAATTATTTAAAGGAATTCTTCAGTTATCAGAAAAGGACAATAATATTAAAATGTTAATCTAAGATTAAACTAGCTGCTGACTCTTTAAATGGTATTTCATACCCTTTATGTGACTGAAGGGCTACGGTACAATAGCTGAGATTGGACTCCAGACAGTACTGTTGCTGCAGAAAAACTGTCAATACTGAAAATTATCCTAAGGGGTTGATAAAATCTATGATTACTATTTTGCTCTCTGTGGAAAGTATTAAAACCAAGCCAGATCTTTGCATGAGACGCCAGGTAGTCTTCATTACTGTTTGAGCGAAATGTGAAGATACAGGCCCCTCTGTATCAGATACAATGCTGAAAAATTGCAGCCTGTGAAAATGCAGGAAGATGCAACTGGCCTTGTTTCACCTCTTGCCAAAACTGCCATCAATTACTTCGAATTCAGCAAGGACAGCGTTTAGTCTTTACCGAGACCTGGACCTCTGTTTCAAAATATACATCATTAAAAAGGATGGTAGATCAGTTTGGCTTTGTCCACAAATAAAATTTTGTTTCTTGGGTTTTTTTGTTTGTTTGTTTTAAATTTCAGCAATTTCTATAAAATTTCAAGTGCTCTGAAAATGTGCAGGGAGCCAAATTCTCTTCTGAAAATGACACGAAGTGGCAATGGAAGTTGGAGGAGGATTCCCTACAACTTTATTTACAGCATAGTTTCTGAAAACAGCAGCGTGCATAATGTTCAATGTATACTGATAAATGCCAGGAGCATCCATTAACTGTACAGTGGTTCGTTTGTGTAAGCTGTTGTATTGCTTACTGTTATAACTAGTGACTATGGGAATATTTAACGTCCCATATTACGGTTGAGTCTCAGAAGAATTGGTGGATAGATTTTTTGGTGTTTAATTATTTTTTATTTTTTTATTTTTGTTGGGAAATGAGGAAGTGGAAAAGACCAAACATCGTCTAAGTGATCTCGAAGCTGCACGTAGGTTAGTAGCAGGATGCAGGATTTTAGACTAAAATTAGTCTAGAATATCTGGAGTAATAATCTCGGTCATTTGATGCTTGTTTTAACTTGGCAACTCTAGCTGAGGATTTGTGTGGTACCCATGCTCAGCAGAATACTGCCAGGGAGTCTTTTCCTCAGTGCCTATTAATTTCCAAATAAGATATCAATACGAAGTATGAGGCCACAGCTTTGTCAAACTGTCTTGATGCCTGAGTGCCTGTGGGGCAATGCAGATACTAGAGCTGACAGCAACGTATGGAAGACCTGAGGACAAATTATTGTCTTTTGTGGAAGGTGAACTCTTGAAAGCTTTCTGGAAGACATAAAAAGTATCCTCACTTTTCACCCATCTTTTGGAAATAATAAATAATGAAAGTAACTAAGGCAGTGGGAAGACTTTAAATTTCTTTAAAAATAGCTGCTTTTTATATAGCATTATCAAAACATGCACGTCCTTTTTTCATACGCTTACATCCTGCTCCTGATTACTGTGAGGTGCCACCGGTGCATCCGGGGACGGCAGGAGTCTTGTTTCTCTCTTGCTGTGCCCAAACCGTTAGAATAGCTAGCCAGAGATGCTCTTTTTTAAGAGTTAAATATACCTTTTGATTGTTTTTATCTAGGAATTCTCATTCTCCTCAATATTTTCCTCTTCAAATGCCTTTTCCAGGTAAACAATCCTCCTGTACTAGTAGTTGATGGAAATTGTGCGCGTGGATTCGCTGCAGGGAAGCAGTGTTCCAGCCGCCGGCGCCTTGGTGCAGTTCGATTGCTTCCCCCATAGCAGCAGGTACCAAAGCAGGAGGAGCCCAAGGAGAGTTCCGTGCTTACCAGCGTATCCTTACGTGTGCTCTCTTTTTAACGTCTTGCTTTTTTTAAGCAGAGGAGCACTAGAAAAAGCATCCAGGCTCTGCCGGTGCCCATGCTGCGGGCGTGCTGCTGTCTTAGTTGGATTCCGCGGGCTCACAGGGTTGGGTCTGACTCGCCCTTCTCCAGCAGAGGTGTCGGGGAGCCTGCTGCCTCAGGCCTGAGCTATTTCCGTGTGCCTCTGCGGCCCTCGGGAGCCTGGGGGGACGGGCACGGCCGGGGGGATGCTGGGCCAGAGCTGCCCCACTCTGCTGGAGCCAGGTCGGCTCCTAGCAGAGGGGCTGAGCTGCGGGTGTATGGTGCCAGTCCTTCCTGTGTAGTGCCTACACTGTCTCTGGTTTTCCATTATTATATACGTTGTCTTGGCCTATGCTACCCAAAGTAATAGAGGAGCACATGTAATAGGTTGTGCAGATGCTTCAGCAAGTCTTTTTTCAGGTGGAAATTGCCTGAAGAGGGCTCAGGAGGTAGTTGAGAAGCTGGGATATTTTAACTTTATTTTTCTTGACTTGCTAAAGTGTAAATGCTCTTTCAAAGGCATTGTAGAGGTTTACATAGTGGATTTTGGACTGCTTGTTAATGAGCTTTTCCTAGTTATCTGAGGGGATTCCATAAAAAGGCTGTGGAATATCTCTCAAAACCCCACTGTGTTAAGGATTGCAAGGAGGAGCAGTTGTAGGGAAGATAGGCTCTGCTCGCAGGATGTTTGAAGAGAAATGTAAGGAAAAGCTGCAACACACTTTAGTTTCATAGTGACTTAGAACTAAACTATACAAAGTGGACTTTCACTCTTGATTGATACTTTAATTTGCATCTTTGAGCTAGTATGTTTGGAAGCATGTCTTGCTATATGAAAGACACATAGCTATTTTTAGTTATTTTGGATATTTGGAAACAAATGCTGTCTAATGAAAGGAGCTGTAAATCAGCAGTCTCTTGAATTCCTTTAGATTTTGCTCACACTAAACTGTGGGCAAGTTACTTGGGCGTTTTGCCAACATACTTTCATAAAGCGAAAGTGGTTCAATTTTTTTCTGCCTTGTTGGTTCTAATGACTATTTGAAAGGTTTGGCTGGTGGGTGACTACTTCAAAGCTGGAAATCATTAAGTAATGCTGAACAGTAGATTTATCAGGCTCTCATGCTTTGTATAAGAACTTCATCAGTTCCTTGCATAACTAAGAGTATTCCGTTTTTTCAGGGATATTTGATTACAAGACAGGTAATGATGACAAAGTAATGACACCACATGGTGCATGAAATGCTGAGCTCGTCAGGGCGGTGGTAATCTGCAGGTAAGCGTTAGTCAGTGGTGCTGGGCCCTTCGAGGATCTGGGGAGTGGTGCTGTGGCTTTCCTGCGCCAGAACCTGAAAGCAGGCTCCGTGCCGTGCCTGCGGATGAGGATGCAGAGGAGCACGGGGGTTGCTAGGATTCCTCAGGCTGGATCTGTTTGTGTCCTGTCTCGGGTAGTGACGTGTAGCACATGTGAAGAACTTTTCTTTGTGGAATGCAAAGCTAACTTAAAAGAACAAGACAACTCCCAACCCCAAGCCCCACCATGAACCCCTCTCCCCCCAATCAGCTACTTAACGACAGCCGCTGGGCAGCTGGCTTGTTCCGTACATCATGAGGATTTATGTTTGTTCTTTCAGAGTGTTTCCATCTGCATCTTTGAGCTGTCCAAAGCTTCATTACCCGTTTAAACCGGAGATCTGTAGAATTTTATGAAACTCTTAGCCTTTATAGCATGGCAGTGAATTTGGTTGATTGTCATTCAAAATAATCAGTTTCCTATTGATTGTTTTTAGGCATATTGCCTTACTTTCACTGCAAACTTAATCTGGGATGCGTATGCTGGAGGTCTGAAGAATAGGAGCAGGTCTAGCACAGTAGCATTTACAAAGATTAGATTTCCAAAGAATCAAAAATGTGCTGTTGGAATAAGGACAGTAGTCAAGCTCAAATTTAACCTAATTCAAATTTGTATCTCCCAAAACTGAAAAGCTGTATCTTATGTTGGATTACAGTGGCACTACCCCATATTTAGGTGTTTCTGTGAAGTGAGGTGGTTTTCCCAAAGGTGAGAGCTCCTGTGACACCAGTAAGACTTGGTTCTGCTTTTCTGAAGCCATACATGCTTAATTATTTCATTGTGGAACCTAGGAATGCTTCTGTCTCCATGCAGATGCTTTTAAAATGAATTTGCTAATAGCTGTCCATTCGCCCTGCTCCTGCTATGTCTGTGGGGAACCATGGCATATTCTCTTTGGAGTATATTTTAAAATTCGTAGCCTAAGTTAGATCACGTTTCCTCTGAAATCTGTGAGTATGGGGAGTATGTTTGATTTACTGGCTTTATTCTCTCTACCCTATTTCAGGAAATCACTGGAGATACTAGCTGTTATTTTGAGGTGGATGATTTCTCCTGTTAGAAATGAGACCTTTGTTTTTGACAACATAGAAACCCGTGCGTGGTTTGACTTCAAAACTGAACTTCTATATGGAAATACTGTGCTAAATTTTTGAACATGTCTCTGTATGTAGCTGGTTAACATGCAGTGAGTTTAGCAAAAAATGTAAAATCACTAGGAGAGAAGGTAGAAAATAAAAACTCTTACTTACTTTTAACTACTTTGTTGTGCTTTGTTTCAAATCGGTTGTCAGATAAAATAAAGTACATGTCTCAGAAGAGAATAAGGCTGAAATCTCAGCAGTGTGTGTTCAGAATGGAAGAAAGTAAGTCACCACATCATCCAAATCTGTGTTTCAACTGTGTTGAAATACAGCAGACCCAGTTGTCTTACCACTCTGACTTGGAAATTCATTCAGTAACTATTTCAATTAAAAAGTAATTGAAGAAATTGAAGAAAAAGTGAGGTGAATATAGCATAAAGATGACAGATCTGAGGCTGGTGTCAGTCACTTGAAATGTTAGAGATTAAATTCTTCCTCTTTTTCAAGCTAGAACGACAATGTTATGTAGGCTTTTTTCCATCTTTCCACGATCCGGGAAGGCCATTTCAGCAAGGTGCGACTGGATAGTGCTGTGAGTGCACTTTCAGTAAGAGCAAGATGGGTACTTGTTCCTGTTCCTCATGGGTCTCGCTATATGGAAGTGGTGTTAAAGAACCTGAGGGAGCGCGGGATACTCTGTACGTGGAGTCGGTTTGCTGTTCTGCCACCCACCTTCGTGTAGATGATGTAAACTGGTAAACGCGGGCCTGGTTTTTGGGCTCAGTAAGTCCAACAGAACCGCTTGTTGTGCTGGATTTAAACACAAGCTTAGCGGAATTGGGGCTGAAGTAATACTACGTATTTTGTGGAGCTGTGGAGTGAAGTATGGTTTATCTTGACCACAAGCACAACAAACAAAAATGTCAGAATGGTGCAGATGTTTTGAATTTCCATAATAAAGTAGCTTCTAAATAATAATTACACTCTGCCAAACTTAAAGTCATTACTCAGAGGTTTTCTTCTCACCCTTTGCTTTTAAGTGGAAATACAGCAAATATCCACAACCACAAATTAATTTCCAAAATGGAGTTTGACTTTTAAGGGGATATGTAGAATCAAAAAGCGCAGCTTTTTCTCAAGCTCTGTCTTGAAGTATTCTTGCTGTATTCTGACTACATCTGAGGTGTTCGGTGATTTCTCTGCAAAACAGTTCAGTCTGTTTTCAGAGCAGCACTTTAATTTTTGGGCCTCAGGTTATGATTTTAAATCTATGCTGCACTGCTTTATGTTCAGTTTATCATTTGTAATGTTTAAAAGACTTTGTAGGACAAATTCTGGGAAAAAAGAAGCATCAAATTTACAGACCTTAAATATGCACAATAAAATTGTGTATGCTGTCCATTCAAATTAATTACTTCAGTTTTGGGTGAATATTGTACCTCCAATTAGGTAATTACTGGTAAGAAGATGAGTAAATAAATGGTTCTTTCTGCTGGTGCTCTCTGTCTTACTGTGGTGCCTTCTCTGGTTCTGACACCGAGGTTTGCAAGGCTGTCTGGATATCTAGAGTATTTGCCCTAGTAATGCGGGTGTACTCTTTTTATTGGGATAGTGTGGGAGCATTATCATTCGATGTAGGGACTAATTGCTGCTGTTTTCTGTTTGGTCAAAACCCCACAGTACAAAAGGAGTGCCTGCATTCGGAGAGGGGCCTGGTTAAAACCCAGCTCTGTCAGTTGTGGGGGGAGCTCGGCAGGCTAAGCCAAGCTTAGTTCTCTTGCCTGCTTCCTTCTGCGAATCACCTCCTGAAACCCCCGTAAACTCTCCTTGGAGGCGAGTGCCTCGCCGCCTCCTTCGGTAATGGGGGCCCCAGACCGAATGTGAAATACGTGTATTGTTGCGGCGATTATTCTTGGAACAAGTGAAAATGACCGTTAGGTTTCCTTGACAACCTATAACTTTCTTTTGAAGTGATGTCAAGAAAACAAACATATGTTCTTGAATGAGGTATAAGTCTCACAGCTGAGCCGGAGGGCTGTGAAGGGAAGGGGCTGTTAACCCCTGCCTTGTCACAGCTTGGTACAAAGGTTCGTGTCGGCCCAGCGCTACAGAAGGGGGGGCAACTGAAAGGAGCATCTCTGACGTGGTGGTGGTGGTGGCTTTGCAAAGAGTGTTAGTCACCTACGGTCTTGCTCAATTTTTTCTTTGGGCTGAAAGGTTATGTGGAAGTTTGTTTAGGGGGAAAAAAAAAATCTTTGGCCCTCAGTTACCTTTGGTTAATAGTAACTTTTTAAAATATTTTCCAGGATAGGAAGCTTGAGAAAGAATTCACACTGGATGAAAATAATTTTCTGAAGCTGGACATATTCCAGGAACTGTAACCCAAATGTTTCTCTGTCCGTGGAGAAGATTTCACATTTGAAATAACTTCTACTGAAGGTATGCACAGCAACCTTTCCTTTTTAAGCTGAGTAATGACAACATGCTTTATAATGCTATATTATGTGTTCTGGTGGTTGCTAGTGAGATTGTTCTTGATATTTAATACCTGGAACCATTTGAGAGGGAACTGTAGTGTCACTGGGCTGGTCCTGCTGATGAAATTCAGAGCTGGTTACACGCAGCTGAGAAGCTCAGTTCTTCTGCCGCTGTTGAGTCTGCAGTCTAGTCATGGTATGTTGGTCAGGTTATTCCCTAAAACCAGCTTTAACTGGTAAGTGCTTCTCAAAACTTGAGCTCTAATTTAATGTACATAATTGATGGGAAGTAGATGGAACTTCTTTTTTTCTTTCTGGTGGCTATCTATACTTCTGGGAACTGCTTGTGGCTGTTCCAAGAAGTAGTGATATGGAAATGACGTGTAGTACGTTTTGTCATTGGGGTAGTGAAAGTGAATAGGCTGTGATTACTCACAGGTTTTCGTAAGGTGAGAAATTGGAAGCATCCAACAAAGTTATCAAGCAGGCAGTTTAAAGCAAACAAGAGGAACTACACTTTCACGCAGCGTGTAATTACATTGGGGATTCACTGCCTTAGGATTATTTGGGGATGGACTGGCTGCCAGTGGGAGCACTGCGATCCTTCCCGGTGCCAGTGGAGCTGGCTGACTTGGTCATTTTCCTGTCGGTAATTCAGTTAGGAAAAGCATTCTTAATGCTACAAAGGCAAGAGATTTTACGTAAAGCAAGGTCTCCAAGGGGGAATAGGTTATGAAGTAAAGGCATTCTTAAAATTCCTAAAAGAAGGAGGAGACCCTAAGTTTTGTTGCAGAAAAGTGCAGGTTTTAGGTGAGCTGTAAATAAAGATGCTACTGCTGATGGAGCTGGTTATATTTATGTTGCATGTCAGACCTGATGGCTTGAAACTGGTGAAAATTGAGGGTAGATTCAGATTAGATAGAAGGAAGAAATTTTTTACGACGGGGGTTGTGAGACACTGGCACAGGTTGCCCAGAGAGGTGGTAATTGCCCCATCCCTGGAAACATTCAAGGTCAGGTTGGACGGGGCTTTCAGCAACCTGATCGAGTTGAAGATGTCCCTGCTCACTGCAGGGGGTTGGACTAGATGGCCTTGAAAGGTTTCTTCCAACCCAAACTATTCTGTGATTCTATGAAAATTGTTCTGGAAGCCATCTAGGAACTAGAGCATGTGAATGGTACCCAGACATTCGTAGTCATCTCTGCCAGTGAGATATATAGAAATAAGAAAATAGTCAGAAATAACAATGTAGCCCAGTCTGGCAAATTACAGTCATCCTTGAGGTCCAGCTGGCTCAGGACCCTCCGATACCTGCTCCTGCTAACGATGTACCTGGGAGAAGTTTAGAACGGTATAAATGCCGGGTAGGCGCTCCCACTTTCTGACAGGCACCCAGGTTAGTGGCTTTTCTGAAACAGCAGTGGTTGTAAAACATTTGAGGATCCTTTATAAACCTGTTTTTTATGAACTGGTGTAACCAGCTGAGTTTTTGAGCTCAGCTGAGCTTTTGGATTCCCTAACCGTCTATGGCAGTAAGTTCCACAGGGTTTATTCTTCCCATGCAGAACATGATTAGTGTTTCATTCTGCCTGTTTTTGAGTTGGCTGCTTGGTAACTTTGTGAGGTGTCCCCATTGTTGGGTTTATAGGAAGCTGTAAGTAACTGTCTATTCACCTCCTTAAGACCATTCATGCCTTTTTCTGTATCTGTTGTTTTTCTGAGCTGTTGTTACGTATCAAGTCAAATTTAACGCATCTTCCATTAGAAGCTGTGCTGTTTCACGTTCTGCTCAATCTCTTCTAAGAGAAGCTAATCAGACCAGCTGTACTTGTTTGAGCTCTACTGTCTCTTCTGAGAGAAGCTAGCCAGACCAGCACTTGAGATGCAAACACACGATAGTCAAGTGATGTCATGCCTTCTGTTTACTTGCTTATTCTTTCTTGTAATAACTTTTGACATTACTTTTACCTCTTTGGCTGCTGCTCTATTTTGAGATCCTCGAACAGTGGCTCCAAGATCATTTCTAAATGGCTGTAACAAACAGGATCTGTTCTAGTTGTATGTTAAAATGTCATATTTCTTCAGAAGGATTACTGGCATCACAGAGGAGGGCTGCTTGTTCACTTTGTCCTGGCTGTGGCACTCAGGTCAGATGAAGACCTCCGGAAGGAGGGGAGATGGCTCCTTCCTGGGATCATCTGAGCACACTTGGGGGAAGAAGTTCCCAGAACGTGGGATGGGGCAGGCAGAAGAGTGTGAATGTGTGAAAGTTCAGCAGGAAAGAAACTTGCGACACAGGGGAGCGTGGGATACATCTCAGATGAGCGAGGGGCAGATGGACAGCCTGGCTTCAGAACTGGTAGAGAATGGGAGACTTCCTGAGGATCCAGAGGACACTGCAGATGTTGACTGGTCCCAGAAAGCTCCTGGGTTAGACTGAACCAAGCCCCGAGGAACGGATTTGCTAGTCAGGGCGTAGTGGACAGGAACAAATTGCTTATCCCCTGCTTGTCCTCTTTTCAAAAAGACAAATTCACCTGAAGTGATGTGGTTGCTGCTCAAATACCTGTTGGTGATGTTTATAAACCCTGCAAGTATTTATTTTCCAAGCGTCCCCATAGTAAAGATTTGGGCACTTCTGTCTGAATGTCCCGGATGGCCTTAGGTCCCTGATCAGAGTGATGTTAACTAACTCAGCGGTCCTTGTTCAGTGGGGGGTTTTCTCCCCCACTGAGTACTTGGCTTTTGTCAGCACTGAGTTAAATCTGCAATTTCATTGTCTGGCTACTTACTAACATGAAATCATTCTGCAGCTGTTTGTGACAGCTTTGGTAGGTTTAAGCTAAATAATTTTTCTATCACTACTAAATGTTGCTACCTTGCTATTCATTTTTCTTCTGAGATCACGCATAAATACATTGAGCAGCACTGTTTCTTTTGGGACCCTACTTGCTGCCTTTTTCTTTTTTTTTTTTTTTGTTTGCTTTTGTTTTATTTCTTATGTTTTAACCAGCTGCTGATTCACAAAAGAAAGCGAGATTTTCTTTAAAGTTGTTTGGAAAAGCCCATGCAAAATACTTCAGTGGGAATTCAGATGAACTATCGATCGTACTGTCCTTGTCCATCTGTATGTTTTCGTTGTGGGTTTTTTAAATTGTGTAACAGTTTGCTTAAAAAGCTAGTTTTAGGCTTCAAGTTCACCAGGTTAAATAAAGTGATACTTTATTCCCTGCAATTAGTTGTTCGGTAGCTGCATTTTAAAGGTGTAGAGCTCTTGAGTGAATGCCATCTAGTCCTGGTGATCTGTTACCATCTGACTTGCAGGTGTGTTCTAAAACTTTGTCAGATACTGCCATTTGAGAGAATTATCTAGATTTTTTTTTTCTTTTGCTCTGTGTAGCAAAGCTTAAAATTATTGATGCTTATAGAAGAAATAAAGGAGATTTTGTATTAAAACTTAGCAAAAAAAAAAAATCATAAAATAATCTTAAAATTCACATCAGGAATCCATGCCTGTCGAGACTAAAGAGACAGACTGAATTAAATGGGACCTAGGAAGACTCTTCAGCTGTGACGTAGCTGCTGAAGTTATGTTTGTCCTTTGTATTTTTATAACAGAAAGGATGTTACAAGAAAGTCAGAAGTATTCAGAAATAATTTCTTTTTGGAAACGAGTAGGATAATGTACTTCTCTCGGCATTTCCATGTGTTTCCACTTAGTAACTAAGTGGAAAATCTTAAATGTTTTATTTTATCAGGAATGGGTTTAAATAGGCTTCAATAAAAAAATTAGTAAATCTTGGTAATTTCCTCCCAGTTTCCAGAAGGAGTTGCCTGTGGTGATTGCTGGCCTTCCATGTTCGTTTTTACTGGTCTTGGAGTACTGAGAGCATTCTGAAAGGCTGGAAAATGCTGTGGGTTTTTGTATGTGTGCCCATACCCAGTAAGGCTCGGGGTAGCCTTTGGTAACTGGGGAACTGACGACAGTAATAATCCTGGGCAAAATAACGCAAATATGGCATTCAGATAATAGAGAGTAAGACAAAAATTCACCCAAAGTTTTAGGGGAAGTAGGAGATGCAGTGTATATTTTTTTTTTATGGTAGCCAAAGAAGCGTTGCAGGATGCTGTAAGTTTTGTGATACGTAGAACTACTGGTCTTTCAGTGGGTGAATTTAATCACCTGTTATTTTTGCAGACTCCTTCTGACATTTTCTAGAAAAGGTGGAAGTCTTTCTACCAAACTTAATGGTACTTGGGTGAAGGCTTTAAAAAGATCCCCCTCTGCCCCTACACAATTGTTAACTAAAATAAAATCCAGGCCACAAAGTGGAAATCGCTCATCAGTGGAAGGATAAGATAAAGTGAGGCAAAAAGGGGTGAAACAGTCATTGCAGGCCTCACAGGGGAGAAAGGAGACTTCTGACATTCTGCTTGTATAAAGAATAAGACAAAAGTAGTGATGACTTTGAAACATATGTAGTAAGAGAAAATATATATATTTTTTTTAAATTTTGTTTTTAAACCTCTACCCCAGAATCTGTGTGCAGCCAGGGATTGCTTTGTGTGTTCTGCTTCTTGATTGAAGGCTCTGCATACCTTCTAAATATTAAAAAATTCCTGCAGTGCGTTGTTGGCAAATAGCAGGTGTTTGAATGACAGTTTAATTCTACATGTATCAAATTTAGAAATGCTCTCCATAAAGCAGTCAATCCTCAAAAATGGCAGCATATAGTTACAGAAAACTTGTTTCCTTAAGTCATTATGTTTTTTCCTTTAATTAGATACTCCAGTTCAGAACTAATATGAGCAACTTTGAAGGCCTTTGCGATGTCCGCCTGAAAAAGCAAAAGATATTTCTGGTTTACTGTTGACATAGGTGACCTAAACTGAAGCACTAAGACCCGAGATGTGGCAGACATCAGAAGGGTGCTTTTTGTAGCTATGTGTTTGGGCCTCACCTGCATTAAAACCTGAATGTACCAGTAGTAGTACAAGTTACAAATACATACAGTTAATTTAAATAATAAAATAGAAAGGCTGTGATATTTAACTTGTTCAGAAAAATGTAGGAAATACTTTGTTTTCCTGTTCCTGTACAGAATTACAAGACAAACAAACCGTGCCTCCTCAGAGTTGCGTATATTATTTCTTGCCCACAAAATACGAGGACGAAGGGATGTATTACTGACCTGAACGCACTGCAGAGAGCGAACTTCGCTGTGACAAAACTGTCCTTCGCGGGCTCACGCAGCTGAGCGCTGTTGCAGACTAGGTTTAAAGATGAGCTTACAAAAAGTTGCAACAATTAATCCACCTACCGTTTAAAAATATCAAACAAGGAACACCTTTTGCCACCTCTGTTCTGTTCAGGTTTTTTTCTTGTTCTCCATCCGCTTAGTAGCCTACTTCTTTCTTTTTTTTCCGTACTACCTAGAGCAAGGGTGGTCCCCCCGCCCTGTGCGTGGAAAGCACCTGCCTTGCTTAAAAGCTGTTCATTATCATGAATGAATCAGATCTATCTCCTATACAAAATGTTTTGAACCTGACATGTTTCTGGCTGTGAATTGTAACATGAAATTTGTCTTCTCTCTTTTTTTTTTAAATGGCCTGATTTGTCAGAGCTGCCTGCTGGTGGCAGCCTTCGGTGAAATGGCTTGTTCCGTCAATGCGATAGAGCACACCTAGCTTTCAAAAAGTCTTACTTTTGCAGGTCCAAGCAAGAACAGAAGAAAGCTAACAAGTCAGGGGACTAAATTGTGACTTTTATTTTATTTTGACACCAAAGATGATTGTCATAGGACAGCAGAGCACATGATAAGTTGTAAGACCGTTTCTCCCTACTGCTTGTTTTGCAGTCTGTAGCTTGCTCCTGCCCAGACCAGGTTGTCAGACCCTCCGCACTTGCTCCATAGCTGTCTTTCAATAAAAGGTTTCTAGTACTCTGTGGTATTACAGTATTAAAGAGGCAGAGGACAGGAAAGTGCTGTTTATGTATAAAGATTGAAAATATACCTGGATCATTTTGGGTGTAAATCAAAATGTGATCTTAAGGAAGCTGTTCAGTAAACGGGTTGCCCAGGTAAAATTACCTGCGGCTGTGTGTCAGCTGCGCTGCTGTGGTTGGATTAACTGCTGGAAAATAAGCACTTGGATCTTTTATTTTACATCCATAAAAAACCTGAATCAAAAGCTAAGCGTGAACAACAGTGATTGTTTGATGTAATTTGGAGACAACTGGGAAGTGTTAAAGGTCAGTACCAGTAATTGCTCCGCAGATGATTAAAGCACTTAGGAAAATGAAGGCCTCAAGTCCCTTACAAGCCGCGATGAACAGCATGTCTTAGCTGATCGGGAGGGGAATTGCTCGATGGCCTTCTGTCAGCTCCTTCCACATCATCTGAGCTGTGCTTCCATAAAGATGTCTAATCCCCAAGGTGAGCAGTCCGTATAAAACCCAGCTGGGCTTCCGAGCCTGCAGAGCAGTCCAGGCTCCTGCTGGAACGGGAGATCTTTAGCTTCTGCATTTGCTGGATGTAAGCAGAGTATGTTGCTTCTTGCTGCCTTTGCCACTGCTGAAGAGAACTTGCAGACTGGACAAGTGTCACTGTAGCAGTTACAATGAGTACATTTGAATTTTTTTCCCCAAATATAAGAGCTAGAAACAGCTTTAAACAAAAAATAGCAGGAGTTATCTTGAGCAGCAAGAATGTGAACCTTGACCCTAACATGTTTATCCTCATGTTCTCATATTCTGATTTAGCTCTCTTTTACTTGTTGTTTAAGCAAGGAAAGTGAAACTTGAGAAGCTGTGTAACAGGGGTTGTTTTCAATATCTACTTGGCTGTAAGCAGCCTGTTGGTATCTCAGACGAACTTTGCCGCGGCTACAAATAAAGCCAGGCCAGTGGTGGGGGATAACAGCTTGGTGAAGAAATACCCAGTTATGGAAAGCTTATTTTAAGCTGTTCACAGCTGTTAATCTCTGTAACATCCTTGTGCAGCTCAGGACTTCCCCAGTTTTACCAAACTGGAAACTTAAATATGGGGAGAATAAGTGAACCATGGTAGGTGGCAGGAACAAGCTTTTTGTAGTATGAGGTGAGGTGAAAGAAAGACAGCTAAGTAGTTGAAAAGGAATATTGTTAGTAAAATTAGAAAATTCGAATTCGTTTTGAATGATAACTCTTTAGTTATGGTCCAAAAAGCACTTACGTCTCTATTCTCTTCCTTGAGTTTATCCGAGGAACTTATCCACCGTTTTTAAGAAAAAGTTACCACTTTTACCAAATGTTCCTTTTCGTTTGCACCCTTATGTTTTAAAATAATTTTTATAAAGATACTTTAATATAGATATTTTAGTGTAGAGATCAGATTAAAACAAAGATGGAGACTTAGCTCTAACTTCTTATGTATAGAAAAAACTATATTATAGCTTTCCAATTTCACGTTTCCTAAAAATCACCTTACAGAGCAGCTTTCTCTTAATTCACTTGCTGTATACAGCTTGAAGTTTTTAACTTGTACAATCCTCATATACTCCTTAAACAATTTTAACTTAAAGCAATGATTTTAATGCATACAATGTAGTCATTGTAGATAGATAAAACTGTTTACTGCACTCTAGCCTTGTGATCAACATTGTCTTTATACTTTTGCTTTACTCCCTTCTTCTGCTTTTAATAGTTTTTCAGAACTGTCTGGTGTTGCTTGAACAGTTTGTATTCCATGCCATGTCTGTGAGAGGCGGTATGGAGAAAGTGAATGTGAGGCAACTGTATTTTATAACTCAGCATGGGTGGGAGGAGGAATGATACGCAGTGAATTCAAAACAACTGGTTTAAAAAGTACTTTTCCAAACAATTTGAAACTTTGGTATGGTTTAAGGTTAGAGAACACTTTTGATTGCAAGCCCAAATGTGTTTAAAAAGATCAGGCATATCCATAGGATGTATTTACTGATAATTATCAAACATGAGATTTCAGGTGCGACTCAAGGCTACCTGTGAAGAAAGGATAACAGAAGGATGAGGCAGTTTACCAGAAAAAGATCACTCTTCCTTTGCTTTCCAGCGTTCAGGTCCTGTGCTTCTGGGAGGGGGCTGTTCTCTCTGAAGCCTGACACAGCGTATTGCTTCCTGTGTTGACAGGGCACCTCAATGCTAATTTAGGCCTTCTTTGAGGCACTGCTTTGCTTTTCCTGAGAAGATCCAAGAAATGAAGAAATCCCGACCAAAGAAGCTACTGTATTTCAAGAAAATCATAAAAGCCTCTTCATTTACAGAAGGGGAGGTTGTCATCAGCCAGAAGCCGATGTTGGAACCTGAGGCTTGGGTTCTGTTTGGCTTCTTGCCTACTGAGTTAATAAACGCTTCCCTTTCCTTCTCAGCCCTATGTTGAGGGCAGGAAAAAACAAAAATGCATCCAGTGTGCCTGGAAACCTAAGCCTCCATTTCTGGAGTAAGTTGATGCAAAGTAGTGGTAATTTCAAAGTAGGGTGAGCAAACACTTTGCAAAAGGGTAGTTGGGGAACTCTGACAGTACTTGAAGATGCTTTCAGCACTGAAGATGCATTCTTGAAGCAGAATGTGAATCAAAAGTCCACCCCAAACTTGGGGGGGAGAAACAGGCATTCTTCATTTCACAAACTTTTCCCTGTTACTTAGCTTCAGAATGGAAAGCTCTTTCAAAATGGGAACTATTGTGCTGCTATTAATGTCAGAACAGGCTATTTCATCATCTTGACCTAAGGAAAAGCAGTTTGTTGAAATGTAACAATTTGAAGGATTTTGTTCCTATTAAAGATACTTACTAAAACCAGTTCCTGAGTATGTTCTCATCCCTTTAGCACTATAGGCTAGGCTGCTGCTTCTGACACTCCTGCATTTGGCCTTGTTGCTTATTGTTACATCCCTGAAATTCCCAGCACATTGGAGTCTCGCTGTATTATACTCTAATGCTTTTCTGGACATAGAATAAATAACCTTAAATACTGAGAAAGCTTAGTGAAGGGCAGTAGTATCTGTTATGTGACCATAAATGAGTTGGTATATGTTTGTATAGCAGACTTTTATAAACCTTAAAGAAATGTTTCTCCATATTGCTTTCTGATGTGTCTTAGTGTGCAGTCTGTATCTCCTGACTTTTCTGGCTTTTGTGGACAGTATCGCTCAGATATTGCTCCAGGCCTGAAGCCCAAGTCTTCTTCCCTTAGAGATGAAGGTCAAATAGTTCAGCAGTTACAGTCAAAGAGCGAGCGCAGTAGGATGATGTGATGGTGACAGAGATTCAGTGTCTGTTGTTGACAAAGCAGTTATTCTGTTCCTGTCTGGTTTGTTGACACTTACTTGTGCCAGGAAGGTGTATGGGAGGTTAGGGATTGTCAGGGGAGGAAGGCAGGAGAAATCATGCAACTGTATGGATACGCGATGTTGCTTTTCTGATCAGAAATGTCAATTGTTAGAATCTGCTAGAGCTGTACAGCAAGCCTTCCCTTGAGTGGGGACCTAGTCAAAGGTTAATAAATTTTGAGTCCTCTTAGCAGACTAATGCTTCTTAGTTGTTTCGTATCTGGATAACTGAAACTATGCATGAGATGATACCGCATCCATAAGGCAGAAGGCCAAGAGTCAAAGTTGTGGAAAAAGTGTGTTTTCTTTGGAGGAGAGAGACGTTCATCAGCCTTTCTACGGATGTACACACTAAACTAAGTGCACCTGGCTAAATTGGTCTTTCACATCTCTGAGCACCACAACGCACTGAAAGGTACTGCAGAAGCATGGGAAAAAAGCTCAAATTCCTGCTGGTGGAGGGACAGCTAGTTGTGCTTACCTTCTTTGTAGGGTTCCCTCCTCTTTGCTACTGTACAGATACAGGTGGTTTGGATGCAGTAGCTTGTTGGATGTTGAACATGGTCATGATATTCTTGTTGGTAGGTTCTTGGGAATATCAAGAGGCCGTTGAGGCCCTACTATTCTGTGGACTGGGACCTCCTCAACAAGAATGAAGGAATGAATGCAGAAAGCAGTTCACACTTAAAGGACATAAAGACCAAGCTGAGCTCTCTAAGAAGATTCAGCAATTCTGCAAGAGGAAACATTGCAGACCACAACATTATTCAGCGTAGATAGGATGTTCCTTCTCCTGCTCTGACCAGCGAGTAGTGCCTTAGCCGTTGGGGAAGGAGAGGCTCTGGAGAGGGCCTCTTGTGCTTTTGTCCTCCTTCAGTTACAGCTGCATACCATCACCTTTGGTAGTGACTGAGTTGCCTGTGGTGAAGAGTATACTTCATTCCAAACCTCGTATTACTGACTTCACTACACGGGTCTATGCATTAAACATGGGTTTAATGCTACCATTTCCAAAACCAGCTTTTGCAGTAGGAGTAAAATGTGCCTTTCAGCTTCAGAGAGCCCTCCCGCTCACGCTGGGTGAAGAGGCCTGAGAGAGCCCTGCTTTGTTAGATCGTTCGGAAATCGCATTAACCACGCCCACCAGAGCCTAAAACTAGGGAACAGAACTCTGTTTAATGCTTAATAATTGGAAACATTTAAAGTTGGCAGTTAGCATCCACTTCTTCGTGGCTTTTTGTCCTGGAAATCTGCAATTTTTTTGTTTTTTATTTTTTGCCATCAGATGCCTATGATGCTCCTGATTTGATTTAATTTCCTGGTTTTTTTTCTTTATTGGGGTGTGCAATGCCACAAATTGCTAGAGAGCTCTAACACTTCCAGGGATGGGGCATCCACAGCTTCTCTGGGCAGCGTCTTCCAGTCTCACCACCCTCAGTGTAAAACATTTCTTCTGATAAGTCCAATCTAAACCTGCCCTCTTTCAGTTTAAAACTGTTGCCCCTTGTCCTGTCGCTACAGGCCCTGGTAAAAAGTCTTTCTCTGTCTTGCTTGTGAGCCCCCTTTATATATTCTGGCTGATGTAGTTGCCAAGCCACTCTCCATTATATTTGAAAAGTCATGGCAGTCAGGTGAAGTCCCCAGTGACTGGAAAAAGGGAAACATCACGCCCATTTTAAAAAAGTATAAAAAGGAGGACCCTGGGAACTACTGACCAGTCAGCCTCACCTCTGTTCCTGGTAACATCTTGGAGCAGATCCTCCTGGAAGACATAGAAACATATGGAAGACAGGGAGGCGGTTAGAGACAGCCAACACTGCTTCACCAAGGGCAAATCATGCCTGCCTAAGCTAGTGGCCTTCTACAGTGGAGTGACTGTATCGGTGGACAAGGGAAGAGCTACAAATGTCATCTACCTGGACTTCTGTAAGGCCTTTGATATGGTCCCACACAAGATTCTGGCCAATAAGTTGGAGAGATACGGGTTTGATGGATGGGCTGTTAGATGAGTAAGAAATTGGCTGGATGGTTGCATCCAGAGAGTTACAGTCGATGGCTCAGTGTCCAAGTGGAAACCTGTAACAAGTGGTGTCCCTCAAGGGTCCATACTGGGACCAATACTATTTAATATCTTCATCAGCGACAGTGGGATTGAGCGCAACCTCGCCACGTGTGCAGGTGACACTAAGCTGAGGGGTGCAGTTGATTCGCTAAAGGGAAGGGATGCCATTGAGAGGGACCTTTGCAGGCTTGAGGAGTGGGCCTGTGTGAACCTCATGAAGTTCAGCAGGGCCAAGTGCACATGGGTCGGGGCAACCCACAGTATCAATACAGGCTGGGGGATGAAGGGATGGAGAGCAGCTCTGCCGAGAAGGACTTGGGGGTACTGGTGGACAAAAAGCTGGACATGAGCCGGCAATGTGCGCTCGCAGCCTGGGCAGCCAACCGTGTCCTGGGCTGCATCACCAGCAGCGTGGCCAGCAGGTCCAGGGAGGGGATTCTGCCCCTCTACTCTGCTCTGGTAAGACCCCCCCTGCAGTGCTGCATCCAGCTCGGGGGTCCTCAGCAGAAGAAAGGCATGGACCTGTTGGAGCGGGTCCAGAGGAGGCCACAAAAATGATCAGGGGGATGGAACGCCTCTCCTATGGAGAAAGGCTGAGAGAGTTGGGGTTGTTCAGCCTGGAGAAGAGAAGGCTCCGGGGAGACCTTATTGTGGCCTTGCAATATAAAAAGGGGCCTTATAAGAAAGACTGAGAGAGACTTTTCACCAAGGCGTGCAGTGACAGGACAAGGGGCAATGATTTTAAACTGAAAGAGGGCAGGTTTAGATTGGACAGAAGGAAGAAGTGTTTTACGATGAGGATGGTGAGGCACTGGCACAGGTTGCCCAGAGAAGCTGTGGATGCCCCATCCCTGGCAGTGTTCAAGGCCAAGTTGGATGGGGCTTTGAGCAACCTGGTCTCGTGGAAGGTGTCCCTGCCCATGGCAGGGGGGTTGGACTGGACGATCTTTAAAGGTCCCTTCCAACCCAAACCGTTCTGCGACTATGAATTCACTAGCGCTAGGAGCTGCTTGTTCAGCCTTTGCTGTAGTTCTCTGCTTCCAGAGGCACCGCAGTTCAGACCCTACGGACAGCGTTGCAGCAGTGTGTTGTCTCTCTCGTGCCTGGCTTGTGGCCCTCCGGGACAGCTCACCTGGCTCCTGCAGGTCGTGACTCATTCTGCTGGTTCTTAAGTGGCATGCTGGTCTCTTTGGGGTTTCTTGTGAGTGGTACCATTCCACTTTCAAGCTTGCAGAGATGTTACGTGGGTTACAAAACCTCACTGCATTGCCTGGACACCTGCTTTGGCCTAACTGTCTGTTGGTTTCAGTATGCCATGGACAATCATTTCCAGATCTCACTTGCTGCATTTTACTGAGTAGCCTGTAAGATCACTGTAGCTAAAAGAGCTTTTTTTGGCTGGAGCGAGGGCGAAGAAGAGTCGTCTCATGTTGTTGTGTGTGCCTCGGGCAACGTGGTGGGAGAGCGAGTGCTGCAGGGCAGCCTCCCTTCCCGGCGGGCTGCAGCTGCACCCAGTCCCGGGGTGCTGGGAATTGCATCAGTGTCTTCCAGAGGCCCGGTTCCGCCAGCGAGGACCGGGAGAGACAAACTCCTCAGCAATTCTCCTCAGCCTTTGTTTTAAGAAGGAGGTTGGGAAGGGGATCTGCCCGCTCGGTGCTGAAAAAAGAGCTGGCTTCCTTTCCTAATGACAGCTTATCGGCCTGTCTCCTATAGATTAGACAGCTTTTTCTACAGGTATACAAAAAGTTTTGAAAAACCGTAGAACTGACAGATCTGTAATGGGTTTGAATTTGAAAAGTGAGATTTACGTGTGTATTCCTCATATATGTATGGAATATATATGTATTTGGGTTAACTGTGCACCCAAACATTCTTAATTTAAGGCCTTTTATGCCAGCTTTTCACTCGGTGAATTTATAACTAAGCATAGTTAGTTAAAAATATCTGAAGAACAGTTTGTAACGAGCACGCTATACAGCCAAACAGCATTACTGTCACAGAAATGTCATGTAGGTTGAAAATTCAGATGTCTGTTCCTAAGTCAGAAATTCAGTTACTTGAGTGCATTTTCAGTAGCTGAATGGACGGATGCAGAAGCTCCTGCTTGGTGCTGTAGTGCAAAAAGTTAATTTTTTAAAAATTTCAATATACTGTCAATTTAAACAGCTCAAATTAGAAACTGCTTCTCTCTCTGCCATATTTTGTGCTATTTTTTGGGGGGACTAGTTCCCAAAAGATTAGGATCAACCTAAACTAACGAATCTGGCAGTTTGGAAGATGGTTAGGAAATGGCAGTGGATGGGCCGTGGGGGAGGTCTGGGTAAGCTTTTGTTCTGGACAGCTTCCCCCCACTTTCCTCCCGGTAACTCTGAGCTTGGGCCCGTCACGAGTGAAGCCTATAGCCTTGATGCTCACAGCAGCTTTACAAGAAGCACGATGCTGTAGGTTTGACTGAAGTGGTTGACACCTGATGTGTAAAAGGAACTTCTAGATGTGGTGCTTGATCAGGATCTCAGTTCTGTTTCTGCTGGGCTCGAGGCCGTATACTTCCCTGTAATGTGTATGTGAGCTCTACCTCCAAACGCTGGAAGTCCAAAGCCAGCGAGTAAATGTGGCGTACAGGAGGACTGCGGGAGGAGAGGGATGTAAGGAGGCTGTACTTTGGGTGGCTTGATAGTTCATAGCTTAAATGTTCCCTTTATAATCAATCTTGCAACACCAATACATTCAAATAGGGATTCAACGCATCAGCAGTGCTGTGTCACAGAAGACAAACTTGCAAAGATTCTCCTGGTTTCTTCTAAATCTCTGAGATAAAGACATTAAAAGGAAGAATTACGTTGACATGGAAGAAATCTCTCTGAGATAGAAAAGTTATCTGTGTCAAATTTTGAAGCACTGAGTGGAGCTCCACAGAGTTTGTTATCAAATATCCTGGGTAACAGAGCTATTCCAAGAAAAAATAGCCTTAATTTCATAAGGTAATTCTTTTTCTTTTAAAGATCCTTAGACACATACGCGCACACGTGAAGAATCCTTGAACAGAGGTAGGGCACAAAATGCATGTCAATGACTTAATTGGTAAAAATAAATAAAAAAATAGTGTTTCTTTTAATGTGTTTCATTTAGTAGTTCCTACAAGCCCTTCAGTTGGAGGTTCAGTGTGAAAGATACACTGCAAGGGACCCAGATATTTAAACATGTAATTAAAAAAATGTGTTTCATTTAGTAGTTCCTACAAGCCCTTCAGTTGGAGGTTCAGTGTGAAAGATACACTGCAAGGGACCCAGATATTTAAACATGTAATTAAAAAAATTTCTTTACATAGCCTTTTAAATTGCCCAGCTGTGGTAACTGGAAAGCAGTGCCCCCGTTCTTCAGTAAACCTTCCTGGGGGGAAAAAATGTTTTTCTTCTGTTTGTGTTTTAAAAAGGATAATTTCAAAATTCGGTCTTAGATGTAGTTATGCAAGCAGTAGAACTGGCAAAAGATCAGGCGTGGTAACATTTTTGGATGCTGGAAAAAGCAAAATGAATGGTTGGAGCAAGTGTTCCTGCTGCTGCGGAAATAGTAATGTGGGTTAGGTTAAAAAAAGCGTTGTGATCCTGTCGTATAAAATCACATGCTTATATACAAATAATCTGGGAATGTAGCACATTGACATCTCTCATCCAATTTACTTCGTTTTATGAAACGTGTTTTAGCCTAATGATGTTATTACACAGAACGTTTATCTTGTTTGAGCTTTGCTTCTCACCTTTGTCAATGGGGAATAACAGTTATTCTCTTACTTTCTTTAGCGTTAATGATTGTTTATTTCTTGAAACCGTATTTGATCCCCATAGCCTACAACACGATGCCATCTCTTCGTGGCCTCTCGCTGCACCTGGCCTTCTGCGTAGCGTACGGACCCGGGCGTCGAACGGCTCCTCCTGCACGGGCTCCTTCCCTCTGAAGCCGTTTTGTCCTTTCGTTAGGCTTCTGTGCGTGTAGCGGAGCCGTGGGGTTCGACTGAGGATGAGGCAGTGTCTGGGGAAGAATTCAGTCTGAAACACTAAACAGGAGCCAGAAACGGAAGGCTGTTCTCAGATTCTCAGATAGTTAAATGACTTGGCTGCTTTTTGAAGTACAAACATTACTGATGAGGAATTGGAGTTATCTTGTACTCTGCAGATACTGGAAGTGTTACTGGGGGGAATCAAGATTGCTCCCTATTTTCTCGCTGTAGGGAACAGTAAAAGATAAGACGATGAAAAATGAAATGAAAATCAGTAATTTAAATTGTGCCAAACTAATCTGAGCTCTTTCTTTGGCAGCTGATACTCTAAATAAAAGAAATTCAGTAAATCTTGTTTCTTTGTGGAGATCATTAAGATATTTGGTACGACCGCCAGAGCAGGGCTGTGAAAGGTTATGGCTCATTGAGGAATTGTGGTGGATTAGCCAGATCTTGAGGTGAGATGGTAAAGGGCAGAATTATAAGAGAAGATATTAAGCAAGGGGAAGACCACTGGAAGAGTTTCTTAGGGATAGTCTGAACACTGTCTTATTTTGATATAATTAATGACTATTCTAAAAGTTGAAGCATTTCGGGGAAGCTAACTGGAAACAGATAATTAACAGAGCTCACATAGAGAAAAATCAGGATAACAAAAAAGGAGAGAAAGCATTAGGGGTAGGAGTAGGATGAAAATGAGTAATACAAAGTGCAATGCTCTATATTTAGCAAAAGTTGTTTGAAGGGGAATATTCTTACTAATGTACATGGCAACAGTGAAACCTCATCTGAAATACAGCATATGGTCCTGGTCACACGCTGAAGACTCCTGTGAAGTGCAGGAGGTACAGAGAGGGGACCTCAGAGGGGACGATCTGAGGCATTGCCAGCGGGTTTGAGGGGACCCTCCTCGGGCAGGGGGTCCCCAGGCGCTGGCAGGGACACCTGGAGGGGCAAAAGGTGCAGCTGGGGCAGGGTTTGGTCACCGTTTATGACAGGTAACTTACTGTGGTTTTGTGGGACGAGGCTCCAGCTCAGGTCGGTCTTTAATAGTTTGTTATTCTTCGTTACATGCAGTATCTCAGTTTTACCACTTTGGCCGAGAACTGTATCGAATTTTTTTTTGTTCAGTTGGGGTGTTACAAAATGTCCATGTGAAACTTCCTGAGAAGGAAGGTGATGGTGAGGAGGGTTTCCTTTCAGCAAGTATTTACGAGGACTTGAGATTCAGAACGTGTAGGAAAAGGAGGCCATTCCTTCAGTTTCTACTTCTAGCTTTGATTTATAGTATCCTTTTGCCATTTCTGTTTTGGTAAACCCCTGTAAGTCCCAATCCCAGGCCGTAATAAAACGTGCGGACCCTGGTTAAGAGGTGAGCGTATGGAGATTGTTAAGTATCATCTGTTTTAGAATGGTCAAGAATAGAATTTGGGCGTTATTTTACAGACCAAATTTTAGCTGCCCAGCCGTACACCCTTTAGGTAATATAAACAACTAGTCTCTAAGCTGTATTTTTTCCCCCAGAAAGGTTGGAGTTCAGAATTTTGGAACTTTCTACTAATGGTGCAGTCCAGCGAACTGCTCTGTACGCTCCTGACAGCACGTGCTCGGCTTCTCCTGGAGAGGTTGATGGTCCCGCTGGCACCCAGCTCCCGAGCTGCAGACCTTACAGCTGCAGATTGCACCCACACACACACTTTTATATGTATAAAACCAAAACACACTCTTCTGCTCCACAAAAGACCGCTCACAGTTTTACGCTTCTATGATGTCAGTGAGATTAGTAGCATATTCTAGTGTTCCATAACGTTTGTCTTTATTAGCAGTTCAGCTCCAGATTTGCTGATGATGTTATCGCTCACAGTGTCCAGTAGATTTTTTAATACTTTCCAATTATGGTCTGCTCTGTTTATCTCTTGCTGTTATGTCTTTCTTCCACTTACATAAATCACTGATTGTTGCAGTTTTGGCTGATGAACATGATTCTGACATACAAATAATACCAAAAATAAAAAACCAACCCCAAACCCTTTAATGCAAACTGCTTATAGTGCAGTAGCGTGGTTTCCCTATCTGTGACCAGCCTTGACTCTAATCCAGCAAAGCATTTCTGTGTATGAACATACTCTTTGATTTGTAGTTCAAGCTACTTGCAGTTAAAGTTAGCTCATGCATATATTGTGTCCATTGTTGATATTATACAGCTATAATCTAAGTCGTGTTAGTTTTCTGGTGCAAAAAGTTGTTAATTTTGTTTACAGAATTCAACTGATTTTGACAAGCTGGCTGGCAGCTGTACTAAGGTATTCTGCCCTGAATATATAAAGGAGGAATAAATAGCAAAGGTGGAAGATTAACGCATGTTCTTTTGCATTACAGCTAGTTGTGTCCCATCAACATGTTCTGGAAGTTTGATTTGAACACAACATCACATGTGGACAAGCTGCTGGATAAAGAAGATGTGACACTTCACGAGCTGATGGATGAAGATGACATCTTACAGGAGTGCAAGGCGCAGAACCGCAAGCTGCTGGACTTCCTTTGCCAGCAGCACTGCATGGAGGAGCTGGTCAACCTCATCACACATGAGCCCCCTGTGGATATGGATGAGAAGGTCCGCTTCAAGTAGGTATTTGTTTTCTGTCCTATATGAAGAAAACTGAATGACAGATCTTGATGTTGGAAATGCTCTGGGGCGAGATGGATGTAACCTTTTCAGGCTTGGGAAAAAGGCTCTGAAATATTTCACAGCATTTTGTTACTCGTAGTGAATTTTCAGAAGCTTGTTTCTTTATTTTTAATGGTTTAACGTTAAGCTTGTCTAAAAAAAAAAGAAATCTCTTGCTGTTTGTTCAGAACTTTGCAAGCAAAATAATCAGTATCTCAAAAGCACCTTTAGTATTTTTTTGTCAAAATAGCAAGCAAAGAACATTTTGCTCTGAGTTATAAATTTCTGAACTTGATTGGTTTTCAGTAGTCAAGCCACAAAAGAAAGTGAGCTGTACAGTGAATAAAAGATGTAATATTTTCAGTGTGCTGCATATGCAAAACCTGCTGATCTCAGTGGTCGTACTGTTAGGGAGAGGGTCTAACTCTGTAGAGAGCCTCTTTCTTACGACGCTGAACTCTAGATGTGTTTGGTTCTCATATCAAGTTGTGTTTATACATTTTTAACTAAATGTATACTTGAAAATATTTACGTTTTGGATTTGGGTTTACGTTTTTCTTTGTTAAGTTTATGTAAAAATAAAAGGCTGCTCTGTGTACAAATAAATAAATAAAAACAGGGGAGTTTCTCACTGTGGGGATGGATCAGTGTTGGTTATTGCTGCTGTTGCTTGAAATCCGCAGAAGAAATGGTAGTATTGTTTAGGCTTACTGTTAGGTGAGGTGGTTGATCAGCTGGGTTTAGGTGACTATTTCCAGGTAAGTGAGTGCTGGGAAATACATTATGTAGTAACTTTGAATATTATATGGCCGCTTTTGCAAGGCTTCTGCTATAAAAGGTGAATTACCAGAAGGAACCAGGAGTATTAGTTCTATACTACTGTCCTACAAATGCAAATATTGTACAGGTTTAAACCAGGGACATGGCACACGACAGTCTTTCGACTTTTTGGATTTCTGGTATCATATCAGAATGGCTTTTCGTGGGGTGGCTGGCTCTGTGCTTACTGCAGCTCTTTATCCATATTGTTTGCACAGCTAACCTGAGACAAACTCAAACCAGAATTGCCGATGGAAGAAGATGGGCGATACTTTCCTTGGTGCTAAGAGTTAATGAGCAGAGGAGATGTTGAACAGTGTAAGACTTGTGGTCCTTCGTGGCCTCTGGGTGTATTTTGCTGGAGGAGAGGATGAGGGATTCCAATACCATGCCAGTACTAGTTCATACATTGTCCGTATCACTGCAGAATACGACTTCAGTTAACCAGGCCATATTTTTAAGTCCTTTTTGAGATTTTTGTGGCTGCCGTCAGAAGACGGTTTATGTCTCTGATCCTGTGTGCTGAAGGGTGGAATTGGAAACCTTTTCCTATCGTAACCAAACAGACTAAGAATAAGGAAAGGTGGGGACAAACAAAAATTTCTCAAGAAGCAAAATCCTTAATGCAAACCAAAATGAAGAGGGAAGCTCAGTATGAGAGTGTTTACTCCCAGGTGTCCTTGAATTTCACGTGCATATATGCCATTTCATCAGCTTTTGAAGGTAGCGTGTGCTTCAGGCAGCTCAAGGCCAGGTTGGCTGATGGGGAGGCACAAAGGTAGGCGGTGGTGGGAAGAGGTCAGCCTCAGAGTTGCAGTCCCCTGTGCTGGCAAGGTAGAAGAAAGTCTTGTGTGGGGAAGGGCGTAAGTTAGCTGTCTCATTCACCGATCTCTTCATCAGATGATGGCATTATATCCCCTTCTGCTTCTACGAGCGGTCCGTAAGGTGCCTGCTCGAAAAGCAGGTATAGTGGTGGGAAGCATGGTTATACACCGTAGACAGGTAAGTGAGCCTTTGATGACAACAAGAACTGCGTAGTGACTGCTTGCCAGGACAAATAGAGCTGGTCTTTATGATTGGCTCATCATAAAGATTGGTTTCCAGTACCATATGTAGGCCAGGCAGAGAAGCATTTTCAACGCATGGTGAGGCACTGGAGAGGGGAAAGAAGGTTTAAACTTATTAGAAACTGGGGAAGCTTTTGGAATAAATAAAGGCTAAGCAGGAAGAAAGGACTCTGTCTAAATCCAAATGGAATCCAATTTTTGGCTCTTAAGAAAAGGTTATGAAAGTTTTTTGAACTGGAACAGGGGAGAAACTTGATAGGTTTGGAAGGACATGCAGCTCAGAATGATGCATGCTGTGGAAATGGAATCATCAAAATGCTTTAGTTCTGAAACGTCAGTAGGATGGAAGTTCAGAAGGGAAACTGCAAAGAGGAAAACTCGACAGTGAATCTCCATCTAAGCATAGCATGCAAAACTAAGCAACCAGATGAAGACCTGTAGCCATCAAAAAAGTCCATAAACTGTTTGAGCTGCAATGTCTATTTATAATGAACTTGTTGACATACTAGGGTGTTTCATAAACCTGTTGAGACCATGCAGTAATGAGAGTACAGCTTACAGGAAAGGCAGAGTAGACTCTGCTAGTGTAAGAGTGGGCTGTAGGGGATAGAGAGCTGAGTGTCAAGTGAGGTAAGCTGGCTGCAGCATGGAGACCTTAGGGGTTGGATGCCGTGCCTAAACAGAAAGGGTGAAGTATTAGATCTGACGGTGTGAAACTCGGAGACTGTAAAGGCTGCAAGAGCAGAACGTGCTATGACAATGAGAGGTTTCATTTATCCCCGTGTTGACAGGATATATATCACAGGGAGGCACGGTGCATGAGTTTTTAGGAATCGTGAATGCCTTTTGCATGGAGCAATGAGCCAGAAAAAGGAGAAGTAACTCTTCATATACCCTTGGGGGCTCTAAGAAACGTAACTGTTGTAAAATCCCTTTGTAATAGTAGCCATAATGTACTCAGATTTAACATCCTTGTAGGAGCAAAAAAGACATAAACAGCATTATCAAGGGCTTCGGTTTTGTTTTTGTAACTTTTGGGAATGGAACTACATAAATTGTTAGGAAGTAAATGGTGCTGTGAAAGGGTGAAAAGCTCACAGCTGGCCTTGAAACATTTTAGTGGCTTGTAGTAAATGCAGAGCTTGTATTACAAAGATTTAAAAAAAATCCTGACGTAGAAAACTGGCTTGGTTAAAAACAAATAACCCATTGCAGGTAAAAGTACATCCTCACAAAAGGGAAGTTGTGTCCAGATATGGAAGAAAGATACTGTGACTAGTTAATCTGTGAGACTGGGTGAAGGGATTACGAGAAGCAGTTTGCTAAAGGCAAAACCATTAATACTCTAAACCCATCAAAATAAGGAAGCCTCTCTGAGAATGAGTAGGACGGATAGGAGATCCAAGTGTAAAGGAAAATACAACCATAGCAGAAAATCTAATTAAACTGTCTGTGTTGGTACTCACTTCAGAGACTTCTCAGGAGATTCCCAAGTGGTGTCAGTCTTTACAGGGGAATAGTCTGAGGAACTGTCTCAAATTGGAGCATCTGTGGAACAAAATCAGTAGAATAATTGTTAGGACTGGCTGGTATTCACCCGACTGATTTAAAGGAATTAAAACATGGTCAACATTAAAACCAGTGGAATGGAAGTAGCAAATAGGACACCAGTTGTTAAGAAGGGTCTGTGAGCCAGTAAATCTGGCTTCTGCACTGTGCACATTGAAAAATTGATGGTATAGCATTATGATGCACAGCCACCGCTCTAAATGCAGGCTCTCAGCCATCACACAGTACTGCTTTTGTAGGGGGAAGTCAGGCTTCAGTTCAGGAGCTGAGTGTGGTGGAGTCAGTGGAACTCGTGGATAATGGTGATACGCCTAACGTGGCATCAGTACAGTCCTGAAAAGATAAGGTCCCTTATCAAAGACTCTTGAAAACAAGCTGTCGTGCGATAACAGAGAAGGGTTCTGTCACCAATTAATAACTCTTTAAAGAAAAAGAATATAGATGAGGGGAAAATGGCCAGTTCCAGCTTTCTGGTTTCGCACTACTGAGTCCTGTGCTATTTGATATATTTACACATGAAATAGGAGGGGAGATGAATTATAAATGTAGAAGGTTGATAATGCAAAATTACTTAGGTTGGTTAAAAGGTAGAAAAATTTCATGATATTATATGGGCAAGAAGTAATAAAGCAAATACAGTCCGTGCTGATTGTGTAGTGACTGATGGCCTAAGGTACCTGCGCACATTGATGGGCTTCAAATTAGCTTTTACATCTTGGGGAAGGTTTTGGAGTCTTTGCGGGCAGTATGCTGGAAATACTCGATAAATAGTGAATGCAGGCATGTGTTCATGATCGAAAGCACAAGGCTGTACACAAAGCAGTTCAGTGTATGTGCTGGAAAAGTTATTGTCCTATAACACTTCTCTTCACCCTTTATATACTACCAGGGCCAGAAGTATTTTCCTTGTTAAGAACCAAAGGGAACTGTGATGAGTGAAGTAAGGCTTAAATTGGGAAGGTTCAGGTGTAGAATTTCTTCCAAAATAAAATTTCTATTCAATCAATATAACAAAACCAAACCAGTAACCATTATTAGGATAAAGGTGGGCATAGAGTGATGCACTTGAAAGCACAATAACGGAAAGGACGCTCCAGCTTGAGCTGTGAACTGAAAAGAGCCAAGGGCCAGCAGAGCATCCTGCCGGTTAAGCCACGTGTACATAACTCCTGGGTACAACTAAGGCAAACCCACGGGAAGAACAGGCCAGTGGACAGTCAGCTGAAGAAAGAGCTGCGGGTCTCTTCACAGAAGATGCCAAGAACAAAAAGATCTTCCTTTCCCAGAGTCTGGTCGCTGACAATGGTCCTAGCAATGTCTTTATACGATGGCATGCTCAAACGTGCTGTACTTGAGATATGGGCATACCGTGAATTCACACAATGACACAATGTTTTTCCTATCCGTTCCTTTTGTAGGATTTCCAGCAATCCATGTGTCCGTCTTGTCACTCCAAGAACGGAACTGAAATTTCCAAAGACCTACAGTAATTCCCCTGTTCCTTCCCTGATGGGTGGTCATTAGCTTAGGAAACTGCCAGATGTCTGAAACGTGCGGTGTCTGGGAAGGTGGGAGATCAAAGCTCAGAGCAGAGGGTCCCATTTCAAGTTCGGGAGGTGCTGTTACGATTTCTTCTTGATTTTCTGTTAATGAGGTTTAAAGCAGAAGCCTGTCTAATTTCAACTAAGAGAGAAAAACACAGCAGATAAATGCTGCAACCCAGATTCTTACAGGTCTTACTGCAAAGGTGGTGGAGATGTGAGAGCTACCTAGCCATTTCCACAGCTCTTTCCTGCGTGGTTTTTTTCCCTTTGAGATTAAGGCTAGGAAAAAATCTTGCTGTGTATTGAAAGATTGTTTCAGCTTAACTGTTCTACAAAAGTGAAGGTATTCCCTTTGTGGTGTCGTCTTATTGCAGGAGTGGTTTATATTGATCTTGGAGTTGGCTTGTGTCTAAAGTTACGAAAAGTGGTAGACCTTGCATAATTACTGAAAGTGGGAAATCTGTCGGGTTTGTGTCTTACGGAATGGCACAATTTTTATTTGGAAGGTGAATGCACTACTTAAAGAATGAACATGAATTTGCAGTAAGAGTATTCTGTAGGTTTTTTAATGTTGTAATTAATTTAGTTGGCCGTTATTAAAATACATAGTAAATTTTCTTTTTTCTTTTGGGGGAAAAAAAAAGGTAACCGGTTCTGCTTATAGAGAGAAAATGCTCAAACTGTAAAGGACAGGTTTTATTTTTAATCTGTATCACTTGATAACAAATCAAAACTACTTTAGGAAGCATGGATAAGAACTGGCACTCAGCAGGAGTTCAGAATTGGTGCTTTGTGCTCAGAACTGCTCAGGACTCGAGCACGCCCTATCACTCTTTAAACAATTAGTGGGGTAAGAGTAAATCACGGTTTAAAAATAAAGTCCAGCTGCCTTTTGACTCTAGAATCAAATGTATCATTGAAACTGTGAAATAGTATTAAAGTTCAGTGCTAGGTTGAATTTCACAGCGCTAATGAACTGCTGTTTCTGACTACAATAACCTCAGTGTGATGGTGAGTAGGTCTTTTTTGAAGGAATTCTCTTAAGCCCTTGTTGTAGAGAGACAGTGGCTAGAATATGAAATTAAGACACTAATTAACAATAAAATGCTCAAATGAGGTTTTAAAAAAATAAAGAATAGCTAGATGAATTTCAGTGTTGTAGCGTGCATGCCAGACAGCCTCCCATCCCCTGCGTAATTCTTTCGTCGCATGGGTAATGGAGAGATTGAATCAGTGAAATGTTTGCAAAACAGTGCCGTGTAGCTATATGGTACAGTTGGCTTTTAACGTAGAATCTCAACCTGAAGAAACTTAGTCTTTTAGCGAAACTAACAGTCCCCAAAAAGCGTTTTTTTGTGTTGACTTTAGATTATTATTTTGTATGTATGCAGTTTAATATTTGAGACTTCGTCTAATTATAAACATAATACTAATTATAAACACGTTATTATCTTTTCTGATCATAAATGTGACCTATTTCTAAAAGCACCGCCTGGAAGAGCAAGAAACAAGGTCAGGAAAAGAAAGGATTTAATTAGCTGTCAAATATAATTTTGTATTCTGGTTTAAGTGAGCAAAATTATCTAAACCAAGCACAGTAATATTTTCTGAAAAAGAAGTTGATTTTACAGAAGATTGTAGACATCACTGAAAAATTGAAACTCAAAAGGTCGGCTATGAATTGTTTGCTTGTACATAGCGTATGCTCATTTGCTAGGAGCGTTGTGTTAGATCTAATGTTCTGTCTCTAAATTCTAGTCCTCTTGATTTAAAAAAAAAACGTTCATGTTTAATTCAGCTGCAGTGGTGGAAAGAATAATTTACAGAAATGTTACAGAAATCTGCTAAAATATGCATTCTTCAAGTCGACCTTCAATTTTGGGGTTAATTTTAGTTGTGCAAATGGATTCACGTTAAAAGATTTTAAGAGATTTTAAGTGCATTGAAACCGATTAAGCATCACTCTTAAAAATCAGAACTGACTGCAATTTGTAGGCAGCTGAGATGCATAATTCAGTGGTAAAAAAACCCCAAAACACAACCAATGATGTGCTGCAGGAAATAGTGCTTCCTTAAAATGTGCCATCAGTGTAGATGACCCGTGGTTCTCATGTGGGGTTTTTTTTCCCGTCTCCAGGAAGGGCGATCCTCCTATTCTTTACTTTATAACTTTAATAAGGGAAGATTTTCTTGAGAGTTTTCATTTCACCTTTAGTTGCTCTGGTTCTGTCCCTCCAGATATCCAAACACAGCCTGTGAACTGCTGACCTCGGATGTGCCGCAGATCAATGACAAGCTAGGAGGGGATGAAACTCTGCTGAATATCCTCTATGACTTCTTGGATCACGAGCCTCCTTTGAACCCTTTGCTTGCCAGTTTCTTCAGTAAGACTATTGGGAATCTCATTGCAAGAAAAACGGAACAGGTAGCGATTAGATTTGTCTTGATACATAAGCACAAAATAATTCACTAACATTTTATGTGTTGTATGGCAGTTTCATTGCTTCCCTCATGAGCTCATTGTATTCTTAGGGTTGAAAAATAGCTCGCTATACTCTTTAAGATTGGCGTTGAAATGTAGGCTTTGAAAAGTTCTTGGGATTCCTCAGTTGAGGGAGTTGCTGGCTCATTTAGACACCTTTGCGTAGTTTTGGTTTCAGATTTGCAGTAGCTGGGATATTCCTGTGCCACAGCTAAAGCTTTGTTTTTCGTACAAAGGCATATTGATGCATCCTTTGATCATTGCCCAAAATCACCTCGTTACATAAACAATGCCTCAGTCTCATGACTATTAAAGGGGTGCTGGAAACATGAGCTGAACCGTGTTTTAGGAATACATGTGTTGCAATTCAAAATTGATTTTTTAAATGGAGGGTGTCAGAGAGCCTTAGTGGAATGAAAAATTCTCCAGCTTCACCAGCTTCTTGACGCTCTTATTTCTGTGGGCTTGGGTTTCTTTGTGGCATAGAGGAAAGAAAAGATAGCTAAAAAGATTTGATTTAGTATTGCCTTGAAAGGAGAATGTTATTTTCTTCTCTTGTTCTCGGGAGAATTTCTCAACCTAGTAGTTGTTTTGCATCTGGTTGGCTGGTTGAGACAAGAAAGTGAAGTATAGAAGTCCTGTGTGCCATGCCTGTATGTTGTACTAGCAACTGATGATGATGCTTTTATTTTTAGGTGATTGCATTTTTAAGGAAAAAAGACAAATTTATTAGCCTGGTGCTAAAGCATATAGATACATCAGCAATGATGGACCTCCTGCTTCGTCTAATCAGCTGTGTGGAGCCCGCGACTCTACGGCAGGAAGTACTGAATGTGAGAATCTACCACTTTTTTTTTCTTTACAAGATTGGGAACAAGGGTTTTTGTTTGCGTCTTAAAGAAATAGAATTCTTTTTGTCATTTATTATGAGAGTGGATTCACTCTTCTGAAAACTATTTTTCTTGTGCTGGAGTCTGCACGCCGGTTACTTTGGGTACTTCAGCCTATTTGTGGCTTGCGCAGCAGAGCAACTCTGGTTCAGGCACTGGCAGTAAAGGATTTTCAACTCATTTTTCCATCTAGCAACCACTATTTACTCTAGCTGTTTTTGCTGTAGAACTTTGACAAAGGAAATTTGTAATCTTTCCCAGTGTTCAGAATTTTAGACTGATCATTTGGGACAGTAATTTGTTTAATTCCTCACCATGTTCAAGGGTGTATGTGATTTTGGAGATGCTATCTTGTGCCTCCTCCTTCCCCTTCCTCTTTAATAGGCAGCCTTATAAAATATCTCATTAAGATGCTTAGTTTGCTTTACAGGTAGGACAAGTTTTTCTCCCTTCATAGCCCAGTCTGGGTGAGGCTGCATCACCCCCCCTTTAGTGGGCAGATGTGCAGGATTGGAGGAAAAAAACCTCATTTAGCTCCCTCTCAGTTAACCAGAAGAGCAGTGTGCCATATGGAAAACTGTACTCGAGCCACTGAAGCCCACACCAGGATTTATATGTTTGGCAGGCTTTGCTGCCGAAGTCTTCCTGGCCGGAGCATTGACCACACCATAGCTCAGCAGGTCAATGTTCTCTGCAGAGACTCACGATAGATGATTCCCGTGGCTCGATTCCTCCTCTCGGCCTTGTGGTGCATAGTGCAGTACGCACGCTGCTTCAGAGAAGGAAAAAAATACAGGCACAAATGGATCCTTGCAGACTTGCGTGGGCATCGACCCATGAAGGGAAGTCATCATTTTTTGACAGGAAAGTCAGCAATTCGATTGATTAGACATCAAATAGTAATACCAGGAAAGGAGATGGGAGGAAAAAGCCTTCAAGAGATGGGCTGACGGAGGATAATGATGATGGAGGGTTCGCTGGAAGAGAAAGCAGCTTTGCGGAAAAGGCCTAACCGCATCCCAGGCCGTGACGGCCCGAGGGCAGCCAGCGGGGTGAGGGCAGGGATTGCTGCCCGCTGCTCAGCGCTGGTGAGAGCCGTCCAGGTACTGGGGCCAGGCTGGGCTCACCAGTGCGGGACAGACATTGCCGTCGTGCAGCGTAATATTACCAAGATAAATGCAATTATTTTTTCTTCTGATGTTAAAATGGCATTTTAACTGAGTAGTGTTTTTCCGGGATGGATGGCTTCTGTCCAGGAAGCTTCCAAATATCCAGGTTTCCAGATACCAACCATCCAAAAACAGGCAGATCCGGATGGGATATATTTTAATGCCATCCTATCAGATTAATTCTACCTGTTAAAGATTTCACATAGTCAAAAAAAATGAAAACAAAGTGAAGATACCAAGTGGCACTGGAGGTGCACCTGAAGTTTTTTTTTTTTTTTTCAAATAGTCTTAAATATAAGTATTATCCCCAAGCATTTAAAAATCTGATTGCTTAAGGACTTCTCAGAAAACCAGAAAGTAGTAGCAATATGGAAATTTGGGATTGAATGTTTAGAGAAGCTACTCATCAGCAATTTTGGCAATATATTCAGAAACTGAAGTTTCCGGAAAAGTTAATTTGCAGTCTTCATTTTTGGTAGGTACATCACTTAGGGGTGTGAAAAGACCACTTCTCCACTTGCCATTGCTGTGCTGGCAAAATCCTTCTGTGAACTTCAGTTGGTTCGTTATATGTTTCTTGCTGTCTGGAGAGGCAGTGTTTTACAGTGTCAGATTTATGAAGATGATATCTTAGGTTTTAAGTTAAACAAAATCATATTCTGCATAACGAGTCCCACAGCACCTCTCCTTAGGGATTTGATGTCCACATCGTTGCTTTGACTCGGTAAGTCAGAGGCTCCCTGATAATTGCACAAGAGTCTAATTCTCTGGCCTTCCATTTTAGAGATCCTTAGGCTGTGATAGCTGGACAGTGCTGGTGGCTGCCTTCTCTGCTCTGTTTTCTGGACCTTCTAAAGTGCGTGCTTGAAGTTGCCTTGTTTACTCCTGCTTAGATCATGTTGGCAGGGTGGAGGTTCTCACTGTCCTGGTGCAAGCGTTTGACTGCCAGTGCTGAGTGAAGCTGGGCCAGCAATTCCATGAGCGCTCTAAGCTGGCATTGCCACAGACAGAGGCAGTCCTGCCTTCACCTTCCTGCTGCTTGTTCTGCCCATCCAGCTCCTCTTGAGTCTTTGCCAGCTGAAGTGTTCATGTGCTTGTAAGGTGCCGTGGACTAGGGAGTTGATCCAACTGAAGACACCTCTCTTTTATTTGTATTTTTTGCCAGAATTGTTTTCAGCCAGCTCAATTCCTTGGTTTGGGTTGGTTCGGTGTTTTTTTTTTTTTTTGCATGGAGTTGTGCAGTGATAAGGGAGGAGAAAGGAGCAGAAGATAAAGGGATGAGTATGAGCAGAGAGAAGGTGGCAGTGCCATTTTATATGTTCTTAAACTGTTTGCAGAACTACAGTTTGTGGTGTTTTTTCTCTTTCTCTTCCTTAGTCTGTAATTGAGGGCCTACAGTTAGCAGGAAAATACGATAATTCTTTACCCATTTCCTTCTGATCATGCATGACAGAGGAATGCTTTGTTCGTGTAGCTCAGATTTTGTTGTTTTGGAGAGCTGTGCCATCAGGAAAAAGCCTGGCTAGCACATGCTGTTCCTCCATACTTCTGGCCTGCGTTTGACAGAAGCACCGCTGTACGAGGAGGCCTCCAGATTCAGCAGTCCATGGGTAGGTGCGATGTAAGTGAAATAATCTGTTGTCTACATTGCATCTTTACAGCCCTCTCTCCTCCCTCTTTCTGGACTTTCACAATTGAAAATACTACAAGAGTCTTCATCAGAAACTTCTAAGGAGGTTCTTCCAGCAGGCTTGACTTTCAGGCACCTACATTTTGATATCCTTGGACAAATCGTACAGATGGATGGCAGCATATTCTCTTTGATGGGTGTCATTTGATCCTGGAATGTCTCTGTGGATTTGTGAAAGAAATAATACTGACTTTAAATAATTTGCTTCTTGTGCAGCAAGAAAGCTCAGATATGGGTTGCTTCTTGAAGCAAGATAAAGGGCATCAAAGAAGTCTGTCCTCTGCGTGTTATTAGTATTAAATCTTACTTAGAAAAATGCAAAGAGGCCCAATTGCTGTGAGAAGACTCCACATCTGATTTGGCTGACAAGTACGGGGAATTTATGTGAAGCAGATCCAGTTATTGTGGATCTCTCTTCTGCAGTTCATCTTCTCATACTTGCCTTAGTGACAAAAAGTACAGCTTCTGTTGATTAATCTTCACTGAGGAGAATTAGCCTGTCCTCCTGATTCAGGTCTGGAGGAGAAAACCCGCTATGGCTCAGCTGGAGCACAGTGAGTCACTGGGATCTCACTGCAAAACCCCACCTTTGGGCTGCAGAGTGGGTTACACCTTTCGACGTACTTGTCACGGTTTCCTTGGTAATCAGGAGAATGTGATCCTTGTTATTCTGAAGAGAAATCTGCTTGTCCTGGCTGGATCCGTCTCTTCTCCCTGCGTGCTGGTGAAGAGTGCCCAGGCGTGGACCATGGCTTCTGCAGAAACCCCTTGCAAGCTCAGTACCTTGGTGGTTGAACTGATCTTCCAGTCTTCACCGCTTGTAGCCAGGGTATCGTGTACCCTTTTTGTCAGTCTGACATGGGTAGTGATCATAGCACAGAAAAAAACCCTCCTGCACGTTGTCCCGCGTTTTTCTATTGCTTTGATGTGTAACAAACTGCAAGAATAAAAAGGTTGTATTCTTCCTGCCGTCTTTACCCTCAAGAAACGGCAGCTCCCAGAGCTAGATTAGACTAACGAAGATATCTTTCTCTTGTAAGAAAAATTGTCCTACTGCAAGATCAGTCCTCAGCTGAGGAAAGTTTACTGTGAATACTTCAGAGAAGTGACTATTGATGTTGTGATCCTTGAAAGATCAGACAACTTGGTCTGTTGATTGTTGAAGAGTCCCTTGTTTGATTATCGTCTTAAATAATAGGGCATGAACTTTTTTTTACTGTGGCTGATTAGGAATATCCAAGCCACACTGTTATTAGGTATATTTTCAGTGGGTTTTAGAAAACTAAGTTTTTTTGAAGTCCTAATATAACGGACTTTCTAAAGCGTTGACTCTGGAAGACCTCAAAGATTTGTTCATGGCATAATGCAGGTTGGAAGGCCCCCAAGAAGGTCCCATTGCCTCCGCAGAGCAGGTCCCGTTGAAGTAGATTGCTCAAGACCTTGTCCAGATGACTGTTCAGTGTCTCCAGGAGTGGAGATCTGCCTGGGCCCTCTTCCAGCGTTTGCTCACCCTCAAGTGGAGATTTTTTTTCCTAATATCCGGTTGGAATTTCCCTTGTTGCATCTTGTACCTCTCATGCCATCATGGCACCTCCGAGAGCATCCTGGCTCCATCGTCTCTCCCCACCCCACTAAGCAGTCACAGACCGCAGCAGGGTCTCCCCTTCGCCTTCTCCTCTCCAGGCTCAGCAAACCCCGCTCAGCCTCTCCTCTGACCTCATGTGCTCCAGCCCCGACCATCTCAGTGGCCTCCACGGGATCTGCTGCACTATTGCAGTGCCTGTCCCACGCTGGTGAGCCCCAGCCTGGCCCCAGTGTACTGATGGGTCTCACTGGTGCTGAATGGAGAGGAGCAATCCCTGCTCTCATGCTGCTGGCTGCCTCGGGCCGTCATGGCCTGGGATGTGCTTGGGCCGCCTTCACTGCAGAGGCAGAACACTGGCTCCTGCTGTAATAGGACCACTAAGGGCCCTCTTGGCCTCTTCTGCGAGCCGTTCCTGGCTGATTGACTCCATCCTGGCTGGTTGTTCCATCCCCCCTGCAGGACTTTGCATTTTGCCTTTTTTGAACTTCTGAGGTTCTTCCCAGGCCATTTCTCCAGCATGTCTAGGTTCCTCCCCTGCTGCATATCAGCTGCTGGCCCCCAATGTGGGTAGCGTTCACGAACTTGTTACGGGTGCGTTTTTTCCCATTTTTCAAGTCTAATGAAAACACTTAGCAGTACTGGTCGCCAGTTTTGACTCATTTTTTTACTGGTAATGTCTGCTGTTAGGCCAAACCTGGTCCTTGAGCCTAGTAGCAGGTTATGTGGGAGGGAAGTCATCGCAGAGAAAGAGTTGGGTTAGTACTTAAGCAAAACGGTCCATCCCGGTGTGCAGAAAGTCAAGCAGGCATGGGAGGAGGTCCGCATGGGTGAGCAGGGCACTCCTGCCTGAGCTCAGGCACACACAGACAGTGCTGAGGTGGTGCAGCGGGGATGGAGCACCCAGGGGCGGCAGTGAGAGGCTGCCCGAGCCGGCAGGGATGTTGCTAGGAAAGCCAAAGCTCAGCCAGAGTTGAACCTGGCAGAGGATGTGACGGGCAGCACGGGGACTTCTCCAGGGCTTCACCCCAGCAGGGCTCTGTAGTTACTGGTGGTACACCGGAGCTGTCCCTTGGCAGTGGGGACAGCGTCAGGAGGAAGGAGTGGTTGTCCAAGGGCTGGCTGAGCCTTGGCAGTCTCCCCGCACACTGGGGGAGTCAGAGCTGCTGGCAAGCAGCACGTTTGTTGAAACAGCAAATCTGGCTGGTGAGTGGGTTCTTCGTTCCCTGCAGAGGGGAGTCTCCAGCCACGCTCATCTGCCGCCGCCTCTTCCGTTGGCGCGAGTTTCAGGTTCAGGTGGCTCTGACGACTGCCTTGAGGGAACCTGTTCCTCCTCGCCTGTTACTGCCAAGCCGTTATGCCTATTCTGTAAGTGCATATCTCCTGACGGTGAAAGAGCTTTTCTCATGTTGCCAGCTTCCAGCCACTCCTGCCTTGGGAGTCTCCATCCTCTAATTGCTGTGTAGTTTCTGGCTATTCCTTCTTCCATGAAAAATCAGGGTCCAGAAAACCCTGACTGTTTCCATGGTCTCTGCAAAAAAACCCTGTTGAAATTCTGTTCATGCAGAATATAATATTACATTGTCTTCTCACCTGCACCCATAACTCCCATCAGCTGGCAGCACAGCGCCTTTATGGGTGTGCATCTGCTGTGGGTGAGGACCATTTTGTCCACCAAGGAGAAGCACCAGGCGCTCCCTGCAGCCTGGGACCTGGTTGACCGTGCCCTCTCTCAGGAGCTCCACGTGGGTTGAGGCCTCCTATGTGCCAGATCTAGTTGCCCCAGCTGGAGGTGGAGGCCATGCCCCCTTGCATGTCACCACTGAGGTTACACTGCTCTGGCAGTCCCATGCAGCCTCGAGCAGCACCTCCACACCCCCTCCCATGCCCACTGCCTCACTACCTGCCGAGTCCCAGTTTGCCTGGGCCAGTTTGCCACGTCCCACTTGTTCTGTGGTGCCTGAGCATACGTGATACAGGTGCTGCCCAGCAGCAGTTGGGCAGGAGCCCAACGCTCCCTCATCAGGAGGCAGCACACGGCAGCCTGGTTCGTTCGCAGACGACAAACAACTGTTACATCAGCCGCCTCCTGCTTGCTGGCCCTGCGTCTCGCAGTCCTCCTGTAGAATAATTCAGGTTGCGCATATGTGCAAGTTTTCTGTCCCTGAATTCCTTACAAGTGTGTCATTTATCAGAGAGAGTAAACACGCTGCTGAGTTGGATGTGGTCAGAAGAGTTTGTGTTTCAGGTGTGACTCTTTTAAGGGAGATGCTGAGGGTCACGCTTTGTACTTCAGTCCGGGTAGGTGAGTCCTGCCGGTGTCACAGCTTTCGTCTGAGGAGTCAGTTACAGACTCTTCCTTGTCTTGTGAATGTCACAGTCCATCTCTTCAACAACAGCCTCCAGACAGAGGGATTGATCTCTTCCAGGTTTACTAGGCGCTTCTTAATTCACCAAATTTGGTATTGCTCTTCTGATCTTGACAGATTATTTCAGTTGGGTTTTTTTCTTTTAAATGTCATTTTCTGTGTCCCTCAGTTCCCAGGAACAGCAATTCCTTTGTTCAGATGAACGCTCAGGCTTCTCTCCCTTCAGTACTTCTCTCTGTGGCCATCCAGCTCCCCCCGGAGCCCATTATTATGGCAGACCAGGCAAAAAGAGCAAACCTTCTTATCCTGGCTTGCTGTGTAACTCCCATTTGTAATTAATAAGGCCCATAGGCTCAACCGATGTGGGGCTTGGGGGAGGATGTTGATACAGAGTGAAGTTGAAATGGAGGGCTGGGTTTAACTTGCTGTGCTCTGCAAGGGAAAGAAAATCTATTTAATGCGGGAGTGTTAATAAGGAGTTTTCTTCTGGGCCGTGGAAGTCTTAAGGGTAGATGGAACATCGATAGGTAAAAATTCGTCTGCTGACACAGATTGGCAGGTAGGTTCTGCACAAAGCAACAGACAGGCTGAAATACCCACAGTACCATATCTATGGAGCTTAGTATTTGAAGAAAGGAAACTTGCGGGTAAAAATTGATAAGTTGTTTTGTTTTTTTTATTGAAGTTATGCAACGTGTTAATACTGTGGAAATACCCAGAGATTGCAGCCAAAATGTGGGCTCGTAATCATGGTGCTGTGCAAACGTGGGGTGTGTAACTGGTGATGCAAAATGAAACATGCAAATACGGCACAAAGAAAGGGAGAGGAGAGATCGGTAGTTTTATTGTTACAGAGGCTGCCAGTAGGCATAATTGATAGATTTGAGCCGCTGGTTTTTAGAAGATATAAATGAGGAGGATTTCATTAATCTTGATGAAGCTGTTTTAGTAAATTGAATAATTGACAGCTATCTGAGCTGTCATCAGAAGGCTGAGCCTTAGGATTTGAAAGAAGGATTTCAGTAGTCATATCCAAGCACAGGGAGATGAGAGAAGATGCTTGTAGACTAAATGAACAAAGAGGGAGTGGACAGTTGCTTTGTTAGTGGAATGAAGATGGCAAGACTGATGTATTAAGACAGAGCAGGGATCAACTCCACTGCGATGGTCTTGAGAAGAAGGTTCAGGAGTTTAATTTTGATGCTGACAAACTAGAAACCAGTGGAAGAATCTGAAGAGATGGGTTGGTAGAGAGACTGGTGAGGAAAAATGTCTTAAGAACCCAGTTTTTTTAACTTTTGGGTGAACTGGATGATGTCGGGAAGAAGAAATTAGAGAAACCAGATCTGAAAATACGGTCTTGAATGAAATACTTGGTTTCGTAGCTGTATGCTGGGTAGATTTTTGGACAACATTAGTATTTTTGCAATAATAAGGGACACCAGAAAGGAGACAAAGTCAGATATTTCAGACTTAGTAGGAAAACAGCAGTGTTATTCATGGGAAAAGTCACTAAAAATGGTGATCTGGAATTTTTTGTTTTAAGTCAGACATACATCAAACTCAAGATGGAATCATAGAGGACAGGACAAGATTTGTAGGAAGGTTATTAGAGCAAAGCTGGTAAAGAGTCAACACAAGGATTATAGCTGAAGTCATGTGAATAGATAACATAAAAATGAGTGTTCAAGGGGAGAAGATATGCATAGAGCCTTCTTATAAAGAAGTGGAAGGCAGGAGACTGTTCATTTTCTCCATGACTCATCTGAAGAGTGATGGAAGATCATATCATCGCAGAAACCTCCAAAGTCTTTTTGCTTTTAATTAATGTTTGGTCAGTTATTTCAAAAGCAGCTGAGAATGCATTAGTTTGACTGATTTGACTGATTAGTTTGATTAATGTTAGACATCTAGCAGTTTGCCTGGAATGAAGACCATAGAAATTTGAGTGAAAATGGATGGGTGGAAATGGGATGTTGAGCTTGCAGATGAAGCTGGGAAGGGAGAAACAGGAAGGTATAATTTGCAGATGGCGTACTTGGTTTGCATGCGGTCAGGAAAGGGAGATAAAGTGATAGCTTGCACTAGGAAAAGGAAGCAGTCTGAAGTTGGCATGGAGCAAGGAGACGAGGTATAACAACAGCATTGTTACATCATCTCGAAGTCTGAGAAATTATTTAGTGTAAACAGTGGCAAGACTGTAAGAATAGGAAATGGTAGGAGAAAAACATGTTGATAATTATGCTAATGCTTCTTCAGATGAGATAGTGTTTATGACTCATCTATTCCGTGTTTTCCAAAGGTATTTAGGTTTTTAGTTCCACGGACAGGGTGTACATGCTGATGCAAATTAAAATGCGTCTCTATCTGTGCCTAGGGGAGTTGGTATATTGCCTGTGGCTTTGATCATGAAATAGAAGGAAAGGGCTTTCCCTTCTTGAGAAGCCTGTGTTACGCAAAGCTTCGCGAAGATCCTCGTTTTGAATTCTGTGATATCAAACAAGGATTTTCTTTTCCCCTTCCTTTCCCTCCAGTGGCTTAATGAAGCAAAGATCATTCAGAGACTTGTGGAACTGATCCATTCAAGCCAGGATGAGGACGTGAGTATGACGAGACTAAGTTTTGTCTTTGTGGGTAGGGGGTCCTGTAAGGTCCAGAAGAATCTGTCTCTTCGATAATGCCTGGGTGACTTATGGAAGGTGATAACCTGTATGGATGGACGTCCTGTCCTTCGGTTGCCAAGCTCAATACCAAAATGTTTTGTTGTATTTTGTCTGGTTTTGACTGACTTACCAATTTCTTAGTTCATTCTGCTGTTGGATCAGTACGACTCAGTATCTACAGTCAGTGGTAACTTACTTGGTTTTAAGTAGGAACCTGCTATTTGAAACAAGCTGTTGAAAAACTTTTAAAATTAACCAGTTCACTGTAACTTCCAATTCTTTCTAGACCATAAGTGAGTAGGAATTAAGTTATAAAATCTACAATATGCAGTTCTCTAAGCCCATGAAAAAGACATGCTGAGTATTAAATTTTATGAGTGTGCTCTTCTCCCCTCCCCCCCCCCCCCCCCCCCCGCCTTTTTTTCTTTCAATAATTTTCACAAAACATCTGAGCCAGGAGCTCTAGGTCTGGATTTCAGTTTCCTACACTGTCGTTTCACATTTGGGTGTTGACTGCCATCCCTGATGCTGAGCAGGAGAAACACAAGCAGGGTTGATCTCTAGCTGGCCTGCTTTGACTTAGGTGGGGACGGGGGCACTCGTTAACAGATTCCTGCGAGTTCCAGCAGCAAAGCGAACTGAATGGCACAGGATTCTTTTGGTGTAGTGTTAATGCTGACAATACAATTCCCTCATTTCATCACAGCAAAAATTGCCCCTTCTGAGAGAAAAAACGGGAATATGCTGATCTGTATGCCTTCAGCAGTGCTATCTTATGGGTGAATGCTAAATTACAGCATAAGATCTTATACATAAAGTAGCAACAGAGACTCTTTGATTGATAGCTAGAATGAGACGATTAATTTATCAAAATACTACTTTAAAGCCGTTTAATACATAGTAATTAAATTGTAAAGGGTTTTATCAAGCCATTTATTCTTCTTCATGCAGGAAACCTCCTGAGTAGTGAGAAGTAAGAATGAAGTACTTGTATTTGAAATTTGCAAGTTAACACACTTGGTCAGGAAGATAAAAAAAGAATCCTCACTTCTGAAATCTTTAACTGCATTTAATTGTTAAGTTCAGGAAGACCTCCTCTTTGATTTTGAAATCTGTTAATGCTTCTAATAATTCGCATCAACGTTATATTTAACAGATGAATAATCTAGAGCATGGTAGCACTTATTCTGAAAAATTGATTTATTCAGTTTCTTGCATTCCCAGCTATGTTAAATTTTCTCTGACAGCCAGAATGAGCCAAGTTGAGATGTTAGCACTGAAATGTGCTCTGTGTCGTTGTTTACAGAGGCAATCAAATGCTTCCCAGACCCTGTGTGATATCATAAGATTGAGCAGAGACCAGAGCAATCAACTCCAGGATATACCTGAGCCTGATCCACTTCTCACAGCACTGGAATCGTAAGTACTTGTCAGGGGACTGTTGCTAAACTAATTGGTACTAATATTGTCACGTACTGATAGCTCTCTAGAGACACGAACTATGCATGTCAAACCTTTGCTTAACTCTTGACATTTGGGCCAACCATTTAATACTGCTTTTAAACTGCAGCATCACTTAACTGCCTCTGTTGAGATTTCTGGGTTTTGTAGCTCTGTCTGGAGGCAGGAGATGGGGGTTAATGATCCCCAAAGCTCACAATCTAATTCAAGAGGCAATACTTCTGAGTGTGTTAAAACACTCATCGTGAATTCAGAGAAGGGTGAACTGCGATGGCAATAGTTGAGAGAGATCCCACAAAGACCAGTCCTAAAATTCCCATGTTGGCGGTGTTCCTTGATGCCAAGTGTGACTTTAGGTGCAAGGCTTCAGTCATACTTGGCCAATCAGTGGCTCTTATTCCCCGCTGGTAAACACGTTGCACCGTATAGACGGACTTCAGATCACCAAGTTGCTGTTCTTCTAAACAGGGAAGAAAGCGCTGTGACAACAGAAGGAGTTCTCTCACCATAGTAGCTTGTATGTCACCATGCACTTTGTACGGGGCGTTATCACCTTGCCTTTCAACCTTGGCTGAAGTCTCCTTACACACTCTGAGTGTCCTCTGGCATGCTCTTTTTGGCTCCTGAGTCAAATACCAGTTGTAGATTTCTTAACTTAATGTGAACCTTGGGTTACATGCACTTCCACAGAGCTGAGGCGATGCTGAGATACTGCCTGACACATCTCACCAAAGATTGCCTGCCTGCCTGTTACTTAGACCAAATAATGAATTTCCCTGGTTTCATTCTCCAAATTTGGTTGAGCCCTGAAAGAAGTAAGCCCGCACACTTTAAATGCCTCCCTAGCCCTCCCTCATCATTCAAGAAGTCATTCCTTTTATTGGTGGCGTTAGGGCTAGACGGTGACAATTCAGATCTCTCTCTCTATACCATCCCTGTGGATCCCTTAATACACTAGAGTTGGTGTCAGCTACTTCTTTTTCCTCAGAGTCCTGTCACCTGCGACCATCATGAGCTCTCATCGCGTCTCAGAAACATTGTGCAATGCTTTAACTAGAGATGACGTGTCACAACACAGATAATTAATTGGTTTAATCATTTTCGACCTTCTGGTTGATAAATGTTGCAGACAAGATTTGTAAATAGAGGTATTATTGTCTTTTATTAGCCCCCTAGGTAGTTTGGCTGGAAAAGCAGAAAAGCTGTTTTGGTTCCTAAGTGTTTGTCATGTTTGCAGATGATCTTGTATAACTTACTTGAAGGTAGTCCGTCACTAAAATAATTGGGGGGACGGAATCTGGTGAATTCCATCATTTGGAAACTGTTGGGGTGCGTTGGGTTGTTCTAAAGATGAAATCTAGTGATATAGTCGGCAAAAGAAGTATCTGTAGTATTTCAAGTTTTTTAAGTTACATTTGATAGAAGGTGTTCTCTTGAAAAAAGGATGTAAGGATGCTTGTGATCCCAGCTAGCAGTGCTCGGCACTTCTTGTCAGAACCTGCGGTTGTGTGTCCAACCAACTTGCAATGAAACTTGGAAGAATTTTCTGCATTTGTTTTTTGTTGTTTGTTTGTTTGTTTTAAATCCAGAGCTAACTTCTCTAATATTACTGAGGGAATATATTGACAAGAAACTTGCACTTTCAAAGATTATTTTTATTAGGAGTTATTTCTCAAATAATGTTAAGTATGAGTTGTGTACCAGAAAATGTTGATTTTTCAAGTTTAGTCTATTCCCTTGGCATTGTTTCTTTGCTTTTTATAATGTAGTTTTAAATTACTCATGTCAGCGTGGTTACTGTTTCCTATATTTGCTTCAATCCTAAAAACATGTACTGGAGATTCAATGTGAGATTAAAACCAAAAAAGGCTCTTTTAGGCCTAAAGGCACCGTTTTGACAGAAAAGGGATGAAACGAGATTTGCAATGAATAATACAGCATCTATAACTAGGGCTTAAAATTCCTCTTTTACATGTTTTTGTCGACCCAGAGCTTTCTTAATTTCTGTGGCATTGCTGTTATTTTCTCCTGATTCTGAGCTGTCAGTTCACACGTGAATGTCAGGGGGACCTGTTGGTCGGGAGCCGATGTGTGTAGGTGAAAACAGGACGTGAGTCGTGCTGACACGAGCACTGAAAAGCCGCGGTCCCTGCAGATGTCTCAGGATCTTCCACGGGCTTGACATGTAACCGCCCCTGCAAGGAAATGCTCTGTCTTACAGGCTTCATTTCCTTTACTGCGCCTGCAGAAATAAGGCAGATCTGGCCTTTTGTCCCATGCCCTGCCATGGTATTTTCTTACCGACTGGCACGATGTTGGATTTTCAGTGCAGATTGCATCCCTGGTTGTGGAGCCTTCAGCATCTCATCAAGTCTGTATCGGTTTTGAGCCCTTTAAAGCTTGGAGACGAGGCTCCACCTTGGTCATTTCACCTGGAGAGCCCAGGACCTTTAACAAGAGTCATGGTTCGCTGTGGTGGGCCTTGGAGAACATGGTACTTTCAGACTTTTTTGGTACTTTTAGACTTTCTCGGTAGTTTTAGACTTTCTCAGTAGTTTCGGAGAGGGATGTGGAGCCCTGCTGTGTGGGGGGCAGATCGCTGCCCGTGGTCTTTCGCGAGAGCCTCTGTGACACCAGTGGTAGAATTTAAGCAAGTTTCCTTGATTATACAAGGAATTGTACAAAGCTGGAATTTGAAGTTTTGCTCATACATTACTCAGATGGTCTTTAGCTTCTTCTCCCTCTCCCTTCGCTCTCCCTCCCAGTCCCCTCACTTCCCTGGTGCTCTCTGTGTATGCACTTCGCCTGTTTTCAAGCACTACCTGTAATTTCCATAAGATAAATAAAAATGGTTTTGCACTTTGAAAAAGCATTTGTAAAAGTCATTATAGTGCTTCACTGTTTAGAAGAAAAAATATTTTGAACAGAAGTGATTTTTTGCACAACTTACCTTTCTGCTGAAGGTCACAAATCTCATTACTGTTCTTGGCCAATTTTTCCGAGCATTGCTGGTAACCTTTTTTGATCTTTGGATAACTTTTTTTATCTATGAATCATGAATTAATGATCAGCTAGTACGGCAAGAGAGAGCCGTGATCAGGGTTACGGAATAAATATCAAATCTAGATTTTCAATAACTGCTGGCTGTATGCAATAAAAGTGAATTCAGTTAATCACAGTAAACTGTTGCTTCATTTTCCTGACTCTGCCTCTTGTGCTTGTGCTGATGGAGTGTATTTAGATGCTACTTGTTAAAATAATTCTGTCATGCATTATTCATGTATTTTACGTTTTTATCTCATTTTATTTATACAAATGTAAATGAGATTTTTTCGAATGTTAGAAAATAGTAAAAATTAGACTGTGAACTTGAGTAATACTGTTTTTAGCTGGACATGTGACTTAGCAAGTCAAGAAAGGCACTTGCTGAGTACTGGATTTTGGAGAACTGTCATTAACATATGCAGAATTAGCATGGGGAAAGAATCGGGATGCAGAGGTGGAAGCCGGCACTGCTGCAGTCAAGTAACTGTAGATGAGTTACAGTGCCAGCCTGAACCTCGTATGCCTCATATCTATTACTCATTTAGCGTGGCAAATAGTAGAGAGAAAAGTGGGCTCTTACCTTTGTGCTAATTATTCTTCAATTCTAAGGCCATGTTTGAGTGTCAAAATAATTTTTCATGCTAGAAAGGACCATAGTCGTCACTCATTCTGACTCCAGCAGCCTTCAGCACTTTACTTGGTGATCCCTCCACCTGGCCCCAAATCTGTCAGTATTTGGGAGACATCCTATCTTGGTTTAAGAGCTCAAAGAGATGGTGAATTAATTAAAATATTTCAAGGGGCTAATTGCTAAGACTACTGAAAGTGTGCATATTATTTACAGTTTGCATTTGTTGGCCTCTGTTTCCAGGTCCAGCAAATGATGAAGGTCAACTTCCACTGTTTGTTGTCTTTCTTCTGCGATTCCGATGGATAATTGTAGACTATCAGCTGATAGCTACATACTGTCTTTAATAAATTAAATTGACTGGGTTAACACTTCAGTTGTCTTCCAGTTTATAACTAGGAGGTATATCCTGTTGATAAAGGAGAATGACAATTTGATTTGGAGTCTAGGTGTTTATAACCAGGTCTTTCCTTAGTGGTGAGTAAGCACGTTCAGAAACCTGGTGTAGAACCATTCTTGTCATAGGAGACTTAGAGAGGAATGTCTTTATTCTTTCTCCTAAAAAAAAAAAAATTGCAGACTTTTTTTCCCAGAAAACCCAGAAGTGGTTTTTTTTTGTAATTAAAGCAACTGCCAAATATTTCTAATTCTTATACCGCTCGTGTGTGTGTTGATCAACAGGCAGGAATGTGTGGAGCAACTCCTGAAGAATATGTTTGATGGAGAACAGACTGAAAATTGCATAGTGAATGGAACACAAGTTCTTCTAACGTTGCTGGAAACAAGGCGCTCTGGGTAAGTCAGCGCTTCCTTCCCTAGCAAGAACAATTTTAGGAACTCCCATCTAGTTTTTCTTAAGCAAGAAAGGAATTTTTTTGGCCCAGTGTGAAGTGCTGTCTAGAAATGAGTACAAGAAAAGCTGTTTGGTTTTTTTGATGCAGTAGCTGTACCTCAGGGCAGTTGTGCCAGTTGGCAACTGGGCCCTTCGGTGGGCTCTTCTAGTTCTCTTGCGCGCGTGTAGCAAAGTCTTGTCTGCAATAGCAGAGATCTTGCAGCATAATGTATGCAGAGTGGAGGAGGAAATGGTACATCATGCATAATCTGTGTGATGATGTATATACCTATTTATGGCTGTATAGTTTTAATTTTGTTTTTTAAATTATATCCCCCTTTTATTTCTTTTTATGGAGATAGAGGAGGGAAAAGACAAAAGAGAGTTCTGGGGAGGAAGTGAGACATTGAAAATCTCGATTTCTAAAAAAGGAGAAAATAAGGAAGACTGAAGGAGATAATGGAAGATTAGGAAGAAGTACTGGAGAGAAGGACAGAAGATGGCACTGGGCAAACAAGTTGCTAGTCAGAAAGTCATGTGCAGAGTTAAAACTGAAAAGTTGAGATATTAATTCTACTCTCTCTGGTGCCCAGGAACTCTGAAGAGTTATGAGTTGGAGGCTTAGGGGTTCCTATCTAGCCTGTTCCTGCCTTGCTGGAATTACATTTCATTAGCATTTCTTCAATTCCTATGTGAGACTTCGCTGTTGGAAGGGGCTAGTAATAGTTGCAATTCACTGCTTGCCAGTAAAGAGGTACAATTAGAGCACAGCTACATGGCTGTTCAAGGTTTTCATCAGTTAGTGTATTTATGTACTTCTTTTTGAACACTTGTGGAAGGTTTACAGATTTTAACAAATGTTTATAGTTAACTCTTGCTGATGTAATTTACTTTTCAAATCTTTGGGAAGTTTTAAAAACCACTTCAGTAATTTGTCTTTGTCAGCTCTGCAGACAGCTTATTGTCTGTCTTTCCACTCATCTCATTCACAGTTTTGATTATGTGAATATCATCTTGTAAATGATGTATTAATATAGCGTAGTTATGTAAATATATTCAGTAGCTGGAAATTATTATTTTTCATATTCATAATTACTTTTCAAGAGAAAATGACTAACATGGACAGCGTGACTGGAGACCATTGTAAGATTTTGTCAGATCTTAACTGTTGTGCTCTTTGCCTTTACAGAGTGGAAGGACTGATGGACTCATACACTCAGGGATTTGAAAGGTCTTACACTGTCAATAGCAGCATCTTACATGGTATTGAACCAAGGCTAAAGGATTTCCACCAGCTGCTGCTCAGCCCTCCCAAGGTAAAGCATCTCAGCCCCTCTCAGGAGCAAATGGCTCCTGACCTGCATTTCAGGGTTTCCCTTTCCTTACATACAGGCTTCCTGGATATTTTCTGAAAGCACAATATGCTGGAACAGGCGAGCGTCTCTTGAAGAAAAAGTCACGCTTAAAGTTTATAATTCAGGTGCTTAGGGACTAGGCAGTAGGAATTTTGAAAGCCATTGTATTCGAGTAAAACCAAGAAGTAGAGATATGTTGGGACTGGTGGCTTGTGTAAAGATGGTGACGGGCTGAAGAAAAAGGAGCTTTTAGTTAGTGGATATTTTGATTTTAATCTGCAGTTTTGGAAGTAAAAGTCTCAACAGTGGTCACCACGACACTGTCCTCTGTGTGGGAAGATGATTTAGGTTTACCTGCAGAGAATGTTTATGAAACGAACTAGTTATGTTTAGTCAAATTATTGTGCATATACACCCAAGGAAATGCTGATCTTTGTCGAGGTACTCATTCTCTGTTTCTCTGATAGAAAACAGCAATCCTAACTACAATTGGTGTCTTGGAGGAGCCACTGGGGAATGCTCGTCTTCATGGATCTCGACTAATAGCTGCTCTGCTTCACACAAACACTCCCAGTATTAATCAGGAACTATGCAGACTCAGTACCATGAATTTATTACTTGTGAGTAATATAGCGTGACACTGTGAATGGGGAGAGGGGGAATAACTTTAAACTGGAAACATTTTTGCTTTCCCTTTCATCTGTTCAGTGCAAGGTAGTTTGTTGCATGTGTGCCAGTGTCTAATTCTTTTTCTGATCTGCTGAAAGTAGGAATATCCATCCTCAGAATAGCTTTTGTAATACAAATACAGCTGCTTAGTATTTTGAACTGAACCTCATGCTTCAAATTTATTGTTACAGTAGTTTAGTAGTGTGTATGCAAAGTAGTCTGATGATTGAGAAAGCTTGGGTATGTTGGTGTGTATGCAAAATAATCTGGTTATTGAGAAAGCTTGGATATGTTGTGTATATCAGCTCTCATAATACTGACAGCTGATCTTTTTGTCTAGCTGTGAACAGGAACGTGTTCTGAAAGCTGCCAATATAACCAGGACAGTCTTTCAGAAAATTATTTTTATACTTAGAAATTATTTAGTTAATATTTATCTTATGATTAATTCAACCACAGAATAGGTAACATTTTTTTTAGTGTGTCTGTGCTGTGAGCCCTAGCTGTGTGCAAGAGTATTTCCAGTATGCAAAGTTTCTCAGAAAGTATACATTACAGCAGAGCAAACAGAGCACGTTCAACTATAAGTGGATACTGAGGCATATAAGTAACAACTAGTTGCTGATTAAACGACTGGCTGGGCAGTGTTCTAATATCATTCGGTAGGTAAGAATGGGAAGGTGTATCTAGAGTGAATTCTTTTGTTTCTCATTTTGTTCCAGGACTTATTTTTTAAATACACATGGAATAACTTTTTGCATTTCCAAGTGGAATTGTCCATAGCAGCTATTCTCTCACACTCTGTGCAAGAGGGAAAAACTACTACTAATGACCTAGAAAGCAAAGAAGAAGTGCTGAATGGAAATGTGGCCACAGAGAACTTAGAGGCTGCAGAAAACAATACTGAGAATATCATGGTTACTCATGTAAGTCTGGTCGTGTCACCTGAGAATTTTAGACTGATTGATTCAGCCTGAATATGCGTTAACAAGAAAATGGTGTGATGAACAGTTCAAGAGCATGGAGTTTATTTAAAAGTGTCGAGATATAACTTGGTTCTGTCAGTTCTGGATGGAAGTGTATTTGCTTTTGTACATTTGTTTTTAGCATCCAATTACAAAATAAACATACCACCCATCTCATTTAATGGGCTTGTGAATCCATTTTTATTTGATTTTCTTAGTAAAGATGCATATAAACTTTGGACAGAAAAAAATAGTAATAACTACAACTAGCTAACTACATTTTAGCTTCTGCAGTGTGGCCCTAATGATGAAAATTTTTTGTTGTGTTTGTAAAATGACAACAATGTTCCTCATTGCTGCTCATGTGAAGCGCAAAAGCAGGCTGAAGATGTTTATAGGTATTGCTGTTTTCCCTGGATCCTCTGAGAAAAAAATTGAGAGAGACGAAACTTGAGCTCTTGGGAAAGATAAGTGCTGAACTTTAAGTTCTTGTTCAGTAGGAGTTGAAGGAATGAACAGAAGTAACTATAGTTCAGTACAGACTTCCTAAGGCATGCGTCTTTCTTTGGCAAACTTTTGAAATGTTCTTCCTATCTCTTTTTTTTTTTTCCTCTAGCTGTTCCAGAAATGCTGCCTAGTGCAAAGGATATTGGATGCCTGGGAAGCCAATGACAAAATACAGTAAGGGATTTCGGGTTCAGAAGGCTCTTGTTCTAAGGCTGCAGATTTAGAATATTGCCTTGACATATTCTTTCAGTTATTTGGATAATTCACAATTTAATGGTGTCTCAGATGATTTGGATTTCGGCTGTGATGTGGAATTAGGATTATTTGCATGTTAAGAAGCAAATGCACCAAATAGGCATATAATTTGAAAGCATGATTTTTTTTTTAAATGCTTATAACATCTCAACCCAAACACACAATATGCTTCTTTCTTGCCTTCTCAGGAAATCACATAGCGTATTAATGACATAGAATATTAATTTTTTTTTAAATGCATCATTATATTCTCCCTAGAGTGAGCAACTGTATGGAAACTGAGGTGGGCAGGTATTTTTGCCCCAGATTTGCCCCGCATTTAATATTCTAACTTCATAAAAGACTTGGATTTCATGCTGATTGCAATGATTATAAGAACTAAATAATTAAAAAAAACCCTAAAACATATTAAAGTGAAAATATTATCTAGGCTTCTGTTTCTTTGTCCATCTAAATGTTTTGGTCCTCCCTCACTATTTTGAGCTCTTTATGGCTTCAAAGTGCTTTGTAGTCCCGCTGTAATTATTTTAGGCTTATTGTCAGGCCATAATTGGTGGGTTGGGTTTTGGTTTGATTTTTTTTCGTTTGTTTTGGTTTGGTTTTGTTGGGTTTTTTTTGTTTTTTCCCTCTTGCAACCCCCTTGGGCTGTTGATAACATTTTGCTGATAGTTTCATTGCACAACTATCATTGTGCACAGTTTTGTAGGTAACAAATATCTGTGGTTGCTGCTTAAGAGTTTTCCTAATTAAATTAGATAGGAACTAGAGCTCATACATATTTCATGCCAAACGGTTCCAGTCACCACATTGGAAAGAATTTTAATGGCAAGAAAAAAATACTGAGTTAACACAGAGGTATCTCAGATGTTGCGCTTTAAGAAGTTTGAGTTTAAATGAAGATTATTGTATGCACTCAATGAGGAGATGGAGTCAAGCACTGGGAGCCTCAGGGTCAGAGATTCGAAATTGAGAGCTTGGGAATTATTTCTTAAAAATCATCAGCAAGAATGGTGGTAATACGTTTTCCTGTTGGAACATGGAATTTCTCCTTGGGTTCTCTTAGTTTTAGTTATTCCATATGTTCTTGCTAAAGGACTTTGTAAGTGTTAGAATTTAACTTCTAAGGTAACCCACATAATTCTTTTACTGCAGTCCGTTTGATCTGCCTAGGTAATTAGAATTTAAAATAACGTAAGTCTGGTCAGCACTGTGGGTTTATAGGAAACATCAGTTTACTGTAGCATATATTTGTTTCCATTCATGTAAATGTAGTAACCCCCAGTTGTGCCATGGTTGATAAAAAGTATTTGGAAGTGTTGAAATAAAAGTTAATTTTGCATGTTTGCTGCCTGCATTCCAGCAGTGTGGTAAGGACTGCTCAACTCAGAAAACATGTTGTATTGGTCCTCCCAGAGTATACAAGCGAAGACGACAGATACAACGTTGCTGTACACTGCTTTTATTACCGTACATTTTAAATTTTTGAGAAAGCTGAGCTTTGCAAGTTTGCTGAAAAACATACATTTTTATAGAGAGCGATAGGACAGTGCTGCTGGTCGTGTCAGGGCTGCGTCCCCCCGCCCCCTCTACCCACGGGTTTTGCCTCCCGAGCTCTCGTGCAGCTCTTTGCAGGGCCCCGATGAAGCGCTGCTGTAACCCGTCTCTTGGTGTGCCTGCATGCTGCCGCGGGCGCCTGGGTACCCCGAGTTTCCAGCCGCCCTGGTGCAGACGGGCTCCCCCCTGCAGCTCCAGCCTGCGGGCAGGCTCCGCTGCTGCGGGGGTGGCTCTGGGCTCGCAGCAGGACTGCTGCAGCTGAGGCGCTCAGCAGTGCCGTGGATCTGGGCTGGGGCTGTTTGCTCTCCTGTTGGTTTGGGGTGTGAAAGAAATTGCCACGAGCCTGCGTGCAAAAAGCTGTAGCTTAGCATTGGGAACTCATTTCCAGGTGTTCGTTTTATTTGAATGGTTCTAAACCCTGAATTTGGGGTTAGCGTTAGAGTGCTGTTCTTCCTATAGGACATAGGTACAGATACCGTTTGTACTGGCTCTGTGCTCTGTTTTTTGGTACGGGAACATGTGGAGGGGCAAGGCGTTTTTTCCCCAATCCATCTAGTCTCCTCACCTGCATGCGTTCAGCTTCAACATTAGGAGAAAGCCTGAGATAATTTCAGTATACACTTACCCTTTTTAGAGACTCAGAAGGTGGTGATTACACTTTTCAAGGGGTGTGGAGGTCATTAAAAAAGCTTAAAAATGTAGCTGTAGCTGCTTGTGGTCAGGAGGGCTGATACTGTCTGATGACTCTGCTGTATTCGACCTGTCAGCTTGGACCGCTGCACACAAATCCCCCCAGCAAGGGTAGAGCAGAATTTACGTGAGCGCTGCATACCAGCTCGAAATGAGCTCTGATGTATTTAGTGTCTTCCTCTCGCACAGAAAAATGAAGGTCCTTCTTATGCGTTGGCTCTGTTAGCATCTTGGAAAGAAACCTTTGTTTTACAGCTGGAGACTTAGTACCATGAGGTGAAAACTTCTTGCCATCCTGTTTGTAAGCGTTTTATTTTCGTTTACTTTGATTCTGACCCACCAATTCTGTTTGTGGTGGCTTGAGTCAACCTTGCATTCTCCTTGTGCTACATCAAGAAATAATAATTTCTGAATTTGACTTCAGGATTTGGGATACTTTAATGTGCATAATGTTACAATGAATAGTAGCACTGTATGTAAGTTTTGTCTGGGCTTATTTTCTGCACCTGCCAGTTTAAAGGCAGAAATGCTGTTTCTAAACATGGTACTGTGAAATCTCTTACCAGGAATCTGCCACTAGGGTTTACATTTTTCTTCCCAAATCTCATCAGTCCTTCTTTGGATACTGTGGAAAGCAGAATTATTTCAAGCTCTTCATCCCCAGATTTTTAGATTGCTTCTTTGCTATCCAGTGAAGGAGAACCAATGAAGATTCAAAGAAAAGTGACTTAGAGACTTTTCTGGCTTCTTACGTTTTTTTTGTAAAGGGGAAATCTAATGGTTGTAGATGAGTGTCTTTTGTTCTCTTGAATTCACCTGCTAAATACTTCAATTGCAAGTCCAACTCTAAAGCTTTTTCAGTAGCAGTGATGTAAATTCTTATTGCTGTGAGTTTTCTTTAGTGGAAATTATAACCAGATTATTTAGTTCTGCACTGGTCTTTCAGTGTACCGGATTAGCTTACTCTTTGTAACTGGCTTGAATTTTATCTAGCGCATTCAGACTGGATGAGTGATCTCTTCCTCTCGATACATGGAAAAAATGCAGAAAGGTTCATTTGTTCTGGGTGAACTCACCCTGTGCCCTGCCTGCACGAGCAGAGAGCGTTCCCGCTGATTCTCTGCTGCGTCTTCTATACTAACCCTGCTTGCAGCCATGTGTACATATGTCAGACTGTCGCAGCAGCGGGGAACTCTTAGCACGCCTAGGTGATGAAAGTGGTTGTGACTGTGATTCTTGGTGCCTGGTTGTATTGCTACTGGCTGTTTTCTCTTTTCAGGGCAGAAGGTGGAATGAGGCGAGGCAATATGGGCCACCTCACCCGGATAGCCAATGCTGTAGTACAGAATATGGAGAAGGGCCCCATGCAGACTCAAATTAGTGAGTTCATTAAAGGTACACGCTCCTTTCTCCATTCCTTCCTCCCCCCCCCTTGATTAAATAACCCTTGCAGGCCTTTTATTGCATGTATTTTGTGAGGGTCCCTTTTGTAATGAAGAGAATTTCCAGTTAAATATCCAAATTTCCCATTACTTAAGTCTAGACCAAATTTGGTTGTTCTTCGTTTTCATACAATTACGTTGGAACTTTGTTTTTGCAGCAGGAGGCCAAAGGTATCATTTTTGTGCTAAAGAATGCTTCTTTTCATCCGGATTTATGTGTACGTTTATAGTGCTTATTTACAGCATTCTGGAGTGCAGTTTATGAATGGTGTTTCTAGACTTCCTTATTCTTATACCTGTCCGAGAGGAAGAGAGACACCAAAGTAAATGGTCACAGAGGCCCTATATCTCCGCTTTGTTGGAGATACTCACATTTCCAGGCTTTGTCCATCATGTCTTCATCAGACTTCATTTTGAGAACTAGTTCTATCTGACATTTTTGTGTGAGGGGAAATAAGATTTTCCATCTGCATCTGTTAAGGGAAACAGTGCGCACAAATATGACTTGAGCTTCCATTTTTGGCATCTGACGAACATATCTAATGGTAATATAGTAACTTGGTGTGTTGTCATATCTACATGAAAATTGAGTAGTCATAAATATTTTAGTGAAGACTGAAAGTTTCACAAGTCACGGTTATTTCTCTTGGGTTTTTTACTGTACTGGGTCTGGCTGGGATGAAGATAACTTTATCCATAGCAGCCCTGCGGTGCTGTGTTTCTGATTTGTGACTAAAATGCTGTTGATAACACCCCACTCTTTTAGCTATTGCTGAGCAGTGCTTGCACAGCACCAAGGCTTTCTCTTTTACCCACTCTGTCCCCACCCGGGGGGGCAGACGGGTGGACAAGAGGCTGGGGGGGGACACAGCCGGACAGCTACCGGGATTGACTGAAGGGATATCCCATGCCGTGTACTCAGCCGTAGAAACTGGGGGGACAGTCTTTCCAAGGTCGCTCCTGCTCAGAGGGTGGCTGAGCATCAGTCTGCTGGTGGGAGGTGGTGAGTGAGTGCCTTTACGTCACTTGGTGTGGGTTTTTTTCCTCTTTTCTCCACTTATTAAACTTTCTTTATCTCAACCCATGAGTTTTTCTTGCTTTTGGTCTTCCACTTCTCTCCCCCATCCTGCTGTGGGATGGAGTGAGCGAGCAGCTGGGTGGGTGCTTAGTTGCTGGCTAGGGTCAGCTCACCATAATCACCATAAAGAAAAGGAAGAAAAAATAAAACTTAAGTCATATGTATGCTGGTTTTGAGAAAGTTGTAGTAGAAGTTTTGTATCTTTAGCCCACTGTAATTCCACAAATGAGTTAAGATTAAGACCAGTAATATCTTACTGGTTGGCCTAATGAAAGATGTTCCTTCCTCTGCAGAATTTAGCATTTTTAGAAAATCAGGAGTAAAATGTAATTCACTTTGCAGAGCGCTTACATAACGCATGCATTACTTAGCTCATGTGCAGGTGTATGTGTCTGCTCAGAAACTTCCAGGTAACCAGTGGGGCTAAATGACTGGCTCGATCCCTCGTCATTGAGTTGTGGTAATCTTTATGGTGACCTTTTCATTACAGAGCTACCTGAAGACTGTAGAGGGAGATGGGAGAGTTTTGTAGAAGAGACGCTGACGGAAACAAACAGGAGGAACACAGTGGATTTGGTGAGAACAGTGATATTGTGCATATTTCAGATAGGCTTGCTATCTTCTGGACTTTCTTTAACTAAAAAAAAAGGTAATATTGCTGGGTTTTTTTCTTCTTTTGCTTGTTTTTATGAAGTAGGCTTACAAGGGCACAGTGTTCGTAGAAAACATATTCCATAATAGTTCTTCAAGCAGCAGAAGCTCTGATACATGTTGGTAAACTCTAGACCATGTTTCTGTGTTACTCATTGGGACAGTTTCTACTTCTGAGGAATTTGGTCTTTGATTGTATGTGTGGAACGGAAGTATATGAGCTTTCTTAGCTTTCACTTGTGCTTATTTTTTTGTACTTTTTTCAGGTGAGCACTCACCATCTGCACTCTTCCAGTGAGGATGAAGACATTGAGAGTGCTTTTCCCAATGAACTTTCTCTCCAACAGGTGAGTTGACAATGTATTCTTCACTATTCCTGGGAAGCTTGCTTCTCTGATTTGCCCTTAATCCATCCTAGTATAGAGCAGCTTCCTAAATTACTCTTAGTCACTGTGTTCAGCTCTTTTGTGTTTCTCCGGTATAGTTGCTTACATGGTCTAGATTCCAGTTGGGAGTAAACTTGGCTCAGGCTGCACGCACGTCCCAGATACATGATGTCCCTCACATTTCTGTGAGGCACTGCATATTTCTTTCTCTTCTCCTGGTTCTCTCCACACTAGGGAGCTGGGTGGTCCTGATGTTGTAGACCAGCTGCAGTGAGTTGCTGTACTTCCCAGCCAACGAGGTAGTGTGCATCACCTGCCTGCAGTAGAATTGGAGCTGATAGAGGGGTTCTGCTTCCTCTTGGGCTATGCAGACTTCTATTAAAAACTGAAAGAGCCATACTAAAAGGTTAGCAGTAAAGAGCGGTAAACAGTGGCAGTAAGAGCAGTAAAAAGCCTTGACTTAGGAAGAAACGGAGGTAATTAAGGGTTCACTTGCATTTAGCAAGGATCTCAGGATTCTCAAAATCTGAGGTACTCTGCTAAAGCTCCATCAAATACATGGAAGCTGCTTTTCAGGATGAAATATTTAGACAAGTTCTTCCAACCTTTTTTGATGCTAAGAGCATAAAGAGCATTAGCAGAACATACAAGTTTCAGCCTAGTTAGTAGGAAGCTACCTCTGGGGAGTAAAAAGACAATCTCAGTCTGAAATCTAGTGAAAGGGTAAAAATGAGCTGAAAATAGTTTATAGTTGTTTTTTTGTCCAAATACTCTAGCTGGCTGTTCTGACATTACAAATACCTTTCTTTTCTTCAGCTGATACTTAGAAAGTGCATTAAAAAAGGGAAAATGCATTGCCTTTGTAAAAAAAAAAAAAAAAAAAAGTTTTGTCTTTTGTTGTGACAAGTATCAATAGAAATATTGAGAGGAGCCGGCAGAACTCCTCAGACAGGAACACGGGTACTTCGTATCACCTGCAGTGGAGTCACGACAAAGTGCAGCTGCAGGGATGCATGTTTGAATTACTTAGCTGTAGCTGGAGTGGGCTACCTACCAGTATTCAGAATTATCCTCCAAATAGGAGAAATTATCTGAAAAAAAAAAATGCAATGCGTAAGAGCAAGTATGAGATTCTATTTGGAGGCAGAAGCGATCCTTTTCATAAATAGAGAATGAGGCATGGATGAGTAGGGAAGAATGTGACCAAAAGCATATCTGGGCAGTTATCCTGAGGTGCAAGCTGAAGAATAGAAGACCCAAGCTGCTGTGGAAAAACCAAAGGTATGATAGGTGGGAGTGTTGTCTCAAAGACATACGGAGTCATTTTCCCATTCTCGTTGGTGAATGTCCAGTTGGAGGCAGTGAACTTCGAAAGTGATTTGTATTAGCAAAAGGTAAGCTAGAGGATAGTAATGAGAATGATCAGAGGTGTAGACCATCACGTAGGAAGAAAAGTTGAAATAATTTGGCCCACTTGGTCAAGAGAAGACAAGATTATGTGGAGACATATGCCTCATCCTACAAGGAAGAGGGATTTAGAGGAAGCGAAAAGTATCTTCTTGATGTCCGTGGCTGGTTTAAGTTGCAGCAAGATAAATTTCATATTGCATCAGGGGAAAACAAACAAATGAAAAAAAAACCCAATACAGTGTTCTAACAGAATAATGAAGCCAACAAATGGTTCCCTAGGAAAATTTCATAACTCTCTTTGGAAGAAGTTAAGAGCAGATCAGAGAAGCATCTGTCCAGGACTTGCAGAAGTCTGTTTGAGAACAGTCTGTCTGAGATCCAGCTTTGAGAAGGGGGGTTGAAGTGGATGATTTCGCAGAGTTCATCAGTTTTCTATGATTTTAATGCTATTTAGAATATGTGTTTTCAGCCAGCTTAATTGAATATCTTTGGAGACCTTAATGATAGCTCTTCTTGGGTTCCGTTGCTCAGGCCTTCTCTGAGTACCAGATCCAGCAGATGACAGCTAACTTCGTGGATCAGTTTGGCTTTAACGATGAGGAGTTTGCAGACCAGGATGATAATATCAAGTAAGTTTATAAAACTTCAAGAGGCTTATATTTAGCATTTAAGCCTCTTTGCATCTAATCTTTCTTCTTCTGGTTCAGGCTTTAAAATGAATCTCACTGTATACCGCCTTTGGTTTGAAACAAGCAGAAGTCTGATCAATGGCTTGGAAAACAGCTGACCTTTTTACTTTTTATAGGAGTCTACCCCTGATCTCCAAAGACAGTTGTAGAACCAAGGAAAAGTATTTCTTCATTTTGAAGAGAAACATTTTAAATAAAACACACAACTATTATCCAGCCATATTCTAGAATAAATTTAATTGCACAGAAAGCAAAGCATTAGAGCTAAGTCCAGGCAATTATACGGAAATTCTCCAGTGACATTAAGTCCTTATTGAAATTAGGAGTAGAAAGAATAGTGTTCTAATGAAGTCCACAGAAAAATTTTGCCATTTTCTCTCTTAGGAATAAGGGAACATAGATAAGGCAGGAGAAAATAACAGTGCAAAGAAGGCAGATATAGGTGGATTTAATGTTATGCAACTTTCTGAATTCAGTGTTCAGAAGTGGTGCTGCTTTTATAGGAGAACTGCTGTAATCTAATTAAAACTGCAGCTCATCTTCTCACCTTAAAAACTGTAGCTAAGGAAATTACTGGGACTGTAATTATCCCGCTTGTCCATAATGGTTCAGAAATTGTAACCGTTTAGAATACATTTATTGAGAGAAAAGTGCTCCAGGAGGATACCCAGTGTGTTTCTTGCTCGTCAGTTGTGCCCATTCACTTTCATCTTGTGGCAATGTTCGTCTCGGTCAAAGGAATTACCTGTCATCCAAGGTGACAGGGACAGTATGTGGCAGTACCTGCTCTACGGACCATCCTAGGGCTGATACTCGCAGGGCAGCAAATGTTGGGTCTGCTCTGCAAAGCACTGCAAGATCCTGGTGTCCTGGAATCCTGACAGAAACAGGAAGCTTTTAGCCCAGAAAGCTCTGGGCATGCCACATCGCTCCAACTCTTTGGCGGCTCCAGATCTGATTTATTGAGGATTCTTTTGCTGGTTCTGCTCAGACCATGTTTTTAGCAAGTATTGGGCTCCATGAAATATCTTAAATGAAATGACGATGTGGAAATAGTTTGGCTGCTTCGGAGTTGCTTTCAAGCATGAATCAAAGTAGACAGTCATAAGATCCCTAGGGTCATAGGAACTCCATTAAGGTGTTTGCCAAATAGTTGGAAGCTGTATTCTAACATGGAAAAAGATTTTGGAGTCCAGCTTTCCTGTCTTTTTTTTCTGAGCATTGTAGATGTCCAGAACTTTAATAAGGCCAAAAAGTTCCAGACTAGAATGAGAGTTTAATTGAACGTGGATTACTTAGCTCTGCACATTTTTTAAAAATAAAATACACTTATAACTTCTTATCAGATAGCTGCAAATACTGAACTCGTGTGTAGGTAGTGGGGAAGAGTTAACTTATGTGAGGAGCTGCTGAAGGTAGCTAATGTCCACTTTAAAATGAGCTGAAACTGAACAAAATCTGGGATGTGCTAGCATTCTCTTCTACAAGAGGAGGAATATACTACAAAATTGTTCTGGCATTGAACATTCTGAGGGTGGTGCTCCCTGTCATCTGTTTTCCAGCTGTTGAAAACTGTTGCAGATATGAATTTGAATATTTTAAGAAGTATTAATTATGTTTCAATGTCCTGGTGGTTTGCATGACAGTATTTTTTACTAACTGAACAATCCGCTTTAAAAGAAAATAACATTGTCCAAACTTAGAGAGCCGGCGAAAAAATACTGCATAGACCCGAGCTGTGCTGGTAGGTTGGAGTTTTTTGGCCTGTAGCACCCTCTGCTGTTCTTACAATAGACACTTTAGGTCCAAATCAGAAATTGGGTTATTTAATGATTTTTACAGCGCTCATGTCTTAGTAATGCATCGGGGTTGTTGAGCCACTGGAATGCTAAGATTCCCTGAAGTTACCGTAATTATGTTGAAACAGGCAGGTGCAATCCGGTCTGGATATTTCTGGATATATGCCCACCGTGCAGGATTCGGTCTGTCTGGGTCTTGTCTCATGCTGAGGAAGCCAGTGGAATTCTTGGGTGAACACAGGACTGGAATCCCAGAGCAGCTGGGTGCGGCTTCTTCTCTTTTTAATTAATGAGTTTGGTTTTTTCCTGTGAGATTCAGTTCAGCTGGAGAGACCCAGTGAAAAAAATCAAGATAGCCTTTATGCTGCATGAGAGTTGCAAAATAACAGCCGGACATTGCTGTGGTTGCCATGAAGCCTCAAAATACCATATCGAGATAATGACAAAGGTTGTTCACTCAGGTATTGAATCAGACCTAAGAATGAAAATCCTGCGTATTTTTTTAAATGTTCAAAAATACGAAATAATCTTTCATCTTCAGGAGAGGAAGCCATTGCACGTAATGCAGAAGTGAATATTCAGGGAACAAATGCAGGAGCATTGAGTGATCATATGAAGTGTCTCTGGGCTTAGCTATCCCCCGGCCTTGTGCTGGGGATGCAGAAGTGTTTTGTGACTCCGTGCCATCACTGAAGTTTCTTTCCCTTCTTTTTGCAGTGCTCCCTTTGACAGGATCGCAGAGATAAACTTCAATATAGATGCTGATGATGACAGTGTAAGTGGGTATTTTGGGGTATTTATTTAATAGCACAGATTCCGGCAAGTTAGTTCATGCTTGAATTAGCTGTTGGCATTTTGAAAGAAAAGAGATTTGGTATGTTATTTTGGTAAATGAAAACTGGTAACTGGACTCGTAGCTGAGTCCAGTTGAGGAGCTCAGGGCATTACAGGTATCCTCGGAGAATCTCCCTACGTTTTGTTGCATTGTTGAGGGTCTTCAGAAGTAGTACTCTTTACATTGGAGGAATCTTTCTCTCTCTCTTTCTCTGCAGTGTGAATCTATTGTCCTTATTTTCACTTTGATAATATTTCCAAACACAGTCAAGGAAAAAATGCAAACAGAGAGAATTGGGTTTCTTATGGGTCTAAATACTGCCATGCTGTGTCTTGCCTTTTCTGTTTTATTGACCTAAATCAATACTCATTGAGGAAGCTGGACAGTGGCTTAAGAGGTGATTCCAAGCTCATCTCCTGACCGAAGCTTGTTTTAGTCAATACTAAGACTTAGGTTTCCTCAGTCTTAAAATACTTGCTTTTTCACTTAAACAGTACTATGAAGAGTATTTTTCTCCTCTCTTCTGGCTGCTCTAGACCGTGCTCTATAGATACAGAAAATTTGTTTTCTTTTTGAATCTGCCAGCTAAGTCTGCAGCCACCAAGAGCTGTTTATATGCTTATCTTAACGTGGCTTTTTCCTGAGTAGACAGTTTTTGTGTGTGATGGAATTCTAATGCAGCTGTTGGTTTGGACTGTGCCCCATCTGGAAGACAGCACTTCGTCAGTCTTTTAATTGAGAGATCCCAGAACGCTCAAATAGGCAGATCATTTGTATATTTACAGGGATACCTCACTTTACCAATGTCTGAAAACTCATTTCCAGAATGGAGGGTTGTATGTTTTGAAGGGGTATGTGTGCACATGAGTTAAGTATTACCATATTTGCTTGGAAGCTCCCTGCAGTTCTGTCACTGAAAGAAATTGCACTGTGGATTGTTAGTCCAAGCGGGACAGTTTGCATACGTGGCATCGCTTTATTCTCTAAGTTCCAGGCTGGTCAGTTTGCAAATGTATTCTTAACGGAATTGTTTCCAGTCCTCTTCTACAGTGACTTTATATCCCTACCACTTAGGAGGGATACAGAGAGTGTCATGTAACAGAACAGCTATGAAGCGGCGTGCAGGAGTTCCTGCTATTTTGGAAGCAGTGTAGGCTGAGACACTGTTGTGTTTCTTTCTTGATCTATCACGGGCTTGCTGCTTCTGAGCATACTGTGCTATTATTACTCTTCCACAGCTGAACATTGCTTGTTGCACAACTTGGGACGTAAAATGAAATAAATGCAAACACCTTCAGGGTGATTAGTTGTGTACAAATGCTGTTCTACGAAATTCCTCATCACTGAAGTCCTTGTTTTTGTCTCCAAAGAGTGAATGGATTTCTTTTTAATATTATTTTAGCCCAATGCTTCCCTCTTTGAAGCCTGCTGCAATGAACGGATCCAACAATTTGATGACAATGAGGAGGAAGAAGATATCTGGGAAGAGAAGGAGATAACCTATGCAACCCAAGTTAAATCAAGAACACGGTAAGGTGAAAACAAAAGATCAAATTTTTTTTTCACCCTAAATGCTATGAAACTATACATTTTAGTTAAGTGCATGCTTAATTGTGTGTTATTTGTGTTATTGTTACATGCTGTGAGGCCTTTTTCTGGCATAAAACAGAGTGCTTTACATGTGACACTTCTGCAGGAAGAGGTGGTGGTTTGTCTTGAATGTGAAACAAAGAAAACAATTTGAGGGAATGCAGTAATGATGGAAACACCTAATTACTGAGTCTAAGATATTAAAAAAACCCCACCCTTAGTTTGAAATACTCTTTTCCTCATATTTAGAGAGGAGGAGGTTGAAAGAATTGTAAGACTGAGGGTAGTAGACAGAATATTCTTTTTCAAAACGTTAAAAGAAGAAAAATAATGTTTTGCGTGAGAATGAGTGACCTCCCATGGTGCATCCCTGGCATTGCAAATCACTTACAATTTTTCATCCCTTTGATATAGTCAGTTGTTAAATAAAGCTACTTCTATAATTCTAAGTCCGAAAATATCATCAAATGAGACAGGAAAAATGGCCAAGACCTTAGTGTTTATTTGCCTAGCATCAATAAACTGATTGTCTTGTTCATACACAGAATTGATAGCACACTCGTGTTCCCCTTGTTTGCTACTGGTTTGTCTGCTCATATCGGTCTCCAGCCCTGAACAGTCACTGCAACATATTTCCCATTAAACTCTGCAGATGCATTTTGGCAAGTAAAGCCAAATTAGGGACTTCAGTGGAAATATCTAGAGGAGTGCCTGCTGTTGCCTGTCTGAGCTTTGTATCGTTTTGGGAAATAAGCCCTGTAAAAGGCGTTCAGCATCACTTGGTCAAGTCACAATTTGTGCTTTCTCCCTGGGCAGGGGGGAAGCAGGTGAGGGATGAATTGGCTGCTGTAAGGGGTTTTCTAATTCTGAGTTTGGCGATTTAGATTTGGAGCGTCTCAGACCTCAGAGAGTTCGTCAAAAAGTGATCTTGAGAATGGAGATCATGATGGTAGCGTGGACTCCGAAGAAGAGGAGGAAACAGAGCAGCAGCCACCTCCTTCCTCAGCAAACAACAACAAGAATAATATTTCTGAGCAGAAAGACTCTGACTCCTCTGAAGGTAAAGTGTTTAAAACAGCATCATCCCATTTGAAATGAGATCTGTAATCATCTCTCTGCAGAATAGCAGTTTGCAAATTGCCAGGTTTCTATTCTATAATTCCACCCGTGCAGATGAGAAGTGTGAATTTCAGTCTTCATTTTTTGCCTGTGAAATATTAGTGAGATTGAGCCCTGCCCGGCTTCTTCAGAGTAGCAGTGTGATGCTTCAGTTACGCTAAGACAGCCACACAGGTACAATAATGCTACTAGCTCTTTTAGTACAAGTACTAATGAGCAAAATATTAGTGGAGGATTATGACATTAACTCCTTACAGTATGTTATAAGAGTTTATGCAGACCCTTACCAAGTATCTCCACACTCTGTGTATCTGCCTTTTCTGCCTAATTGCCTTTCGAGTTTTAGTTTGCATGTTGCAAACCCATTCTTACAATGCCTAGAGGAAGACTGTAGAGGGACGAGGTTTTCCCAGATCACAATTTAAATAATGCTGTGTAAGTTCATGAGACACACAGTGTTGTCAGCAGAACAAATTCAGTCAACTGAAATAAAGGGACAAAAATATTAACATTTGTTCTTTGTTTAGTGCAAGCATTTTCAGTTTAAAAATGTTTCTTTTTCTAGGTGATGTCTTTGTACTGCAACTGTGAGCATAATGCATATTTATTCCAGTAATCAGCTCCATTTGGTAGTGTCAGATATTTCCAATTCTTATTAGGAAGAACCAGTATAAACAACACAAATGGCAACCTGTGGATAGTGTATGTCGGTTTGGTTACCCTTCTAGAGACTTTGGTTCAAATTTTGGTTCAGTTTTTGCGTGAGTGTAGACTTGGTGGATCTCTCCTACTCCCAGTTGTGTTGCATGCAAATCAGTTTGCACAACAGACCTCTGCAATCCTTTCTCTTTCTTGAGAAAAAGTGATGAAAAATGCTTTTTAAAAATTTGTGATTTGTGGGAATAGAAGTGTGTTCTAATGAATAAGGAGTAGGCTGGGACTGTAAAAAACAAATTCATGTTGTTAGTTTTGCTCAAGATCACTTCTGTGATCTTAAACATTTTAATCCGTGTATCAATTCCTTACCTGTAATTGCCAAAATTAAACGGTGATTGAAATGGTTGAAAGCCGTGCTTTTGACAGGACTTAGCTTTTGACAGGAAACTAAGGTTCTTAGAGTTCAACTGAAAATCACTGGCTCAAAGAATGAAGACGTTCGTAATGTCATTTTCTTAAGTGATGCTCCTCTCTTGTGGATAACATCAATATTTATCAGAAGAGGGATTTTCAAGCTGGTTATCTATAACGTGTGAGACAGGCAGCTTCCTGTAGATGTTGAAGGAGTGCCATTGGATGGTCTTTCTTTTTTTGTCTCTGGGATCACTTTGGAATATTTTTGGGATGGCTGAAGATTCTGAAAACTCACAGGAATTCCGTTCCGTTGTTCTCTGTCTCCAGGGTCTGGCTGGACAGCTGTGTTCGAGCCCGTGAACTCGAAGCCCCCCGCACCCTGTGTTGCCATGGATGTTGGATCGAGCGTATGGGATTCAGCAGCCCCAGAGAACACCACGCCAGAGGAGAAAGGATGGGCGAAGTTTACAGACTTCCAGCCTTTCTGTTGGTAAGAGAGGCACACATTCTTTCAATTTCTTTATAACTTTTGAAGGAAAGAATGTTTGAAATATGGTTTGATGGAGTACCTTGACTGTAATCTTTTCTTCTTCCTTTTCCCTTCCCCTTGCTACCCCTTTTATTTTTTAATGTTGTCTGAGTGTTCTGATCAGGGCTTCATACTTCCCTTTGCCTTCCAGCGCTTCTAACTGGTGTTAGCATTCATGTCTTATGATACAGGAATACTTTATGTATCATCACTACTGCTACACTAAGAGTATAAAATAAGTAAATGAATAAGTTTTTTTGGAAGTTAAGAATATTTATTTAAAGAAAGAGTATGCCCTAATGATTTCTTCTGTTGGGGATATTTAGAAGCACAACCAAGATATCTGTACTTCATTCTCAAGGCTTTTCCCTCCCCTACCTTAGCTCAGAATCAGGTCCACGATGCAGTTCTCCTGTCGACACAGAAAGCAATGATTCAGATGGAAACCCGAAGCAGAGTCAGGACAAGAACTGTAAGTGAGAATGTTACAAGACAAAACAGATGTATTATTTAAGCTGTTTGAAATTCCACATAGTCTACTAGGGAGAACTTCCCTCCAGCGTCATCTTCCTTATCGTACTTGAAGGCTCTCTTTTGTACAGAGATCAGTCTATTAAAATAATAACTCAGAAATCCTGAATGTTTGTTAGGATAACATTATTCCGCAAGAAAAGGATGAAATTTAAGTTAGTAAGAGTTGATGTCAGAGAGACGATTCATTTATAAACTGTTCAAAAGTTCTATTTTAACTGTATGCTTGATTATAAAATTACTTGCCAAAAATTAAAAGGCTAGAGTAAGTTATACTGTCGGGTATTTGTGCCGAGCCAGTTGGTTAGCTTCAGTCTGCTTTCTTTCCCTCCTCCTTTCTGCGCAAGGACAAATAAAATTTAACAAAGGACTTTGACAGAACTAAATTAAACTTTTGTCTGTAGTAACCACTGAAAGGTGGATGATGCTGGAAGGGACAGCACGGTACCTTTTTCTGCCCCGTGCATTTTCTGGTATACTCTCCCAGCGGAGTTGGAGATCCCGTTCGGTAGAGCTCGGACCGCATGGGATGACTGCTTTATGGACGCACATTGTTTAAGCCTGCCCAGGTAGTGATCTTCAGTCAGGCTCTGTGCGTTGCATCAAGTTGTGTGCGCAGGTACCAACTTCGGGAAGAAAAACACTTTCTGAGACTGCAGCACTTCTTTGCCGCTTTTGTGAGAGGCTTTCCTTGCATGTGGAATCGAAACCAATGAATACTTCAAAAAGTACAGCTGCTTGAATTATACCACAGCAAGTTCTCAGGGCTCGGTCACAGTCAGCAGGGACCCAGGGACTGCCTTAATCCTCCGTTCAGAGTTACCACCGTTCAACAAGCGAAGCAAATAGTCTCCTCTGCTGTTTGTATTAAACACAGACATCAGGTGGCAGGTGGAGAACACTGATTTGTGGGGTTGGGGTCTTTTTCCTCACTTGCAAAAATAGTACTGCGTGCTGTGGGATCTGCACAGAAACTATCATCTCAAAATTTGCAATAGTTCTAAACACTCCATTTTACACTACCCTACTTACTCGGGGTGGTACCTGGGGAGTTGTTCCTGTGGTTTTGTTCATTTTGCAATGTGAATTATTTACTTTTCTCAGTCAGCACTGCCTCTCCCTGTGTTTGGAACGTCTGTGTCACGAGGAAAGCGCCGCTGGTGGCCTCAGACAGCAGCTCCTCTGGAGGCTCTGACAGCGACGAGGAGGAGGATAAAGCCGATATCGTCACAGAAACCATCAGCACAGGCTCGGGCCAGGAAACCATCAAGCTGACTATGGATGCTAAAAACGAGAAGGCTGTTTTCACCAGGTGCGAAAGGAATCTCCTTGGGCTGGGGTCCTGCTCTGCCCTGGGTTTAGCCCCTTGCGTGGGTAGGGGTTAATGCATTACTTTTCTCTTTTAGACATCATGGTTCCAAATGTCCTGCGTGAGGATGTCTTACAGCTTTCTTGTCACAGGGTTTTTTTTTTTAAGAAAATGTTTATAATGTGTTTATTTTAAGAAGCGCGTGTGGCTCATTTTAGCTACTGAGCCATGTCACAGAAGCATCGCCCGTCTGTCTGTCTGGCTGTGCAGGCGATGCGGGCCGGGGCTCATGGCGGGGACGCCAGGTCAGATCGCCCAGGGAGTCGAGCAAAGCCTCGCATGGTGGCAAGCGCAAGGTCTGACATGGAATCAGGGGGAAGATTTAAATGTCTCAAGCTATTGTTTCCCCCTCATTGTTAAGGTAGTACATTATAGACAATAAATGATAAAAAATGAAAAATACCAGAAAAAGATAAAGCAGATCCTGAGATTTTTTAGCTTTTGGGCAGCAATTTGGTTGGAATTGCTTGTGCTCGAATCTAGCCTGTTCTGATCATTTGAGAGGGGAGGTTGCTTTTCAAAACGGGAAGCATCTAGTTCACTTTGGTGCATCCAGAAGCATTACCCAAATTTAAGATATTTGGGTTTTTTCCTCATATTCCTTACAAGTATGTAGGGTATGATTTAACAAGTTGGAGTCTCTGTATTGTATGCATCTGACTCAGGAACAGGTATTTACTTGTTCTAATGTTGCGGTTATGTGACTTTTTTGGATAGTCAACGTGAGCTGCTTGGCATGTGCGCGCACTCCGGCAGATAGCCTCTAGGAGTGAAAAAGCAGTGGCTCAGAAAACAAGTGGGATTACAGAACTAGGTAAAATTATGGGAGGAAGTTAACCAAAGGTATGTTTGGTTAGCCAACTCTGAATTGAGTTTTTAATAATGTGACTGTTTTTTATTTTTGACGTCCACCTCAAATGGCCTTTACTCTTCATACTTGAAATGAGTGAGATGCCGGAGATTTCTTTGCCTGCAGTGATTGCATCTGAAGAGCTGTTTTGATAAGTTGAGTTAGTTTGTATGCATAGGGATGGCATGGCCAAGCAGACTGGCTTCACAAAAAGTGGAAGATGAGGAAAATAATCATACTGCCTGCTGTGCTAAAAGCAGCATCTCCTTTTCCAGTTTTCATTGCATTTGAATTACATCTAATTAAATCCATTGGCATGTGTATCTAAAACAAACTCTCTGCTCCAGATGTTTTTCCTCTCTGAATGCATGGTGTTTGTGAGTAGAGTGGTGTTACACATGTGACTGTCTTGATTCACAGCAGCAGTGTAAATCTTATTTGGCATGTTCCTATGTCTTCCATTTATTTCCTAGCAGGTAGGGATTTTTTTTTTTTTCTGATTTGGCTGGTTAGATGTTGTGGGCTATGCTGCTGTTTCAGGCGGTGTAATTCTGAATGTGTTTTTCTCTCTAAATAAGTGTATATATCTCGAGCACTTCCAGTAAGGACAAGGCTTCCAGAACCTGCTTGGTTTTGCCTGACTGCACTTCTACAAAACTAATTCCATTTTGGCAAAGAAAGTAAATACTGGAATAACCACAGTCTCCACTTTAAAGGTGTCTGTAGCTTTCCACAACTATAACCATCGCCAAAAATCAAAATAAAAGCTGTGGGAGGACAGAAAGCTGTTACACAGATAGTGATTTCAGCTGCTCCAGATCCATTTAGCAGCCAGGTTTCTCCCAGTGTATGAATTGCCATATCGACCAGTGGTGATAATGGAAAGTTCCTGGTATCCTCAGCTCTCCCAGACCAATCTGCCTTCTGTTGGAACAGATGCAGTTAAACTCAAATGGCCAGTAGTGAATATATTCATTTCTTACCACGTTCCTAATGATTCCAAGCAAATGAACTACACTAAGAGTTGAAGAATTTTTCAGATTGAATATGTGGTTCTTGATGACTTTCTATAAGCACTTCCCCAGAAGTGCTAAACTTGTACCACTCCACATTCCCGCTTCCCTCTCCCTTCTTCCCTCCCTGCAATACTGACATCTACAGTGGAGATCTTTAATACTTGGGGCTACACAAGGGCTCTGTAGATTCTGCCATCGCTAGGGTCACGAAATACCCAGACGTTACATGCCTCTATCCAGACGTTGCATGCCTCTAATACCCTCCATGATTATCACCTTAGCTGCTGATGCTTCTCTGCTTGCCCATACCACCCCAAAATTTAAACTCTGGAAAGTTAATTATTTGTCCTTGTGTGGCTTAGTAGAATGTCTCTCATGGCCGTTCTGCTTCAAGTAGCCATATTAGTAGTTTAAAAATCATACACACAAAGGTGTTTCAGATGTATTTAGGTAACTTCTCTACTTTAAATGTATTTAGCTAACTTCCTTTCCCACATCTAATTCTATAGGGTAGTTTCTTGTGAAAAAATAAGTAGTTTTGCAGAAGTTCTCTGACTGAAGAGCTTCCAGTATTGCCAAATCTCGCTCTTTGATAACTTCAGAATGTGTGTGTTAGGCTTGAGAAAGATGCTTTCTGTCGTGTATTGAATCTTCTGCTTTTTTGTATATTGATCTGAATTTTATGTGGAAAATGCCGTGTTCAGTGATTGTACTCTTTGAAATAGCTTTTAAAATGTTCCTGCATGTTTTCCTGGCAGGAACACTGCTTGAGGATACGGTTATGCAAAGTTAACTCTTTTGTCTGTTTTTTCAGCAATCTTTACTGTTTTCTTTTTCTTCCTTTCTTTGCTTTCTTTCTATTTCTGCCTCTCTTGCTGCCTTTCTCTCTTGCTGTGGGTATTGCTCAGAGTATTTAGACCTGCAGGCAGAGGGTATGTATGACGGTGACCTTCTCAGGGTTCCAAACATCCACCTGACAAGTAACTTCTCCCATTAGTTACTTCATACTGGGCTGGAAAAAGAGCTGTTGGACCGTTGGGCTGGGAAAGCTCATCTTTTCACAATCAGTTAAAACAGATCCTAGAAATTATATTTCGAAAACCTGAATTTGAGGTTGTGTATAGTCCTTTGTGAAAGTATGCGCACAGTCAACACAGCCATTGATGAACCATTAAAAAGCAAATACGGTGTTCAGTGGTTTCATGCATCGTGTCCTTGAGCTTCTGCCATTCCACCTGTTTGTGAGCTCTTTCTGCAAATAGGAATTTTTTTATGCTTTTAAAAGGAAAGTGCACGCTCTGGTCAAGATGACTGTAGGAAAGCCTTGCTGACTGCAGTTTGCTGACGCACACACTCCTGGGGTTGCTGCCTGTGTTAGATGGGGTAGCGGTCACGTCTCTTGAGGCTTTCTCACAACAGCACTAACAAATATTTGACTTGTATGCTGTAATACGCCATAAAATAACGGTTGGTGTGTTTTCCAAAGACTATTTTTTTTACAAAATACTTATTTTTTTCCCCAAAGTTTTCCTTCTGTTTTAAATTACGGGTTTTTACTAATCATTTTCTAGAATTCATCCATTTAAATGAATTTTCCCAGTCACTGTGCAAGCTAGCAAGACTTTGCTGTAATTTCTGGGTGAGATCAGAGACAAAAAGAGAAATTCACTGTAATAAGCATGTCTCATAACTGTTTCTTTTGAAGAGGAGTATGTTACAGCAAACACGTAAACTTTGATACCCAGAAAGGACAGCTACCCGATGAACAGAAATACTCTCCTGACTGCTGAGCAGGAGGTTCAGGAAATGTAGCTCAGCATGTGCCGCAGAATGGTTTTCAGAATTGTAAGCCATGTGGTATTTTAAAATAGTTGTAATTACAACAGGGACTTATTTAACTTAATATTTTAATAATTAACAATGCCATTTTAGCAAACTTTTGAAAGTTTTCTGCCTCTTTCATAAGTAGGCAAGTACGTATTGCATTTATCTCACAGTACGTGCTACCAGGCTGTACTTTTTGCCAGAAAAATGTGGTAATATTCAAGCTGTTAATGAGTGATCCGAGAGGTGCAGTCCGTGCCAGTATTTGACTGGATGAGCGTTCTCGAAGCTGTTCAGAGCAAGCGCAAGCTGTGAAGGTCTCGGAAATTTCTGCAAGGCTTTGCTGAAGCTGTAGGAGCAATCGATGAACGAGACAGGTGAAATGCGAGGGCTCTGCGGCGGCGTTCGCCCGGGCAGCTCCACACTGCTCGTGCTTATCGATGTACGCGTGGCAGAACAAACAGTCATGAGACTTGCGTTTAACGGGGAAGGCAGAACAATGGATGCAAAAGTGTATGCATCGTGAGCAGTACTTTTTGTGGGAAATGACTTGCATTTCCGTGTCTGCGTGCTTAATTTTTAATTGTATGATATTAACCCGAGCTTTTGCATTTCTTCTTTATGATTTTCAAAAGCTATCTGAAGTATTTCGCTGCTGAATTGTTCAAATAAGGTTTCTAAGCAGCTTCTTAAAAGATGAGCTACGCTTAAAAATAATAATAAAAAATCCAGCTTTTGCTGTGTATGGTGATAGTGGGCTTGGGACGTTTGTAACTTTTTATTTCTCTTTCAGTTTATTGACTTTACCTGAAATGCTTTTTTCCCTTTAATCTTCTTTTTTTTTTTTTTTTTAAATGGTTGAATGTGTTTACTGTTCCCTTCTCCCTAGTGCCTCCTCACCCGGCTAGCTTGGATAAGCAACTGAAAAAGAAAATTTAGGGGGGAGGCTGGAATCCATCTGAACAATAGTGGTTGCTGTCTGTTAAAAACAAATATATTTCTTCTGTGTCTGTATGATATCAACTTTCATTTGCTACATTCTTCAGCTTTGGAGGCAGACACTGTAGGTGCTGCAGCGGTTTCCTTAGAACTGAAGTGAAAATGAGACAACGCTAGCAATTTCTGCATTTTGCGGAATTTCTGCATTACAGTTTCTGTGAAATCACTGTAAAAGTCTCCTCTTGTTTCTGATCAGACACGGTTCTGGGATGAAAGTACTTAACTTTCGTTCTAACAGCAGTGACAACCCTAAATTGCCGAAATAGCTCAGAAATAGCAGCTGGCAGCGGTTCCTCCCGGTGCCCTGGGCCTGGGGGCCGGGAGGGGGCCGGGGGCTCCGCACTGCGCGGGGTCCCAGGGCCAGGCGCTTGCGCAGGGCGGCCGAGCGGCCGTGGGCGCTGGCTGTTACGGAGCAAGGAGTTTCGGGGCAGCGTCCCTTACCCGCAGTAGAGAAAGTAATCCTCCAGTTTCCCAAGCCGATGGAGTGACGTTGTCACAGTGGATGTTTTGAGCTCTCCCCTTCTGGGATACGTGTTTCTTTTCTGTGCCTGCTGACTGTTCATCTTGCATGACGTTCGGATTTGCCGTTGCACGTGACGAGCATGAAACATCAGCACGAGAAATGGTTGTCTTGCCTGTATCTCCTTTTGCCGCCGAACCGCAAAGAGCTGCTGGAATGCTTTGAACAGACGGTGAGGGGAAGCGAGCACGCTGTGGGGCATGGGGCATGGAGCACGACACCAAGTCTTTTGGTAAAACTTGGCTGCATGTCAGTGCACGTTTATTCAGAAAGAAACATGGAAGTGACTAATCTGAGGTCCCATTTCGCCAGAAAACTTTTCCAGTCAAAGATGAACGCTTAGTGCAATAATTGGCATAGATGGGATCTTCTAAGCTGACATAAGCGTTGGCCTTTTTAATGGAAGATTGCATGTAAATTTGGAAGCCTGACCTCCCGTGTTGTGTGACTTCGTCTAATTAACAGCCAACAAATAATTTTCCAGTGTGTTGAGAAGTGTGTGTGTGTAGCGTGGCTGCCCTTGCGTCTCTTACTTTGTCTCGTGGTTGGTCGTTGCAGAGCCTGGTTTTTAAGGACTTGCTTGGGGGCTCAGCATGAGACTTGTGTTTAGGTACGCTTTTTATACGTCTTGCTTCTTTGTTTATAGTACCACTGTTTTTTCTAGTGTGTCTTCATGGTGTTTTGTTGTCTATAATGCTAATTATTTACCAAAGAGACTAGAGGATATCTAAAGTGTATCCCAGGAGCCACAGTAGTGAGCTGCAGAGGTGGGTAGAACTGCACTCTAACTAAGGCTGTTTCGTTCAGTGTCAAATCCTCCTTCCCTGAAATACGTACAGCTCTTCGATCGTTTGGGACTACAGCCTGAATTCTTTACAGACCCTTTGGCAGGGAGGTGTAGATCAATACTGCACTTAGCATTGGGAAGGCTGCAGGAGGTGCTGTAGCGTGTGGCTTTCCATCTGGCACAATTCGGGGTCAGTTTGGCTCCTTTGAACCACCAGCAAAGCTGTAACAGCTCAAGTTGTCTTCCTAGACCCGGGAGGCTCTCAGGAAACAGGCCCGTGGAGGGGCAGGGTGAGCGCGTGGTGGGTTTTGCAGTAAGTGCTGTCGAAGCGGGTGTTAAAAAGAGGTTTGCATAATGAAACTGGGCAAGAGAGAGGTGTTCAAAAAATTGCAATGCTAAAGTATTTTCTCTGTAAAGCTGTTGGAAATCTACAGGAAGAACCGAGTTGTAATCAAAAGTTAAGTGAGCTCCTGACGTTTTCATCTTCATAAATAGAACAGCATATCACTTTATTTTAACTGGGTATCAGTTTTGATACAGAATGGTTTTATGACAACTTTGGTAATTACGAAGTGTGAACTTTGAATCCTGTTTTTCTAAGAACAAATTGCACTTCAGGGAAAACAGTTGTATTGTTGGTTTGAGGAAGCTTTGCATTCGCAGGATTTGGGCATTAGAGCAAAAAAGAATGAACAACCATTTTGTAGCACGTAAGGTCTGGAAGGAGGATATATAATACTTCTTATTTACACGTATTACATTACATGTAGTAAAAGCCGAGAGCTCCATGCTGTCTTTATGGCAGATTTTCCTCTAAGCTGACGTAGCTGAAACTCATTACTTGAGAGAGCTGCAAGTTTTCTGCAGCGTGTGAAAAGCAGATCTCTGCAAGCATTCACACGAGTGCAGGGTGAGCACGTCCTACACCCCGCGTGGGCTCATCCCTGTCGGGCTGCCAGCAGAAGGTGAAGCCTTCCCCAGAGGCAGCTGGAGGCCACAGTTCGTTTTCTCAAGTCCCTTGTCTAAAGCAGTGTGTGTGCATTTGGGAAGGGTCACTGAAAGCCTTCTTGGAACCAGAGGTAGTGCTGTCGTGGCTTTCCACGGCTACCTTCTCTTCTGACTGTTGGTGTAAACAGAAAACCTGCTCACCTTTCCCAGGGGCGAGGCAGTGCATCTGCAGGTATGTGTGTGCATACATTTTGCACAGACGCCAGTGACTTTGACCAGAAGCGTTTCGGTAGCCTCCCTTGTTTAATACATGTACACATCAGTTAACATAAAATAACAGCTTTTGAAGAAGTAGTATTTTGAATACTTCTTAGCTTAAAATTACTGTTGTAATTTATCACATAAATATTCTAAGTGAAATCCAAGTGCTTGGCAGTACGCATCACCCAGAGGAGATGAGATGGTACCTGCCTCAAAGAACTTGCTGCCTTAAAAGAAGACCATAGATGATGTTTAAGATACGAAATACGTCAGGTAACAAACACATCAGGAAGAGTCAACGAGAACGACTGACTTGTTTCCCTTTCGCTCTCTTCACAATCCCCTGCCGTGCTTCAGAGCAGCCTGTGAAATGTGTCACTGGAGGGTGTTCCTCAGTGCATCACCCTCCAGTGACTATGGCCAGAACTCACCAAATTCCACGTTCTGGAGTTGGCTCCGGCAGGAGCAAAGGAGCAAGACTTCCTGGCCAGTGTCCGTAGTAGCACACAGGCATTTACCCCTCCCGCAGATTCCCAGCTGATGGATTGCCTGCTTTCTTCACTTTGCTGGACACCAGGCAATAGTAGTCCACTGCTGCCACAAAGTTTCTTCTGTCTCTAGACCCCAAGATTATCTTCTTAAAGTTCTCCTGCAGAAGCCCTGTTTCATAAAGGTCAAGTGGAGACTGTCCTGTTCGGGATGCTTTGAGCTCAGCTGTGTTGTACCTATGGTGAAGCAAACTTGATCAGCTCTGCTAAGCCCGATATTCACCAAGCATCCAGGTGACGAGACCACCACCAGACTCTGTCCAGGGCTGTCCCAAAGCAACCAGCCAGTGGTTAGGAGGAGACATCTCCAACTTATTGTATACAAACTCTGTTCTAACCTTCTAGCGGGCAAGATGACGGGGCCTAATAATGCAGGTCATATTTGCTAGTCTTATTTTCTGATAAGACCGAAGAGTTTGGACATTCAGCTTGTGCGCTGGGGGTGGTTAGGTCTCAGAAAGCATTGCAGTGCTTGTAGAAAGAGAGGAGTCTCTGTTACAAGTGACCTCCGGAGTAGTATTTACAAACTTGGTGGTTAAGTTGCAGAATTTGGCTACGATGTTGAACTTGGTGAACAGAAAGGAAAATTGTCCTGGCTCTCGTGTTGGAAAGCCCAGTGGGCACGGCTGTAGGTGGCATTCACAAGTTGTTTGTGCTGAGTGCTTGTCCATTGTGAAAAAAGACACAATTCTGGACAGACTTGCACTTGCTCTTGGAAAATTTGTACAAGTGGCTTTGAATTAGAGCTTAAAAATTCCTAATTCTTTCTGGAGTGGGAAGTGTTAGAGGTCTGTTTGCAGAGCTTCACTAAGAGTCGTCTGCAGTAGACACAGACCTCGTTGCTGATAATTCTTCCTTACTGCCTTCACCAGCCTCGTGAGAGACCAGTTGTGTTCTTTGCAGGTAACAGGCTCTCTGTCCCTGCCCTTAGGGACAGGGTTTGGAGCACGTAACCAGGCTGTCTGGTGGCACGGAGGTGGACCTTTGCATCGGCTGCGCTGGCAGCGGCGTTACACCAGACTGGCGTTTAAGGGACACAGCTAGCTGCTAAAAATAAGCCGACCAGAGCAATACCAATGCAAAATATTTATAGGTACTAGAGTTTGTTCTAGGCTAGAATTATTAACACTGCTGCATGGATCATAGTATTCTGTGTTGCACACAAACTCCTTGTTTTGTTTTACCCCGGTAGTTTGGGCTGTAAGTGTCCTTCTGCAGAGGTTTGCGTGTCCAGCTTTGCTTTCCCGTGAGCCTGTTGGAGAGAGATAAATTTCCTTGTGCCCTTTGTGGTCAGGTAACTTGAGGACTTCATAACATCGGAATCCTTGTGTCATGGAAATTTTAGTGATTGATTTTAAGAAGTTTATCTTTGAGCAATTTAAATCTCATGAGCTCCAGTTTCTTGTGTGGGAAGTAGTTTTCTAATGACATTTTTGGCAACTTAGTTCAATTCTCTGCTGTCTCATCTATCCCCTGCAGTTTCTCTAAGGTGTATTTTTGTACTTGCAGTATTTCTTTTTAAGAGCATGTTAGCCCTTTAGGAAGATAAATGTTTTGACCTCATTATTCCTCATTTTTTATGTTTTTTTTTTCAAGAGCACACAGAAAAGTAGCTACAGAAATAGAACCTTGATCTCAAAATCTCTGTCACATGTCTTAATTACCAGACTGTGATTATATGTATGCATTATAAACTCCCCGGCAGCTGGCGACAGGATTCCAGCTCAGTCATCCACTGAGCTTTCCTTCCATTTTTGTAGGCGTGCTCTCTGAAAGAAGGAGAAGAAATCATTCTTGAAACTGGGACTGGGTTAAAACTGCGAGGAAGATCATTCACATGCGAGCTTGTCCTCTGCCTTTGAAGGCAAAGAATAAAGATGTTCACAGAAGTCACTTCTCCAGTTAGAAATATGGGTCTTTTTAATACAAATGTAGACGATTTGGAGGTTTTGTGCTAGCAGTTTTTTTCCTTTTTCTGGATTTGAGCTTCTGTTTTGTTGTAGGGAGACGTCATTGGAAATGTTATCCCTCAGGCGTGGGAATCTGTCGTCTGATGTGTTACTGAAAGCAAGTTAATTTAACCATGTTTGGCTTCTGAAGATACCGCTCGTGACCATTCAATCAACTTTTTTTTCTTCCTCAGGATTTTAGGTTCTGTACTTAAATTTAAGTCTTTTCTAGGTGCACACAGAAGTATCAGGTGCCACTTGGGAAAAATCTGTAGAGTAGAGCAGCGTGGGTGGCTGTATTAGCTCAGAAACATGCTTTGCCAAAACCAGCAGTTTAAGGAGCAGTGGGCTTGGAAACCTGCTTGGCAGTGTTGGGCAACGGAGGGCAATTCCAGGAGAGGTGAACGCCTCTAGGCTGCCTTTCCCCTGAAAGGCTGGACCAGAGGATCTCCTGAGGTTCCTTCCAGCCCGGGCTGTTCTTGGTCCTCGGACTGGCAAGCGGTCTGCTTTGGGTTTGTTGCTCCCAGTGGTAAACTTGACTTTCTGGACCCTCGGCAAAGCCTTGGCCGAACGTACTTCACGTTTGCATCCTTCTGCTGTTTGTTTTCTGTGTTTGTCCGTAGGAGCGCGCGCCAGCAGAGGTGGTTGCGGAGGGTGGTACCGTGTCTGGTTTGCAGGCGAGGGGGATACATGGGGAACTCTTAGGCTGCAGGAAATGGCAATGCCTTTCTTGAGGAGCTGTTGTTCTTGCGCGTATTTGGTGTCTTGTTGATTTTTAGGAAACACAGCCTCCAGGATGCATACACTGCTTTTTAATTCCAGTTTATTTTCAGTTCTTATTTCTTTATGGGATTTTTGTGGCTTGTGCTAGGAGAGGAGGAATTTTTTTCTTCTCCATTGGAATTTAAGCCCCATTAATTGACATTTTAACATGAACCTGAATTCTCCCCACACAGTGATGCAGACTGCATGGTTATTGATAAGCTGGCCATCACTGACATCGGAACAACAAAAGCGTCCAAACCCCTGAACAACGTGACCCAGCACTCGGAGGAGCACCAGAACACCGCCGCTGTTGTCACAGCTGTCACGGAAATGGCCACAAAAGACAGGTGAGATGGTCAAAACTTTTCGTTACCAACCTGTGACAGAGAATCAGGTTTTACCGTGTCACTGAATGCGGTTATTCTACCATTAGTGTACGGCCAAAGTTACACGAGTAGTACATCTGGAACGTCTTGGAGTGCATTGTACTGCAGTAGCGTAGAGCTATTACTGCAATATATTGCACATATCTTTTAGATTCCCAGAAATGCTGTCAAATCATCTGTTTTATTAAAATAATGGACTTCTCATTTCTTACTCATGCATAACAAACACTCATATAGTATGGGTTTGTATGTTCAGGTGAACATACAGACATTTACAGTTAAAATACTATGAGGAAATCTGGGAATGTGTTTTGATAACTGAAACTGGAAGTAATCTCAAGGAGAAGTGATACTAATAGTTTTTTGTGAATGTGACAGTTCAAGTCTTTTTAAATATGGAAACCAGTCCTTCTGCATATCTAGTGCTATCACCTCCACAGCTTTGCTCTGGCTGCTGTTTTTGGCCAGAGAGACGTGTGTCAATAACGAGGTGCTTCTGCTCTTCTTGGGCTAAGACAGCCTCTCTTGGGCGTCTCAATCCTCCTGGAGCAAGCTTGCTGTTAGATTGAATCTCAGATGATGGTGCTTAGCTGAAGCCAGACTGGGCCATCCTGCGGGAATTCCTTCTGTTAGGTACTTTTGGTGAGAGGAAGAATTTCTAACCAGCACTTTGAGCTTCATGCAACCAAGCCACTCAACTCACTCCATTAAAATCTGTCCTGGCTGTCAGCACTGTTGCTTCTTGTATCTCCCTGGTACGGCTACCGCCCAGCATTTGAGCCCACAATTTCCAACCAGCCTCACACAAATTCTAGTGCTAGTGTAACACGTATTTGGGAGGAAGCCGAGTATCCCATCGGGTCGTTGTTCTCACCACTGCGCCCAGGTACTGGCAGGGCCCTGAGTGCACCAGCGGGCAGGGGGAGCTGAGCCGGGACCTGAGGGTGACAGCAAAGTGGGGGGCAAAAACCCTGCAGACAAGGTGCCCGGTCCCACGGGACCCCATCCAGCAATCACCATTCACGTCCTCGTCCTGGGACGAGCCATGGAGTCAAGGCAGCAGGTCTGCGGCAGGACGCTGCAAAGCCACGTGCCTGGCATAGCTCCGGCAAAGACCTGAACCCAGCTCCCCCGCTGATGGAGGAGGGTGCCTGGGGGGGAGCCCCCAGACGAGGCTGGTCAGGTCAGAGCCTTCTGGTGGACTCAGGACCCTGACGGTCATGTTCCAAACTTCTGGTTCAATAAATTAATTAATGTTGTGCAATGGGCGGTCAAAGCTGACTTCTCAGTTTCTTTTTTGATTTTTAAATGTAGTAGTTTGTGAAGGACTTGGAGGAGGTTCTCATTAGGAAGCTAATAATGTTTTAGCAGGCAGAAGAAACAAAAACAGAGGAAGGATGACTCAGATACTACTGAAGAGGAAAGTTTCCAACCAGGGTGAAAGTAAGCTTTAGGAGCAAGTATGTGCCCGTAGTTTTATTTCTCTAATATTACTCTCTGGGTTTCTCTTCAGGAAAGAAGAAGTCTTGCCCTGCGCTGAAGCCACATTAAATGGCCCTGCTTGATGAAACAGATGCAATGGGACGTGTGTGATCCAGGCCAGGCTGCTACCTGGTGATGCAATTTGTCAATTTCTTTTTTTTTTTTCATTTTAATTTTATTTTTTAATAAATGCTGCATTGATGAGAGAGCTGGCATTCAGGACCAGACACGCAGTTTCAACACCAACAATCTGTTCTGAAAGACACTTGCATTGTCTAAATGTAGCATTGATCAGTTAGTCATCACAGGAATGATGGGGTTCTTCCCAAGCAAGCCTTCTGCCTAATTTTAGTTCCTTGTCCCCTTCCCTCTCTCCCTTGTTTTTGTTTTCTATTTGGGGTTCAGTCCTATTTTCTTAGTGTTATTGCACACAGTATTCAGCTTCTCTTCAGAAAGGTAGCAGGTCTAACGCTGGGACTTGGACAGTGCACAAGAGTCCCGCAGTCGTGTGACCAAAGTTCCTGATGGAGCTGTCTTTGGGCAGCATTTGCACCGCTTTTGTATAGCAATAAAGCCTTATCAGAAACATTTCATAGGAGGAAAAGATGCAAACACTTTAAATGGGATGAAGCAGGGAGGGATTTTATTTTACATTTTTGTGGGGTGGGAGGGAAGTCATTGACATTGTCCCAAGCCAGAGGCCAAGTAGCTAACCTGCTGTAATGCTGAACTGTCTTGAGAGATGGGAAGTTTCTGCATCCCAGTGAACTGCTCAGTGCTCTCTCCTCTGGAGGCGTGACAGTTCACTGCAGGAGCTTGGGTCGGTTAGCAATTGGTCTCTTCTGTCCGAGCCATCAAAACTCAACTTCCCGGATGTCGTCCTCCGTTGGCTGGAGAGTATGCAAAGAAGGTAGCATGTTGTTGGCCAGCTAAGAGGATAATGATCCACTGGACTGCTGCCATGCAGGAACGAGAGCAGATACGGCACAAACAGGTTATCAGGTGTTTGCTGGCTTTTTGGAGACTAATGTATTTTCAAATTATTATGGAAATCCTTTTCTGTTTGTTTTGTTCTGTTTTTAAAGTTTTTAATGGATGCAGGAACAGCAACACTTTTGCACTTTGTACCTAGTGACAACGTTGGAGAGTGAAATGGCCCCAGCACAGGACTCCTGCTGTTACTCCCCAGGTAGCCGGTCATGGAGAAGTTCGGGGTGGGGGGGACACGTACCGCTGCCTTGGGATAGTAGAGGAAAACAGTATGGAGAAATGGGCTGCGCTTCAAACTGCCTGGGAGCAAGGTCAGTTGAAGGTGTGTACTTGACTCTGGAACACAGGATCTTCTGCGTAGGCTGAAGGACCTACTCCTGTAAAGACTGTACCAGTGTCAGACGCAGGTCTGCACCGAGTGGTGCTGGCCTCTGCTTTGAGCTTGTTCCCAGACCGGATTTGTGCACATAGATCATACGGGTGTAGATGTTGGGCCACTTGCAGAAGCAGGCTCGGGCTGGTGACAGCGGATCGCCACGACCAGTGCTCCAGTGCTTATTCTCTACCCCTGTAGTCTAGATACAGATCTGGGCCTGCTTTTGTGTGTAAGCTGTATGCTGAAATCCACCTGTCAAATGTTAAATGCCGCTTACTTTATTAGTCCAAGACCTAAGCTGGAAAATCATTCACTTTGGAATAAAAGCATGAAGCTTGACACATAGGTAGCCAAATAGCTTATTTTCAGATATATTCTCACTTGTGCATAACGAGGGACTTTACCCTGTGAGTATGAAAAAGTACCTCACACAGATCTGTTGTTATGAGCAAAGCATCCTAGCCAGACTTCAGTCTTTTTAAAAAATACTTTATTTTTAACTGTGATATGTATGTAGTGCATATGAAATTTTCTTAACTGTATTGAGAGGTGGTGTGGGGGGGTGGGGAGTGAGATGAACAAAATGTTTTCACTGTTAGAGTCAGTCTGTTCTGCTGGATCAGTATCCGACGGTGATGTACCCGCAGCACGAGGTTATCCTTGTGTGCCCAAAGATAAGGTATTTTCATTTTTGCTCTTAGGGAAAATTGAGGATTTGCTTTGCTGGAATACCAGGTGTGGAGGTAGCAGTGCAGAAAGGAGGATGAGATTACTGTGTGCATCTTGGAAGTTGTGTGCTAGGGTTGTGGGCCACTTGTATGCTGCTGACATGGCTGTGATTTCTCTCAGCTGCAATTGCTCGGTAAGCAGGTGCTTTCATGGCACAGTACTGTTGTTCTGGAAGTCTTCTCACTCACTCCTTGTAATTTAAAATAAATAATTTAAAGTTACATTGCGCTGGGAGGAAAAATCTCACTTTCTGCTTTGGTTACCCTGCTTGCCCTTTGGAGATCAATCCCACTCATAGCCAGGATTATCAGAAATTATTAGTGGTTTTGAGTTCCTAATTGGAGACACGTTAAAGTCTTAACTTTCAGAGGATTGGTGCTAGAGGTTTTCTGAAAATCAGGTTCTCTTCGGGCATTCTTTAAACACGCAAAACCAATTATGAAAACTGAAAAGTCATTCATCTAGTACAACATCAGTGCAGCTTATTCCAGCAGCTGGTTGAAGACCATGATTGGGCTTCAGTCCCATTAAATACCAGGTGATGGCAATAGTTCTCTTCCAGTCTGTTCTCATTCACGGTTCTTGACCGTGGTGCGTGCAGGTTCCACCATGCTACAGTTATGACCAAGTCCATGTAGGATCGAGAGATTAAGGGGAGATGTCCATAGCAGGCACAATTTGATCATCCTTCTGGCTTGATACATTTTCAGCCGCCTTGTTAAACAGATAAATGATCTTTGCATTAGGTTACATCACAGGGGTCACCTTACATCACCTCGAGCCGTGCTGGCCCATGTTGCAAGAACGCTGATTAGCTGTGCCAGCCTGCTCTGTTCGTGAAGCCTTGGTTTGGGGAGCAGTAACCTCCACCCGAAAAGTGGTACGGAACAGCTGGCAGCAATAACATCCTAAAACGTTTCAGAGAGATATGCAAGGACGTGTCTGTCGGTGCCTTTCGTTGCAGATTCTGAACTTGTCATTCGTTAGCTTTTGGCTTTGAGTCTATAAATTTAAATAAAAGCTTTAATAATATATTTAAACATATCCAGTAAGCAGATCTAAAAACACAGTTTAGTTACCGAGGGGCTCGTTATCTAAGTTTATTAATTTGATTACTTCTGTACAGTTACTTTTGTGAGAAGACATTTTACCGGTAGTTGAATAGATTTGTAGAAATGCACAAGCTCTCCTGCTTTTGTGACGGTGAATGGTTCCTCCACGTTTGGGATTTAAGCTCTGAATTATACCTCATCGCTCCCCCACCAGCCAAGAAGCTGATCTAGAAGTAGCTCCTCATCCTTTGCAGTTCAGAACAGATCCAGAGTCAGATCATGGTTTCCTTGCCTGGCTCAAATAATTTTATAGGTAAGCGGTGCGTAAATCTCTCTCTCGTCGTAAGTCTGAGCGTCCCATCTATCTGGAGTCCCAGTGGGCAGGCAGAGGCTGCAGGTCCCGCTGCCTGTGCTCCGTGGCCTCTCTCGGTCCCCACTGCTGTCTGAGCTTTCTTGCTCGCCGTCCCAGACCGCTGCCCCGAGCCCTGCAGGCGGCTGGGCTCCGCGACCGCTTTGTTTCCAGGGGAGCGTAAGGCGTAGCGAGCAGTCACTGGCTGAGCCCTTCCCGGGCCAGGCCGTGCCACGCGCGGTGCCAGCACTGCGTCTCCACGGCGGTTGTTCACGTGGCATCTCAGGGCACGCTGGCTGCTGGAGAGCTGTGCTGCCTTCCCACCGAGTCAGCCGCCTGCTCCAGGGAAGGGCTCTTGCCCGAGGCCGGAGCGGGACGTATTGTCTGCTGAAAACGGATTTACTTAACCCAGCTGTACCCTTCGAAATGCCCTCGGCTTGCTTAGATACTTGGTCGGAAAGCAATGAAGACTAAACCGAAGTTATACTCAGCACTGTCCTTCCTCATTTATGTGCAGTATTTTGAATCTGTCCATATCGATATGGTATGTACAATTTTAGGTTTGAATATGTATACTGATGAGTGTGTATATAGATATATATTTGCAATATGTATTATTCCATGTATATTTATACACACACAGTTGGATATTGTGAGAAACCTGGTGAAGCAGAGACTCGGAGCACAACGAGCCTAACTTTTATATCTATGTACAGCTCCATGATCAATAGCAAGTCATCGACAAACATTCGTTGTACAAGACCAAAACCAGCAAGGCATACCTTACTGGGGGGAAACGGTTCTGCTGGAACATTCTAGTTCAACGGTTTTACCCAGCTGGGCATTGATGCGGTGGATTACAAGAGAGCAGCAGCTTGTGCACTGATCCCGCTGTTGTTCCTGGCGTCCCTGCTGCTGCAGAGCCTTGCCCTCCTGCTTTCACGCTGGGAGAGGAGGTGTCCTTTCCTGCACAATTAAAAAGTGATCCGTTCAGCCGACGCTAAATAATTCTTGAATCGTAGCACATTTGTCTCTGGCTGTTTGGATTGTGGGAAAAATGGGCTCCTTTGGACACGGCCGCTCAGGAGTCCTGCCATCGCATCAGATGACTGTTGTCAGGCGTCCACAGCGCTGTGTTCAGTACCGGGGTGTTCAGCTGGGCGGGGAGCACAGTTGTGGGGCTGCAATCAGAAAAGCCCTATGCTGCAGAAAGGTCAAGCGTAACTAGTTTGGAGCCATGGAGATGGGATCCGATAGCAGATAAAAACTCAAGTGGGGTGGACTAATTAGTTCTGTTGCTCATTACAGGCTCTTAATGCTGGGTGCAGGGACGACAGCACTGTGAGCAGGCGAGTGGTTACGGACCCTCTTCAAACCGGGGGAGATCTGGAGTGGGGTTCGTGGCTTTGAATTCCCTTGCTGTCCCAAAGTGAGGTCCTCTCTAAAATTGTATCCACCAGCTTCAAATTAAAGTTTAGGTGAGATAGTTCTTTGAAGGAAAGTGATCAAGGAACATGATTGTAGTTTATTCAACAGTTTCACCAGTCTTCCAACAAAATTTTCCCACTCACAAATATAATTTATTGCTTCTTCTCTTAAGTCATAACAGTTATGGCAGACAAAATCCCAGTTATTCATCTGGATAATATGTCCTCAGCAAAGCCTGATACAAATTTCGTGAGCGTCCCATGGCTTTGCTGCCCATATTGCTTTTTAGAGAGCTGCAGCTGGCAAGCAGAATGGAAAACCCGTGGGTGCACAAATTTAGGAAAAAAAAAAAAAAAAAAGAAAAAATAATAAGAAAAAAAAAACACGCAACAAAAAAACAGTGTTCATCTCAGCATCTATTCAAAAAGGCTCAGGCATCCCAATTTGCCAGTGGAACGGTCTTGGATATGGTGCAGTGTGCAAGGTGGGCGAAAGTTAACGGACATCCCTAAATAACATTTTTCCTAAAGGAAAAGAATTTAAATGGCTTTATTGTTGTCTACTGGCATCCCAAAATGATTTTTCCAAAAATTAGCCAGTGAGCTGTAATTGCAATCATTCTTTATCAGTGGCGTAACTTGGAGCAGATCTTAGTGCCAGTCACTGAAGGTTTACGCCAGGCTGTACGCTCCGTAGCGTTTCAGTCTCAGCTTAATCCTTCCAGCCACGGAGCGCCTTGATTTCCCTCCTGCCCAGGTGGAGCGGTGCCTGCGAGAACAGCCTGGGCCTCCAGAGCCCCGTGCTAGCGCTTCTTGGTTTTTACTCCTCTTTCTTTGCACTTCTTTTCCGACGCTCTTAACCATCTTCTGTGGTATTTTTGTCAGCATCTACTCGTGGTTTTTTTTTTTAGACTTCACCTCCCGTTGTGCTAAGCACTGTCTTACTGCAACGATCATCACAACAAAGCTGGAAGAGCCTCATTTTCTTCAGTTGTTCAGTTTATCTGTTAGGGGAAACAGCTGCTGCATGGCAGAGTCCCCCAGTTTCTGCAAATGTTAAAGACCAAAGGGGTTTGCCAGTCGTGGAAGAGGTGCAACAAATTTGTGCAAGTACTCCGATACTGACCATGGAGTTTGATGTCCCCTGAGACTTCATGAGAGAGGAAGGTCCTGCATCCCGGCTGCCAGATTAATTATACTTGATAAGTAAGATCATGTGATATTTTTGCAATGTAATTCTTGACTTTTTTGATGCCATATAGCAGCTCATCTTGCGCTTTTCAATCATTAAAAGAGCAGGTTTTCTTCTCCTCTTGCTCTTCCCAAAGCAGTGATCTCACCCTGAGTCATGTTCAGAAATTATAAACAATTGTTGTCATTAGAAAAAAAAAAGACAAAGTGAAACCTGCTGTTACAATGGCATGCTAATTTTCTTTGGTTGCTTTGTTGTTTGTTTTTTTTTTACCTGGCATCAGTTCTCTCTGAAATCCTATTCTGCCACGTACTCCCTTGTTCTGAAAGCATCTGTATCTCCAGTTGCGAGCTCTCGCAAGCAAGCCTAATGCACTTCCCTGCTCTTTTGCCAACCCCAGCTTTGAAATAAAACATTTGTAGATGCTTCTCTCTGAAGTGAAATTCAATTTCTTAATCTCATCCCAGTCCCTTGATGTTAGGGGAGAGCACTCAGGGGAAAACAACAGAAAGGCTTGTGCAGTGCGATGCAGTTCACGCTCTAGGAGTGCGGCCGTTGGCCTGCGCCCTGCTGTTGCTGCCTGCGCCCTGCTGTTGCTGCAGTAGAGTTTTTCTCTGGTTTGGACATCACGGGCCATTAAAAACCAACCAAACAGGTGAAAGATACCCCCTTGTTCTGAGATCTTACAGCTTTCTGTTCAGATTGCATGGGATGGGGGCACTTCTAAAAAAAAAAAATTGATGTGTAGGAAAGAGCTGAAGGAAGATGGAGAGCTGTGCTCAGGTGTATCCGTCCTCACGGCGGCGTGTCGTTTGGGCACTTACTATTAATTGGCTTAAGCTAGGACACATTGCATTCAGTACATACACAGAAAATTCACGGTAGCCTCATAACTAAATGGATGGTGCTGCACACTTCAGAGGGGTTTTAGAAAAGCTGTTACTTTTGCAGAGTACATTTCCCATTGCTGTTAGCTTCTGGCTCCTTAACGCATATTGTGCTACTGCTGCTTTCTTTTCTAGTCTTCTAACTTGCGTCGTTTCCCTAATCAGGGTGTAAAAGGATTTGTTAGAGCCTTGTTACTCAAACCAGCAGGTAGTGCAGAGTATGGTTGTGTATAATATGGTTAACGCTAGGCTTGGAAGGACTTAGTTTTATTTTCAAGAGCAACATGGGCAGGGAAGAGCTGAAGGCTGGCTGAGAGCTAATTAAAGTAAAACCTTGGCTTTGGAGGCTATCGAGTGTATTGACAGTGAGCGCAGCAACACGTATCGTTAAAAAATCTAGGGCTTACGTATTTATTTGTAACTGTCCTCTGTTTGCTTCAATAGCTAACTAATCAGGTTGCAACAGGATTTTTTCCTTTGCTGAGATTAAATTTGAGTTTGTGGCGCTTTGCAATTGCGATACGTACCTCTTCTTTCTCAGATCAGAGCCCCTCAGTCTGTGCACCCAGAAACTGGAGCTCGAGCAGAGCACGGTTACCTCCAGTGGAGCCGGACCGTGCTGCCGGCACACGGCACGAGAGGGGAGAGCTCTGTGTTTTGGAACCGGATGGTATAACCTTTGTAAGAGGGGCTAAGACTGACTTCATGCAACTGGTTTTTTCCCCTTTTCTTAACAAATGTGTCATCTTGGCGGGTTTTGTTTTGTGGATAGAAGATACGTTGTGAGTTTCTCCATCAAAGCAAGAAACGTTTTTTGAGCAAAAGAGAGAACCAAACTCGAGAATAACCCAAACCCACTTGTGTCTCGTTGAATCTTGGAAAGAGACAACTAGTATTAAATATTTCTTGGTAAGGTTGCACCGGTGTGTTCAGAGTCAGAACAGAGTGCCGCATCTCGGACTTGGGCATTGTAAGCTCATAAGCACATGATTTTCATTATTACTAAATTTTAAAATAGCTTGGGATAAAGTTTGAAGTGATAATTTTACCTTTGCATGACAACTTGCAAAAAATAAATCCTTCTGGGCAGGGGAACCACGTGTTTTTAGTGTCATTATGGACAGTGCCTTAGCTTGTTTCCAGAATTATGCATCGCTAATTACTTTTGTAGGTCTTAGGTAGCAGAAGTGGACACCTTAGAGGTACTTAACGTATTAGACCATTTTTAAAATACACTTCAGTGAAAGTTTAAGATTCTTTGGAAAATGGGTTTGATACAATTCCTGTTGATTTCATACTGGCTAAGTTTCCATCTTCATAGGGAATGCTGTTTCGTTTGGGGTGAGAAAGTGATTTTTGGTAATGGTTTCCCTCAGTGGTAGCTGCTGACAAAATGCCAGCTGATAGCAAGTTTCTAGTAAACCTAAGCAGGCATTTTCTGTGTACATTTACATACAAACTTTCTGACAGATTTGAATGCAGAAAATAAAGAATTTGGCTCCTATATGTTAGCTTATCTCATCTAAAACTCACTTACCTCATTACTAGAAGGGCATTGTGGTGACCAATCCGACCTCCCTGTTCATTTTTGTACAAAAATTAACTGTATTTCCTAGTGACTGCTGTCTGTCACCTTTCACAACGTAAGTATAAAAATGTTAGTGAAATATGCCTATATGTAAAATGTATTTTTATATTTGATGCTGATTAGGAGAGAAGAATGCTTTTTCTCTCCCTGAAGTTGGGGGGCTTTTGTATAGAAGATCCTTCCCCATCTATTTTTTATTTTCTCGAATTGTTTGGACAGAGGTAAACTATTAAAAATCTTTTATCATGTAATTTTGATGCTCATAGCTAGTTTTTCAGAACTTTATAGGAATTCTAGAAATGCTGTAGAGAATTTCCCACTGTTGGTGGATTTCGAGTAAGCTTGTCTTCTGCAGTAAAGCTTGCCATGGCAGAGACTGCAAAAGTGTCTCCTAGGCTAGATCGTTAATGGAACTAAACCTGAAACGTAATTAACTAGAGGCACAGCAAATGCTAATTGAAAACTTCTCGTCGCGTACAGCGTGGAACTATTTCTCACTCATCGGTAAGCCCATGGAAATCCTTTGCCAAAATGCTGAACGTTGCGTCAGAGCCAGCCAGAGCCGGGTCGCCGGCGCCGAGTCCTGCTCTTGCTCTGTCCTCATCTAAAGCGCGTCCTGGGGTGTAGGTAGCCAGGTCTTTGGGTGCTGCGTCCGTGTGGGCTTTGATCTGCAGAATAGGTGTTGAAGAAGCACCTGTGGTACTCGTTTGCACCAGAGGCTGTGTGAGAGGAGGGTTACGCTTCTCTGCTGCCGGGACCCCCGAGCTGCACCGCGGTGGCACGTTCAGTGGTCCGCACGTTCAGTGGTCCGACGGCGTGACAGTGACTTTGCACTGAAACTTTAACTCTTTTCCTGCTCATCTCACCTTCGGACTAAGGCTTAAACACGAAACTGTGACTGACTTGCCAGGACAATCTGGAAAAATGGCTTTATGCAGAAAATCACCTCTTCTCACGAAGGTCCGACGACATCCGTCTCTTGCGGAGCAGGGCCTTCTCTCTGTCCGGGCTCTCTCTACATATCACCACCTCTCCAGGAGCGTCCGCTCAAACCGTGCAAAGGGCGAACAGGCCTGTGTTCTCTGTGGCACCTTACGGAGCAGGGACAGACCCTTTTTAGGGGATTTGTCGGTTATCCGAAACACGCCGGTATCGGTTAGGATAACACAGGGCACTAAACTTGCCTTAAAGTGCATTGATCACATGTAATTTAAAGTTTGCATTCTTACTCTTTCAGAATCAAATAACATAAAGAAAACCATTAATTACCTCATGCTATAAATGTGTGTAAATTTTGACTGTAACATATGGATCACATGAAAATACACATGCTACATGAAAACATCAGAAGTTAAAAAGAAGGAAGTAGAGTATTTAGTAAATAACACAGTAAGTTGTAATAGTTAATTCAGTGTTTAGTTCCTAGGCATGATTTGAAATGGAAACATCATCTTTGTAAAGAATATCTTCACAGTCATTTTCAAAGCACCGTTTTCTTTTTGCCTGAGACTTTGAATAGACTTTTCTTTCTTTCTTTCTTAAAATAAATTGGCCAAAGCACGGGATGGGAGAGTTCAAAGTACTGGGGACCCCTTTGTTTCCTTTCATGTGACCTCTGTCCTATTAATTTGTGATTGACTTCCATTTATTGCGTCACATCACTCCTGCTATTTCCCTTGTAAACCTCTGAACGCAGGTCTCCCTCTGTCAGCGTATCTGCTGAGGCTTTACCAAGAAAAGGCATTTGTGCTCACTTAGATACTTACCAGCTCCTGGCTGGGACAGAGCCTTTTTTTTTTTTTGTAACTTCAGTTTGTCTCATTTCTCACACTTTCATACTTTACCTTTTATGGTGCAAATCCACAAGACCATCCTTCCCTGGCCTGCCTTCCCCTGAAATTATCTGTCACGGGGATCAGGGGCAGAATCGCATCATCTTGCGAGTACGTGTGTCATCTTTTTTGCACCGAGATGCGTTTGCAGCATCTGCAGTCGCTGCTCTGACCGAAACCTCCCGTTGGGGCTTGGGGGTCGGGATCGCCCGCTCCGCCGTGGCCGGGTCGGGTTCGTCTCCCCCGTTCGCAGCACTGTCCCGTTCCCACCCTGGACCCCGTCCTCGCTCCAGCGGGGAGCTCGCCCTGTTTGCATTCCAGCTGATGAGCGAGTGCCCTTGCAGGAGTGCACCGTCTCCAGGGCAAAACAATGATCAGCAATAAAAATTCCAGATAGAAAAACACCAGTGCCTTTGTTTTAGTTCGGAAGGAGTAATTTCTTCTCATTCCAGCTTTGGAACCAAGTCATGTTCCATCTCCAGATAGCCAGGAAACAGGGAAAGAGAACGTGATGCGCAGAAGGATCCCATGCTGTAGTAGTAATAATCTTCAAATACCCACTGTTGTTCCGAGTGCCTTATCTCCATCCAGGTCCCGACAAAAGGAGTCTCTGTTCCTAGCGCTCTCCTTCCTCTTACGCCTCCCTACCCTCGTAGCTGCTTACGCCGTGGTGTATCCCGCTGTGCCCCGCCGAGCTTCCTGCGCGGCGAGCCCCCGGGAGAGTCCAGCAAGGTGGTCTTTGCGGGGGCCGCAAGAAGGACCCCTTCCCTTCCTTCTGCGGGCTTTTAGGCGGACTCGGGGTGCGAAGGTGATTTGAGGACCGTTACTAAAAGAGCGTGTGCACGGGCAGCGCGAGGGGAGTCGGTTGCCGGTGCTGCCAGCTTGCGTGTCAGTGTTTCAAAAGAGAAGGAAGGATGTCATTTGGGAATCATTATCTCCATGAAAAGGTCCGTGGGTTGCCTCTAAGGACGGGGCTGTGCGAGGAGAACAGGCTCCTTTCTCTAAAGGGTAGTAGAAATTAGGCGGTGGCGGCTAGTGCAGCAGAGCGTTTAACATGGAGTAGTAAAGGTAAATTCGATGTACATCCTACTGTCTATTCAGAATGTTTTATTGATATCCAACTAAAAAATGTACATTGAATTTGTCCTCCAAGTGTTAGAGAAACTGTGCTTAAAAGCACCTAAGAAATTGATTACACGTAATTTTGTGTTTAAATATAACTAATATTTAATATTAAATAGTTTATTATTTAATGTGTAATTTAAATTAAAACCTCATTTGTCAATATGGGCATGTAAATATTTTCCCCTTATGAAATATAAATATTCCTCATCTGAGTTCTGTTTTTTGAATGAAAAGCGATTTTTCTGCAAAACGCTCACTGAAAAATACTTGAAAAGCTGCTGACAAGCTTTTCCCTTTTGTGATGATCCATACCTTTAGCAGCAGCACGATACCAGTATAACTGAAAACAATGGAACCATTAAAACATTCTGTGTTGAATTGATACGTGCTGAAATCGGACCTTGCTCTGGCCACTCAGCTCATCGCAAGCCGGGTGTGCAGTTCGGGGCTGTAGGGATCGTTGGCCTTCGGTGGGATCCTGCGAATCCGCAGCCTTTCATGTGAAAGAGACGCAGGTCCTGCGCTGGCGTCACCGTACATCAGAATTTCTAAAGGTGTGCTGATGCGGCAACTAACGGCTGTACTGGGAGAGATAAGAGTACGCACTGACCGAAGCTGGCTGTCGCGTCGCTTGTTTGCAGGCTGTTGACCGGGTGGTGCTGCAGGAGCTGTGCCGGTGCTGCAGGGCTGTGCCGGTGCTGCAGGAGCTGCGCCGGTGCTGCAGGGCTCTGCCGGTGCTGCAGGGCTCTGCCGGTGCCGCAGGAGCTGTGCGGGTGCTGCAGGGCTGTGCCGGTGCTGCAGGGCTGTGCCGGTGCTGCAGGAGCTGTGCCGGTGCCGCAGGAGCTGTGCCGGTGCCGCAGGAGCTGTGCCGGTGCTGCAGGGCTGTGCCGGTGCCGCAGGAGCTGTGCCGGTGCCGCAGGAGCTGTGCCGGTGCTGCAGGGCTGTGCCGGTGCTGCAGGAGCTGTGCCGGTGCTGCAGGAGCTGTGCCGGTGCCGCAGGAGCTGTGCCGGTGCCGCAGGAGCTGTGCCGGTGCTGCAGGGCTGTGCCGGTGCTGCAGGGCTGTGCCGGTGCCGCAGGAGCTGTGCCGGTGCTGCAGGGCTGTGCCGGTGCTGCTGGCCCCGGTGTGACACGGCTCGTCCTTGGCCGTTAGCCGGCCCGACCCCCCAGAAGCCCGGCAGCAGAAACGTTGCTGGCCCGTCATCGTGGGCTCGTTAGTGTTCAGCTGGGGTTAGGAGTCGCGAAGCAGCCGCGTGCTTCCCAGCGCAGCCCCGGGTGGCAGAGGGGTGCGCGCCGGTGATGGATCTACCCCGACCGCAGGGCACGGGAGCGTCCGCCTCTCCCGCGGGGTTTTGATTGCAGAGCTTCAGAAGCGGCGGCGTTGCCTAGGTCTGTGATCCCCCCTTAAAACCGGGCCTTGAACACGGACGGTGGTTGGGCTTAGGCTTTCGCTGGCTGGTTTGGGTCCAAGAAGGCGCACGGGGAAAGCGGCGCGACGTTTGTGTCGGGGCGGGCGCTGCGGGGATGTGCGGGCGGACGCGGGGCCAATTTGTAAATAAGACTTGACCACCCCCACCCCACTTTGTAGATATTTTTACAGCATCCATGGGAGTGTTAACTTTTCCCAGTTGGTTTGGCTGAGGACGTGAGCAACCCAAGACTTGTGGGCTTGGACCATGAGACAGAAGAGAGCAGAATAGACCTTGTGATTAGAAGAATTATTGGGATTTCGAGGAAGAAACTTGTTTCTTCTACCAGCCTTGTTGGTAATTTAAAGAGCAGATTTAGAAGCGAGAAATATACTTCCATTTGCTTCCTGTGCCTGAAATATTTTTCATGTATTTTTATAAATCCTCCTTGAAGCACCAACTCTTCTCTGCTTGCAGAAGGTTGTGCCCGATAAAAGAAAAGGCAGTTTTATTTGCGAGGTGGAAGTTGCTGGGACGAGGGCTGCGCTGGCAGGCGGCTGCAGGACGGGCAGGAGCAGGGCCCGGGCAGCGTGCGGCTTTGGTGGAAGGAGCTGCTGGCCGGAGAGTGCTGGGTTCGTACGTCCTCGGCTCCTTATTCCTTCCTCCGCTCTTCATCTTCAGTTGTTAATGTATATACAGACTATTTATATATATATATTTCTAAATTCACCTTAAACCTATTTTTCTCAGAGCTTTTGGGTTTGCATATAACCTCTTGATCAGTAAGTGTGCACCTTCTAAAACGGCTTAATCGTTGGTACAAATGAAAAACGTCAAAGGTACTGGGCACACGGAGGAAGGTCTCGGGAAGGGCAGGATTCACTGGGACTCACTTCCACTGGGCTGAGGTGTCAGAGCGGAATGGCTTGTTACCCTTTTTTCAGTTCAAGATAAAATACTATTTTATACTTGTGGCCACTTTCTCTAGGTAGGTAAAGCTGTGTTTTCAGTCTGGGAAAAAAAAAGTGTTCAAGGGTGTTTTTCATTTTGGCATTTTTCTCAGTGAGGCTCATGGAAAAGAAGGTCATTGATTTTTAACCTCGGTTCCTTGTCTGTTGCTGTCTTTGCCTTTTGTATCCAAACCGGGTTTTGACAGTGTTTAAAATTTAGATGAGCAGCTTCAGTTGAAATGTAAAGTTTTATAGAAACCTTTTTCTTGATCTGGTATTTTGTAAACCTTTTCTTTAACACAACCCAAGTACTGGCACTAGATCAGTTTGGCAGTGCTTAAGACAGTCGTCTCATATATATATGTGTGTGTGTGTACATGTATACATGCATACATGTATGTATATACATGGAGTGGGTGATATGTATTATTGCACGTTAAAATATCCATGGTTCTAATGATATTTTTTACTATAGGGTGTATCTGCTCAGACAAACAGAAACTTCCATTTTAGGCTCTGATTTTCCTAACTCGACAGGACACCATCGTTTAACCAGTTAATTTGCACTTAGCATATTTAAAGCAATCAGAATATTAAATATTCTTTGCCACCTTATCTCGGTCCACGGTCTGTTGAATTGGAGCTTCTGGAGTTGCTTCTCCAGGGCTTTTCCGTAACCTCCATCGGTTTCTTTTCTGTTTGGCGTTAGGCTGCAGTTTAGACTTGAGGCGATTGGAAACGTTTGGCTTTTTGACTGTTAGCACAAACCACTTATTTAAAGCCTGTCCACCCTAGAAAATCCACCAGTTGCCACCTTAGGCTAAAGGACCTGAAATGCTTCTTTAAACTAAAAATAAACCAAAACAGGTTTTTTTTTAAGTAATTACTTATCTCCAGGAGAACTGGGAGGCTGTAGTGACTGCAGCGATGCTGGTCAGAGCCTGGGAGCTGGCGGGTTCACCCAGGCACCTCCTAAAGGGAGCAGAGCTCCGGCCGGGCAGGGTCTGGCCGTCCCGGGGCGCCCGCGGCCGTGCCCTGCTCCGGGGGTTTGCTCTTTGCTGCAGCCGCTCATTTCAGGAGAAGACCCTGGAGACGGCCGCCTCCGCAGTCCCTGCCTCGCGACCGGGGCGGAGCTGGAGTCCGGGCCGTGGGGGTGCGAGGGGAAGCCTTCCTGGGCCCCGGAGAGCAGGAGATCCTTTAAACCCAGCGGCCCAGGCTGGGGAAGGCACTGCAGCCGTGGGCGGAGTGGGGATGGGGATGGATCTGAGAGCTGGATTTTGCAGTGCTCGGTACCCAAAAAGCTCAGATTTTCAGCATAGCTCTGCACCTGCTTTTCTCTGCTCTTCGCAAAATCCAGTCGTTCTGTTTCGGTGTCCGAGAGCCGAGTTTCCCTGGAAGTCTGCCGATGACCTGTTGGGCACTGTCGGGAAGTCCAGCGCTGTGCTTCCCCGCGGGGCGGCTCGGGGCGGGTTTCACGTGCAGGCGCCCAGGTGCCTGGCTGGAAAAGCAAGCGCTAGGGGCTGAATCTACGCCTTCAAAAAAACCCAACCCATAAAACGGTGGCTGGTAGGTAAGGTGCACTGTATAGCAATAAGAAATACTTGCCTGCGTAGACGGTGTCCTGGGGCTGTCGCGGCGGCCGTACCGGTAACGGCTGATGGATGAGAGCGGGGCTGGTGTGGGGAGGGTCCTCGCTGAGCTCGGGACGCCCGGGGCTCGACGCCGGGGAATGCGGAGATCCCGTTCTAGCTTCACGTGGCCTTTCCTCTAAAGCGGGAAGGGGTGGCAAAGGGGGGTGCCCACCTGGGTTAATTAATTTAGTGCAATGACGTAGGGGAGCCTTTTTTCTCATGATGCCTACTGCCCTTAAATGTTGAAACCGGGTCTTTGTAAGCAATGTCTGTGTATCTATGTGTATATATGAGGGACAAATTTTAAATTACTGCCTTTTTTCCCTGTTTATTTTTCTGAGTAATTCCAGATGTACTTTAGTCTCTCTACTGTCAAAACTTTTATATTGTAAATCTGATGCTGGTGGCTTTTGGTTATTTTGGTTTTTGTTTTTGTAAAAAAGAAGAAAAAAAGAAAAAAAAAGAAAAAAGAAAAAGAAAAAAAAGTCTGCATCTCTCTATGTTGTCAGTTTTAGGCTGTAAATTCCAACTATCAATAAAAGCTCAAAATTCACGTGCCAGTGGTGGATTCCTCCATCCTGCAGGACACGCTCAGCCCCCGCCGTGCTGCATCCCACGCCCTGCTCGCGTGAGCGGCGCAGCTTCGCTCTCCAGCTCCGGCCCGACCGCCCCGCGCAGGCAGGGGGTGGGTGCAGGCAGGCGGCAAGCGCAGGCAGCATTTGGGATGGCGCCTGCAGAAACCTGCAGGTTTCTTCTGCCCGCGCACCCAGGAGGGCGGCTGCACCCGCGGCGGCAGGAGCGCGGGTGGTTCCTGCAGCCCTGGCGAAAGCGGAGCCGCGGTGGCTGGTTTTCAAGTCATCTGGTGCTGTCAAAGGGGAGAGAAGGTGAAAGTGGCTTCCTGGCCCGCGCTGTCTCATGGGAGGAGCGGTACAGCCACGCCGCCGCGGCCAGGCGAGCGTGGCTTTGCTCTTACAAATGCTGCGCTCGCCTCCGGAGCGCGAGTGGCGTCAGCCCCTGGGGAGCGGTGCCGTGGCAGGGTTGCCGATTCTGGATGAAACCTGCGGGCTGTAAGGGCTGCCTGGCTAACGGGGAGGTGCTGCCGTGACCGATGTTCTCCCTGCCACCCCGGACGGTGCTTTCACTTACCCCGGTTTCGTCTTCGCCCAGGCCTGGCATGAGAGCCTGCAAACCACAGGCAGCGACCAGGGTGCCTTGGCCGTTAGCAGCTTTGCCAGACGTTTGCCTCTGTACGTGGCTGGTCCCCTTTTGTTGAGTCGTGTTACCTGCATTGTCAGAAAATGTCAGTCCCATGGCGTCCCGTGCCAAAATCCTCAAGTCTTCACCCTGCAGAAAGGTGCCGGTTTTGCAGCTCGCGCCAGCGCTGACCTGGAGCAGGGCTGGCCTCCCGCGCATCTCCAGCTGCGGGCAGGGCCGAAGGGGCCACCCCGCTGGCATCCTCGCAGCCGCCTCTGCCTTGGCCTCGCTTCAGGGCTGTGGGAGGAGGTTGGAGCGTGGAGCCCCCTCACGTGCCCTGGAGTTTTCCAAGGGGTCCCCGGCTTGGCTGCAGCCAGAGGGAGGCTTGAGAGAGCGGCGTGAGGTCACTGTTCCTGCAGTTAATGACACATTTAGGCTGGTTGATCAAGGGGAACCAGATGCACTTGGTACCAGCGGCCACCTGTCCTGGTCCCTCGGTGTGCCCAGTGCTCCCCAGCACCAGCCAGTGACAGGGCGGGAAGGGGGCAGTTGCAAACTGGCACCATTGGGTTTGGGTTTCTTCCCAGCTTTCCTTGAACACCGTTTCCACCCCGGGCTGCAGAGCAAGGCAGTTTTCAGCGTGCATCAGATCAGCAGCTCCATGCAGCTGCCCTGCAGATCCCATCCCCGCGCCGTCGTGGTGCTGCTGGTCTCGGAACAGCAGTTTGTCAGCAGGGACAAGGGGGGTGGCACGGTGGGGCCACCCTCCATGGTGCAGCCTGAGGCGTAACCCCCGGCTTTTCCCAGGGAAGAGGTTCTGCTGCAAGACCAGAGCCCAGAAAGGGACTAACTCACCCGGGCAAACCAGCACAGCTGAGCCGTGGCGACACTGGGCTCATCAAACCGAGTCCCTTGGAGAAGAGTAAAACTTGACAGACCAAGCAAGAGGGGTAGGAGAGTGCGGCCTCGCAGCGCAGGACAAAGGTCCTCGTTTGCCACGGGCAGCGCAGGGACCAGCGCAGACTCTGCTCGGGCCCGTCCCTGGTGCTGTGCCAGCCTCTCGCCCTTGAGGCTCCGTCTCTGCAAAGCGGGGGACAGGCCCGTCCCCTTGGGACAGGAGCTGAGCCCACGTCCCGTGATAGCGGTGGCAGTGAAGCAAAAGGGTGTGTCATATTAATTTTTTTATTAAATTCAGTTAGTTTTCTCTTTATATAATAACCTTTTTCCTCTAGGCACAATACAATACAAGGACTCTGTATGTTTGACACAATGTACAGAAACTTCAATAATCTACAACTGCTCAGGTAAGTTACAAAAAACCTCCATGTTACACCAGCTACCTGCCACAGCCATTATTGTACAATAAAACAAAGAGGGGAGCCGGGGGTTAAGACTGTACAAAGATCTCTGCACTGAAATAAAACATTGTACTCCTTTAAAAACAAGACAGGTAGACGAGCTGGCCGAGCTTGCGGGGAGGCAGGAGGGTCGGGCCCCAGCCGGCGCGGGGGCTCTGCCGGGCGGGGAGGGCTGCGGAGGCCGGGTCCTGTCCAGCGGCCGGATGGCAGCAGGTCCTGAGCGACCTTGCAACGCCTCTGCAGGTTTCCCGGCAAGCGACCCTCGGGTGGAGCGGGGCCAAACCCCCCCGCCACGTTCACACCAGTGCAGGGGAGGGGTGAGGTGCTGCAGGATCCGTTTCTGTACCGAGATTCCCCCTTTGCACTGACACTGTGACAGCAACAAGCAGGGAGGTGGCAGCGGGTGGTGGGACGCGCGGTCCCCAGCAGCGCTGCGCTGCTGCAGGGCAAACCTGCCCTCCCGCGGGGCCGAGGGCTCCTGCCGAGACCCCTCTGCCAAGGGCTGGGCCTGACAGCGCGGGCAGAGCACAAGCACGGGGGGCTGGGGGCTCGGGGCGGGGAAGAGCCCCGAGGCGGTGGGGAGAAGCGGGCAGCGCTGTGCGGTGCCCTCCGAGGTGCTGCCCCCTCCGTCCCACAGGAGGGCGCGGGGGGTGACCTGTGCAAAGAGACCGGGTGGCACCTGCCAGCGCTGCTGTGCCAGCCGCATCCCAGCCCTGGCGTCACTGCCGGCGGGGACCCTTGGCCACAGAGGCCCCCGCTGCAGCCGAGCAGGAGCCCTCGGTCCCAGGGGCTGGGCTGGTCCTCTCCCCAGGCAAGGGACTGCGCGTGCTGAGCGGCGAGAGAGGGGACCTCAGCCGGGTGCCGAGGAGGCTGCAGCATTTGGCACCTCCCGCGGGAACGTGTCCCCCCGTGACAGCGAGCCTGACTGCGGAGGTAGAGCCTGTGCCCCAGCCAGGACAGGGAGCCCCTTTGTCACACTGGGAGCAGTGGCCACATCCACGTCCCCTCCTGAGACACAGAGCCCAGCGCCTGCAGCTACAACTGCCAACATCCCCGGGCAGGCAGCAGCCGTGCTCACGTGTTCCTGTGCAAGTCCGGGACAGCCGAGGCTCAAGGGCTGGGACGTGCTGCCCGCTGCTGCCAGGGGGACGCCGGCCGGGCAGGATGGTCCCAGTGCTCAGGCGAGTCACCTCCAGGAACACGGGCACCCTGAGCTGCAGATCCCCAGATCCAGCAAGATGGGAGCAGAGCCCAGGACACGCACAGGCCAGCTACTGGACCACAGGGCAGCGGCACCAGGTCAGGAAGGAGCAGGGCTGCTTGTCCCCATGGATGCTCTGGCAGACATGCAAGCCGTGGGGAGGACGAGGCAGGCAGGCAGCTCCTGCTTTCTCCAGCAGCACGGGGCGGGTGGAGGCGAGGGGCACCCTCTCCTGCCGGCTGACGACACCCCTGCTGCCGCAGAGAGCTGGAGCGGGGCCGCCCGGCGCGGGAGGTGCAGAGAGGACACACAGTAATTACAGGGCTCAGACAGGCCTGGGAGGACAGAGCAGGACAGGCTCCCGCCCGCGCCCCCAGCCTGCTTCAATGCGAAGAATTCCTCCACTACACAGTCCCACCATAGTGTAACGTACTGGTCCTGCCCCGCTGCCGCCTGGGGGGTGCGTGGCCGCGGGCTCCCCAGCACCGCACACCCGTGGCAGACGGGAAGGCAGGCCGTCTCCTCCGCTCCAGTCAGTCACAGCCCCGGCTCGGACGTGAGCCTGGGCACTGCCTCTGCTCCGCGTGCTGGGGCCCGGGAGACTCTGTGCCTGGAATAGAGGCTCCTCTGAGCCAGTCTCACGCGTCCGACAAGCAGCTCTGGATGCGGTCGATCCACTGCTGGGCTAGCTGCACATCCTGGGCGCAGAAATTGTAAACTCGTTTTGTCGTCTTCAGCTGCAGGGGAGGAGAGGGGAGGTGAGCGGGGCCGGGCAGCTGCACCCGGCGAGCCAGCAGCACCGCAGCCCCTGGAGCCTGGTGCTGCCGGAGCAAATGGCTGGGCTCCGCGGTGGGGCCACGGGCTGCCGAGCTCCTTTCCCTAAGGTGCAGCTCTGTGCCACACTCACATCGAAGAAGGCTTTCTCGTCCACCGTCTTGGGGGCCCCCATGGTGGGGGTTCCTGGGGTGATGGACTCCACCTCGGCCAGATCAATGACCCCTTTGCACTCCGTGTCCATCCGGCTGTCGTAGTACCGCAGCTGCAGGGAGAGGTCCCGCGTGCGTCAGAGCTCAGGCAGGGAGGGAGGGAAGGACAGACCCCGGGGCTCACCCGCCCCTCGCCGTGCCCTGCCCCGCAGTACCTGGTGTTTGGTTTTATCCAGCACGAACCAGCGAGGCTTCCACGGCTTCATGAAGGCTCCTTTCTTGTACAGCGACCCCTCGTAGGACCTGCAGGAGCCAGGCAGCGCGTTAGGGTGGAAAGCAGAGAGGGGCTGAAGGGCAGTTCGGTCTGTGCCATCCCAGCGTCAGCGGGGACGAGAAGCGATCGGGGTCCGCGCTCTGCAGACCCCACAAGCCTTCACCCCTCCCCAGAGAGGGATCCCCCTCCCAGCGTCACCGGCAGCCCCCGGCGCCCTGAGCCCCCCGCCTGCCTGTTCTCGCTCTCCGACATCTGGAACTGGCTGTAGAGCGTGCTGGTGCTCTTGCGGCCGCCCTGCTTCCCGCTGGAGGGGGTGGAGGTGCTGCTGGTGTCGCTGTCGAGGCTGAGGTTGAGGGTGGAGCCCACCCCGCTCTCCTGCAGGTACACGCCCAGCGAGCGCCGGTGGTGGGAGAGGCCGGAGGACATCAGCAGGGAGCTGGGGGTCTGCGGGGAGCAGAGCACAGTGTGAGGGGGAGGATGGCCCCGCGCCCCTTGGGCACACCCAGCCTGGGGGCCGAGCACCAGCACCCCTCCTCGGCCCCAGGCTGTGGGAGCAAGTACCCACTTCGGTCAGGGCGCCCTTGGGCAAAGCCAACGCTGGCACCCGTCACACAGCCCCCAAACCTACCCGGCTGCCCTCCTGCCGCGCCTCGGTGCGCTGGGAAGCTTTAACCTTGTCCCATGTGTCCTTCCAGCGCTCTGGGACCTGCCCCAGCTCCATCTCCAGGTTGTGCAGCTCCTGCAGGGGGATTCAGGCATCATCCCAGGAGGGGACAAGACCCCTGGGACCCCATGGGACCACTATCCCTGTCCTGGGGACCCGACCGACTCCAACCCTGCCACAACCCTGTCCCACTGTGTGCGCGGGGCAGCGTCCCACCCGTGGGGTCATGATGGGGAGCCCAGGCCAGGGCCAAACCCAGAAGCAATGCACAGATGATGCCGCCGCCAGCTGCGCTCACCTCCAGCAGTTTGGAGATGGCGTCGGGCTCCACGCGGCTGCGGTTGTCGTAGCACGGCCAGATGATCTTGCGCTTCGTCTGGGGGGCACTGGTGTCCTGCCGATCCGCCTCCTCAACGTGCTCCGGCTGCCCCTGCGCCAGCTCCCAGTCATAGGAGGGGCCCTCGGAAAGCGTCTCCTCCGTATAGTAATCCCATACCTTCAGGTTGGAAATGTTGCTGTACGGCCTTAGCACCTGTGGAAGAAGCAGGGTGATGCTCAGGAAGGGCAGCAGCGTCCAGGCAGGGCACGTCCCTGGCCATGCTGCAGGGACAACCTGTCCAGATGGGAAATGAGTCCCTTCACAACACGCTTTCCCCAAGGGCGATGCTTTCTGACCAGTAACAAGCGCAGCTGAGGCTGGAAGGCTGCGGGCTGGTCAGGAAAAGGCGATGCTGGGCTGGAGAAAGGCAGAGCTGCTCCCAGCTTTGGCCAAGATGGAGCCCAGACCAAACGAGAGCCCTGAGCAGCTCGGCCGCATGGGCAGAGAGCAGCCCCCTGCGCTGCCAAACAGCCGAGGCCACGTGCCAGAAGCTGCCGCGTCCTCCCCCCGAGGAAGGACGTTCCCAGCTTGTGGTGGTGAAGAGCCCAAGATGAGACCCTGACAGCTCCAGCTCGGGACCTCCTGCAGCCTCACCTACGGCCCCCCGACTCCTCCGCAGGGACTCAGCTCACAGGGGCCTGACTCTGCTCGTGCCCCCGAGGCGGCAGGCACCCTCCCCAGGGCCCCGGTGCGGCAGCCGGGCAAAACCACTCAGGTGGGCAAACGCCATGGTCCAGCCGACATGGGGCTGCTCGCTCGGCTCCACGCGGGCGAGAAGACCCCGGGGTGCCCCTGGAAAGCCCCGTCCGAGCCCGCTGCGGCGCGCGGGGGTTGGGCTGGGCTGGGCTGGCCCAGGGCAGGAGCAGAGCTCTCACCTCCCCATCCTCAGGGGCATACATGTAGTTGAAGAAGATGGGGGCTTTCTTGTTCAGCCGGTCGATGTAATCCCAGATGGACTTGTAGACCTGCTGGCTCTTCCGCTCGCCCTTCTCCTCGTAAAGGAGGCCTGCGGAGAAGAGAGCGGGAAGGGGCATTATTTGGGGCAAGGCACTGGGCTGCCGTCCGCTGTGGGCCCCGCGCACTGCCCTCACCCAGCTCGATGCGCTCGTAGTCCGAGTCCAGCAGGAACGTCCGGAAACGGTTGGAAATGTAGTGGTAGCTGAGGAACTTCAGGTAGTACTGGCTGAACTCGAACTCCATGGGGAACTGCAGGTGGATCTGCAAGGAGCAGCACGGGTGAGAGCTCCCGGGACCCAGACACTGCAGGCTGGCTCTGGACCTGCTCCCCGCTGCACAAGGAGCCAACCAGCCCCGGTGCAGAGCCGGCGCGCTCGGAGCTCACCTGATGTACGCAGTCCAGGAACTGCAGGAAGATGGGGGCAAAACCGCTGCTCTGGCCAGCCAGGGTCTGGGCGCCGCGGTGGCTGAAGCGGTGCCCGAAGGACAGCCACTCCTTCTCCACGAGCAGGCGGAAGCCCTCCAGCGTCCGGTAGTAGGGGTCCGACAGCAGCTGCACCAAGGAGACCACCTGCAGGGACAGGGGGGCTCGAGATGCTCGTGGGGAGACGCCCACGGGCAGCCGTCGCGTGTGGCAGCTGTAGGGCTCCTACCTGCGTGGTGATGTCCCAGCCGTCCTCCAGACTGACCAGCACGGAGGAGCCCGTGTCCAGGAGCTCCACCACCAACACCGAAATCTGCAGGATCTTATGGATCTGCCAGCGCAAGGGCCAAGAGTTACTAGGGTGCAGGAAACTCATTTGCTGGACATTGTGCAAAGTGACCCTTTCTCCTGGAAGCGGGTGAGCCAAGTGAAGCAGAGCACAGGGGTTACGCGGGGCCACGACACACAACCCCCACGCTCAGACACTGAGCAGCACCCTGCGTCTCCAACGGCAGGGCCGGAGAGGCAGAATCGCCACATCACAGCAGAGCCGTGGGTCCTGAGCAGAGCCGTGGGCCCCTCGCTCCCTCCAGCAGCCAGAGGGTCCAGTCCCACAGCAGCTCCGCAGCGGGACCAGTCTTGCAGAGCAGCAGCCACCGGGGTCACCCCGGCTACTGCAGGCACCGCCTTGCACCGACCCCTTTACGGAGTTCTGCCATCCCCCAGGTCCTGCCCTGCTCCCCCAGCCGGCGGCTGCCCCCGACACGCACAGCTCACGTGCAGCACCACGGAGCAGTACTCCCGACCGTTTTATTCTCGTTCCTCGTACCAACCTTGCTCCCTTAGCGTCCCCACTCCGTGCCACAGCGATGCTCTGGAGGGGGCACCTGGACGCCCACTCTCACTTTGCCAGGAGGTAAGAGCACATGCCCTCCTACCGCGGGGACGGACCTGGGCCCCTCCAGGCTTTGGGTGACAACTGACCTGGGACAGCCACTCGGATTCCTCCAGGGACCGCAAGTAGGCGACGCTGGGGTCCGTGGAGGGGCAGCCGGGCACGCAGGCCTTCATCAGCTTCTTGAAGCTGGCCTTCACCTGCCGCACGTCGAACACCTCGATGGGAACCACCTCCCAGTGCTGCAGCGGGTCCGGTTTCACCCCCTGAGGGAGGAGAGAATCAGCGCCGTCCAGGGAGACGCCCGAGCAGACCCACCGCCACCCCTGTCCCCCCCGAGGAGGCTGTCGCCAGGCGTCGGGGTTACCTTCAGCTGCGACTTGTCCCCGATGATGTAGAGCGAGGCGCGGTGCTGGCGCAGGAAGCTGGCCTCCGAGGGGGTGCCGTTGTGCTGGGCACCCAGCAGGTCCTTCCCAGCCAGGCGCGACCCAATCTCCATGTTCAGGGCGTAGCTGCTCATGCGCCCGCTGGCTCGGATGCTGCCCCACTTGCCTGCAAGACAGCTGCCGTCAGGCTGGGGGTCCCCGGCTGGCTCGCGGGCTGCGCTGGCGTCCGCGTCCCCCCGGCCGGGCTGGCGCGGGGGCGAGCAGCGGGCAACGAAAGCCGAGCTGCCGCCGCCCCGCAGCCCAGCGCCCTGGGAGCACATGCCGGGAAGATGCTGGGAACCAGGTTTGCTTTTGCTCCTTCTCCTTGCTGGGTGCCGTAGGATTTCCTGCCCGGTGGATACGGAGACCAGCCCTGGCGGCTCCGCGTCCCATCACCTGCGCAGCCGCACCGTGCTCCTGCCCCAGCCCTGTGCCCGCACCGCCAGGACCTGCCCCTTCCCGGCCAGCCAGACCCTCTCCCTGGCCACCACCACCCAAGCACCAGCAGATGCGCAAGGAGCCTAAAGCAAACCTGAGAGGACGTTGCGGGATCAGCTGGGGACCGGCCCGGTACTTACCGCTGGCACCGCGAGCTGAGCGAGCCAGTGACATGCTCAGTGGAGGCGTTAGCGGGCTGAGGTGGGGTGTTACTGGGGCATTAGTCGTGTGAAGGGTGGGAGTGTGTGTGGGGGGGGTCAGTCGGTCAGGTTAGCACCCGGGTGGTGGTTAGGCGGCCGGCGGTACCGTACCTCGGGGCGTCTCGCGGCCCTTCGCCGACACGCACTTGGGGGTGGAGAGAGTGATGACCCTAGCTCTGTGACCGAGCCCTGAGAGCACAGGACGAAAGCAACCTCAGCGAGGGCACCGGGGCGAGGAGGACCCACGCTCTCGCTGGGCGGAGGCGGGCCGGGCGGGAAGAGGCGCCCGGGGACCCGGACGGAGCGACTGGAGCAATGAGTGGGATGAACGAGATGGCTCCGGGGTGCTGCAGCAGGTCCCTCCCTCCCTCCCTGCAGCTGCCCCACGGCAGAGAGCTCGGGGGGAGCAAAGGGGAAGCATCTACTCTACAAGAGCTGCCCCGAGCCAGGGGCCTTCGCGAGGCCCCCACGAGGCAGCGTTCACTCGCACGTCCTCACCTCCGCGGCTAATAGTACCGGGCCCATCGTCCTTCCCTCCCATCACCTGCTTCATGAGCGATCCCAGCTTAGGCTGTCTCTTGTCGGAGAAATCTGTAGCACCAACAAAACGTCAGCTCTCGGCCTCGTTGTGCTGCTCCAGAGGGGCCCTCCCGCCTTGCCTCCCCACAACTGCTTGGGAGGGAGGGGAAGGGGCCAGAGAGAGAAAGCAGCAGCAAGCAGGAGCGCCTGGGGCCGGGACCAGGAGGCCAGCATGCGGGAAACACCCTCCAGCTGGAGCCACAGCGAAAAGGCACCTGGTGCAGCAGTGCGAGCGGGGGCTCGACCCCCCCGCAGCTCTGCCCCAGGCGCTTCGCACCGTGGGGGATCACCCAGGCACTGCCGCAGCTCTGCGGCTCCCTCGCCACCACGCCAGGTCCCACCGCTGCTCTGACCCTCCCTCCTTCAGCCACGGCTCTGGACACGTTCCCCCACGCCAGGGGAGAGGCCTCGGAGGGGCTTTCGGCAAGTCCTCTCCTTCCCAGGCTGCAGGGAGCCCCTGGCTGGGTTCCCCCACGGTCCCTCTGGCCCCCGGACACCTCTGCAGCAGTGATGGGGTGGAATGGCTGGGACAGAGGACGAATGACACCGGAGCGCGGCAGGGCAGCGACGGGCAGCTCTGCCCCAGCAGGAAAGGGCAGGCTGCTCGAGAGCAAGGGAGGCAGAGACTTACCGAGGCTTCCCGCAACAGACCCCGAGCACCGCTGCCCGCTGCGCCGGGGTGCAAACGGTGCCGGGATCTCAGCTGGCGGGGTCTGTCCCCGCCAGGTCCTCAGCGAGCGCCTGGATCCGAGCACACTCTGGGGCTCCCAGTGCTCGCAGCTCCCAAAACCCGTCCCCACCCCCAGCCACGGAGCTGGGAGCTCTGGAGAGCACGCTGGGAAGGCTCTGCTGCCTCCTCTGACGTGGCAGACCAGGGACAGCAGCTCACCTGGCTGCCCAGGCTCTGGGACGGACAGCACGACCCGCGGCTGGGCCCCACGCACGCGAGCATGAGCCCTCCTGCGTCCCCGCCGCGCTGCAGCCTGCGACCGAGCTCCTCACCTGAGCTGCTCATGTGCGCGGAGGTGAAGCCGCTGAGCGTGTTGCGCCCGCTGGCGTCGGCGTAGTGCGGCATGGAGTTGATCACAGCCTGCAGGTACTTCTCCTGCTCCAAACTGGTGGAGTCCGTCTGCGAGGGGCCTAGGAGGAGAGCCGCGAGCATCACCGCTCTGCCGCGAGACCCGAGGAGGGGTCTGCAGCCCGCTCCCGGCACGGGCGCTGCCCAGGGGCGGAGGGGACGGGCACCTGCGGTGGGGGCGTTCTGGGACTTGAAGAGGCCCACGACGCCCTTGCCGTGCAGCCCCCCCGAGCGCAGCAGCACGGCCTTGGTGCGGGAGTTTCGCCAGCACACCACGGGGAAGCGGTTCTGGCGGTAGCAGCGGGAGATCCGCTGGATCGTGTTGTCCTGGATGCTCTGTGGCACGATGAGCAGCCCGGGGTAGCTGCAGGAGAGAGCGGAGGCTCTGCAGAGCCCAGCAGGGTGCAGCACGAGCCCCCCCACAGCTCCCACAAACCAGGAAAGACCCCTGCTGTCCTCTCCTAGCCTTGCAGAACCCCCCCCTCAGCCGCGGCCCCGCTGAGGCTCACCTCCGGCAAATGGCGTACATGCGGTTCACGGTGGAGATGCGGAAGGGCTCGTTCTTGGAGCGGGTGAGGCTGCTGCTGAGGGTGCCCAGCCCCATCCGCTGGTAGTCGCGGCAGCAGGCTCGCTCCACCAGGTGGTTGATGGTCATCTTGTCCGAAGGTTTGATGGTGGTGGTGGGGGTCAAAGTGCTTCTGTCCATCTCCTCAGACACTGCGGAGACAAAGGGGAGTCTAGGTCGGCCCTCGGCACAGACACGGCATCCCACGTGCGGCTGGAGGAGACGACCGGGCTGGAGGCATGTCCCAACCCAGCGGAGACAGGAGCTCCCTCCCACCACCTTCACCTGAAAGGGCTGGGCACGGGGCACGGGGCGAGAGCCTTTTCTTGTGAGGTTAAAAGCACAAAGAAAAGTCAGCTGCCTGGGTGCTGACGTTAGAGCAGATTTCGTTGGTGCTTTCACATCACTTGATACCACTGAGAGATGAGCGACAGCCCAACACAGATCTGTCCAGAGCTGCTCCATGACACTGGTCTCATCTCCTCCCTCAGAGGAGAGCAACCTCCTGGGAGAGGGGGGCAACAGGGGCAAGACCCTGGCTCCAGCGAGGCCTTCAGCCGGGACACTTCCATCCAGGCAAAATCACTGTCAGGTGGACACAACCCTCGGTGGCTGCCCTCCGCAGGCGGCTTTCCTAATGCTCCTAATGCACTTCCTAATGCCAGAACTGGAGGACAACAATGGATCTCAAAGGCGTCTCTTCTGGGCCTGAATGCAGCTGGTGGTTTTGCTAATAACTTAAATGATGGACACAGTGGAGGCTCGTAACGTTTGTGGCAGACCTCGAGCGGAAAAGCGCTGCAAACAAACTGGGGAGCAAACAAAAGGAGCAGAATCCAAAGTATCTCGGTGAACAGAAGGAAAGATCCAAAATCAGCCACGTCCAGTCTGCCGGACCAGCCCCACACGCGGCAGGAGGGGCTGTCCCCGCAGACACCGCTCCCCACTGAAACCCTAAATCCCATCCACCACGTCTTCTCTGACAGGCCTTCCCACCTGGGAAGGTTGTAATCTTCAACGCAGAGGACTCCTGTCCCTTCCAGTCCTTCGTTACTCTCAAACCAGTCAAGCTCTGCTCGTGTCTAACTTAACCTCCCTTGCTGCAGCTTAAATCTGTGACTTTTTATCTGAGGAGCCGAGGCCACAGACCAAAGAACTCCCTGTTCTCCGCAGGGCTCGCGAGGTATCAGAAGTATGTTGAGCTGCCGACTGGCCACCACCAGTGGACGAGCACTGACCATGGTGGCAGTCCTCTGCACCAGGGAAGCTCCCACGCCTGCTCCCCCGCAGTGACGGCCGAGACCTCTCCCAGCTGGAAGATGCTCCTGCTCCAGCAAACGCCCCGCTCCCCACAGCCTCCCTTCCCTGCTCAGTGTGCTCCCAACCTGAGATCTCATCCTCGTTGTCCTCTGGGAAGTGCTGGCTGCTCCGCTGCTCCCACATGGGCGGCGTGTATTTCTTTCGCGTCACATACTGGCGGCCGATTGTTTTCTTGGCGTTTTTCACCAGGTTTTTGGAGAGTGTCCTGGAACCAGAGAAGAGGTTGAGGCCAGCTGACACCACCTCCCGCACGTGCGTGACCACAGCCCAGCGCGGCCAGAAGAGAAGCCCCTGAAGGGTTAGAGACACCAACACTCAGTGACACCGAGAGCAAAGCAGAGACAGGAGCATCCCTCACCACCGGCTGCAGGCACGGGGTCAAAGTCACTGTCACCACAGGAGGGGAGATGTCACTTGCCAGCTCCCCGGCAGGGAGGAGCCGATTCCTCAGCTGTAGGAGGGCGCCAAGCCAGAGGCAGAGCCTGCAGCGCTTGCCTTTCCCTGAGGGCACCCGGCTGGACGGGGCAGCCAGGCTGAGCAGGCGCCCCAGCCTCCCGACCCGAGGGGAAGCCAGCCTTGCCCCGGGCTCCAACGCCAACACCTCCGCATCGGAGCTCCCACAGGCAGCGATCTGGCTCGTCCCCGGAGGAGGGGGGCTCCTGCTCATGGCAGGGGCCAGGGGATCCACCGCAGGGACGCTGCCAGCCCAGCCTCCTCTCGGGGCAGCTTGCGGAAGGTGACCTGCTCAATGCCACGTAAGGGACAGGGAGAGCGCAGCTGGGCTCAGCCACTCCTGAGGGCAGCCCGGGAAAGCAGGGAAGGGAGACCTTCCAAAACCCACGGGTGATTAGGCTGCATGGTCAGAACAGACTCCGCATGACGGAGCTCCAGAAGGCGGGAATTCCTGAAGGCAGGAATGGCCTTGCGCTCATCACCATCTCGGTGAGCCCCTGGGCTCAAAGGGGAACAATTGAAGGAGATGCGGGATATGCATCAGCCAGGGAAGGGGCCACGTCCAACCCAGGATTACAGCTACGCAGATGGAAGATCTCTAGAAGTTCACCTTATCAAGTCAGGGGCCAAAGGGAGACTAGGAGGTGGCTGGTTTTGCTTTGCAAAGCAGACGGTGAGGGAATCCAAAGGCTCCCTACATTTACCACGGGAGGGTAAGTCTTAGGACCGAGGAAGAACGTTGTCCTGAGAACAAAGGTGGCTAGAAATAGGAGGGCTTTCTAACTGGAGGAACAAGATTTGCAGATAGTGTGGGGCACTGGAAGCAGACTTGGAGGGAGGTGACAAAGCACATCTCGCAAGTTCAGACAGACTTCCGAGACTGTGCCCAGGCCCGGAGCTGGGCCCGGCAGCTTTACAGGTCTCTGGAGGTTAGTGGTGCAGGCACAGCTCCCTCAGCACGTCCTGGGATCCATCCCAGCGCCGTGGAGCACCAGGATGACTGACCGCCCGCCTCCGGAGGCCACGCTGCTGCGATGGTGAGAGCGCGCACCCCAAACCTGAACGCCAGACCAGCAGCCTGGAAAAGGGCATTCCCGAGTGACGAGCCCACAGCCCAGGTGCATGCAGAGCAGGTGAGAAGAAACCCTGGGAGCAGTGAAGGCTGCAGCCTGAGCCAATGCCACCTCGCAAGCTCCCGCCCAGGGTGAAGGCATCTTACGTGGTTGAATGGCCAAGGTGCCCAAGGGACATGACCCCCACTGTCAGGCCCTGGAACATATCGGTCACCTGCTGGGAGCTGAGTCACAAACACACGGGAGAGACGCTTAGACTCCAGGGCACACCAAGCGCGAACACAGAGGCAACCAGACCCCAGCGCTACAGCACTGCTCAACCTAGCCACCGAGCGCAGGAGCAGGGTCTGGCCGCAGGTCAGCACCACGCAGAGAGCTTTGCCGCTGCCCCGCAGCGCTCCCCGTCCTCCGGCACAGCAGAGCCTGCTCTCTCGTGCCCACTGGAACCTCTCCCGTGAGACGCCTCCTTGGGCAACGGGGCAGGGAATGCCACCGAAGCAAAGACCCCGCTTCCCACGTTTGACCGCTCCTCTGCGCGGGGTTAGGAGATGGCTGCCGGACGTGCAGCACGTCCCCTCCCTCGCCAAGTGGAGATCCCGTGCAAGGAGAGGTCTAGCAAGGCAGGCTCAGGGACCTCCAGCTCAGGAGTCTGTGCCCCAGCCTTCCTCGAGTGACCCTGCCCAGCGGCAATCTGCTGGGTGGGCTGGAGGCGGGAGAGGAGAAGCCCTGCAGTGCCTGGAAGGGGCAAGCGCAGCCCACGTGCTGTTCTCCCCGCGGCACGGGTACCTGAGCGAGGGGTTCTTCTCCTTGGCCTTGGGCTGCATGGCTTGCTTGGGTGACTGCCCCACGGTGAAGGCGAAGGTGCCACGCACGTGCTGAGGGTAGCGCAGCTTGTGCAGGTGCTTCCTGAAGACCTCGGCGCTGTCTGAAGCCACCTCCTCATCGAAGGCAATCTTCAGCAACTGCAGGAACAGCGGAGGGCAGGCTGAAGGGTCGGTCACGGCGTGCTCAGCACAGCTGGGCCAGGGGACTGGGAAGGGCTCTTCCCACCGGCTCTTCCCACTGCACAGGGCAGAGCTCAGATCCTGGTCGGGAGCAGGGACCGCAACGGGCACAGGCCAGGCTGCCCTGTCTGTCCCCCCGGGCCAGTTACTCTGTCCCACACTCCTTCCTTCTGGAGACCGGCACTGCTGCTCCTGTGATGTCCCCAGTGCCCGGTCACTGCGGCTCTGAGTGTGCAAGACGGGCAGGAAGGAGCAGACGGCGGTTTTAGGTGCTCTCCTCCCAGCATTGCTCTACCTCCACAAGTCTCTCAAAGATGTAAAATGCTGAATAACTGCTCGCGTTGTGACATCTCTCCCTGCTGTACTTCTCTCCCCAAAACCTGCTACAAGGTTTTGCAGAACCACCTCCCAGGGTGCAGCGTGGGGACATCTCACACCTCTACAGGGCTCCAGCAGACACTGGAGCAGCTGGAAACGAGCACCCAGCTAACGAGCGAGAAGTTGCTCCTGCATACAACAGGACTGCAGCTGGAGCACCTCCCCTGTGGGGACAGGCTGAGGGAGCTGGGGTTGTTCAGCCTGGAGAAGAGAAGGCTCCGGGGAGACCTTACTGCAGCCTCCCAGTACTTAAGTGGGGCCTACAGGAAAGATGGGGAGGGACTCTTCATCAGGGAATGTAGTGATAGGACAACAGTTTTCAACTGAAAGAGCATAGACTTAGATTAGATATTAGGAAGAAATTCTTTACTGTGAGGGCGGTGGGACAGTGGAACAGGTTGCCCAGAGAAGCTGTGGATGCCCCCTCCCTGGAATTGTTCAAGGCCAGGTTGGACGGGGCCTTGAGCAACCTGGTCTAGTGGAAGGTGTCCCTGCCCATGGCAGGGGGGTTGGACTGGATGATCTTTAAGGTCCCTTCCAACCCAAACCTCCCCTGCGTCCCCCTGTCACTTGCTACAGAGGTTGTCTTTGGTCCTCTCAGGAAAACTACCCCCAAACCACGTCAGCCCGGGCAGCGAGTGCCTCGTCCCAAGGGATGATGCCAGCCATGGCCACGTACCTGCTGGGTCTCACCAGCAACGTGCTCCTCAGCTGAGACAGTGCAATGCAAAGGAGCCACCCACAGCCCCACATGGTCTCACCTGGAATGTGCACGAGCGCAGCTGCAAGCCCTCCTGGATGAACTGATCCACCTGGGCCTGGATATTGATCTTCTTCTCTTTGGTCAGTGAGGCAATGGGGAAGGATCGGATCACCACCTGCTCCCCCACTGGGCACAAGCATGGGAACAGGTTAGCCACAGCCCGCTGCCTCAGCCCAGCACACGGCCAAGCCACACCGGACCACCCTCGGTGGCCATCACCACAGAGACCCCCGTAGAATAAGGCGGCCAGAAACAGGTTAAGACATACTACAGCCAGCCCATGGCGACTTGTAGATGATGCCTAGGATGGGCAGGAGTAATTTATCATCTACCAAAGGTGGAGAGCAAGAACAAGCACCCCTTTTGTAGTACCGGGAGCAAGCACCAAGCTTGGGGTGGCTGTGGCAACCCCCAGCAAGGCCCAGGGCTGGCCGGTCACTCACCCAAGGCAATCACTAGCGGCCCTTATCATCAACTCCTGCAGCAAGATGAGCTGCAGCCACTGCTCCAGGAGAGCTACCAGCCACCTCCTCCCCAGGCATTACCAACCCCTGAAGACAGAGGATGTGGTGCGCACAAGACCCTTACCCAGAGGGTCCGTGGGAGTGCCTTTGAAGATGATGCGGTAAGTGGTGAGGAAGATGGCTCCTTCCGCGGGGAGGAGAGGTGGACCACCAATATTCCCTCCAGCAGCTTCTTCCCGTCCATCAGGCATGAGGTACACACGGAGCCCCTCCATCACACACTCCTCACCCACCAACAGGTTGGGGCGCAGCAGCTTTGGCTACAGGGATGTACAGCAGGAAGTTCAGGCCCATGCAGACTGCAGAAGGGGACTTGACAGCCCCACACAGCACCAGAACCTTCCCTGCCACTGCGTGGGCCAGGTCCCTACCTTCTGGATGGGAGGAAGCCTCTTGCTCTCCCTGTGCACCGCATCCAGTGTCTCGATGTGCATCTGCACGATATCTGTGGACAAATGTGAAGTTAGAGGCTGCGAGCAAAGTCCTGTCCTACGCACCACCCAGCGGGCTGCCAACCCGCCCCGTAGCTCTGTGTGTGCCTTCTCTTGGCCTTCCCACTGCTTCTGGCAGAACCATCCCTTGAGCAGGCCCCTGAGCTGGTCCGGAAGAATCCCCAGTGAGCTCACACGGCCACCCATTCCCCAGCACTGCTGCAGCGCATATTACCAGGGATCATGACGTGCAGCCCCTTGAGGTGCTCGTTGGTGACTCCACTCTCCGTGCAGACTTTGTCCACAAAGCGGTTGATGAATCGCACCACGTAGTTGGCCACGTCGGAACTCTCTGCATCCTCAAATCCACTTTCTGTGTCATAGCTCTCAGCCACGCTGCCAGCGATGCTGCCGTACAGGAGCAGGGAAGAGTTAACCCAGGACATCTCTCCTCTGCTGTAACCCATGCCAGGCAGAGCCCAAGGGAGTTTCTACTCTTGATACGAACCCAGGAGAGCTCCCACTCTTGATATGAAACACCTCTGGCCACCGCAACCTGCATCAATCCTGACGGCAGCCGAATGACCCAGATGCCCCAGGCACCACCCCAAGGAGCTCCCGTCCCCAGTTCAGGCTGCCCTGGTGTCCCCGCAGCATGGCCCTGCCAAGCTTTCCAGCCCTGCTTACCTGTTGGTGACGAAGCTGTTGCTGACACTCTCCACGTCCCCCAGCCCAGAGCTGCGCAGCAGGCGGTTCTTGCTGGTGTCGAGAGGCAGCAGCAGGTAGCTCATGCGGTTGGCGTAGTGGATGGCCTGGCTGAAAACAGTGCTCTCCTCCTTCTGGATCAGCTCCTGCTGTTTCTCTCGGCTCATGGTGGGCCAGAGCCTCAGCTGCTCCGATGCTATCTCCAGGGCAGACTTGGCTTCCTGTGGCCCCTCCGCGCTCTCCTGAAGGAGTTGGGAGACGTCAGTTGTCTGCATGGGCAGGAGACCTGCCAGCCTTCACCCCACTGTTCCCACAGGAATCTCCCAGAACCAGGATCCCTTATCAGCCCGTGGACCTTCGGGGAGAGCTGCTTCCACGCAGTGGCTCTCCAGGGACACTGGCACCGTTGTCACCTCCTCACCTCATCCGTGTGGTTCTCCTCGTTGTTGTCCAGGTACAAGGCTCGGATGTGGTTCTGCACATCGCAGTAGAACATGGCCTCCCAGAACTGGATGTTGGTCCACACCACGTGCTCCTGCACACAGCTGTAGGCAAACTGCGTGATGCCCGGGCTCAGTTTCTGAGGAAGCAGAAGGTGGAAGAGAGTTTCATACAAATATGGCCTTTGTGCCAAGTTCTCCTTTCCAGGTAATCCTTGCTCTAGCCTGTTGCTGGGAAAGGCAACGTACCCTTGGGCTGGCAGGAGGGACTCTTGCATCAGAGCTGCTCCAAGCATTCCTTGCAAACTCCTCTGAGATTTGCCCAGCACCCACCCACAGCCCCACGGGCCTCACGCTACAGACGCTTTATGGGAGGCAGAATTTTACGTCAGCCCAGCTTGACCGACAGATCAAGCTGGCACTTCAGAGCAGCCCCAGTTTCTGAGCAGGTGTTCCAGCCATCTTGGGACCCTTGGGCCCAGAGACCGGCGCAGCCAGCCTGGCCAACCTTGCGAGTGGTTGGAAGCTCCTGAACAGGACCCTCCACTCGGAGAAGCACCGAGGGGACAATCTGCCCTCAGCCTGGCTGCAGCGCTGGCTCTCGGCCCTTCAGGCTGCCGGCCTCTGCGGCCTGCAAGGAGTTCTGCGCCTGCGAGGCTGCATGGGGGGTCAGGATACTGCTGATACTCACCCGGCAGAAAGCGGTGACCAGCGGCAAGAGAGCGGCTGCAATGCCGTGCTCGTCCATGGCAGTGCAGTCCTGGGGAAGAGAGCGGAGGTTAGAAGAGATTCACTGCAAGACCCCCAGACCTACGCCGATCCCTGCACCATGCTGTCTCCCACAAGGGAGACAAGCTTCCTCCTAGGAGACACGCTCTGCCCAGCCCTCTCCTACCTGCAAACAGCAGTTCATCATGCGGATTATGAAATCGAACTGCTGGTGATCCAGCACTGCCCGGTTCTGCTGCACATGCAGGTTCAGCTCCTGCGTCAGGCAGTGCCTGGCTGCTCGGCCCTTCATGGCGCGCAGCACAGCAGGGAATAACTGCAGAGGAAAGAAGTAGTCACGGAGTAGAAAGACGGGGCCCATGGGAGCCCTGGTCAGACGCTGAGTTCAAGGGCAGCCCACAACGAGGAGGTGCAGGAGGGGCTTCACATTCTGACTGTGCCGGGTGTGCACAGACAGCTCATCCGCACTCGGACATGGGGGCAAACCAGAGCAAAATCCCATGTCTGACCAGCCGGAGCACAGCCCCGGGGAGGTCCCCGCTCAGCAAGGCAGGGGAGGACCCCAGGCTGGTTATCTCCATGGGACAGACCCCGGGGGGCACTGGGAGATGCGGAAATAGCGCTAAGCTGACGCAGCGGAGCAATCAGCCAAAAGCCCAGGGACACAAGGAGGAACAGCGCTGAGAGACCACGTGAACACATGGGAACAGAGCTGGTCAGCAAAGATCTGGGCATGGGCAGGGAATGTCCTCTCCAGCCTGCCAAGGAGGAGAGGCAGAGCAACTCCCCCTCTCCTCCCCTCAGCTACCAGCTCCTCAAGAGCCACTCTCACCTTTTTGGCTTCTAACATCTTGTTCTCAAAGACGTAGGAGATGCAGTTCCTGACCACCTCCAGGCGACGGGCGCTGTTGGCCAGGGCATTGCCGTTGCGCTCCATGATGGCAGCTGGGGAGAGAATCGCCTGTTAGTTCAACCAGGGCAGGGCTTTCACCCCTGGGTGGGGAGAGATGGGCGCCCCCGCCCCTGCTCTGCGTGGGCAGGGCTCTAGGCTCCAAGAGCTCGTGATGGAAGAATACTACGGGGTCTTCAGCCATCCCCTCATGCCGGCTGGTAGACTCCAGGGAGCTCTAAGCAGCCCGAGGGGCAGAAGCTAACGGGGACAGTGCTGCTGCTTCTTCAAGACGTTTTGCTCACATGGGACCCTCGGATGTGCCGCAGCGTGAAAGGCAGCCAGCCACACCACGGTAAAGCTCCTCCTGAGCAGGGTTTCTCACCGCAGGGAAAGGCCCTCTGCACACACGTACCGATGGGGGGTCCCGATGGCACCATGCATTTCTTCTCTGCCTTCACAGCAGGAGGAGCCGTCTGCAGCTTGGCAGTGGCCTGGTCGATGATCCACTGTACTGTCCCCTCATCCAAACGAGGAAAAGGCTTCTGGTGGAGGCGCAGGTGACAGCCTTCCGTGGGCTTCTGCACCTTGTGCATGGTCACCGCGGGGTACGGGTTCTCCTGGCACAGCAAAGACAGTTTCTTGTCAGGCACGCAGCCATCACGCGTCCTCTCCCAGGGCAGAAGCCCCAGCGAGGCATCCGTCAGCAACCTCCGCTGCTCTGAGGCCAAACACTTTCCCAGCCGGTATCTCCAACCCCCAGAAACCTCAGGGCAGGCTGTCTGGACAGCGGTGCCGGCGCACTCTGCTCGCAGGAGGCGCAAGGACAGCTCGCTTTGGTCTGAACACAGCAGTGAGCAAAGCACCATTCAGGAGCTCCGTCCTGAGGCGGCCGAGGGCCCCACAGGCACTGCTCTGCTTTCAGAAGACCTTTGCTGGCCCGCCCTGGATCAGACGACAAGCGCAGCGGTGGCTCCGGAGCAAAGGCATGGAGTGCCTGATGCCCAGGCCACCCGAAACCAAGGAATCCGCTCCTGGGAGCAGCTCGTGCCAGGCCAGACACTTGGGTGCCCATCAGCAGGTGCCCTGCCACTCAGGAGAGCGCCGGATCGTGCGCTGCGAGCACCAGTTCCAGCAAGAGCTTACAGAGGGAGCACAGACCGACCGGGCTCCGACCCAGGCTCTCCTTGCCCCGCACACCCCTCTGACCAGGTTCCCCCTCCTGCGCTCGGGCCTCCAGGACTCACGTTTTTGTAAAGTTTCTCCGCCAGCTCCTTGATGTGCCGCAGTATTTTCTGCTTGTTCCCCTCTTCTGCGCGCATGCGCTTCACTTCATAAGCCACAAGCTGGGAGAAGAAGAGACGGGTGAGAGGAGCAGCTGCCTGCTAGGCAGGATCCGTCACCCCTCCATACCCCAGCTCCATCCCCAGTGCAACGGCAGCCGGCGGCACGGCAGATCCCCGGCTCAGTCCCTCGAGGGACAAGGAGAGCTGAGTGGAGCAAGGATGAGCGGGACGGCCGGGTAGGGAGGTGCTGCTCCCAAACTGCCGCTTACCTCATCAAACAGGTCGATTGAGCGGTACGGGGCCCCCCGCTCGGTCACGAAGCCAGCGAACGCCATGCCCTCCAGCACCTTGGTGAGGAAGTCATCCTCCGTCAGCCCCCTCTGCCCAAGGAAGGCTGCCTGCAAGAGGGGAGAGTGCGCACTGTCAGCAGCACTGCCCAGGCATCCGTCATTCCGGCTGACGTGGCAGCACGGGTGACACCGTTACCGCAGCGAAGGACAGGCGCCCATGCAGCAGCGGGACCATGCCATCTCCTTCCCCGTCCCACACGGGCGCAGGGACAGGGTTTGCATAGAAACCTGTGCCCCTGGCCCGCGGCAGCGAGAGGCGCATTTGCAGCAGGACACGCTCGGAGAAAAGCACCCCGGTGTGCACCCCGGGGGAAGCAGGGGCACAGCGGCCGCGGGCTCCTTCTGGCAGCTGTGACAAGGACCTCATCCTGAACAACGCTTGTTCACCCCACCTCTTCCCCAAACGTGGCTTTGAAGGAGCCTCTCACCTGCGCCACGAAGGGAGCCCGAAGCGCCAGGCTTCCTGTGTCTGCAGAAAGCCCTTAGGACTCTCCCCGCGGCAGATGAGCGTGGGAGGTCTCCCCTCCAAGAACACCACGTGCCTTCAGGAGCAGCCGGTGGGGAGCAGCTTTTGCTCCTCCAAACACCCTCGCCTGCTCGCTGCACACTGACTCAGTGCGTGGGACAGGACGAGGGTGCTATGGCAGGGACCGCTCGCCCACAGCCCTGACGACACTACGGACCTCCGGACCACTATGCCACCTACGCTCGCCCTCCTCACCGCCCTGCGGAGGAGCTGGACCAGCCCCTTTCCGGGGGAAGGGGCCAAGAGGTGCAGGGCTTGGTGCCAGAACACGGACTGCTGAGTCCCGTGGCCCTAAACCCGCTGAGAGAGAGGCACAGCTGTTGCTGACAAGTGAAATTCAGGCTATTTTGTACTGCATACTGTTGCTGCGCAGAATGATTTTACGAAATGGAAGTTCGCTGGACTTTATTCATTTTATAGCAGTTTTATGAAAGGGCATTTTCTCATGTTTATGATTTTATGGAACTACTGAATCTTCGTTGGGCACCTGTCAGGAATCTTTACTGAGCATAAAAATACAGCTCAAAACCCTTATGCACACGCTGCTGACTTGAACTGTCAGAGACCAGAGCAGTTTTACAGCGCAGAGCAGCACCGGTGATGCAGGAGCAGGCTGTGCAGGGCGCGTGCATGCTCACACGCACTCTCCTGGCACGCTTTTGCGGGTACAAGGTGTTGCCCCTTTGACCTGGCAGTGAGCTGGGCAGAGCGGGAAGGCTCCTGCCTGCCTGTCCTCAGTGACCTCGAGCGTGCGGCGGGGAGGGTGCGGCTGCAGCGGGGCTGCAGGCTGCGTGACGTGGCCACGCCAAGCTGCAACGCTCGAGTCCCTCTCCTCTCGCTCCCCGCCTGTTGCCTTCTCCTGCCTTAGGTCTCCTCCGTGGATGCCCAAACACTTCAAGCTTCCCCCTGCCCCGCCAGCCCTTCCGGCACAGCTAACGCTCCAGAACCGCCGGGGCGGGCAGGCCCTGCCTGCTTCCTCCCCCCAGATCCTAGGAAAACCCACAGCTCCAGGCCAGGAGGTGGGGGACACCTTCGGTGAGCCTCAAAGGCTGCCTGACGCCAGGCACACGGGACACCAGCTGCAGCGCATCTGACCACACAGGGGCATAAACAGGGAAGCGCTATCCGACCCACGAGACCTTGGGACGGTCAAGGACAAACAAGGGATGCAGGTGGACCTGGGAGTGATGTAGGAGAGGTCACTTGCTGGAAACACAGAACTGCCTTCTAGATACAGCTGTATTTGCGCAAACCTCTTCACAGATCAACTTATCCCAACCCGCCTGGAAAAGAGTTATTCCACAGGACCGTTTGAAAAGATAACTCTGCCGTGTGGACAGGAGGCCGGAGAGCAGACGGAGCCAAGTCACTGCAGAAACACGTTCCCTGCCCTCCCTCACTGGCCAGGCCCCAGAGGCTTCCTCCCTTCCCCACCACGCCGCTGCCAGCAGCGGCTCTTTCCCCGCCGGGAGCTGCCTCCCCTGCTCAGACCAGAGCCAGGCTGGTAGCCCCGGCGTGCCCACCTGCACGCGCGTGCCCGTGCCGCACCTCACCTTATGGAATCGGATGACTGGCTCGGGATGGATGCGGATGATGTGCAGACACCAGCGATAGCCCTGAAGCAGCTGTGCAAACAAGCGGAGGAAGACGGCACGGATCTCCTTATCCTGCGAAGAGGGAAGGACAGTGCGGTCACAGCGTGGTCAGGCAGAGCGTGCAGACGAGCCAGCTCACGGGGACAGGAGTTTACACCCAGCACAGAGGTGAGGGGATCAAACCACGCGTCAGGGTCAGCATCTGCTGAGCTGGGCAGGAAACTCGGCAGAGATTCCAGGGAAAAAGGGACACGGCAGGCTGGATTCACTGTTCTGCCTCCCCTGCACAGCATCCCCGATGCCGCACGCAGAGGAAAATGGAGCTCTCAGCCCCAGGGTTTGCTGAAGTGCCCAAACGTTCGGTGTCTGCCTCCAGCCCCTGCTCTGGCGCGGCAGCAAACCCGGCAGCCCCTGCCCACGGGCCAGCTACTGAAGCGGCACTGCTGGCTTCCAGGCCATGGCTTGGAGCTGTGGCCTTGGTGTCTTGCCACTATTGTCTTGCTTTGCCTCTTAACCTCGGCAACACCGAGATGGAGACAGGCCTGAAATCGTGCCTGTCCACTCCATGCCCAAGAAACGGGGTGTCCAGCAGGGACAGCGTCCTCAGCGGAGGGGTCCCCCTTCCTCCCTGCTCCACTCACCTGCATTTTGAGAGAAGAGGCAGAAATTGTTGAAGGGGGGAATGCGAGATCTGCCACCTCCAGCTCTGGGTCCAAGACCTGCACAGACAAGGCACAAAGCACGCTCAGCCCTGGCCCAGGGGGATCCCTACCTTCACAGCTGGAAAAAGCACTCCCTAGAGACCCAACAGCACCCATAGAAAAGGTCCGAGGGGCTTGGAAACAAGCCTACAGGGCTGGAACCAGCAGGTATCAGAAAACACTCTGTCACACAAAGGAAGCCTCAAGGCCCGACCCCTCCTCGTGAAGCCCCGCTGCCCGGAGTGCGGACCCCGGGGACAGCTCGGTGGGCTGAGGGCAGTGGGGAAGGGGGAGCCTCTCCAGCTCTGCTGGGGACACGTACGCCGCGGGAGGGCTGGGGGCTCAGCACAGCGGGGCTGCAACAGAACCGGCCCCCCTGCTCCCCCGGCCACAGCCAAGGAGCAGAAGCTGCAGCGTGCAGCACGTTTGGCGCGGCTGTCCCGGCACGCTCCCGCACGGCCGGCCCTGGGAACACGCGAGCAGCCAGAGAAGCTTCAGGGCCGCAGCTGCTTCCTGCCCGCAGGCTGGGAGCCAGCCGCCCCGTTCCCAGAAACCTTTGGCAGAAGAACCCCCCTGCGGCACTGCCACGCACCAGAGGCCATCAGGATCAGGAAAGGGCTCCTGTGGGATGGTCAGCAGGACCCCGCGATATGGACCTCTGCTCTCAGAGGAGTCCCTGCTGCTCCGTTCCCAGCTCCCCTCGGAAATGTGTGTCATCCCCGAGGTGTTCGCACCCTGCAGACGGGGGAAAGGCTGCAGCACTCACCATGGAGAGGGCTTCCCGGGTCTGCTGGAGCAGAGGTTCGGGGAGCAGCGAGATGTGTACGCACTCGGGGACGTTCACTGTCCCGCCGTCCAGGTCTGCGATAACAACATCCAGCTGGAAGTGGCAGGACAGGCATGAGACAAGGCTGGGCTTTCCGACACCCTCCCCACCACCTCCCGCTGGGCGACGGAGACCTAGCGAGGGGGTAAGCCCAGCTCAGGAGAGGAGGGCTTGGGAACGGTGTCTGTCTCCTCTCCATCTTCTGTGAGCACTCTAGCCCTCAGCAGTTATTCTCCCCTATCCATTGTCCCTAAACCCAAGCATTTGCCAATACACAAGCTATAATGGGATCCCGTTGCTCCCTGCAACGAAGGTGGCAGGGGGAGGACACCCCAGCAGGAGAGGGACGCAGCTTTGCTCAGCAGGCACCTGCCGTGACTTTGTGGCATCAGAGTCCTCGGCACCTTGTCAGCCTGGGTGAGGCACCAAACGCTGACCCTGGCCCAACACAGAGGCCACCCTGCTTAACCAAAGCGGCACGCTGCAGCTTGTTCAGAAGGCTGCACAAAAGCTTGTTTCAGTTTAGATCAGACTCATTATGCTTTGATTTAATTCAGTTTCTGAACTGAAGTCTGAAGTGCCAACACAGCCTCTTGGACCAGCACTGCCAGCCGAGTTTCAAAATCAAATCCCCGGTTAACCCCAGCCGTTCGTGTGCAGGCTCTGCAGCCCAGAGCCCCGACGACGCGTGGCCCAGCCAGCCCCGCTTGGCTCGTGCGGCACGACTGGATCGCAGCCCGGGCTGGCCAGCCTGAACAAGCAGAGCCTGTGCGAGCCGGCGTGGCCAGCCTGCTGCCCCGGGCACCCTCGGGACAATGTTTGCTGCTATCTGAGAGTGCTGGCGCACAAGCCCTGCTTCTTCCTTGGACCGCTTCTGCTCCCGGCACAAGGGACGGGGTACACGGCGTCTCACCAGCTCCTGCGTCTCCGACTGGAAGATGGAGTGGACTCCGATAATGAAGGGTGTTGGCGTGCTCAGTACCTCAAGGAGCTGTGCAGGCAAGATGGGCACATACGTGAAACTGCAACCAAAAAAGAGCATCACTGCAGCCAGTCGAGCCCTGCTCTCTACCCAAGCAGCGTCCTTGACACCAGCTGGTGATTCCCACCTCCAGAGGCTGTGGGGTGACTGTGTCCCCACGAAGGCAGGCTTCCTCCTGGCACACTCAGCCCTTCAGACAGTACGTGCCCTACAGCTGCGCAAGGTTTCTGAAGGCTTGTGGACACTGACCATGACCATTCTCTGGCCCTGGAGTTACAATCCAAGTCCGACCGAGGGAAAGGTTTCCAGCAGAGCAATTAAACTCCAAAAGAAAGCTTTCTTTGGAATACAAATAGCCTTTCTGCAGCCTGAGGGCATGGCAGGCCAGCGTGGAAACAGTGCGACAGGAGCTGGCAGCAACAATGGCCTGTCTATCTCAACTGTCCTACTTGGGAGATGTGCAAACAGCATCACAGTCTGCGAGCCGGCCTCCCCCTCCCTGGCCGGGCCCCGTGGGTCAACAGCATCACCAGCTCCCCGGGGCTGGGGCGAGCGGGGTGCCAGCCGTCCCGCAGGAGTCACCACGGCGGCTTGGCCACCACCGCCGGCACCGTAACAAAAGCCCTGTATGCGCGTGCCCCTTTCTAGGGAGGGCAGAATTTGCACCACGGCTTTCTGGAAGCCTCCCAGCGTCCAGCGAGACGTTGTGCCCAGGGCTGGGACGGAGGGCTGCCAGCGGAAGCACTGCACTGGCGCTCTGTGCTCTGCACAGGCTGCAGTGCAGCCGAGAGAAGGGAAAGGGGTCGGATTCTGGAAAGAGAAGCACCTCTGGCCTCTCCCACGCGCGCCATGGGGTGATCACGCACTGCCGGACCATGTCCCACAGCCTGATGGGCTTGCTTCCCTCTGTCAAGAGTTGCCACGGCTAGGAATAGTGCATGCCAGCAGCTCCTGGAGCTACAGACATGCTGGTAATGCCTGGCTCCCCATTGCGGTGCTAGAGCCCCGGTCTTGCACTAGAGAGGAGGGAGGCAGGGGTGGAAGGTTCGCACCCCTTCGCTGCCGTGGACACACTCTGGAATGACATTGCCGTGCACGCCAAAGGCTTCAGGAAAGGGGCTTTCGGCACAGCCGAGATCTGTGGGCATCCACCTGCCCCTTCGCCGGCAGTGCCCAGAACACAGCCAGTTACCAGTAACGCTGGCTGTGAAACCAGGAGGCAGCGAGGGCGTGAAGCAAGGGGGAGGCAGGACAGCCAGCACGGGCTCGGCGGCGGCTGCGCCCCAGCTGGCTCTAGGTTGCTGTCGGAGGGCTGAAGGGCTCGAGGAACGGTGGGGTTCCCTCACCTGTACTTGAGGGGGAACATAAGTGCAAGGAGAGCCCGGCAGGCGTCGGTCAGCCTCTGGTAACTGCTGGAGAGAAACAGGATCTTGTGTTCCGTAAGCGCTGCACAGAAGAGATACAGCACGTTGGTGATGCCTGGGGAGAAAAGGAGAGAAGAGCGCTCAGAAATGAGGGTTCGCCTCTCGCACCCCACCAGAGACCACTAAACCCCACCCGAGCTGCATCTCACTCCCCATCTCCACATTCTGCACAACAGAGGAGTTCAACATCCTCCCAAAAAGCCACTTCTGGGTCACGGAGGTACGTGCTCCCCCAAGGAAGCCCCTCTTCTGAGAGATGTCCTTCAATCAGAGGCGCAAGGCTAATGGCAGCACACCTCCGGGCACTCGTTCCTGCCACCCAGGCCGTTTCTCATGAGATCTGGCCACGCGTCTGCACCCAAGCCAGGGAGAGCTGCCAGTCTCCTGCCCCCCTGGGAACGGGAAGGCAAAGCGGGGCCGGGGAGGGCTCAGTCTGAGGTGGCTGCAGCTGGAAGAGAGCCCTGAGCTGACAAGCCAGGTTCAGGAGCGCGGTGGGAAGCGACGTGCAGGGAACTCCAGCCCAGGACTTGGCCAGCTGGCTTTGGCACGGGACCCGATGAGAAGGAGGCGTGGGGAGAAGTCTCACCAAGCTGGCGGAAGAGCAGGGCCACGCTGCAGCTGCTGACGGGAAGCGAGTCATTGATGGGTGTCTGGATCACCTGCCTGTCCCCTGCTCCCAGAGAGATCGTCCTCTGCAAGAGACAACAGGCCCGGTCACTGGGCGGCCGCCCACGCAAGGGGCGAGCACGAGCATGGAGGGCAAGCCAGCCGCCTGCTGCCTCTCCGAGCCAGCAGCAGCCCGAACCCCCCCAGTGCACAGGGCCAGGGAGACTGTGCCCCCGGCACAACCCTCGTACCCTGCGGGGCAGCGTGTCCTACCATGGCACACCACCTCGCAGCAGCACGGCTGGAGCACGGTGCTGCAGGAACAACACGCGTCGCGTGCTTGGCTGGGGCGACGGGCTAAGGGGAGGAGTGAGACCTGCTGAAACAGCCGGCAGTCCCAGCCAGCACGAGCAACTCCTCGACGGCTGGCAGAAGGAGGCAGCAAGCCCCGAGACCCGCACTGCGACGCAGCACACGGGGGCTCTCCAGGACCCCGCAACCAGAGGGGAACAGCTCGCCTGTGCCATGCCCAGCCAGCACTGCCAGGCAAAGGAGCAGCACCAGCTCTGCAGCCGCTCCCGTCGGGCAGGGCGCCTCGCCCAGGCAGCGCGAGCAGGCCCTGACGGCTCCTGGTAGAGGGGCTGGGGACGAACAGACTGGGCACAGTCTCATTGCTGCTTCTCCAGTACAATTTTTTCCCCAGACCTAAGCTCATCCCCAGCGGCACAGGGAAGCCTATGCGTCCCCACCCGCTCTGCAGGCTGCAGGGGCTGGGGCAGGACCAGATCACTGGCCCTCTTCTCCTCTTTCTGCACCTCTCTAGGGAAAACACTCCTCTGCAATAGGAGATTTCGCCATGCAACCCACCTCCTCGCTCAGCCCCCTGCGGCCGCAAGAGCTCACGCCACCGCAACAGCTTCTGAACGCCGCCGTTCTGGCAGAGCAGAACAAGCACCCCTGACCTGGTCTTCCACACCAGGCCACCATGTTTTCACAACCCCCAGGAGAGCGCGCTCACGGAGAGGCAAACGGTGCACAGCCAGTCTGCTGCCGTGCAGGAGTGCAACCCCCTTCCCTGGAGCCCAGGCACGCGTTCCCTGCTGCAACACACGCAGACGCACATGCACCCAAGGGTGCTCTGACCGAGACGAACAGTGCCTGGGCCTCCACCGCTGCACCAGCTGCAGCGCGTGCCACCCTCAAAAACAATAAAAGAGAAGTTGCTAACGAGGAGACAGACCCAATGAAAGAAAAGGTGTGCGTACCGCTGCTTCGTCGTCCGCGTCAAGCTGAGATAGGGACAGACAGAGATAGCACAGTCAGTTAGAAACACACAAAGACAGCAAGACAACAGGGAAGACGAGCACAGGCAGAGGCCAACAACAAGCAGGGACCAGCACTCTCGGAGAGGAGAGATGCACACACACACAAAGCAACAGCAATAGCTACTACACTGGAAAAGCGCGTTTGGACACAGCAGGGGAACAGGTAAAGCACAGGAAGGGAAGTGCCACCAACAAACTGTTCTCCCTCTAGCACACTACTTGTTCCCACAGCACAGATCGATCCTGCAAGAACTGGGAGGTGGCAAGTAGTTGTGCCAAAAAGCGCTGTTCAGCTAGCCACAGCAGCTTGAGGAGCCGCCCTGCTCCAAACAGCCTCTCCTCTCCCGTACTGCCGCTTACACGTCCCACCGGGGAGGAACCGGATGGAGTCGGACAGATCTGGGCAGATCCTGCAGGAACGCTATCGCTCTCGCCCTCAGCCAGAGCAAACCCGGGACGCCTGGCACACAGCCACAGCCCCCTGGTGTGGGCAGCACCCTGCCCTCCTCCCCGGAGGACGCGGATTTGAGCGCCGTACAGCCCTCTCCTGCAGATACCAGGACCACTGCTGGCCCTCCCAGGACCTGCCTTGCTCTGGATTATTAGAGGAAGCACCAAACCTGTGACGGCAGCCCGAGGGGAACCACTTCTGCCCGCCCAAGAAGCCTGCACAGATACACGGGTTCACGGCAGCAGCCTCCCCGCAGGGTCATGGGCCACAGTGGTGGAAGAAATCTCTGTCTTGAGGCACCAGGGACCTGTAGTGCTGCCCCAGCCTTGCAAAGGCTCCTCTGCTTGGGTGCAGCCTGGGTGCAAGAGAATCAGATGGTGTTTTTTGCTGGGGGAAGTGGAGCTCAGCTGAAAGTGAAGCCACTGCAGGAGACAAGTGCACATCCACCGTTACGTTCCAGGTGTTAGCACGGCAGAAGAGCTCCAGGGCGTTACACTGTTGTCTCCAAACGCTTCCTGCCAGAGGGTCCAGCTGGGCTCTCTCCACTTCTGTCATCTCCAAGTCAGCTTCAGTTAGCCCTTCCTTACCCATCTGCTGCTCACACGAGCAAGACTGAGCCCAGCGGCCTTCCTAGAGCAGGAGGAGGAGTGCTAGAGGAACACAGGGCTCAGAGGGAAAAACAGGAGGGTTATCTTTGATGGCCTCAGTTCTGGGCACAAGCGAGGCTGTTGCTCCTCGAGCCCTGCCTGTCAGAGATGCCGGCCACGCACAGGCACAAGCCAGCGTCGGAGGAGAGAGCTCCAAGCTGCTCAGCTGGCAAACGTTAGCCTTGCTTGGTCCATCTCCCTAGAGCTGACTCGACCCCGCTCTCACGGATGGCTCTGGAGCAGCTCTCCAGGCAATCAGACAGGCCTGAATGGAGGAGCAAGACCTCCCCGATGCAGGAATGACGAAAGACCACGGCAATTGTTTGCACAGCTCGATCGGAGACTACATAAGCCAGCTGATGGTCGAGCCACCCAGCACTCCCTCCTGGAGGGAGCACGGAGCCAAGACCAAGCTGCCTACTCACGGCAAGCTGCAGCTAAGCAAAGCAGCAAGATCTTCTCAGCTGATATAGGAGCTGAGCGGCTCCAAATCACAGAGGTTTGTTGTTTCTACTCTTAAGCACTTGGGAAGGCACTGCCTGCGCTAGTCAAGCACTTGCCAGTAGCAGTGCACTGCGGCAGCTCAACAGCCAGTGCACTGAGCCAGTCTCTGCCCACAGGTCCATCAGCCTTGCTCAGCTCACCCAGCACAGGGAAACCAGAACCCAGCTGAGCGAAAGCCCCTGCTCCTATCAGAGCTGCTTAGGAAGCACGGAGGGGTAAGAGGGAAGGGGCAGGTTACCCACCTGAGCTCCCCCGGTGATGGGGATGGTACACGTCAGGAGGTTCCCAATGACGTTCTCCAGGGACACACTCAGTCCGTCCACGTAGATGGTATAGATCAAACCCAGGCTGTTCTGGAGAGGAAAGCACAGCACAGCTGAGCATCAGGGTGGGAGCAGACGTGTACAGGTGCAGCTGGAGAGGCCCTCCAGCTTGGAGCACCGTCGCATGGAGGGGCTCCTAGTGCTTGTCACTAGACAGACACAGAGTCATAGGATAGATTGGGTTGGAAGGGACCTTTCAAGGCCATCTAGTCCAACCCCCTGCCGTGGGCAGGGACATCTTCAACTACATCAGGTTGCTCAGAGCCCCGTCCAACCTGACCTGGAATGTTCCCAGGGATGGGGCATCCACCACCTCTCTGGGCAACCTGCGCCAGGGTTTCACCATCCTCATTGTAAGAAATTTCTTCCTTATATCTAGTGTAAATCTACCCTCTCTTAGTTTAAAACCTTGTCCCCCTTGTCCTCTCGCAACAGGCCCTGCTAAAAAGTCTGTCCCCATCTTTCTTATAAGCACCCTTCAAGCACTGAAAGGCTGCAATAAGGTCTCCCCAAGAGAAGAGAAGAGGACTGAACAACCAGGCTGAACAACCCCAACTCTCTCAGCCTTTCCTCATGGCAGAGCTGTTCCATCCCCCTGATCATTTTCGTGGCCTCCTCTGGGCCCGCTCCAACAGGTCCATGTCTGTCCTGTGCTGAGGACCCCCGAGCTGGACGCAGCACTGCAGGGGGGTCTCACCGGAGCAGAGTAGAGGGGCAGAATCCCCTCCCTGGACCTGCTGGCCACGCTGCTGGTGATGTAGCCCAGGACACGCTTGGCCTTCTGGGCTGTGAGCACACGTTGACGGCTCATGTCCAGCTTTTCGTCCACCAGCACCCCCAAGTCCTTCTCAGCAGGGCTGCTCTCCATCCCTTCATCCCCCCGCCTGTGTTGATAGCGGGGGTTGCCCCGACCCAGGTGCAGGACCTTGCACTTGGCCTTGTTGAACCTCAGGAGGTTCACACGGGCCCACTTCTCCAGCTTGTCCAGGTCCCTCTGGATGGCATCCCGTCCCTCAGACGTGTCGACCGTGCCACTCAGCTTGGTGTCATCTGCAAATTTGCTGAGGGTGACTCGTCCCACCGTCTATGTCATTGATGAAGATATTAAACAGTACCGGTCCCAGTACGGACCCCTGCGGGACACCACTCGTCACCAATCTCCATCTGGACATTAAGCCATTGACCACCACCCCCTGGATGTGACCATCCAACCAATTCCTCATCCACAGACAGTCCACCCATCAAATCCGTACCTCTCCAGTTTAGAGAGAAGGATATTGTGGGGGACCACATCAAAGGCCTTACAGACAGACGACGTCAGTAGCCCTTCCCATGTCCACTGATGTAGTCACTCCACCATAGAAGGCCACTAGGTTGGTCAGGCAGGACTTGCCCTTGGTGAAGCCATGCTGGCTGTCTCGAATCACCTCCCTGTCCTTCATGGGCCTTAGCACAGCTTCCAGGAGGATCTGCTCCATGATCTTCCCTGGCACAGAAGTGAGACTGACTGGCCTGTAGTTCCCCAGGTCTTCCTTTTTTCCCTTTTTAAAAATGAGGGTTATGTTTCCCCTTTTCCAGGCACAGGGACTTCACTGCCACGACTTCTCAAATATGATGGATAGTGGCTTAGCAACTTCATCCACCAGTTCCTTCAGGACCCACGGATGGATCTCATCGAGTCCCACGGACTTGTGACAGTCAACTCTTGGGTGCAGTGCTTGAGGCCTTCCCCCTCAGACCTCTCACAGCGAATCCTCATCAGCAGAACAGGATATTTAGCATGTGCTCAGTTTGCTTCCAGCCAGCAGCACCTCCCCACCCCAGCACCGCGGCGTCCCCAGACGTGTCCCCTGGGCTAGAGCTCAGCAGGAGCAGCGCGGAGGGGGTTCAAAAGCTCCACGGGCAGAGGTGACTGAAAACAGCTGGACTTTTCCAGCACCCCCTAAGCACTCGCGGTCCCTGCAGATTTGCATCAAGTCTCACAAAAACCCCAAGCAGGGGAAGGAGACCCACTTCTCCACCGAGGCTGGCCGAGACAGCCGGCCGGGCCCCGCTCTGCTTGATGTCTGCCTGCTGGGCACATTTGGGAAGCAACACCAGCTCCAGCACAGGGAGAGTTAGGGGACACAAGCACAGGGCACCGTTCAACCCAAGCTGTAATACACAGATGAATAAGGAATTTCAGGAATTTGTCTTCAAGGCACCCTCTGGGTGGGTTTTTTTTTTAACTCAAACCATCTCCTCGTGTCAGTGAGGAAAAGAGAAAACACAAATACTGGGGCTTTGGAGAGAAGGGGCCAGGCAGGCTACTGCACGCTGGAATAACCGAGGGAAGAGCAAGCTCACGCTCCTGCACGTCCGTGAACACACACCGCTCTGCTGGACGCTCCCTGGAGGAAGCAGGAGGAGATCCGAGAGAAGGCGCAGTCTTGCCAGGTGCCAGAAGGGAGATCTGGGGTACCCTGCCCCTCTTCCCAAGGGCTGGAAACCAGCCCAGCTTCAGGGGGCATGGCAGCTACGGCCCCACGGCTGCTGGCCAGCGGTGACGGCTCCTGGCATAACGTGTGTACGGCTTGACCTCAGCCTGAGCAAGAGGCAGACCCTCAGTCCAGCATCAAGCTGACCAACAGGACCAACAGGTCCAGGTCTTGGGCTACCCAGAGACCTAATCAAAGACGAGAAGGTGCCACAACAACCCGAGTCTTGTGCTGGGGAAAAAGAGGCTGCGTTTCACCTTTAGCCAGCGAAATCCATCCGATCACCCAAAGGGCAGAGGCAGAGCTTCCACCCATCGCCCTTCTCCTGGCTGGGACAGGGAGCAGCAACAGGAAAGGCAATCACGGCTCAGCAGGCAAACACACCGCTGCTCTGCCACGACCCGAGCCTGCAAGCAGGACGGCTTCGGCTTCCCTCGGTGCGCGGCACTCGCTGCTGCGGAGCAGAGATCCCGCTCCCACCGCTGCCACGCTCAGAGACCTTCTGGGGACACCCAGCGACCTGTCTGAGTTTGTCACAGCTAAGGGGGAAATGACCCAAGGCCCAGAACGACAGGACTGTAGTGCTCTTGTCGCTCATCTGTTCCTCAAAAATCACTAAGGGGGACAATTCAAGCAATTGAGCAACGAAACAAAGCAGCCAAACGCACAACACAAGCGTTACTGGGCCTCCTAACAAAACCCGCCAGGGAAGACGAGCGGTCAGGTACGCAAAGACCAAAATGAGCCAGGAACGATTTCAGTGCGGTCTCCAGGGGAGAACCTCTCACAGGAAACCTCCCTCTGTCTTTTGGAACTGGCTAGCAGACCCGCTTTCCTCCAGAGTCACCCCCAAACACGACCGGCTTTCGCCCAGGAGAGCGGCAGACGCTGCAGCCTGGCTGACCTCGCTCTGCTCTCCCAGGCTTGAGAAAATGAACAGCCCCAGCATTTTAGAGAATTCCAGCTCCACGGAAGGCCAGGCGTGGTAAACCCCCTCCTGGGTGCGAGGACAACCATACAACGCAACTGCTTGCAATAAGGGAAACGGCCTGATGATCCAGGCTCACTTCTGTTCCCTTCTACCTTGGGCTTACTGCTCCCTCTTGCTGGAAAGGAGTTGCTGTTTTAACACCACCTCTCAGCCAAGACAGGCTTGACTTAGGCTTAGACAACTTTCCCAATAAAATACCTAAGTATACAGACTTTTTTACTGCAAGGGTGGTTGAACACTGGCACAGGTTGCCCAGAGAAGTTGTAGAGTCTCCATCCTTGGAGATATTCAAAACCCAACTGGATGATATCCTGGACAACCTGCTCCAGTTGACCCACCTCGAGCAGGGGTTGGACCACAGGCCTCCAGAGGTGCCTCCAACCTCAGCTACGTGGTTTGGGGCTGTGAGTCTGCGAAGCCCGATGTTTCTGCTGTTTGAAGCAGCTCCAAGCCAGAGAACGGAGTGATTTTTGTCCTCCCTGTCAGTTATTAATGCCTTGAGCAGGCTGTGGCTGGACGCCCTGCGGGAACACCATGTGCTCCCATTCACAAGAGGTTCAAGAACAGGGCAGCTACCCAGAAGCGATATCCCCGCAGCGGGAGAGGAAAAAGGAAGGACGCAGCCTGGCCTGATAGAGAACGCTGCCCTCCTGCAGCGGGGGAAACAGGGCTGTGCCACCTTCCCTGGCTCACACTGCAGCACCCACAGCCGCCACGGTCTGGGAAGGGAGAGAGCCCTGGCCAGAGCCTCCTGTCCCCTCTGTGGGGGAGAAATGGGCAGGCGCCTTCCCCTCCTCTCCGCAGGGACAGCGGGAGCCACTTGGACAAACCCAAGCTGGGAGGAAGGGTGACGGGCCACCCTGGCCAAGCTAGCGGAGAGCCCACCGAAAACGCCAGGTGGATTCCTCCTTCGGAGCGAGAGGAGCAGCGAGGAGGCCAGCCTGCTCCGGCCGGAGGAGGCTGCGCGCACCCCGCCTGCCCCAGCCGCAGCGCTGCGGACACAATACGCACAGAGCCAGTTTGTAAACATGCCAGCTTGCGCCCCTGCCCTCCCAAACCTTTTACAGCCACATAATGCAGCACGTTTGAAGAAAATAAAGATGGCAAAGATAAATGCTCCCACAGGAACGGGCTGTTCTTCACGGCTTTTCTATTAACAAAACTGGGTCAAGGCCACCAGCTGCCCGGTGTGGCCGAGTCCTTGGCTTGCTGTGCTGCAGCCATTCAGGTTCAGCGCGCAGCTGCCGACCCGGCTTGTGGAGCTGGACCGGGGTGCGACGAGCGGGCTGGGGACAGGCCGCTCTCCCAGGGGTGCTGTGCCAGGGTGCTCCTATAGCTCCTGTTCCTGGCAGCGACTTCGTGGCTCCTGGTTGCTCCCAGAGCCAGAAGGTCTTTACTAACGCTGCTCCCCTCTCCCTCCCGAGTAGGGGCCCTGCTTCCCCCGCCCCAGCCGCAGTGCATTTCGGACTTACCCGGAACACCTCCGCATGGTCCAGCCGCGACACCAGCACCAAGCTTTTGGGAGCAAAGAGCTGCGCGGGTTGAACGGGAGACGATGGCTCCTCTTCCTCCTCCTCCCCCTCACCATTCCTGGGGTGGCTCTGAGGCTAGGGAGAGACACATCAGCCAAGTCCCAGGGTTAGAAAAAAGATGCTCTTCCCTCTCCCACACCCTTGACGCCAGGGCCCGGATTCCTCCGACAAGAGGAAAGCAGGAACCACTGGCCAAAGCCGAAGGCAGCCAGTGCTGCTGACCACCCTTCCCACCCTGCCTCCGCAGGCAGGACCCCCGCAGCAGCAGTACCTGCGCGCTCTCGACAGCCTCCCAGAAGGTGAAGCAAGCGCAGTAATGCCGCTCCGAGTTGATGTCGGTCAGCACAGCCACGAAGAAGGTGGGGGGGTTCCTCTCCGTGAAGAGCTGCCAGCCGCTGGGCTGGCAGAACTGCAAGAGAGGGCAGGGGATGGTGGTCAGAGGGCCTGACCTGCCTGCGCCGCTGCCCTCGCTCCCCCGCATCGCTTTGGCGGTGGGAGCCTGGAGCTTCGGTGGGCTGGATGATGTGAAAGCAAACCACCAGGTACCGACACCCAGGGACAGGGAGCTTGGTGTGGCAGCACATCACCTATAGAGTATATAGGGAAACAGGGCTGTGCCACCTTCCCTGGCTCACACTGCAGCACCCACAGCCGCCACGGTCTGGGAAGGGAGAGAGCCCTGGCCGGAGCCTCCTGTCCCCTCTGTGGGGGAGAAATGGGCAGGCGCCTTCCCCTCCTCTCCGCAGGGACAGCGGGAGCCACTTGGACAAACCCAAGCTGGGAGGAAGGGTGACGGGCCACCCTGGCCGAGCTGGGCACCCTCCACCACCCTGCACCCGTCTTAGAGCTGCAGGGACTCCCCCGGCAGAGGGGCTGCGAGGAGCTGGGCTGCGCCGTGCAAGGCGGCTACCCGCAGCCGCAGCGAGCCTGCGAGGCTTGCCAGGCTCTGCAAAGTCCCTGCAGCCCACCAAGGTGCCGGGCGGCCGCGCGCAGGCACTGCACGAACTCCGGGGAGGAAAGGCGATGCATCCCTGGGCGAGCTCCCGGCGGGGCAGGGCTGTCTCCGGGCACCGGCTCCGGGAGGTGGCACCGGCTCCGGGAGGTGGCACTCCTCCCCCGGGGCAGGCAGATGGAAAACACCGGCCCAGGCTGCACCAGCACCGCGCTTCAGGCAGCTCAGAACACAGTTTTACTGGTTTCTGGGGACTTTCCAAACACCCTCCCAGGGCCAGGGGGTAATTCCAGCCAGCGGCCCCAGGACTCCCCCTGGGTTTCGAAGTCTCAAGGGATTTTTCTGTATTTCCTCAGCATCTGCATTTGGTGGGTGAGCTGTGGAAATTCCCAACACTTTTGGGCCCTCCCTGAGGCAGTTCCCCAGAGCGGGAGAGCTCGGCTCCTTCTGGGGCTGTAGCATGACGCACTCTGAAGATAAGGCAACTTGAGCAAAACCGAGGAGGAGAATGAAGTGGCAACTGGCAGAAAGGGCTGGTGTGCCGCAAAGCTGCAGAAATCGCTGCTCCAGCCCAAACCCTTGCGAATCGAAGCTGGTTTCAACCTGCTGAAGTTTTCCAGCTGTTCGCCGCTCTCCGTGCCCACCCTCATGCCCCAGGAGCATGCACGCACTCTGCTGCGCAGACCCTCCTCTCCTCCCCCGGGCAGCCCGGTGCAGCCGTACGAGCTGGGCATCAGCCGCAGCGCAAGAGCTTGGCTTTCTTCAGCTGCCCAGGCATGGCAGTGGGAAGGAGGAGAGGCAAAAGCACTTGGGCAGCTGCTTCCCAGACTCTGCCACATGTGTCCCTGTAAACCTGCGTCCCAGGGCTTCTCCATGCTGGTGCCATTTTCAAACCGGGCTGCCTCCTGCCCCGCTCCCCGCTCAGCGCGCGGGAGGAAGGTATGGCTCGGCAGCCGTCAGGGTCAGTACACAGCGCCACTCGCCCAAGGAGCGAGCTCCTCTCCTCACTGGAGGGGAATGAACCCATAGCTCACTGCTCTGTGCAAACGTTTCCCGGACGTTGCAGAAACGACGAGAGCAAAGCACACAAAGCTGCTGCCCTCGAGGAGTTTGCTGCTGGGTCCCACCCAGCACTTCCGACTGCCGCACCCCGGCGCAAAGGGATGCACTCCACGACCACGGCGTCAAACCTTCCCTGCGGAGACAGGTACGTACAAGCCAGATGTCGGCGGTCAAGTGTGCTCATCCCGAGGCCTGAGAAATGGAAGTCCAGATCCCCTGGACTGCTCCTCTAGAAGGGAACCCCAGAAGGACATCGACATCACCACCACCAGCGGGCACAGGCTCTACTCCACCCCCCGGTCATGCCATCTTCTATGCCAAGGAACCTCAGCACACTCCAGAGGCAATTAGGCCACCGCTAAATGGGCGCAGGGAAACGATGGCACGACACGAACATGAACACACCTGAGCCTCTTCACTCGGGGTTACACCTGCTCAGGCCAAGGCACGGCTCCGCCACCTTCTGTCCCCAGCGAGGACCACCAGAGCCCTCGGTCCCACCGTGGGAGGTGCAGGAGGCTCCTGACACCCACCTGGGCTCCAAGCACCAAGCTGTTCTGGGACTCTTCCTGCGCCGCGGGATAAGAAGTCAGCTTCCTAAAAATAGCACCTGCTGAGACAACAGGTCACTTCGAACCACTGGAGGCGACGCTGTGGATCAGGTCATGTCGCTGGGGTATGCGGCTATGCCTCGGCTATGCCCCGGAGACGCTTGCAGCCCAGTCTGATTGCTCTCAATGCACCCAGTTTGATTGCACTCAATGCTCCTCGGCCAATTTATCCTGCAGAAGTCAACGTAAAGCAGCCACGTGTTCATAAAGCACCAGGCACGCAGATGTCTGACCTCCACAACCATTGCCTCATTTCAAGCTAGATCCTCTAGAAAGGACACACATCCTCGATGAAAGATGGGTGTAGGTTGGCTGGTGATTAGAACAAGTGTCCTCCAGAAGCAGCCCGACCGTGACCGATGGTGGTACCGTGGCACTCTGCAACACTGAAGGTGCCACAGTTAAAGGAAGACAGAACTACGGGCCCCCACGCAGAACTAAAGATCTCCGTGGATCCGTGCGTGCAAGAGGTGAGCTCTTCACCCATGCCTTGCCCGGTCTCAGATCCAGGCTGGGAGGATGCTCACCCTGCACTCGTTTCCCCCACCGCCCGGGCAGACCCAGCGCTGCCGGTGGTCTGTCCTCGGGTGCGGTACGACCTGCTGCCCGCACAACCCACCCGTGCAGCGCAGTAACATGGCACACGCTGCCAGGGCTCCACGCGGCTGCTGGGGCGTGCAGGAGCTGCTCCGCACAGCGAGCGCTGCAGCAGCGTCAGTCTCTCCTTACAGCACATCTCGGCGCCGCTGGGTGCCCATGGAGAACAAGAGCGAGCTGCAGACAGCCAGAAGAGAAGAAAGTCTCGATTCTCACATGAGGGGGGTGTTGATGGAAACGACTGACCTGAAGGACGTACTGCAGCTCCCCTCCAGACCAGCGCTGGTGGATGCCGCAGCCGGGCTGCACCGAAGCCTCTCCGGAGCAACAGCCCCTTCGTTTGTTTAGAAAAACCCGACAGGAAGGCAGAGCTGCGTGCCGGGCTCTGCAGACACTGCCTAGAGCAGTTTTAGCAACAAAACCAACCTCTCGTGACAACACGTATGTCTGTCTGGCAAGCCTTGTTTTCCACAGCACTGCATGGATCAGCGCTGCTTTACCACCTTTTCTTCTTCCACCAGTTACACCACAGGCCTTTCCCGATTTGGCAAGGATCTAGCCCGTGATGTCCCAAGACATCCTCCTGATCATTTATTTCCACCCTGGAAAGCTATGGGAGGGCAACGCAGCCCTGCAGAAGAGCCAGCTGCCAGGCAGGAGGGACGACACGTGAAGCCACTGGTCACCAGCGTCATGAGGAGCTGCCTGCTCCACTCCTGATCAGACCCACAGCGAAGCGTGGCAGCAGCTCTCCTCTCTCCCGAGCATTGCCAAAACAGCCGCTGGCTGCGTGGGCTCGGCTGTCGGCTGCCAACCTCAGGCTCCTCCGCATCAGAGGTGAAGAAAAGATCTGTTGGTCAAGATGGAGGCACCAGAAGAGGCTCCGCTCAGCTACCGACACCTTACAAAAGCAAAGCAACAAAGGAAGCTTTTCTGCGAGCAGCAGCGTGCCTTACCATCCCCTGGAAGCGGAGACCCCCGGCGCAGGCCCGCGGACCCTGCCCCACCAAGCCCCCCTGGCCAGGACCAGGACGCGGCATTCTCCTACCAGCACCTCTGCCCAAGCGCTGCCGGCAGCCAGGGAGCAAACCTCGCACAAACCTGTGCTCACCTTCACCAAACAGGGATATTGAAGCTGCAAACATGCAGGCAATTACCTGCTGGTTGGAAAACAAAAGGATCTCTCTGTTTTCTCCCAGAGAGCAGCAGAAACTCTAACGCTCTCCAGTGCCCAGGCGCCAGGAGGGCGCTGGCGTACGCTGGCTCGGGTGCCAGAGCGTGCTGGCAGAGGCAAAACGTGTCCGGAGGCTTGGACGTACCCAGCAGGCACGATGACACGGTCTGCAGTATGCAACAACCATCCACGAGCAGCCTTAAGACACGGGAAATACCGCGCTGCGTTAAGCAGACCTGTGGGATTGCTGTACTGAAGGACGAAAGGACCAGCGCCGCGACGGGATCTGAAAGGGAGCGGAGGAATTGCACTAACCCTTGCTGGAGCAGAAGGAACCGGCGGGTGTAGCACAGCACAGCACACACTTAGAGCCACCGGTTTTAGCAAGAATCTCCGTTCCCGTTACGCACACCTCGCTCGGTGCCACCGCAGGCACGGCAACCACTAACCCTGGGAAGCGAGAGCTGGTAGTCACAGCCCGAAGCGGGGCTCCCTGCCGCGGTTTCACCTGCAGTAATACCCTGGTTCTCCCAGTTGCCCCAGGGCCTGGAGATCCAGGGGCACAGACATAGATCCATAGACGGTGGGACGAGTCACCCTCAGCAAGTTTGCAGATGACACCAAGCTGAGTGGTGCGGTCGACACGCCTGAGGGACGGGATGCCATCCAGAGGGACCTGGACAAGCTGGAGAAGTGGGCCCGTGTGAACCTCATGAGGTTCAACAAGGCCAAGTGCAAGGTCCTGCACCTGGGTCGGGGCAACCCCCGCTACCAACACAGGCTGGGGAATGAAGGGATGGAGAGCAGCCCTGCCGAGAAGGACTGGGGGTGCTGGTGGACGAAAAGCTGGACATGAGCCGGCAACGTGCGCTCACAGCCCAGAAGGCCAAGCGTGTCCTGGGCTACATCACCAGCAGCGTGGCCAGCAGGTCCAGGGAGGGGATTCTGTCCCTCTACTCTGCTCCGGTGAGACCCCCCCTGCAGTGCTGCGTCCAGCTCGGGGGTCCTCAGCACAGGAAAGACAGGGACCTGTTGGAGCGGGCCCAGAGGAGGGTCATGAAAATGATCAGGGGGATAGAACACCTCTCCTGTGAAGAAAGGCTGAGAGAGTTGGGGTTGTTCAGCCTGGAGAAGAGAAGGAGAGAAGGTCTCTTCGGGGAGACCTTATTGCAGCCTTTCAGTACTTAAAGGGGGCTTATAAGAAAGATGACGGCAAACTTTTTAGCGGGGCCTGTTGCAACAGGACAAGGGGGAATGGTTTTAAACTAGGAGAGGGGAGATTTAGACTAGATATAAGGAAGAAATTCTTTACTGTGAGGGTGGTGAGACACTGGCGCAGGTTGCCCAGGGAGGTGGTAGATGCCCCATCCCTGGGAACATTCCAGGTCAGGTTGGACGGGGCTCTGAGCAACCTGATGTAGTTGAAGATGTCCCTGCCCACGGCAGGGGGTTGGACTAGGTGACCTTTAAAGGTCCCTTCCAACCCAATCTATCCTATGACTCTGTGACTCTCTGACCCCGCTCCCCCCGTCCGCCCGCACCAGGCTGGCGAGGGCAGCCAGCGCAACCCACCATGGGCTCGAGGGCGGCCAGAGGAGACGGCTCTGGCCTGGGAGGGGAGGGATGCTGCAACAGAGGACACACGTTCACATCCTGTGTCTTTCTCCAGAGGAACTTCCATCCATTAAAACAAGATATTTTTGTTTGGAAATGCTGTTGGACAGCACGCAAGGGCAGAAGCTACGAATTCCCGCTCCCTACACACACCAGAAAACCTTCTTCCCAAAAAAGCTGTTAAAAAGAAACACAGCAGTGACTGCAACGTAATGTACAACCCAAAATCCCCGGGTGGGTTCCGTCTGGTTTTCAGAAACTGCCTTAGATTCAGCCCTACGTGCTGTTCACCCAGGATGCCTCCTGACAGCTTGTGGGAAGTCTCGGAGCCATCCCTGGCTCCCAACAGGACGGGGCTCCAATTGTTTAAATTCCAGGGATTTTTTGGCTGGACAGTTTGACCCTTGGGAAAAAAGCAGCTTTCCTCTTTCTTGGGACAGTTCCCAAGTCCCCTGCAGACAACCAGGAAACACTAACCAGAAAAATAATATATATTTTTGCCTCAGACAAAATAGCACATAAAAGTCCGAAATTGCGCCGCAGTTACGGTGAGCACGCGATAGGAAGACGAGCCGGCCACCGCCGCTGATCCCGGTGCCTGGCCACGCTTGCTGGCGGGCACGCGGCACGACTTGGCAGCCGCAGCACCCGGGACGGGGCAGAGGGACGAGGATGGGGATGAGGGACACGTCCGGCTCTGACGGCCTCCGCTCCACAAGCTGGTTGCTCCTGGCCGGGTAAGAGGAGCACGCCGGCAGCTCTCCTCTGCCAGTGCCAGCAGAGCCCCTTGGTTTTCGGTCAAGCCTGACACAAGAGCTTTGGAGGGCACGCCACGCGGGGTGTCCTGATCAGCTCCAACAGCCACAGCTCACGTGGAAGTTCTCCAGCACCAGCACACACGAAGATGAAGATGACCGCCGGCTCTGAACGAGGCCACGAAACACGGGAGGCAGCTGAGAGCAGAACTGCCTCCGGACGGGCGAGCAGGGGTGGCCGCAGATCCACCGCTTGGAGGACGAGCATTAAATAGCACAGGGGACTTGCCCAGGCCATGAAACGAGACGCCGGCTGGACCACCACCCCTCTCAGCTACCCAGAGCCCTGCACGGGGACGTGCGGTGCCCTGAATGCTCGTAACGCTTCTGCTCTAAGGAAACCAGCTCCCAAGGCCAAGGCCACCCTCTCAGTTGGACTCGATGATGCTTATGGGTCCCTTCCAACTTGAGACATTCTGAGATTCTATTCAATGATTCACTGAAGCCCTGGGGAAGCACAGGGACCTGGAACACCCTTTGCTACACCAGGTACCCAGCACTCCCCCAGCCAAAACCTCGTCAGAGATGCACGAACGCCCTTCGGCGAGTCCTGCTGGCAGGTGACCCAGGCTGCGCCCGTCCGAACAGGGAGGTGCAAACCCCCTGCGCACACCAGAGGCAGAACGGGCTGGCTGCTCCCAGCTCCTCCGCTCCAGGAGAGGACGGGGCTCTCGGCTGGCCAGCGTCCCCGCACCGACCATCACACAGCGGCCTTGCAGGCACCGACACCTCCCAGCACAGCAAAGGTACTCGAGGAGCGGGGTCAGGACAGTCCCAGCACCGTGAGGCTTGTAAGGCAGTGAAGGAACCTCTAAAGCCTCGTCTCTCTTCAGGTTTTGTACCCCACTGTACTTCAGCGGGGAACTGGGAAGAACTGCAGTGGGGAGGAGGAGGGAAGCTTAGAAGGGGGCTCAGTTTAGCGGTGAAAAGAGGTCTGGACGACCGGCAGCCCATCCCACTCGCTTTTGCTGGCAGCGGAGCACCAGCTCCTCTCCTTCAGAGCTCCTCAGCAGCAGCACCAATGCAGCAGGGACGGGTTTGAGAAGAACTTCTACTCAAATTTAGCAACCGAGGAGAACAATCCTATTATCCTTGATTAGTTAAAAGCTGGTTTGTGAAGAACCCACGCAGTGCCAAATTAGACTGGGTGTGTCACTTCATGGGTATGACCCAGCAACAATCGCAACCTCAAAGGACTCACAACAGCAGGGGAACGTGTCCGGAGGGCTGGGGAAGGGATCCAGGGCCAGCAACCCTCCTCGCTGGGCGGATGCAAACAGAGCACACCCAGGCCTGCCGGAGGGCGAGCCGCCGCCGATAACGCCGGCCCGAGGAGGGGAGCGGTTTGCTCAGCAGAGCGCTTGGGGGAGGCCTGGCAATGGCAGAGCCGTACTATTCGTGACGGGGCTATTTATACTGACGCTGCATCCGTGCGGCTCCTCTAGGAAGCGTTACAGCATCCCGAGCAGCTGATCCCGGAGGAGGAGGGGGAGCGAAGTGGCCAGAAGAGGAGCCAGCCCCAGGCAGGGCACGCAGCAGCAGGGTGGCTCTGCCGCGGCCGGGCTGGGAGGCGGCACGCTGGATCCCACAGTTTTCCATAGCTGGAGTTGCATTGGGGGCTGCGTGGGCTCCCCCGGTCAGACCCTGCAGCGCCCAGCGACATGTGTGCATGCAGTGCCGCGGTGTCACCTGCCCCGCACGCTGGTCACGCTTCCCTGGGGTCCCGGTCCCGAGGGACAGCACACTCACCAGCTCGATGCCTTGGGGAAAGGGGTTGTCCTCCCAGTCCTTCTCCGGGAAACGCTGGAGTATCTGTCCCTGTCCATCCCCACTCCCTGCAGAGACAAGAGGGGGATTAGAGGGCAGGCAGCAGGTACCCAGCCGGCATTTCAGCCTCCAGTAACGCCAGGCTGGAAGCAACACCGGGACGCTGGAAGCAACACTGGGACACTCTGGCACTGTGTCAGCCCTCCGTGGACACGGGCAGCAGAGAAGAGACCCCGGCCCCTTCCACAAACACAGCTGTACGGCAGCACTGCCCCTACCAAAGGGAAAAGCAGCAATTTTAATAGAGTCACGAGCAAACGGCTCACAAACTCGTTATCTAAAGGTGCGTGCGTAACAGGCAAGCAGAAGCGTGGCCGATCTCTGGTCAAGTTTAAGTTTCCTTCCTCATGTTGCTAACACAAGATCTCACACACAGATCTTGAACTGTAATTCACTGCTCGTTATCTACAACTTGGCACTTGATGTTTTCCCTGAACAATGCCATCGTGCTGCGCAGTTTTACCTTTGGGTTCCCCTGGAGCTGCTGTTTCCCCGTGGCTTTACGGCACCTGGAGCCTGCGCTGCTGCTGGGGGAGCATTCCCACCCATGCCTGCCCACCAGCCCACACCAACCCAAATGAAAAAACCTGCTCTTCACCCAGATCATGCCCTGATCTAGGTGGCCACGCAAGCACGGAAACTGGCACACCGGGGAGCGGGCCAGCTCTTCTGGCAGCAGCCAGCTCTTGGGACAGCCTGAAGCAACAGCTAAACCACCCCTGAACCCTGAAACTCAGGTAGCTCCTGCTACGTTCACAGAGCCTGCAAGGCTGGGGAAGCGCTTCTGCGCTGGCCACGTCCTGTCAGTGACAGGGATCCAGTGGATCAAGCTGGAGTCCGGGAATCGAAAACCCTGAGAAGGATTTTGCTCCTACCACAGGCTAGGCGCAGCCACGAAGGCAAGCAGCCCCTGTAAAGCGGGACCACCTCAGTCCCTTGCAGAGCTGCCGAGGGATTACCGCATCCACTGCATCGTCCCGGGGGACGACCGCCTCTCTTCTCTTACAGTAACGCCTGCTGCCTTTGGGACGCGAGCGCCTGCGGCCTCCCTCCAGCGCAGCCGGGACTGCTGACGAGGCCAGGTAACAGGAGGAGCCTCACCAGAAGGCGCGCACCACCGAAGGGCTATTTTCGGCACCTAGCCCTCTTTCCACCGCTCCACTTACCACCAGCCAGCCACAGCTGAATTTAGCAGAACAAGGCATCAGAAAAGACGCCACTTACAGTCTGAGGACCAAAACGGAAAGGTCCGTGCCAAGCTGTGAAGAAAACAACATCGAGCGTCGGGTCAACCAAATCCCCCCCGCCGGCCTCGCCCCCGTGCTCAGACACCACCCGCCCCCGGACAGGTCCCACGCGCCGCTGACAGCATCAGTCGCTGCAAGGTGCTCGCAGACAAGCGCCTTGAGTAAGACCTGCCTCCTCCGAGCACAACCGACCCGACTTAAGCTTCACAGACAGGAAAAACCCTTTTACACACACACATCAGAATTACAGCTCTCCGACGGCGAGCTCTCTCGGACCCGTGCCCTCCACGACCGCTTGCTCCAGCGGCCGTGCCGCGAGTGCAAGTGTCTGCACTCGCACTCTCTTGGTCGCAAGGGAAACATCATCCTCAACACAAACGTAAAAATCACTCCAGGAGTTGTTTAGAGCAAGGGGAAACTTGACCCCCTGGGCTTTCTCAAACACACATGCTGCCACGCTCTTTAGCGATCTGTGGGCTAGGTACATCCTCATTTTAGCGACTGTCATTAATAAGGAGCCTGACTTACGAATTCTGGCCAGCCAGGCTGCCAGGCGCTTTCCTCAACTACTCCTTAGGCAGCCTGACCCTTGCCTTCCCACTTCCCATCATTGAACACACGCAGCGTCCAAGCTGCTCACCGGCCATATCAGGCTGTCGGATCAGCGTGCCCCTTCCTGCGGAGGGGAGCCGGACCAGCCCCGCCGATTCTTCTGCTGTCGCCAGCCGAGATGCCTGGGAAAGCACGTGTGCCTGCGAACGTCAGCCCTCATGCAGCTGCTTCGCTTCGCGTCTTCCTTCCTGCCTCCTCCTGCCGCTGCGCTGCAAAAAGGCCGGCACAACTTAAGGTGACACCTGGTCACTGTTCCTGGGGCAGCCTGTTACGATCTAAATTAGCGTTAAGCTATATTTGGAAGTTTGTGAGATGTTATCACAATACAGGAAATTCTAAATAGGCAAAAAGTTAAACACTCAGCTGACACAACACAACCAGATGACCTTAACTCTCGGGCAGGCCAGCGGCGGTGAGCACTGGCACGCTGGGGACGCTCTCCGGGAACGGCCGGTTCTCGGTCCGGCAGGGTCACGGCCAAGCGAGAGACTCCCCATCACTTCACTCACTCTCATTGTCTCTTCAGTGACATTTCAAGAGGAGCTCGGAGCAAACACCCTGGAGAAGACCAAGCCAGGACGCCATCTCCCGGGACCCCAAGCCACGTTTCCAGAGTGTTTCCAGTCCCCCGCAGAGAGGAGTCCACCTTCCCTGGAAAACTCACCCAGCAGCTGCCTACCAGCTCGCAGGAGAACAGCCGCAGGGCTGTGCTGACCTACAGCAAGCTCCACAGCAGCCGGCACAAAGCCGGCACAGTCCCGGCTGCCCAGCGCAGGCGATCCCGGTCTGTGCCCCAGCGGCCGGTGCTCCCGCTACAGGGAAGTCGCAGGGTCTGGCCAACGGGGAACCCAACCGTGCAGCAGCTTCTCCAGCCGCTTCAGGAGCTGGACCTTCTCTGTGGAGCCTGCTGCAATGACGGCGTGAGGAGAGTCGAAGGAGAAGTGAATTTTCGTGTGTTTTTTAGGCAAAGGATCTTGTTTGGAACACATCCTTTTCCAACACTCACACTTGAAGCCCTCTGCTCTCAACAGTGAAGGTTACTGAAAGCACGGGAGGGTGTTTCACCAAGCAACACAGTACAACCTGAACAGTCAGTCTCAAGAAATCAGTCCTCCTGCAGGCTCAGCCACGACTCCCACACCCCTGAACCTCGAAAATTCGGTGTGAGATAATACAGGGGAACGCAAAGCTCGCAAGTCCTCAACACATGAGCAAGAGGTGCTTCAGCCTTCCTTCAGGCCTGGCTTCCAGCACGCAGGCAGGGCGGTTGTCTAGCTCTGCCGGGAGAGAGCGGGGGGATCATTTCAAACATGGAAATGTTTTGGCAGCTCATCCCCGGTGCAGGGAGATGGACCTCAACTTCAGCATTGCTTTGAAGTGTCATTAGCAGAGGCTTCCAAGAGCTGCTCAGTATCTCAAAGCGGAAATTATTTGAAAAGTTTAGCTGTTTTAAAGCACCATCAAGTACTTTATGCTACAAAGCACTGACCATAGTTACTGAGGTGGCTTCCTGCAAAACAGTATTAACCCACAAGGCACGAAGGCATGAGACGCATCTGCAAAGGGACCTGAAGCTTCTGCCAAGAGCACTTACTGCTAAGATCTGCGGTAAGCGATGCAACTTACCCAAACCGTGCCTGCAAGCCTGCTCCATCAGATGCAAATCAGGCACCAGCCCTGGACTAGGGAGCAGGTCGCTAATGGTGCTCTTGGAACGAGCAATGATCCATGTAACCCTTGCAGGGCTGCGAGTGGAATCAAACAGTGGTTGGGCAACTACCCCGCAAGAAGTACGAGCTGTTGCATCAACCAGCGTTACGGTCTGACTAACCTGCCAGCACACCCCTCAGCAAGGCTCCGTTCTACCTGCAAAGCGAGATGGTGGCTCCCGGCACGAGGCTGTGGGAGCACAGCTGCCACGCGCTGCCCAGCGAGAAACGGGCATTGCACAGAGTCTGGAAGAAAACAAGCACTCTCGTTAGAGAACAGACTCACAGACTCACAGAATAGCTCAAGTTGGAAGGGACCCGTGAGGATCATCGAGTCTAACTCCCTGCTCCTCACAGGACTACCTAAAACTAAATCATATGACTAAGAGCATCGTCCAGACCTTCCTTGAACTCTGATGGGCTTGGTGCCGTGACCACTTCCCTGGGGAGCCTGTTCCAGTGACCAACCACCCTCTCAGTGAAGAACCTTTTCCTAATGTCCAGTCTGAACCTCCCCTGATGCAGCTTCATTCCATTTCCTCGTGTCCAAAGTCCCGTGTAAGAGATTCTCACCCAAAATGTGCAGGCTGTATTTATTACAAACCAGCATCTGGCTGGAACTAAAAAACAGACCCACTACGTTCAGCTGCTGTGACAAACTGTGATGAGATCGGGTCGGGACCGACGTGATGTGCAGAGCGGGCCCAGGAGGCTCTGGCAGGCTCCACGCCCCCCTCTGCCGCGTTCCAGGGTGACGGGGAGCAGCACATCCTCGCTGCAGTCCATCAAAGCTGAACCCAGGTCACGGTTCAGCACCTGGCTGCGTGACGCCTGCGACAAGAAAGCAAAGGCAGGAAGCTGCCCCGGTTCACGCCTGCCCAGCAAACAGGAAAGGGCTGCCAGGGGCGAGAGGGCGAGCAGTCCAAGGCTGCGATCTTTACAAAGCTTCGGCAGGCATCGGCAGCTCCCCGGGACATGCCTAGCTGCTCAGCTGCAGGCTGCGCCTCAGACTGGCAGGGAAACGGCTTGTGGGACAGAGCACTGCGGACGCTGCGGTCTGACCTGCAAACGTACAGCAGCGCGCGCTGATCGCGCGGGAGCTGCAGGCTGCCCTGCAGGCACCCCTCATATCCCACACCCCACCCACCCAACTATCAAACCGCGTGTGACAAGCTACTGTAGTTCTTCCAGGCATCGCGAAGAGCTACGTCCCCCTTCCCCATACCTCCACTTCTCTTCCTCTGTGTGATGAAATTCACTTTTTAGGGAAAAATAATTCAACAGCTTAAAAAGAAAAAGGAAAAAAGCCCACACAATTTCAGTCAATAACTTGCAGCTCTCCCAAGCGCAGACGAACAGGAGACAAGCTGCAGCCGCAACGGCTGCTGGAGGACATCTCAGCAGGACCCTGCCCTGGCCAGAGGAGACCCATCCTCACGGGGACGGACACCTGCCTACAGCCCAACGGCTCCCACCGGGCTCTCGGAGCTGCACGGTTCTCCTCTCAGGCATGCCAACCAGGAAATACAAATTTATTTTTCACTCTAACGTCCATTTCACTCTAATAAACCTGCTGTTTCGCTTTCGGATATAACCACTACAGGCCAAGTCATCACTGGTTCTTATTTCCCCTGCTCTGCCCGTCACGCCTCACCCCAACAGAAGAGTTCCAGAGGCAGGCTCCAGACAAAACCCCTTCTCCTTCTCATTTCTTTCATTCTCAGTAAGAGAGAAGCACCTTTGAGATCTTCCCTAGTTGCGTGATCTTCACTTCTAGGCTTCTGTCTTCATCCCACTGGCCTCAAAGTTTCCTATGAGAAGACTTATGCTGACCTGATGAGAAAGGCAGGACCACCTCTTAGCACTGATAACTGGGAGTCAACACCTGCAGGAGTGGAGAAGTTGGGATATTCTAGCCCATGGACATCAGCTCCTCCTTCCCAGAGAGCAGGGAGAAGCTTTGGGGGATTTATAAAACAAAAGAGAGAGAGAATAAAGGCAGAACTAAGGATTCAGAACTGAGCCCAGCAAGCCATCCTCATCCTGGAGACTGAAGTCCTCCCCCCGTCCCACCAAACCCACCGCACCGGCGGGCACAGCAGCCCCAGAACAACACGACAAGTGTCTGCTCGGAGGACAATGACTGCACTGTTCCCTCATTACATATTTATGAAAGGAGCACGAAGAATGGCTTTTCTATGGAGGAAAACAAAAGGGCTGTGTGCGGGGCCGGGGCTGGCCCGCTCCTCCCGGCCACCGCGGCAGCCCTACGTCTGCCACCGTCCCGGGCGCCCCGAGCCCTCCCCTGGGGAAAGCCCACCCGCCCCAAACCGACCGAGCAGACTGCCCTCGTCCCCGCACACCGGCCACGAGCAACGTCCCCCCGGCACGGGGAGGAGACGCCCCTGGCCCCGCCGCGCCGTGCCATGCCACGCCGTGCCACTGCGGCAGCGCCGACCGTGGCTGGCAGCACCGTGGGGTGCCATCGACCTTTCCCAGATGCAGGACCACCAGATGCCCACGCCACAGCCGAGTCACCGGCACCTCGCACATCGCCACGGACCGCAGGCAGATTTGAACCAGCCGATACGGAACATGCGCCCGGCAGCAAGTCCGCAGGACAGGAGCAGGACGACACAGAAACCTCCGGCTCTTACAAAGGTCCTTTTGATGGTATTTAAGGCACAAGTGTCTACAATTCCTGTCCTGGGTATATTTAAAAAAAAAAAATTAGGGAAAAAATGAACTCATTCTGTGTTTAATGATCGCCTTGGTGATGTTTGAGGACGTTTGACTCTCTGTAAACACAAGATGATAACAATCAGAAGGACAAACAGTTTTGGATGGGACCGAATGCAGAACTGGGTGGCGAAGCAAACTGTCTACATGCAACTCCCATCAAAACACAACCAACTCGTTGTTGGGAAAGTTCCTTACGATGATGGAACACCTCCCAAAGGGAGGCAAAATACTCCATTCTTGGGTCACTCACTCCCAGATAAAACATCCTCGAGAAGAGTCAGTGGGACCGTCACTGCCCAGCCGGCGCGGGGTGGCGAGGACCCACTCATGTTTTTCCAGCACAGCACTTCCATTGAAAGTCGCGACTCTCGGAGGTTCTTCTGGATGAGCCGCTTAGTAATGAGATGTTTATAGAAGAGCTAAAATTAAAGCCTCTGAAGAAATGGACAGCGTTGTTCTCCCTTACAGAGCTCTTCACCATTCTATTTTCACACCGTTCCTTCCCTGGGCCCCCGTCCCCGAGCTGTCATTACCTTCCTCAAACCTGTTCTTACTCACTCTCAAATTAAGGCCGAGAAGCGTCTGTGAGACACCCCATCTCCCCCCGGCCGGCGGGGGCATGGCACCGGCCCGGCGAGCGGGCAGAGCAGGCAGCCGGGGACCGGACCCCCCCGGGGCAGCACCACGCTGCAGGGAGGCACTCGCCAGGGTCGGGCACGCTGGCAAACCCCGGCGGGGCAATGAGCCGAGGCTGGAAAACCCCAGGAGCCCTCGTGGGCCTGCAGGGACGCGGAGCCGGTCGCTCTGCCACCACCCCGGCTCCCTGTGGAAAGGTCCCCTCGGATCTCCCAACAAGGTGGAAGCCGCTGCTCTCGCCCCAGCACGATGCCTTCTGGGTGCAGCCAGCTGCCTCGACACATGCCCCAGAGTAAACAGCCGGGGTCAGGAAGGATCCCGGGATCCGGGACCAGTCCGGTGGAGGAGGGACCAGCTCGGCTGGACCTCCTGCTCAGCATGAAATAAATCGTCCCGGGCAGGGAGCTGGAGAGAAAGATTTACTACCGTCTACGAAACAAACCGCAGATTTGGAGACTAGGCACGGTACACGCTGATACGGAGCGTCGCTCCTTTGTAAAGCTTTACTGTTCCTTGAGCAGATGCCGAGAGCTGTATTTATCTTTAGAAACATTAAGGCATAAGAGGAAGTAATTAAACAAAAAAAATCCGTCTGTTTCCGAGAGCTCGTCCCAGGAAAGCGCTGTTCGGGGCCCGGAGGGTTACTGGCAGGGAGACAGAGATAAGCGTTTTACAGCTGCCTACCACTTGCTCACCCACAGCCACTTCGGGAAACGCTCCCTGCCAGTGGTAACAGGAAGCCCTTCGTAAATACCTCGGGCTTGACGCGACCAGCAGAGCCTCCACGCAAACGCAGGCCCCCAGCCCACCAGCCCACCACGCACACCGTGCCTCGGTCACCGCCGGCTGCAGGAGAGAGCACCCGCTCCTCCCAGCCCGCGGCCAGACCCAGAGGTCCCTTTGGAGGAGCCCTCCACGAAAACAGTCCCAAGCCACAACAGCCCAGGAACCGCTCTAAGGCACAAACACACTGCAAAATCAAGAGGTGCAACGTGTCAGTGCCGGCCGCTTGGACGGAGAAGGCAAGATGGATGTCAGGGGGTTCCTCCAAACCAGGAGGGACCAGGAGTGACGCAGAGCTATGGAAGCTGCTGGGAGCAGCATCCTCCGCCCAGTGCCATCAGTGAACTTTGGCTTTTATTCTCTCTCGAGGGAGGAACTGGCTCCAAACGGCAGGTGCTCGCTGCTGGAGCTGTGTGCTCCACCTGAAGCATGGAGGTGGAGCCTCACACCGAGGCAGGGGAGGTGTGGGGTGAGTGGACAGAGACCCCCCCATCCGCTCCTGGAAACGCTGCGAGGCTCTCCCTTAATCTAACCTCACTGAAAATAGCTTTGCCCAGCTTGTACTTTGCAGGCTGGTTAGATTTGCAACTGAACTCCCAAATCTCTACAAACCACAACTTGAAAGCCACCATTTTAGCGAAAGTTACTGGAGAATCCAGTCTGCCAAAAAGCAAGACAAAGTTGTATCCCAGCCCCGCACTCGTGCTGCAGAGGGAATCCCCCACCCAGCATCAGCTCTCCAACCCCGAGTGCCTGCAAATGCCTCTCTGGAGGGGCTGAGGGGAGCAGCAAAGTGTCAACCTTACCAAGGGGCCTGCAGAGGACGCAGGGTCCTCAGCCAGGGGAAACGCCTGCCGACCCCGCCTGCCCCACTCCGGCACTCTCCACTCACCGTGGCCTTGCTGAGGTGGAAATGGTGCAAGCAAAGCACTCCAAACGATGAGACCCCCCGACATAGGGCATCTTACAAATTCACATTCACTCGTCCAAAAAAATAGAAAAGAAAACCATGGTTCTCAGTGTCCCACAACTGTCACCGGGCACTTGAAGGTTGTCTCAAGTACTGCTTCCTCAACAGAGCATCCTCGGAGCAGGACGGCTTTGCAGAGTGGCACACCACAGCAGGCACGCCTTGGCGGCTGGGCAGCAAGCGCAGGCAGGGACGCTGCAGGCAGCTCTCACGGCGACACGCTCACCGGACCGAGACACACCAGGAAGACTTTCATCTCCTCCGTGCACTGCCGCTGATGCTCGCACAGCTGGGCTGAACGCGTGCTGTGCCGGCTCAAGCACGGCCCAACCGCCTGCAGTTGTGGGAAGCAGCTCTGCCTGGTCTGGGCCGCTACTGGAACCAGCTCCAGCTGTTTGCTGAGCGGGGCTTGGCAATGCCGTCCACAGATCGAACGCTGAGCACAGCAGCGCTCCTCCAGCTTTGGGGCTGTGAGGTACGGGGCACCACTGAGCAGCTGGAGGGACAACACAGGACAGCGGAGACGGTTTTGGAAAGCACCGTTTCCTTGGCAGCGAGCACGTTTGTGGGCCTCCAACAAATTCCTCGCGCAGGGTGAGCCTCACTGCTTTGGGTGCCCCCCCAGCGCTGCCTTGCGGACATCAAAGGTGGAGAAAGGTGTCAGAGCGGCGTGGAGAGGAGAGCAAGGCACAGCTGCTGGGAGTCAGTTACGGCTTAACCAGCGGGTACCGGGATGGGGGGGTCTGGAAGGGAGACATTTCTCTTCTCCGATTATGTACCATAATAGGTATTTTCAGTGCAAAACAGCTGATATTCGGGGGATACAAATCTCATGATTTACCCACGCTCCTGATCAACACTCCACGATCCACTTCAGAGCAGAGCTGCCCTCACTGGTGAACTCAAGGCATGCACGAACTGGAAGGACAACTGCCCGGGCAGCACCCTCGCGTCTGAGCTGGGGCAGCGGGAGGGGACCCTGTCTGCTCAAAACCTATGCCCACTCCAAGTGGCAATCGTTAAGAAATCCACTAACAAGCCCTGTTAGCGCAGCGTTAAGTTTGACCCTCACCCTCCCCTGGCGCAGAGCAGCACAAACTCAGAAAGAGGAAGCGACAGCATGTGCCAGCGTCACCTTAATTATCTTTTTTTTACCCCACTTCCTCCTCGCCCTGGAGAGGCTGCGGTGTGACGCTCGGAGAGGCTGCGCAGCGATGCTCAGTGCCGAAGAGCGGGCGCAGCAGCCAGCCGAGCTCAGCGGAGCTGCAAGGGCTGCTCAGCGGCACGGGATGCTCCATCCATCCCCTTCCCTGCCCCCGCCGGCGCCTGCGGATCGATGCCTGGAGCAGGGGCTGCGCGGGGCACATCAGCATGCCTGCCCACGCGCCTTGTCGTGGAAGCTGTGGCATTAAGTTGCGATATAGGAGCAGCGTGAGAGACAAAATAGGTCATAAAAGGCTGTGTTAGACATATTGCTGCTGTCTGGAGGTGAAGGGGCTGTCGGGCCCAGCAGATGCAGGGTTACTTATATGAAATAGGCCCAAAACGCGAGTGTCCCCTTTCCCATACAGGCTAAGCAATGAGAAGATATTTAGACTGACGCGGCGCCAGCGCACACGGCTCCTGAGCACACCGGTGTTTACGGTATACTGGGTCATAACGCGCGAGAGACCTCACTGCGTACAACCTAATTCAGTCCTTCCATGTTTACAGCCACGCACGTGTAATAAAGCCCCGTGTCCAAAATGGTATCAGATTCCACAATTAACCAAGGGTTTTTCTGAGGAACTGACGTGGTGTTTGGGTGCAGCCCAGGGCTCAGGCTGACCCGAGCTGCCAGGCGGCACCGCTGGCTGCGACCACAACCCCGGCTCAGCCAGAGCGCAGCCTCACGGCACGGGACGTGCCCGTCACCAGCCCCACAGCCCAGCCTTTCTTCCTGCAACAAGAGTAACGCCGTGCTGAGCCAGACGGGACGGCACTGAGAGCCGAGGCTGGAGCAGCACCCTGGGCAGACGCCGCTGCTCAAATCCTCCTGGGAGGAGGGGACCCACCGCCCATCGGGCGCTCTGCGCTAGAAAGCGACTGCATCTGGATGCAGGGACAGAGCTGGTTTTCCCTGCCCCAATTTTAGCATCCCTTCCTCTCTGCCGCCGCGGGCAGGGACAGAGCTCCCGCCCGGCCAGCCCGACCGCAGCCAGCGGAGCCGTCCCGCCGAGCGGCCCTGCGGTAATCCCCGGCCGTCACACGCGGGCGCAGAGCAAACAGCACGGCCCACGCACGGCTCCGCAGGCGCGTGGCGGGGCACGAGGAGAGCTGCTAAAAGCGTTTTGGGGAGGAACCTGTTCTATTTTTACCTGATGCCAAATTCCAGTTACTTCCCAGGGGAGCTATTTGCCAGCTCCACTGGCACCCTGTCCCGATAATTACAGGGCCACGCCACCAACATTTACCCAAGGCCTAAAAACAGCACGTGCTGCGCCGATGGCTCCTCCTGCCCCGCCACAGCCCGGCAGCGCCAGCGGGGACGCGCCGGTCCCTCCAGAAACCCGTTCCGGCCATGCAGACAGGACACGGCGGCTGGGCACACCCCAGCTCATGGAGCAGCCGTGGGGATACGCTGCGCCTCCGCAACCCACTGTTATGTCCAGTCTTAAGCTTTGGGACCTTACAGCCCCGCTGGCAGCGTGGGCTTTCGAGCGCTCCATCCCACTGTGCACCGAGACCTCGGGCAGAATCACAGAGAGCAGCGTATTCACCTCAAAAACCGCACGGGAGCCGTGCATATCCCAAAACACAGCACAGCGCTGCTGAGCTGCGCGAGGTGTCGACAGACGTGCCAACTTGCCAGGTCCTTGGCCTGGGAACACAGCTCCAGGGCATCAAAGCACATCTCTGGCAGGAGTAATCCAGCGCCGAACAGCAAATGTGAAGTTTTAACGAAGGAGCGTCCAAGTGCTTCAGTGCGATTCAAAGCTCAGTGTTAGACAACCCCTAGTCACATGTTTGTGACAACACTACGGCGTAGACATTACAGCTTTCCCACTCACGACGAGGATCCCAGCTTGCGCATTCATCTGAGCTCTGTTCGCTTTCCACCCTCGCTGCCGAGGTCCCGCGCACAGGGCTGCATCCCCGGCCGTGCCCTCCCCGGTGGGAGTGGGCACAGCTCCGTCACCGGCTCTGCCACGACGCTGCCCCGGCCAGCCGGGCCCCGAGGATCCCGCCGCAGCTCCTCACGTCTGCGCCAGGGCAGGCAGCACGTGCTGTCGGGGTGCAAAAGCCACCACCGGTACAACAGCCACCCCAGCACAGAGCTTTGGCCCCACAACGTAGTTCCGGGCAGGAGGAGCACATCCTGCTTGGCTCAGCGCCCTAACACCCCGACTGCCGGTGGGTCCCATCCATGCGGGTCACACGTGCCCCGTCACGCCCGGGGCTGGCTGCGTGGCACAGGGTCCGGGAGAGGCTCTGCACCGTCACCTCCCGGTGCCTGGCAGGGACAGCCGCCGTCCTCCCTCTCCCGGGACACTGGCACTGGCTTCCTGCAGGGTCGCGCTTCCAGCATCGCTCTCAGCCTGCAGAGGAAGAGCTGAAAATGGCCTCTGAGCTTCCCGAACACCCGTCGGGGAGGGGACATCAACCTCCAGTGGCTGGCTGATGAGAGAGGAGGGAGGGCACGGAGCTGCGCCTTGCTCCTCGGCAAACCCACACCCCCCCGAAGCCAGAACCTGACGGGCAGCGGTGCCCCAGCACCCGCGGGATGGCTCTGGCGTGAGGCTGTCTACACTCCGCTTTAGTCTGATCCTAAACCTGGGACAGCCCTCGCCTCCCGAAATCCTCCACGAATCCCCGCGCGCTGCCCCAGGGCCTCGGGCACAGCACCGGCGCACACAGCCGGTGACCTGCCCCGGGTTCCACACCTCCTCCCGGCACCGCAGTGGAAACGAGCGCCGAAACCATCCCGCTGCTGCAGCCACCGCCGGCAGCGTTCAGCTCACAGCATCCAGCGTCACAGGATCAGGAGCCATTTGAGAACGGGGCAGCTGAGTGCTATGGGCCGGACAAATAACGCTGCTGGGAAGCTGCTGGAAGGAAAACTCCCCTTGCAGGCACGGGGCAGCAGGAGTGGCAATGTAAACAGCGACTGCAAACAGCCCTCGTGTCGCACCGGACCCCTTTCGAGGCACGCTGCAGGCAACGATCGATGGGCGAGGGCAGGCAGGGCAGGAGCTGCCCTGACGCCCTGTCAGCTACCCCTGCTCCGCGAGGGGCAGCCTGCCACGCACACTGGTAAGAGCAGGCAGGGACGGACGCGCGCCCCTCCACGTCTTGCCTGCCCGCAGCGCTGCCCGTGCTGTCCCCAGCCCTCTCCGACGGGGGCTGCGAGCTCCTGCGCACAAAGCCGTGCGCGGAGGCGAAGGGCAGCTCCTCTCCTCCCCAGCCCAGCAGGCACCGCACGCTCTCCTCGCCAGGAGCAGGCGCTTACGGGAAGCCCACAGCTGTGGAGCGGGGTTTACGGCACAGCTGGGCTTTCCCCACCAAAACGCCCGTCGGCACTGCGCTTTCCAATGGTAGGTCAGCCTCGTTCAGCGTCACGTACGGTGATGAATTTTCACTGTTCTGAACTCTAACCTAAGCACAAGCTTCTCCCGTTGCATTAGCTAATTCTTGACATTATTTGTATTTTGAGACAAATCTGCCTTCACTGCTTTATTCCACTCCCTGATGCTCTCTGGAGCTACAGTACGGCACCACACAGATCATGGACTTGCAGCACTGATCAAGACACTTCTACGTCTTTCTATCGTCAAACCCAAAGGTGAGGGTTTCTGTTTAACACTAAGGGCTGAGAAACGAGCCAAACTTGCCCATCCCTACGGACCAGCAGGACCTGCCCCTCACCAGAAGCCTCTGGATTGCAGGTGTCCTTCTGCTGCGCCTCTACAGCCCAACCCATGGCCATCCCCAGGCGAGCATCACCGTCCACCAAAGCTGCTCATTAATTACTGCCTCCTCTTCAATCAGCGCATTTCAGTCCCTTCTCTAATCAGTTCAGAGCGTTTTTTCGTTAGGTATAATCTCCTTTTAATCTCATCTCCAACACATTTCCCAGAGCACAACAGCAGAGCAGACACAGAAGGCAAAGAGAAAGACCGACCAAGCTGGGAGAGCGCACGGTGTATTTGAAAGCCACCCTGATGGGACCAGTGAGGCCGGGGAAGCCCAGCTGCGGCCGCAGCTGACCAGGCGACGGAGAAGCGAGCCGAGGACGCGGGGCCGATGCACCCATCGGGGCCGGGGGCCGCGGAGGCAGCCGTGCAAGAAGACGCCAGCCTGCGCTCGCTCAGCCCCCCTCTCCCCAGGAGGTGCCCACCGCCGGCTGTCTGCAGAGCGGCCGGGCTCGGTTATCCCTCGTAAACACAATAAACTACAGATCCCCCTTCTGCGTGCTCCAGGCACCGCTTCTGTATTTCCTGCTCCCAAAAGCCAGTTTGCTGGGAAACTGCGGTGACAAATACATGGAAATCCCAACTGGCAAATGGACGCAAAAGGATAGTGGGAGCAAGATAGAGCCGCAGGCGCGCAGCAGAGAATGAAACCAGGTTCAAGTTTCAGGACAGAATGACAATGGCAGCACCGCTCCCATCGTAAGGGGACGCTGTCCATCTTGCTGGGCAATACGCTGTAAAGCAGACAAGGACAGAGGGGAAAAAAACCCAACAAATAAACAGACAAGACTTTTCTTCATTGGCTCACACGTGAATACTCCAAGTCCCCCCCTTTTCAAGCATGCCAGGGAAGAAAGAGGCATGATCTAAGCACTAGCTCCGTTTGTCTCGACCCTACAGAGATCATTCACATCCACAGAGTTTGCCAGGATCAACATCTCCCACAACTGCAGAAGGAGCTTTTGTTCCTGGTGCCCTGTGCAGGAGGCGGCTGCAGGGAGGAACAGCGGGGTCGGAGCTGCCATCAGACTGGGGAGCACGGCACCTTCAGAGGGAAAAGAACCGTACTGTGAGTGACAATACCAAGAACTGCCAGAATATGATATATAGCAACTGGAACCGAGGTCAGCTTCCACAAGTGCCTCAGCCAGAGTCAGCAGTGCTGGTACTACAAAGTGACTTGCATTAAGTGTTGAAACGGGAGGAAATGTTGTTATAAATACATTACCAACCCTGCTAGAAAGCACTGCCATTAGCACACCGACTGTTCTGGTACAACGCATGGACGAGTGCATCAACCCTACTGAAAGGCCGCCGTCCACAGCACGAATTGCCATCGGAAAGCCAGGGCTCCGTGGGGCAGTCGGAAAGGCTCTTCCAGAGACCTCCGTGCTCAGTCCAGCAGCGTTTCGGCTGCCCTGGAGCCGTTGTGCGAGGCGGCCTCACAGAGATCACTCCATCGGCTCTCCAACTCCAACCAGAAGGACCCGAGTGAGAAAATAACTCAGCCAGGTAGTGCAAGATGAACTCTCAGGCAGCCATAACCCACGAGTCAGATACAGCCTCCCACCAGACTCCTCGGCGTGGGCCTGGTGGGGAGCGGCACCTCATTTCGGGGTCAGGAGGTCTGGGGTACGTGGTTAGGGCAGCGGGTGCTCGGGGACTGTGCAGGGCTGCACTGGCTGACGCTGCTGCGGGTGGGAAAGCAGGCGGCAGCGGGGGAGAACCATCCTGCCATCGGCCAGCACCGCCTCCGGCTGCAACGCGGGCAGAGCAACGCAAGCAAGTTGCGGTTGCTGGCAGGACCGGTGTCTCAAGTTACAGGACTTGCAGCAGCAACGGCCGGGAACTCTGCAAAGTCAGTGCTCAGGCCCAGTGCTAACAGGAGACTGGGATGCGACAGACGTCCGTCTGCCTTGCTGAAAGAGGGAGGGGAAACGCTATCCCGCAGCATCTGCTGCAGGAGATGCAGGAAGGAACTCACCTGCCACCAGCCAGCCCAGAGGAGAGCAACCGAGGACTGTAGTCTTCCCTAAACTGGAATTGATCCAGTTCTTCCCCCATCCCCCCAGCCTGGTAATGACAATCATGCTCCATTTCTCCCCATCCCTTCCTCCTCTTCCCAAGCCGAGAACTGCACTAGCTGGGAAATGCTGGGACGCTGTGCAAACCGACCATCACCAGAGAGCCACAATGAAGGAGGACACGACTCTTGCTGTCCACAGGGGAGGAAAGCTAAGGAATACTAGCAACACAGCCACCTCAGCTCCTCTTCTCAATCTCCAAACCACAGACCTGTGCGATGCAAACCCTTCCCGAGAGGCCTCTTGCTGGGGCAGGGTGCAAGGAGCAGAACGGCAGCTCACAACAAGGGCAGGAAAGCAGGCAGCGGCTGCCCGAGGTGCCCGGGCAGTCAGCCTTATCTGCGGGTTTCCAGCTCTGCGTGTGGCAGAAGGAGCACCTCCGCGCAGGAGCACCCGCCTCGGGGGGTTGAATCACCCAGAGGCCGCCCGGAGCTGGCTGGGCAGCGGGAAGGAGGGAGCCGGGGCAGAGCGGAGGGTTAAAGAGAAGCGAAGCAGCGCGGTTCTGGCAGGAGCCTCTCAGTCTGAGCCAGGCAGCCCAGCCGGAGGAGGAAGGGGCTGATGCTAACAAGAACTGAAAACACCATCAATTACAGATCGCTCTAGGATGGAGAACTAACATTCCCCCTCCAGCCTTCAGCTTCCACATCGACAGTTTCTCAGTGAACCGGGCACGCTTTCCGAAGCAGGTAGAGCCCTCCCCGGGGCAGCAGCTCCCGTCCCACAGAGCGACGGGCAGCCCCCTGCGCCCAGAGCCGGCCGAGCCAGGCTGACTTTGCAGGCTGGGCGCAGTGCCTCTCCGGGAGAGGAACCCTGCTCTCGCCCGGGGTCAGGATTGCCGTTCCCTTCCACCCCACAAACACCCCACCGTGCAGGCTCAGGACGCAGCAGCGAGAGGCACGCGCCCTGATCGGTGGTCTCGGGTCCCTACACCTCGCAGCTCAGGGGCAGCAGGCAGCTCGCCACCTTTAATCCCTTTGTAATTAGCAGACAAGCAGGGAGACGGTCACCGCAGCGAGCGAATCCGAGCACCGCGGTGTGCCGGCCAGCACTGAGCCCTGCGAGGGAGATTACCGGGATTAACGTATCCCTGGCAGCTTCTGCCACTGGCTACCTATGGACACCACCAACACCAGGTGGGGTTCGTCCTGGGTCCTCCCAAACCCACCCGATAAACATACATGTTACATAAATGACCTCGTCCTCCACACACAAGAGATTATCTAGAAAGCCTTTAAGAGGCAGGGCTGCCTCCTGAGGTCACCGGAGCTGAGTGGGAAGGACAGCGGCACCACGCCGAGTGCCTCCTGCGGGCGCCTTTCCCCAGAGCTGGTCCCAGTCTGGTCCTGCTGCCAGCTCGGAGCCGCTGATGTGCCCCGGATCCGGCTGTGCCAGAAGCAGGGACCAGCATTTCTGGGCCGGCTCCTCGAGATCAGCACGGCACGCAGCTCTTCTCACCTTTATCCCAGGCACAGGCCAGCAATCCTGTAGATGGTGACTGCTCTCTGCTTGGGGAAATTAAAAGGCATGCCCCGTGCTCGACCGGCACGCTGGACCCCAGTAACCCCAGCAGGAACAGCCTCCTCCCTTCGTAGACTCCAGATTAGCAGGATGACTGGTTTCAGCCCCAAGGGAGAAGCTTCTAGGCAATCTGAAGCACATCCGTCACCTCCGTCAGTGTGGGAGATGCACTATTTGACAGGTAAGGCAAGGAAACGCTGTTCAATCTAATTCTTACAAGCAGGAAACAAAATTCTCCTCCTCCACCCAAAATCAACAGGCCCGAGGCGCGGGGCAGGCAGCAGAGCACGTCGCTCATTCCCGGTCTGGCTGCCTGTCTCTGCCCACACCTGCAAAACTGGGTGCCTGAAGGTGGATCCTGGAGACCAGAGGACAAGGCTAGAAGAGTTTCCACGTGGCTTGAGGAGCTCCTCCATCTCCACAAGCCTAAAATTCCCCATCTCCTGAAAGAATTCAAATGAAATCATAAGATAATTCAGAATTGATTTTGAGGGCAAGGGAAGGCAGGAAAGCCTAAGAGGAGTGAGAAAGGTCTTAACAGGTTAAGAACTGCCTGCTGAGCGGCTGAAATCACAACTGGAAGGTTGGAGGAATGACCTCAATGCCAACACATCGTCAAGACAGGGGACAGCGAAGCGGCTCGCTGCGAACAGGGGTCGAGCGGATGCTCAGAGGCGATGCCGTGCTTTACAAACGAGTCCCAGCTGCCCTCAGGGTGGGGGGCATCTCTTGGGTCTTTCACTGAACCGCAGTGCTGAGTCCAGGAGGAAAGGTGGGCTTCCTCCAAAGAAATCCCCGCAGCCAGCTCAGCATCACCAGCTCCTGCCACGCAGCTCTGCACCCAGGCGCGACGGCTGCCAGGGCTCATGTCTGACCAGGTCGTACCTCTGCAACGGCGTGAGCCGACGGCCCACACCGCTCTGCCAGACACACGATCCAGAAGATCAAGGAACAGCAGGAACGTCACTTTTTCGTTTCTTAAGGCAGGAGGACCTGGCCCAGTCTCAGCACAGCACGTAAGGACGGGCACGAACCCCTGGGCTCCAAGCCCAGGGCTGCATTTTCTACCTATGACAGAGCTTAACCCTTGAGAATAGAGAAATAAAACACTGCTCCGATGGGTGACGGTTCTGGCAGAGATGAACTCCCCATCCTGCAAAGAGCAGAGAAGAAATTCAGCCGAAGCAGAAGTGCGCGTCACTAAGACGCCTGCCCTACAGCCTGCTCTCTGCCTACAGCCACAAAGGTGGAGTTTCCAGCCTTGCGATAACTGCTGAGACTCAAAACGGCAATCATTCATCTTTGCTGCTGTTTTGCCAGAAAAATTAAGCGAGAAACTGTTATACGGACAGGAAACTCTGAACATCTGCAAGATTCAAGTCATCACTACCCCTGTCCTCTTTCCCACAGCATCCCACCGTGCACCGCAAGGCCTGCGGTGAGCAGGGGCTGCTCGCCAGACGGTGCACGCGTGCGCCGCGATGGATGGGAGTCGGCAGTGCACTTCATCTGGACCTAACTGAATTCTGTTTGGTCCTACAGCTGAGACTAAGCTACAGCTTGTCCGGCAACCCATTTCTTAACTTTAAAAAAAAATATGGCTTACGCCAGCATTGAAAAGTCTCAAAGACTCTCGGGATTCCGTCAGCACCCGAAGATGCTGTGACCACGCAGGCCAGGCAAGACCTTGGTCCCTGCTTGCAGATCTCCCACCTCACTTCAAGGCCACCGACCTCCCTTGCAGCTCCAGGACTTGTCACCTCTGTCACTGCTCCCATGCATCCCTCTGGGCTTTCCCATAGAACAGAGTTTTTCATCTGTTGCTCTTCACTAAGCCCGTCCCACCCCTCAAGACAAAGATTTCCATGAGGGTAACTACATGCAAAACAAAGCAAGTAATGTCTTCTGAACTCTCCTTTCACCCAGGCTTTACAAAGCACGGTGAACACTTGAGGACAGGGAGTTACTAACCTGTCTCCGGTAGCATCAGGCACGTTATCAGCTGTTACTTAAGGACCTTTTGTCCTGTTTGTAAAGTACTATCTAGGTACCCAAATTGAAATTCTTTTTAAAAAGGAAAAAAGCGATCACAGCCTCTTAACTCAACAATGCAAGCCTAAATTCACAGAAATAGTTCATTTCAAATTTTAAAGTTATGGCAGTTTTGCCATTAATTTATATGCAAGCCTAAACCACTTGGCAGCGTCCCTCCTACATGTACTGTAATGCCAATTTTCTGAGCCATCGGTGGCTTTAGGTCACTGTTACGAACTCTCGCAGCCGAGATGGGTGAGGGGAGCTACGGGCACCAAGTACCGTACCGTTTCTCCCCATTTTTAGTAACGCCCTGTCAAGGACAAACGACTACACTTATTCCACGATCCGGGCTGCCCAGCTGTGCTCAAGATGCGCTGCTGTGGGAGCAGCAGCTCCCACCAACCCCTGGCTCCTGACCCAAGCCCCGAGGCAGAGCTGTGAACCCTGCCCAGCTCAAGAGGCTGGACGGGGAAAGCCATCGGCGCACGGTGCCATCCTAACCTTGGCCTGGGGCACGACAGCACAGCTCAGCCTCCCCAGCCCTTCACTTGAATCCTTTGGGTGGCCGTGAGTCTGCCCAGCAAGTAAGCAACGTGAGAAGGAAGCACTGCGTTCCTGCGGCATTTTATTGTCCTTTTCTCTCAGCAGAGAGCCCAAGTCATGGCCGCATATCTGCGTTCCAAACAGCTTGTACTTGAACCGCAGAGAGAAGCTGTCGAGACCCTCTTCTCCCAGAAAGGGAGAAAGGCCCTCCAACACTTTCCTAAGCTTTACCACAGAGCAGAAAACAAACTTCCCAGCAACAAGGTAAGCTTATGGCGACTGAAGCTTGGTTTAATCTGACCCATATAACCGAGACGTGAGTGGGCACATGGGGCTGGGAGACAAATCCCACAGGCAGCCTGCCTGCACTGCAGCCAGCCTGCCTGCAAAGCCGGAGCAGGGAGCTCCCACGTCTGCACAGGGCTGGGCTTTATAACACTCAGCATTGCTTGAAACAAGGAGGAAACCTGGTGCAAAAACCCCAGGGAATGGGAAACGCACTCAGCTGACTCGGAGGGCGGCTGCACCCCACCCGACCATCACCGCTGACAAACTCTCTTACCACATTTGCTCCCCTAAATCAGATTTCACAATTCATCCCAAGAGTTTCGAGGAAAAAAAATTGTCCCCAAGACGATTCCAGTAAAGACAGGTCACAGAGGAGTTTAGCTCACGACAGAACGAAATCCCCATGTTCAAGCCTTTTGGCTGTCCATAAAGAGACTCTCACCCTGGAGGGGCCCAGAGTCCCATTACAGCGAATATTTTAACCAACTGGAAAGTCACCAGTGGGGAAAGAGAAAATAGCACTGAAATCAAACAAAATCTGTCTGAAATAAGAAATGAAGTAGAAGAACTTCACAGGGAGAAAACCTCCTACAGCAACTCCTTGAAACGGATCCTCGGTCCCATCACTGCCTCGATCCCTGCGCCCAGCTGGGCTTTGGGCTTTATTCCGTCACCGTCAGCACAGAAACGCAAGTTCCTACAATGTAGGAACAGACCGAGTTTGCAGGCAGGTTTCAGCCTTTTCCTCTGACACGTCTGAAGGTTTCTGTGCAAAGAGGCATCTCCATACAGCCCGGTTTACAAGCAGGGGCCGCAGCGGGAGCAGTGCCGCGGGGAAACTGCCTCTGCAAGGCGGAGATCTCGCTGGCCGTCCCCAGGTTACGTGGTTGCTTCAGGGGGACCACGCCGAGCCTCCTCCTCCTCCTCCTCCTGAGAGCACTCCGCTCCCCAGGCTCTCGCCCTGAGCCCCACCGGCACCGTTCCCCCAACACTGTCCCCGCCGACACTGTCCCCGGGGCTCCCCGCTGCTCAGAGCTCCCTGCCGGGGTGCCAGGGCGTCCCAGCTCCCTGCTCTCCCCGGCACCGGGCCCTGGGCCTGCGGGGAGGGAGCTCTCCACACCTCCTCCCCAGCACCCAGCCCTGAGAACAGCACGAGCTAGATGAGGAGACGGAAGATTTAAGAGAAAAGCTCGGTCAGTCTGGGAACCTGCTTTAATCCGTCAGCTTTTAGTACTCAGCAAAGCAAGCACTTTGGGCTGGAGGCTGCAGGTGGTGTCCACCCAAGAGCCTACAGAGGTGGCTGCCGGCACGCCGAGGTGACTCAGCCCCCACGTGCAGCCTGGTGAACCACGGCAGCGGTCAGCCCAGGCTGGAGCAGGAGCTGGGACGAGCCCACCAGCTCCCCGTCCCTCCCTCCGGACCCAGGGAGGAGAGTCCACATTTTCCAGCAAGCACTTCTGGGAAGCGATCCAAGACCAGTGAGCAAGCTTCTTACTCTCCCCCCTCCTCCAGAGCCCCTTCCTCATCCTCCTCTTGCCCGACGCCAGGCCCAATGCCAGGGCGAGGAGACCGTCTTTGCTTTCGGGGTGGTGTGTGATGACACTCCCGATGCGAGATTCGTGGGGGCTCGGCCCCCATTTGCAGACTCCGCAGGAGCTCCCTTCCAGCCGCCCCGGCGCTTGGAAAATTCCACGAACCCCAAAGCCCTCATGGGCTGAGACAAAGGAGCCAAGCCAAGCAAAATAATCACGTTGCAAATGATTCCAGTGAAAGGGAGGGCTGCAATAGGAAACGCTCTCAGGCCAGCCAAGGGGAAGGACAGCGTGGTCCCCCAGGGATGAAGCCACCAGCAGCCACATCAGTGTCAGCGTGCCGGCACGGCTCCCGGCGCTTCCCAAACCTAAGGCGACAGGCAAGGCTGCCAGACCAGGTAATCAATGGCATCTGAGTCCACACAGCGATGCGAGATGCAGCAGCGTGCAGTAACCCCAGTAACGTAACAAGCAGACCTCTCCCAGACCCCAGGAACTCCCTCTTTGGCATCTGAATTCCTCCATCACAGTTTTGGGTCTGACCGAGCGGCTCTGACCAGACCGGTGCAGTCCTGTCCTCGAGCGAGAGCTGCCTACGGGCACTCACACACATTTTGGACTTCCCTCACCCTCTGCCAGTAGCCACAAGCTAGCAGAGCTGTATGGGTGCATTACATGCCTTCCTCAAGGCTGCATGGAAAATGAAGATGGCGTGCACGGCACAGAGCCTGCCGGACCCGGCCCAGAGCAGCCAACCTGCCGCCCCGCTTCGGCTGCAGCCGAGCAGTCACAGCCCGAGCAACTCGCCGCCAGCAGCGCCGATGGGGGTGCAGAGGACACCAAGGCAAACGCAGCTAGACTGACTCCGGGGGACTAAGCAAAAAGAATAGCGAGTGGAAAAATAACTTTTGTGCTTAATACTACAAGGGGTAAAGAAAACAAGAATGAAACATTCACACTGCAAGAAAACAAACCAACCAACCAAACAAAAAACAACACATAAAATGAAACAACAAACCAACCCTGTAGTCCCACGTTAACCCTTCATCAAGACAGCACCGCTAACCCGATGCAGGCACTGCACCCCTGGCCGCAGACACGGACGCGCACCGCACGGACCAAGCGTCAGAAGACAACAGCAGTTTTGAGACACTGTGAAAACCACCTCCGCTTGCCCCGGACGCTGACTGCTACACCACGTCTCTTGGGCAGGAACCGGCCCTGAGGACGAAGCTGGAGGCAGGGAGCCCGAGGCAGCGCGGCTGCTGCGGTCGAGGCCAGCCCCAGCCCCGCTGCCCTCCTGCTTCCCGCACCCGGCTCCTGCCCACAGCATCAGCAACTGCTGCACGGGACGGCTTCTCCCAGATTCGGAGAAGCCAGAGCTTGAGTCACATCACCCTTTAAAAGCTGCAGGTTGCTAAAAAATGAATGTTCCCCAATCTTTCCAGCTGAAGGAATTGATTTTAAGTAGATGTAGGGGTGGGACTGCTTTGCCCTCATGAAAACCGCAGCAGAGAGGGGCTGAAGGCGAGGAGGGGGGCAGCAGCCGTGAGCAGGCTGGGAGACTTCGCTGTGGCTCCCCAAGGAGGCACGAGCCAGCCGGGCCACCGGGCGCGCAAGCCAGGCACTTCCAGCACTGCCAGGGAAGCACCCGCAGCCGAAAAGGGAAGCAGGCTAAAAGCCGCGCATTAAGAGCGAGCAGCGTCACGGTGCACACATCCATGTTGGCAAGTGAAATAAAAACCCTGCCATGCGAAGCCACCGCAAAGACAGCTCTCCTCGCGAAAGAGAAAGGAAACTGCTGCCAGCCAGAGCGAGGAGCAGCCCCAGGGCCGCTCGCCCCGGCGGGGGCACGGCCAGCCAGGCGTTCAGTCGGAGCCCCTTCTCCACAATACGTTCGCTCACGCGCACCGGCTTTCCATCCAGCTGCTCTGGGTGCCTTCTGCTCGGAGCATCCATCCCGCCACAGGACAGTCAGACAGACAGACAACAGGACAGTCTTCTGCACAGCGGGGAGCCGCAGGCCCCCCCTGCGCCGCTCACATAGGTGCAGACCTGCTCGTCCCCCGGGGCTAAGCTCACCCCTCTGCCACTGCTCAGTTAGGCTGAGGATTTAGGGTCACCCTCAGCCACACAGGCAAAGCCTTCGCTGGCTGATCTTCAGAAGCAGCACTGACTCCTACGCTGCTGAACCCTCATTTCTGAGACGCTGCCACAAGTCAGGGGACGGGAGACTCGTACACAGGGATGCTGGGATCCTCCGCTACTTCCAGTAAAGCAAAGTCCCCTTGCTGGTGCAACTGAAGGGAAAACAACAAAGAAATTAGAGTGCTATATCCTCCTGCCGCTTTAGGCAGAGGTGACACAGATGCCCTTTACTGCAGCCATTTTTCAGCCAAGCTTTAAGTGGTTCAAGAGAACCTATCCCAGGTTATCACGGGGATGTCCTGTACAACAACGTCGCGCCTCTGCTCCCAGCCTTCGTGCTTGGCTCTGCAGGAACCTTCCCCTACATCGCATATGGCACCTTCAAGGCCCTGGACCCTTCCTGAACCCGAGGCAACACGGAAGAGGGGCAGATCTCCCTGGACGCTGCGGGGGAGACCCGGCATTTGCAATGACATTTTGAGATCCACGAATAAAAGGTCTTGAGAAACACAACAGACTAAATCCCCAAATCATCCCTCAAATGTGGATTCAAACAACTCGCCATCGCAGGGACCCGGCTGCTCCAGGGCTGGCTCGGGAGCGGCTCACCGGCACGGCCACGAGGGCGGGCGGGAGCCCCGTAACCCGGCCCGGGGTGGTGGGACACGCTGCGGGGCGCAGGGGCAGAGCATTTGGGGGCTGGACAAGACATGCTATGGGGGGCTTACAGGGGGACCAAAGGAGGGGAAAGGGAGCGGCCGAGAGGTCTGGGGAGGAGGGAGCGTGGGGAAACGGGGATGCGGAGATGAAAGGGGCCGGCTGCTGGCGAGCAAGCGCCGGACCAGCGCAGCCCTTCTGTTCTCTTTTACACCCCATCTCCACCCGCTTCCCGGGTGGGGGGCTCTGTCGTGTGCACGTGGAGGTTCAAGTGCCAGCAGCTGGAGTCAGGCCACGGGTGACGGGCCGAGCCTTGGCCGCGAGCGACAGCTCGCACGTCAGCCTGGTCACAAAAGATCAGGCCGGACCAGCCGGCGAGCAGGTCCGTGGTTGGGGAGGCAGGTACGCGTCTGCTCCAGAGCGAGACAACCAGAGGGTCCAGGCCAACTGCTGAGACCGTAAGGTGCGGGGTCGCCTGAGACCCATTTGCACGTGCCTGTGTCCGTGCGCAGGAGGCAGCTGGGAGAGCCAGGACCCGGCTGCGGCTGCCGGACGGACTGCGTGTCCACGCCCAGCTCCCGGAGGGATGCACGGGTGGGGGTACACGAAGAGCTAGCAGACAGGGCAGTTCCTCTTGGTGCAGCCAGCCCCGGCGCTGCTCTTTCATATCCCCTTCTCAGACCAGCCGCAGCGACCTTCACAGCAATCAGGTGAGTACAGAGGTTGTCTCTATATAAGGGAAGACAGCTGAAGGACTACATGCTACTCAGAAAACCCCAGCTTCCCGTTCGGTCCCCTTCAACCCACAAAAGCATTTTTTTCAGAGTGACAACAGCAAACAATACCAGGAACACGACTGCAGTCAGCAGCGCAACGAGACAGACAAGGGCAGGGCGGGAGCAGCGTGCGAGCTCAGGTGGCTCAGCAGGAGGGGACAGGCTCCTCTCTGCGAGCAGCCCAAGACCAGCGCGCAGGGAACACGCTCCTCCAGCCTCCCCAGACACTTCCCCACCCCTTGATACCTCACCACGAGTCTCAGGATAGGTGAGGTCGATAAATCTCCAAAAGTACTGGCAGCTGATTTACAGGAACAAGCTACTACGGCAAGGTGGCATTGCTGCTCAAAAGCCGTCATGTGTTAGCACGAGGGAACGAGCCGCTATGATGGATGTTCATCATCCTGTGAAGTGGGCAACAGAGGAGGAATAAAGTCTAGACACCCTCCTTTATTTTTATTTTTTAAGTGCAACAATGCAGCTCACCGATTACCTCTTCTCAGGAGAAATGCTAAGGTTATCCTGTTTGGAAAGTATCTTTTTCGCTGAAGAAAGCTCCATCCTGGAGCAGAGAAGCTGCTGTAGGACATACTGGCACAACCAACAGGGAGCCACAGCAGTCTGGAATCCCCACAGGCAAGACTGAAACCTGCCAGGACCCCGAGGAAAGAGAGAAGCTATGCTTGGGGGGAGGTCCAGGAATGAGAGGTCCCTACTGCTTTCTACCCACAGCAAAGAGCAACCAAACTCATGACAGCTTCAGCACAGAACCCTTCCGGAAATTTGAAAGCCACCGTGCTTCAGAGACAACCCGTTGTCGTCTTCAGTAAATACAACATGTCACCACAGAGTCCCAGGCAGCGCTAGGGAAAGCGCACTGCCTTTAGAAACGGCCCTCCGTGAAGACCAGTGATCTCCAACCTGATGCAACCACCTGTAAGTGTAACCTGGGTAAGTCCACGCTGGCTCGGATCAGGAGAGACTCCTGAAGCCAAGCTCCTGCCACCACGCCCGCATGCTGGTTCACACCACGGGACATGACCTGTACCGGCTCTGGATCCATCCACCACGGCCATTACGTGGTGCTCAGCCGAAAGGCCCGTGCCTGGAGCTGGCATGGCGTGGAAGGGGATCCTCGGCGCCAGCGGGTTCACCTACGGATCTGCTCCTGCTGGGCTCCAAGACTCGCCGACACGGGCACCGACATCCTTTCTGTTACCGATTTGCCTGTGCTGTTACTTCCACAGCACCAACTCAAAAGCCCTTGGGAGATTAGGGGAAGATTTAGAGTCCATTCTCCTTAAAAACCCTTTTGACCTGCTCACGCTACTCCCAGACGGGGAACCCTGTGAGCCCGGACATTCAGTTTCTGTCCGCTCTCCTTTCACCCCAAACCGGGTCTGCGTTTCCAAGCAGGAACCCACACTGATTACTCCGCTTGAACCTCCCCAACCTGACAACCCAGCCCTGAAATGGGCTTTGTCAGCTCACAGCTGCCCAGCAGCGGGAGCCGGCTCCATGAAGGACCTGTTTCTGAGGTTCTCAGTGACGTTATTCTGCTGGGGCTGAAGGGGGTTGCGACCGTAGCGGGGGCTAACCGGAGCCCCGCTCCCCCTCCCCAGGGGTCAGTTCCTGACCAGGGACGTTGCTGGGCTGACCACGTCCAGCACAGGGTGGCTGCGGCACAGAGCACGCTAATGCTCCCTCCCACGCGTCGTCCTCGCCAGCATGGTCACGCAGGGCGTTCGTCTCAGCCAGTGGAACCGCCGAGCGCCGTGCCATGCTCTGCTGCTGGAAAACACTGGTAAATCCTGGGATTTACTTTAACGCCTGGTAGTCTCTCCATCTGGCAGAAGATGTGCAAATCCCACAGCAGCCTTGCCCTCCCCATCTAAGCCTAAGAGTGCAGGCTGCGCTGCTGGCGGGGCCGCACAGGGCAGGCCCCCTGACCTGTCACTGCAGCTGGGGACGTATCAGCAAGGTCACCCAATGCTGCTGCCTCGGAGGATCCACACGTCCCTCCTCCGCCTCTTTGGCTCCGTGTTGTCCCGCGGGGCAGGACACGCTTTCTTCCCTTCCCACCCTGTCAGCTTTATCCTTTTCTCGCCATCCTTCCAAGAGGAGAAGGATCCTTCCTTCCGCTCCGTTTTTAGGTTCCCCGTCCTCATTCTCACCACGGTGCTGTGTTTCTCATACAACTCATCCACCCGCCTGCAGCACATAAGCTGAGCGGGTGTGCTGCTCGCTCCTCCGCCCTGCAAGACTCCCGCGGAGAAGGCAGGGCAACGCAGGCAGCCACATGCCAAGGCGCTGCCCTCCCTGCCGGTACCTGCTGCCCACGCTCCCCAACCCGCATCTTGGTGCGCGAAGTCGTCACCAGCGCTGCCCACATCCCTCTGGTCAAACTTCACGGGGCGATGATAAGGCAAGTCCAACAGTCAACGTCCACCCAAAGCGAAAGCCCGGCACAGCTGAGCACTGGGAAGCAGGAGGAGAAACCGCTCGCTCTCGGAGTATCCTGGACTTGTAAACTGGAACGCTGGAGGAGAACCTCCTGCAGTCGCGGCCCTGTGCTGCTCCCACCCTTGCACACAGCTGGGGGGAAACGCCAGCAATAAGCACCGAGACGAGACCCGGAGTCTCTCCTATCCTCAGCCTTGGGCGCTGCTCTCACCCGCCGGCCTTCAGCCCCTCGCCCGGGCTCCGCAGCCGGCTCCTCACCTCCCAGCCCTGCAAGCCGGGCGGCAGCGCCGCGAGGGTCTGCAGTGCTGGAGATGAACTGCTGCACTAGGGCAGACCGAATTAAATGAAAGCAATTTAAATACCCTATTTTAATATCAATTTAAACCTGTAAAGAAGACTAAAAGTGTTAAAGTTACTTTACATTTGTCCCTTGTTACTCTCCTGCAGGGAAAAGGCTGCGCTGAGCGTGGTGCAGAGCACCGTGCTCTCCGCAACGTGAGCGAGCCGCCCTGCCAGCCAACCTCCCTGTCCAGGGGGATAAATTACACCTATACGTACTACAGCAATTCTGCAGCTTATCACATATAATAAAATGCTGGATGTGCCATTTACCATTTTCTAATGTATATTCAAAGGCTTTTTAATTTGGGATTTCTGCCCAGCTACCCATGAACAGTGGTATTCAACCATACACGCACACACACATATATATAAATGAAGCCCTCCTCAAGCCCTGCAGGATAGGTTTCTCTAATTTTGAGGTGATTATTGAACTCTGATCTCTTGAGAGTATTTTGGGGTCCATGCAAGCATCAGCATTTGCCCAAGCGTTTGATTTCAACATGCTGGTTTCAGACGGAAAGCTGCCGTTGCACAAAGAAATTGTGCCCAGGAGAAAGCAGACTGAAGAACAAATACGATGCTAATTGACACGTGTGTGCTTCTGATGGGCAACGAGCTACTCGAGAACCTCGTTGATGCTTTTATCCTTCATACTGTTATGGGGAACAGAGAGGGGAGAAGAGGGACAGGGACACCGGTCCCCCTTACAAGACAAAGGGTGATGGCCGTAGTCCTGGCTGAAGAGGAAAGATGACGAGATTCTAGAAGTAATTCTCGATTTTATGTGTCGCCTTCCTGGGGTCTCCATTCCCCTCTTGGTGGGCAGTGAGTGCTCTGCTGTGCCCATGCACAGATGATCTCCATGGGGTGGCCAGGAGAACACCACCAGAACAAATCCATCATCCACAGAGGCAGCTGTGCGCCAGACTTCATCAAGTTGACCGAAGCGAGCATTTATTAGGATCCAGCTGGTAGATACCACCCTCCCTCTAGTATATATTCCCTAAACTATCAGGACTATTTCCTCGAAGGACTTCGATTATCCATCTTCTCCAGTTGTAGAAGTAGAAATATATAAAATTGGACCTAGAACTGGGCCAAACAGCTGAAAATAATGGTTGCAGAGAAAATACCCAAGATGAATTCACGCACGCTGCACACGCACGGCAGCTCACCGCTCACACCGGTGCAGCAGCTCTGCTCCCCCGGCACGACACGCATTTCCACAGCATTACTCATTTTCTCATTATAACCATTCCCATCTTCTGCAATGAAGCTCTGAACAGGCAGCGTTGGCCTTCAGACAACAGCTCGTTTTCCTAGTCCCCTGAGTGTGTCTCCTAAACCCCCATTACTCCACGCCGCTGCCTCCCAGGCTGCCTCAGTACTGCAGAGACATCCAAAGAGCCTGGGAAAGGGAAGCAGGATTCAGGGATCGACTAAATGGTGAGCACGGCACTGAAGGCAGATAATGCCGAGAATACCGTTATCCAAAACTGTACAAGTTGTCCAAGGAGGAAAATAATGGAAATGCTTTCAGGAAAATCCTCCATTTGAACCGGGAGTGCTTCAGGTCTGCAGCACTCCCACCCTGAAACTGGAAGCCAGACAGTGTTAAATTCTGTAATTACCCTTTAACGCCAAGGACGTGTCTGCTCTCCACGGGCTGACAAAGCTAGGATGAAAGCTGTGACTGTTTTTAGGGGAGGTGTGGTTGTTTGGGGGTTTTGTTTTTGGGGGGGTTGGGTTTTTTGTTTGTTCTAGTAACCCCACAAGGTATCTATCCACCCTGAGCTACACCCAGTGGATCATGGCTACAGACAGCCCTTCATCTCCCAAACTGAAATCGCCTCCTCAGCCAAAACACCCAACCCCGCACCGCTGCAGGCAGTCACACCATCGTCCTACCGAGAGGAGAACAACATTGCATTTACTTGTAGTCACACACACTTTCTAGACCTTCATTCCCAGCATGTTTACTTCTCACCTTCCACTTTATGTGGACTCACAAATGCTTTATATACCCACGAGCTATGAAAGAAAATGGCACCTTTTATGGTGAAAGCCAGAAAACCCTGGCTGGAGGAGCCCGGGCAGCGCTGATACCAGAAAGCATGGCTGCCCCCACCCCTACTCCTGCTCCTCACCCTGCCGCAGCCCGAGGTGTGATCATCACTCCTCTCGCTGTTTGGCAGGACTTCATGGCTCTCAGCTGCTCCAAGACCGAACAGCCTCAGTTTTCCACGGCACTTCCTACTGCATCTCAGCTGGGAACAGATTGCTCTAAGCAAATGATTCAGAGGACCAAAGCCCCTGTACTTTCGTGAAACACTCGTCTCATGACTTTACCCAACAACAAGCCTGCAGCGCCTGAGTTTCTGGAGAAATGGTACTTGCAGTGCCCTCTATCATTCTAGCGTGTCAGATGACAAATCATATTTATTCTCCTTGGCCTGATGCCGCCTGGGACTTTTCATATCCAGAAGAAAGTGCCAAGATATGCCCACAGATACATGGATGCTTATGAAGGGCCTTTATAAGAAAGCAGCCACTTTTTCGCGGGCAAAACCTTCTCCGAAAAGGCCAAGACCATAATGAAGTAGAGGTTACGACACTTGTCTTGAGGAGGTGTGCCTAACTTCTGTATTGATTATATACGATCTGGATACCCTTACCATTAGACCCCTTACTGCACCTCTGAGCGAGTCAGATGATAGCTGCATACCTCTGAACCGGTGTTTTGCAACACTCGGTCCATTCTTGCCAAAAAATTGGTTCTCTAGGGCTTATTTTTATTTGTTTTCTAACTGGCCTGGTGCAGCCTTCCTCTCCTTCAAGTCCTGGAGGAGCCAGTGTCAGCCAGCCCCCTTCTGCACCCACCTCCAGGGCTGCTCTCTGAGCAGACGAGTAGAAAACCCCAAAACCCAGCAGTGTCATTCCATACTCTGCCGAGAACGGGAGAAAGCAGCACTAATGTCACTAATAAGAACGATATTAAACGCCCTCTTGAGCATCCATCTCCACAGTCCTGCTTCAGAAGATGGCTATTTCAAATGGCTAGTTGCTCCATGGCCTTGAATTCTGGCCTCGTGTTTCTCCCTCAGAGATATTAGTTGATAAAGTCCCATAAATAAAGCCCTGTCGCAGGGACAGCCGGCCAGAAGAAGTAGCAGGAATTTTCTGTGCTGCCAGCACCCACAGGCTTGGAGCTACGCTTCACCACCCTCAGAAACACCTACCACCAGCCGGAGCAACGACCCTGCGCGGCAGCGGCTGGAGATGCCATGCAATGCACAGAGCTGACGGAAGGAAGAAAGTTCCCCTGATAAGAACAAGAGTTCCCTACCTGCAGATTGCAGGCAGTCCTGCCGCTGCAAGCTGGCACAGCTGCTGCTGAAGGATCACACTGGCTTAAAGCACGGTGCCTTGGAAGCACCCACCACCACCGAGCTGCCCCGGGGGAGGGCACTGCAATAAACCCCCCAGGGCTGCACTCCTGGGACTCTCAAAGCCCACATCTGACCTACTTCTCGTGCTCTCTGCTATCCCTCAAACATCACGTTAAACCGGGAGACTGCAGGTGGAGGCTACGTTCCCGCACGTCTGAACAGCACAACATCAGGGTCGGTCCCGGGGGAAGCCCTCCGAACGAAGCAGCTCAAGCAGCAGTCGGAGCTGCTCCCTGAACACTTCGTTCTGACGAGACAAGTCCAGAACATATGGCAAACCTCGAGCTCGTGCATCAGCATTTTAAAGAATGTACAAAATCCTGATACCCTCGATGGAGAGGAACTTCCAAGAGACGCAATATTTTTAAAAGGTACTTCTATAAAACAAGAGTTGCCAAGAAAATTTAAGGTCAAAAGAAGAGAATCAACATTCCCACCCTCTGCATGAATATGATGTTAAAGTGACCTCCATCACCAGGACTTACAGAGGAAAAAACAAAACAGGGATGTAAAAGAAAGACGGTAAGGTTAGAACAGTAAAGATGCAGATCGTTATGTGAAACGAGCAAAGCAGCCTTCAAACACAGCCAAAACCCAGTCCAAACAGAGAGGAAAAGAAAAAGTTAAGTGAAAACATGGACCAGAGTCAAGACAGCTGAGAGAAACTTGGAGAGCCTGAAGCCAAAGACAGAAGAACAAGAAGTTTAATTTACTGAACCAGCAGCAGAAATCCCCCACAGAGTCACACGCTGTTGGGCCGCCAGAAAGAAAGGAGTCGGGTTAGGAGAGACAGTCACGGCTCCAGGACAAGGTTTGCTTGCAGTGCCGCTATCCCCCTCTCCTCCGGCCGCCCAGAGCCGTGCCGGCACGGCACCTCCGCCGGCACGGCACCTCCGCCGGCACGGCACCTCCGCCGGGGCAGGACACGAGGGCAGCGCTTTTGTTTGCCGGCCACGCTTCGCAGCGCGGACACGCAGCCAGGCCAGCACGGCCCCTGCTTTACAGAACGTTTTCAAGGAAATTCTGTCGGGACTTTATGCTTTCCCATCCACGGAGACGCACTCATCGTGCTGAGCTGTCAAGGAAAGTGGCACTAGAACGGACTGGAAAATTAAAAACGCGTGCAGTGACCAAAACCAGCCAGAGTTTACCCTCGAACTGAAGTAACAAAAACATGAAAGATCTGCCCGATGCTTCAGAATCGCTTTTTGTTCCCAGCTCATTTTTAAATAAATAAAATTACAAATAAAGGTGTTCCTCTGACTCAGAACCACAGACCAATGCAGAAGATGACACTGACAGACAAGCACTGGCTGCAGAACACGCACATCAATTCTCGGATACACTCCCAAGAAACTTCAAGAAAAGAAACCTCCTTTGGCTTGGCTGTACTCAGGTCAACTTTAAGATGTCCAGTGATGTCCACGGTGCACAAGGGCTTGCAGCCCAGCCGGGGCTTTCAGCTGAGACAACGCCCGGCTACCCTAACTCTCCCGGTCCAGCCAGGCCCCCACCGCTGAACCCCCCTGCGCCGGCTTTACGCCGTGGGAACAGCAGTGACTCAGAACCGCAGCCGGTCCAGCCTCGCCTGACCCACCCCAACACCAGCACTTCGGGAGAGTCTTTCCGAACCCATCCCCCTCCCCGGCGGCAGACAGGAACGGCACAGATACGTGCCTGGAGGAGGAGGAGGTGGCCAGGGAGAGAGGACACGGGTAAAGCAGCCAGGCTGGGAGCACTCCCGAGAACCTCCCGAGATGGGTGCTGGGAGCAGCGTAAGCTCTGGGACAGGACTAGACCCATCCCTTGATGTCTGCTGACCCTGACCAGAAACGGGCACAGCAGACGCAACGCTAATGGCTTGGCACACAAGTTGTATCGCTATAGCCCCAAAAGCCAAAGGCCAAGTCCCTCAAACACCCCTCACATCCAGATGCAACCTGCACAGCTCTGCAGCCGTGCTCAGCATTCCCCCCTCGCCCCCAGGCTCACAGCTCCAAATACGCTGACGTTTTGCCCGGTAATAAAATGAAGGCAAAGTTGATATAACAGTATTCCAGTTGTCGGAGATGAAAGAAGCCTGCCGAAGCAGTCCTCCTCCAGCCAAGCTCCCCTGGTCAGAGAGACAGCTCTGTGGCCAGGAAGGAGGTCTCAGATGCCAGTGGCACAAACACACTTATGGAGACCTTTCTCCAGGCATGACACGGAACAGACACACAACCTCTGAATTTCAGCCCAACACCTCGTTAAACACGCTGGGCTACACCAGGCCGTATGGCACTTTCACGCTCAGATACTTGCAGGTGTACGTCTTCTTAGTTGCTGCTTAGCCAGCTTAAATGTATTTTAATCTCCTCGTCATGCCGGGCGTACAAGCCCACCTGAACCAAGCACCCTTCCAGCAGCGAGGGCCCCGAGCTGAGCACGACAGCAGAGGCGCAGTCCCGGCACAGGGAGCGCGACAGTCCCGGCTCCAGGGATTTGGGAAGCCCGAACCTCAGCCGTGCGCTGTGCCTGCTCCCCCTCTCCAAACACGCTGCTCTCACCTGCCGGAGAGTGGGGCTCTGCCCTGCTCCCTCAGAAAAGTCTCCGATTATTATTACAGAAAACTTCATTTCGTTCTAGAGCGAATCACAGCAAGTGCTGAGCAGCTCTCCAAATTATTTCTGTGCTTTAAGATACTGGCAACTCCTTTCTCTCAATTTCGTATCAGCTGCAAATGTTGACAACATATGTTCTCTCCCAGCTCATTAAGGGAGGCTATAATTAACATCTATTCCGAAACCTGCTACAGTGGTGCCATACTACCCAACTCTGCCCTGTGCAGTTTTGCACAACTGGTTGTTTACATCCTTCAACTTCCAGCTCACAAAAGCGCCAGCGCTCCCGCTGCCGCCGCCTTCTCCTGCGCAGCGACACAGCATCCCTCGCTGAAGCGACTGCGTGTGTCTGGGGAGACACGGTCCTCAACCCCTCCTCGGCCTGCAAACGCCCGCGGCTCGATTGCCCTACCCCTGCTCAGCACCCATCTGCCAGGGTGATGTCTACGGTTTCACTTCAGAATTAAGTACCCCTCAAACGCAGAAGGGCACGATCACTCCTTGCCTTTTAGGGGAAAAAAGCGCTGCCTGCGCCCAACTCCACGGACTCCCCGTTATCACAGCCCACACAGCTCGCTAGTCTTGATTTTAACGACATCGTCAACCGCACTGCAGATGTCCCAAAGAACAAGGCTGCGTTCTCCTTATCCAATTTAACATCTCAAATAGATCTAATGAAGAGGATCCATCATACTAAGACCAGGTGCCCAAGTTTAATCTCCAACATGGGCCCAGCAGGTGCACACGAAGGATTTAACTGCCACAGCCTGCACAGACGCTTCCCCCGGTGTGTCTGTGGATTAGAGCTGGTCTGTGCGGTGAGGCAGGTTTCCTAATGTCACCGCCGGTACTCTCATCCACATAAATATCTAACACATCATTAGACGTAGCGTTTAAGCTCCTTGCCTCATCGATAACCCTCAGGAGCCACTCCTGCAGATAATTACTGCATAAATCAGCACAGGTCTTATTCTTCTTGTTAGGAAGGTAAACTGGAGCAGTCTATCTTCGGTACACCTCACTTCACCACACATATGTCTGACCTCCTCCCTAACTAGGTCTGCTAAGTTCACATTTATCTCACCCAGGAGCTTCTCTCTCCTCATTTCTAATCACCTGCCTTTCCAAAGGAACCCCTGCTGTACCAGTCCAGCTGCTGACCAAGTCCAAAGTGCCGTCCAACGTACTGCTTTCTCACTGACAACATTCATCCTGCGCGTCTCAGATGATGTGAATCCGCAAGAACCGCGATTTCACTCATTTCTAAATACAACTCATGACGCATCCCCTCGCTGGTACCCCTGCTGCCACCGTAGCCGCTCCTCCAGAAGAAGCTGAAGCAAACAATTGTACTCCGGCTTCGCCCCGTCCAGCGCTGAACAGAGATGTTGTGTTCGAAGGCGAGCGCAGGACAGTATCCCCACTCTCTGCTCGGCAGCGGACGCGGCAGCAGCTGCGCTGACCGACTCTCCCACCCCGTGCTCCCACAGCCCGTCGGGGTGACCCCCCGCCGCGCCGGAGGGGCAGCCGCCACGCCGGAGGCAGCCGGGACAGGCAGAGGCACTGGCGCAGGAGAGGCGACGTGCGCACTCTGCGCCGTGTTATCTGCCCGGGGTCCAAGCTCCTCTCGCTCGCCTTGGGGAGGTGCATTTCCAAGTTCACCATTAGAATGATACAGCTGAAAACTTGACAGATGAAGATGGAGATTATCAGCACCAACTACCGCAATCGTGCTCGTGCACTGCACCGGGACACAGCCGTCCCGGAGCAGTACACGCCGCGGGTGTTGACACAAGCATGTTTCTGCGGCAACAGCTGCCGGGGTGTTACAGCCGAAGGGGTACCTGGTCCTAGCGCCGTGCCTTGAAAACGCCTGCCGGCTCTCCGCGCACCCGGCACGCCCCATCGGCCTGGGCAGGCCGCCTTGCGCGTAATTCACTACAGGCTTTTCCAGGTCTCACTGAACAGATGCACAGCTCAGTCCTCAAAACACTGAGGCATGACTGCAGGTATCCAAAACAAAACCAAAGCAAGAAATACTAGGGTAAGGTCCCTAAAACGAGGTCAGAAGTCTTTTCCCACTCCAAAAGAGCAACGTTATCGCAGTTTTGGAGCGGAGTTGACTTGGAGGCTGCCGAGAGGACCGGTGTGCACAAGGCCGGCCGGCGCTGCCCGCAGAGGCAGCGTACGCAGGCAGAGGGGCACGGACCCACCACGGGGTCTGCAGGAGGTGCTCCCCGCCGGCCGGAGAGCCGAGACCCAGCAGTGCATCACGGTTGCGATCCCCCAGATCAGAAGCTGTCCAAGTCCGGGGCATGGTGGACGGCACCTCCAGAAGGACACTGGTCCTTCTCTCTCAGCTTCGATGCCAGAGCGGTTCATCTTCGGAAAGGGTGCGACTCCGCCAGAGTGAAAAGCACGGTTATCTATCTGGGCAATCAGCAGATTTCGGAGACCTCTGGTTTGGGGAGGAAGATGCCGTACAGAGAAGAGGTAAGCAGCCTGACTAGTTTTCTGCTCCACTTCCTACAGCTACCCACAAGACAAAAATACGTCTAACGAATAGAGACAGAGAGACTCGGTTTTCCTCCCCAAAAAAAACTTCCTTCTGCTTCATCTTGATCAAAAAGCATTTAGAAACATAAAAATAACGTGCAAGACTATCCAAATCTCAGCTACAAGGCAGCAGCAGCTGCCAAATATGCAGGCTGTTCCCTGCAAACCGACACGTGGCACTTTTGAGCCACACCGTAAACAAAAACCGATTTGAATCGGTGCGGGAGAAAGGCCTTTGCTGCTGGGAGACGAGGGGCCCTCACACACTGCTCCTCCATACGCCTGACCTCCACCGCTGCCCCTTCTCACCAGTAACTGCTGCCACCTTCACCAAACCCTCCCTGCCGCATTTTTTCCAGCTGCAAAACCGGAAGAGATGAACATGCTTTGGGTATCGGGAAGATACATTCCTAGAAGCAGGATGATCCCTGCCCCGAGGCACTTGCAGGCTCTCAATGTCTGGTTTGACATAACAAGAGTATTTAGTGGTCAAATCTTTACAGCCACAGAGAGGAAAAGACAAGGCCCCGAAGGCTTCATGCCACGATCACGGCGAGAGGTGGAGAAGAAGCTCCTCCAGCTCAGCCGTCCCTCCCCACCGCTCCTCTGACCCCCCCGGGCGTCTCGGGGTAACCGAACCGAAGGGGTTTTCATGGTGAACTTCTCCTCCTGCCCCGGCGCCGCAGCGGGAGCTCCCATGGGCAGCCCAGGGAACTCCAGGGCACATTTCTACCTCGGGCCAAGTCAGTTTTGTTTGTGTTTTTAGCATCCATAAAACTGCAGCTGCCTCTCAAGCCTAGCATCCCAGCACTAGAAATGGGAAAATGAAACTTGCTGCAAAGTCTTCAGATTCCTGCTCAAACCGAGATACATACGAGCTCAAGCAAGAGAAACGAAAAAGAAATTTGCAAAATTCTCACTGGCAGTAAACAAAATATTACTAACAGTTAAAGAATCTGCTTACAACATATGTTTTAGACTGATGCTTCCTCCTCACATTCACCCACCTTCCCGAAACCGTGACACAGGCGTTACCCAGCCATGCGAACACCAGCTACCCTCTCGGCGACGGTCACAACAACAGGAGTTTCTGGCAAGGAAATCCAGCCGGCCATGGGAGAGCCTCCTCACCAAGGGAGAGAAACAACTAGACCAGAGCATTAAAGCTTTCGTGCCAATTTATCCTGCATGGGTATTGCCCCAGGGCCAAAACGACTCAACCCACGCTGATATAAAATACATTTATTGCCCCACGAAAAAGGAGGATCACCCAAGATGGGGCAGAGAGAATTTTCCATCTTGTCTTAAGTGACATCACAGGTTTACAACCGGCAGAGGTGAGCCTGTGGAAAGCTTTACACCGAGATGCTTCTTGTGCCATATTTAGACCGTTTCAAAGCATCATCCCACTCAGTGACCTTTGGGAAACGGAGCTGCCGACCGCGCCAGACAGCCGCAGGGGCTCCAGCTGCCCCGGCACCTCCAGGAGAGGCTGCCGGTGCGTGCCGACCAAACCAAGCTCCGGCAGCCACAGGAAACAGCCACAGAAAGAGTTGCAGGGTAGGGAGAAGTGGTGGCGGGGAGAGAAGAGAGACCTCGCCGTTCCTGCGGTGGAGAACGGGCACCCGAGCAAGGCCCGGCGCCAGCCAGCACGCCATGGGCGCAGCCGCAGCTCGTGCGCAGGCTGGCGACAGGCTCACCGGACCCCGCAAGTGCCAGAAGGTTTCAGAAGCCGCGAGACGATCGCCCAGCAGCGCCCACGCAGGCGCTGGCGTGCCCATGACAGCAGCAGAAGACAGGCTGCGGCTCTGCTGCCGGGACGGCTGGAGCGCTCACACCTATGCACTACCAGCACCACGCTGCTGGCCCAGCAAGCAGGATGGACTTACGCAGCCCTGGAGAAACGGCAGCAGAGTCCACAGGGCACAAACAATGGCTTTCAGGGCCTGCCGCCTCATGAATCTTACGGTGACCACAGGATTAATCTCTCCTGATCTACAAAAGTACCTCAAGGAAACCGGAAGCGCTGAGACCTATCGAAGACAGGGCACTGCTGGACTACGCCCACCACCCTACCCATCGGACCTGGCGCTGGCTGAAGGAAGATCTAATCCCATGTCACTGTCAGGCAGCTGACCCCCTGGTGTTTGCTCCGCAGCACACACAGCTTCTCTTCCCGGGCAAAAGTTCAAAGAGAACGAGACAAGTATTAATAGAGCATCTGGGATCAGAGGAGCTGCAGTTCCCAGACCGACCAGTGCGGCTGGGATGTTGTGGCGTGGGGGCTGGCGGCTGCCAGGGGTAGGGTGACCCCCTTCGACAGGCATCCACACTGATGGCTGCAACATTCTCTCGCTTCGAGCAGCCAGGTAACTGGACAGAAGACAGGCAGCTTTGCACGTGGCGTGTTCAGGGATTACATCCTCTCTTTCCGAGGTCCCCTCTGCAAATATTTATATAGCAAGCAGAGCTCGCTGTTAGCAACCACTGGAGGCATTTCAAGGTATGGGGTTTTTTTGCTAGACGTGTGCATTACAAGAACCCAGTCTGAGTCAAACTGATGAGTCACTTGGCCAGGTCCACGCACGACAGAGTGAAGTGTATTTTTACTGCCAGTTAGAAATGCCTCCCACCAGCGAGAGCTGCATGGACATCTTGCAGCAGCAGAGAGCCTGGCACTCTCAGGCTGAGAATTGACTCAACGCACAGGTGGGACAGTAGCAGGACGAGCTGTGAGAGCTCTCCTCTGCCCAGCGGGTTCACTTCAGCTTCTCTGGCTTCCAGCGTTTGCTCCTCTCTCCAGGCATCGGCTCCAGCTGCGCCATGAAAGCCTGAGAGGCAGAGAGGAGCTGCGAGCACTCGGAGGAGCGCAGGGCGCATCACGCCTGCGTCCTCCTTCCTCCGACCGTCTGCATGGGGCCTGCGCGGCCAGAAGCTGCGTCAAAGACTTCACGGAAAGAGACAGCACCAAGCACAGAGGCAGTTTCCTCTCAACACCCACCCTCACCTCCCACAGAAGCTCAAAACCAGAACTAATGTGCCCAAACCCTAGCCCCGGCTGCGGGAGCAGTGAGGCACGCTGAAGGAGCTAAACGTGACAGCACAACACCCCGTTCTGCACAACTGCAAAGAAATACGGAAGATGCTGCAACCTCCCCAGCTCAGCCGAGGCCTCTGACCAGCCTCGCCAGTCTCCACACCAGCCCCTACCCCCTCGCCCCACACGAAAACCGGCACCCGTCCCGGGCTGTCCGGGCCTTGGGAAGCAGCAGCTATCCGATTTTTGGATCAGAAACACCAGGGCTGGGGAAGGCTGGACAGCTGCAAATTCGGACACAGCTAGAAACAGCAGCAGATCGTCAATGGCTTATTCAGAAATGCATGTATTCTAAATCCCCCTATTTTTGTTTGTTTGTTTGTTTTCTAAATCCCCACAGGGAAGGGGCCATGCCTCATTCAGTGCTCTGTACAGAAAACTCTAAGATAAACCCTTCATCCATGCTACGCATGTTTGAAAATGAGCTGTTCTGGACTCTCAGGCCACAGAGAAAAACCTCTCAGATCCCGAGGCAAAAGCAGCCAGAAGTCCTGGCTTTGCAATGCAGTCATTTGTCTGCATCAGCGATAAGAGCCAAGAGATTTAAAAACATCCATTTACAAAGAATAATGTGAGCAATCATGACACAATATGACAAACGCTCACATATGAAAAGACCCATTTCCCGCTGCCGGGGCGCATTTAGCTCCATACATTTACCCGGAGCCCCGGAAGCGCGCAGCCCCTCTCCCGACACAAGTGCACGGACGCAGGAGCTGGCTCGGTGCACAGCGGCCGTGGCTGCAGTCACAATCGACTGGGGCACGCGGACATCAGCGTCAGGCAGCCGCAGCTCCCGGTGAGACAGCTCGGCTCGCTGTAGCGTCGGTGCTCTGGAAGCAACCTCTGCAACCCAGCAGCTCAGCACATCCGAGCGCGGGTTGCAAAACTGGAGGAAAAGCGACTGGAAGCCTGCCTGACTGCCGGCCCAGCTCACAGTCGCACCGTGCAGCGGAGGATCTCACGCTGCACCGCAAAGACACCGGTTTCACAGCCAGACACCACGTTTCTTGAAAGAGTTAACGGTCCTTTTTCTCATCCTTCCAGATGAGAACACCAGCAGAGATGGTGCTTCCAGCGGTCACCGCGACTCTGCACCGCAAGCCTGTGACGGGGAGGACCGGGCCCCTTCGGGAAGGTAATGCTCTCACCAGGAGCAGATGCCGGCTGTGGACGTTGTGGACACGCCATACCCCACCATCGCAGCACCGAGCGCCTCCAGCCAGCCCCACGCTGGCTCCACCAAACCCCGCTTGCTGCGTCTTTCTCACTTTCGGTTTCTTCCCCACAAAACTGCGCTGAGCTACGTTAAAACCTTATGAGGACAGGCTGAGAGAGTTGGGGTTGTTCAGCCTGGAGAAGAGAAGTCTCTGGGGAGACCTTATTGTGGCCTTTCAGTGCTTGAAGGGGGCTTATAAGAAAGATGGGGACTCCTAAGAAAGACGGGGACACACCTTTTAGCAGGGCCTGTTGCAATATGACAAGGGGTAATGGTTTTAAACTAAAAGAGGGGAGATTCAGACTAGCTATAAGGAAGAAATTCTTTATTGTGAGGGTGGTGAGACACTGGCACAGGTTGCCCAGAGAGGTGGTAGATGCCCCATCCCTGGGAACATTGCAGGTCAGGTTGGACGGGGCTCTGGGCAACCTGATGTAGTTGAAGATGTCCCTGCCCACGGCAGGGGGGTTGGACTAGGTGACCTTTAAAGGTCCCTTCCAACCCAAACCATTCTACCTCCAGAGATGATGCAGAGCTGCCTCAGGTCCCACCACCCCAGCAGACTTTCCCCTTTCACCGTCCCCAACTGCAAACCCACCCCTGCCCAACCATCAATCCTACTGGCACGCGAACTCCTCAGCAGCCACAGCACCTCGTCGCATGCAAACACGTCTCTGCCGCACGCACCCGTCCAGGCCGCGGGCAGAGCAGAGCCCCCTCCCTGCCCGCACGAAGGGTCCCATCCAGCTCTCGTGCTGCTGAGCCCCCCGGGCTGCTGTGCGGATCCCCCCCACAGCGCTCAGCCCTGGTTTGTTTACAGCTGGCAGGGAGGTGCCGGCACGGCACAGCCGCGGCAGAGCAGCCTGCCGCCCAGGCTACGGCTCTGCCGAGACTAATCCAACCTGTAAAGCAATTAGTCACTTGCAGATGAGAGCGGCGTGCCCTTCCTCCAAATTTTATCTAAGCTCCCTGTAGGGAGGGGGAATGTGAAAGCAGAACAGCACGCGGGGGATAAGTCTTGCCATATTGATCCCCAAAACCAAATAACTGGCATCCGTCAATCTTCACATCCTTAGAGGATGGATCCTCGGGGGTGCTCGCGAGGGCTTGGCACGTCACTCAGACACACGTCTTACTTCAAACCGCCCGTCACACAGCTCGGGAGAGCACTCGGGCATCTGCAAACTGGGACAGGAAAGCTTTGCTTTAGCTGTCACTGCCAGAACAGACATTTACAGGGTGCTGGCCAGCGTCGTTCTCTGGGAGAGGGTGCCCCGACTCCTGGGACCTCATGGCAGCAAGGTCAGCTGTGACTGCGTTATCTCAGCAGCAAGGAGGCTCGGGCTCCCCATGGAAGCTCCCCATGGTGTCCTGGACACATCTCCTCCCACCTCGGAGCTTTGCCGTGCTCGAGGAAGACAGCTGCACATCTCCGGTCGACCGCCCCCGACAGAGGTGCCGAATTCTCTGCCCTGCCAGCAGCCAGGGGCAAAAAGCCCACCCGAGCTGTACAAAGCGAGTGGGTCACAGCCGCTTCCTAACACGGACAAACACCCTTGTCTGCGGCGGGGCCCCCGCCGCCCCGCGGCCGAGGTCTCCATCCACGGTCACGGGGAAGCAGCAGCCCCGCAGACCACGAGCGGCTCTGCTCAGCTGAAATACACCCTAGGAAAGTCCTGCAACTTTCAGCTGCATCGCTAATTAAAACAGGACTCTAGTCTAAAAGCACTCTGCTGGGAGCAGAGCTAATAAGACCGTAACTACGCCTTCTGGCTCGAGGGCCTCTCAAACCCGCGGCCAGCGGCTGAGGGCAGGTAGGTTCAGGGTAGACACAGACACGTTTTTACTGGGACAGCCACCACCAGACTGGTGCCGCAGCTAATGGCTGCTAAATGGCTTTCAAGTCAAGGCTGGATGTCTTGCCAAGGTCTGTACTAGCCCAGACACAAGGCAGTTCAGCTCAGTTCTGCGGCCTGTATGCTACAGATGAGAGTTAAAACAAAAAAAAAGTGAACATTTAAGTCAGAGGAATACAATTCATTAATTGTGAGCTCTTTCCTTTCTAACGTCCTACTGCTGGTAATCACTTCACTTCGGAGCGCTGTCCGTCTTCCCAAACAAGTCTCAGATGACACCGGGAAGATGCGTGGCACGTATCGTTCCCTTCTGAAACTCAGGTTTCCGAGTCTCGAGACAAGGGACACAAGACTAAAGTGCTCACCTGCTCTGTAAGCCCCACTGTACCCGACCAGTTACTAACTGCTACAAACCACAACCATTTTTATGCTGCAAATATCAGCCACAGCTCCCCGAGGGAGGCCGAGATGAGCAAGAAGGTGCAGAAGGAAATGCTCAGGGGCCCCAGAGACAGCACTCGGAAGCGAGGCAAAGACGGTACAACTGCAAAGCATCGCCCCAGCCTTCCATTTGCTCCCGGAGAGGCCGCTGCGTCTGCTCCAGACGGTGCAGCCTGGGCAGCCCACCTCCCGCAGCTCTCCCGGGCAGAGCCCGACCCGAGGGCGCCGGGGGGAGAGAGCAACTCCTTCCCGCTCCGACGATACAGGATGCTGGGACATGAGGGAAGAGGCCTGCAATAATAATAATAATAATAATAATAAACCACCACATGATCACACACTACTCGGAAAACACCAGAACTCTGATCCGGGCTGCCTGCTCTCCAGCCCGAATGCCTTCCCGAAACTGGACCTTTAGTGGAGCTGCACGCCGCGCCGCCCAGAGCTCCCGCCTTCTGCAGGGGCCCGCGCTGCAACTGGAGAGAGACAGGACCAGGGACGGGTGTTGGGATCCCCCCGCGTGCCAGCACCGAGCACTGCAAATGCTCGTACCCGTACGACCCCGCAGCCACTCTGTGTTAACTGAGCTCTCAGCAATTTCCCATAATAATCAAACCCACGGTTTAACAGGCACCGCCTGGAAAAGGATTCCCTCTCATCAGCTCTGAGCGCACACTTAAAACAATTCCAGCCAACAGCTTCTTCTCCTGTGGATGTGCAATTTGGGGAAGAGATGCTCCTGATGTGCGTTCTGCAAGAAAGTCCTCATTTTAGGTAAATTTAACCTCATTTATAATGCTGACAAAGCTCATTTTTACCACAACCAGCTAAGTGCAAGAGGGCAGAAGAAAGCATCACGGAAAGAGCCCCCAAACAAATAAAACCCCACGACCAACCGCAACGCCTGAAGATACGACCAGCCGTGGGCCGAGGACAGCGGGACCCGTGGTCCGGGAGCCCCGAGGCAGCGGTGTTAGCCAACAGCCAGCCCGGCACCGACCGGGCACGACGTCCCCGTCCAAGGGGGTTCTGCTCCACTCAGGGGGAGCCGGGCTTGGAGCAGCCCCCGCGCCGCACCCCAGCGAGCAGGGGCAGAAACCCCCCGCCCCAAACCAAGGCCGGCCGCCGCATCCAGAGCGGTGACGGCTCGACGATGGCGGGGTGGGGGGGGTAGCCTCTAAAATCCAGAAACGGTAACGGAGCAGAGCCACGCACAAACGATTCTGGCTGCCGGTGAACAGGCAGACGCACGTAAGCCCCGGGGACGGGGCAGCAGGAGCTGCACGCACCCAGCGCCGGTGCTTCTCCCCCGGCCTTGCTGCGAGGGGCTTCCCGGGGAGGCAACCAGCCCGGGGAAGCGGCCTGCGCCCTGCCCGGTGCTGCCCGCGGTCCCGCGCCCCGGGCCGGGCCGCCTCACGGGGCGGACGGGCGGGCAGCCCTGCCGGGCCCGGCCGGCTGAAGGACCCCGGCGGCCGCCCCCGCCCCGCGGCCCCCGCCCCCGCCGGGCTGCAGCGGCCGCCCCCGGCACCGGCCGCGCTCCCTCCCGCGGGCCCAGCCGGGCGCCCGCCACGTCGCGCGGGCGCGGTCCGCACCCCCGGCCCGGGCCCGCACCCCCGGCCGGCGCGGCCCCGCGTGGGCCCGTGCGTCCCCCTCCCCCCCACGCGTGGCGCCGCCCGCGCCCCTCCCCCGCGGCGGGTGACAGCGGTCGCGCCCCCGCCGGCCCCGCGCCGCCCCGCGCCGCCGCTCACCGCGCTTGCCGGGGTCGTAGCCCACGAGGACGAAGTAGTCGGCCAGGCGGGCCATGGCGGGGGCGGCGGCCGCTGCGCCGCGCTCACAGCCCCGCCGCCGCCGCCGCGCTCCCCGCCCGCCCGCGCGCCCCGCCGACCGCCGCCATCTTGGCCCCTCGCGCGGCCGGCCCGGCCCGCCCGCACTGCGCCTGCGCCGCCGTCGCCGCCGGGGGCGGGACGCCGCACCCCATTGGGCGCGCCGGGAGGGGCGGGGCGGGGCCCGGTGGGGGCGGGGCGCGGAGGGGGCGGGGCCGCGGCACGGGGGTTCCCCGGCTGCGACGGCCACGGGTGTGCGCGGACACGCGGGGACCCGCCGGGTGTGCACGAACCCGCCCGCGTGTGCATAGCCAGGCATGTGCGGGGACCCCCGGTGTGCAGAAACACGCATGTGCGGGGCCACGCGGGTGTGCAGACCCAGGCGTGTGCGGGGACCCCCGGTGTGCAGAAACACGCATGTGCGGGGCCACGCGGGTGTGCAGCGCCAGGCGTGTGCGGGGACCCCCGGTGTGCATGCATGCCCCCCCCGGGCGTGCACGGCCGCTCCGCTGTGCACAGCCACCCGTGTGCCCCCCCCGGTGTGCACGGCCCTGCGGTGTGCACGGGCCCCCCCCCCCCGCCGTGCACAGATCCCTCCCCGGTGCGCAGGGCCTCCCACCAGTGTGCACGCCCCCCGAAGTGTGCATGGACCCCCGGTGTGCACAGCCAGCCGTGTGCCCCGACCCCCCCGTGTGCCCGGACCCCCCCAGCTGTGCACGGCCCCCCCACGTGTGCACAGCCCCTGAGTGTGCACAGCCCCCCGGGTGTGCACGGCTCCCCAGGGGGCACAGCCCCCCTCACGTGTGTACGACCCCCCCATGACGCACGGCCCCCACTGGTGTGCAGAGCCCCACGGGAGGGACGGGGTCCCCCACAGCCCGGGAAGGGAGGGGACCCTGGGGCGCGGTGACCCTGTCCCTCGCAGCCGCCCGTGGGGTGCCGGGACACACGCCGGGGGGGGCTGTGCAGCCCCTCGTCCCCGCGGAGGGTGGGAGATGCCGCAGGGTTCGGGGCTCCCGTCAGGATGCAGTGCCGAGCCCGCACCGGTCCGGCCGGAGCGCGGCTCAGGCCTTCGGAGGGCCGGGGAGCAGCCCCGCAGTGCGGGCAGCGCCTGCCCAGCAGCAGGGCCCCGGGGCCGGGGCCGGGGCCGGTCCCCCCCGGGGCGCTGAGTCCGTCCGGGCCGCCCCTGGCCCCGGCAGCTCCCACCGGCACCCGGGGCCCGCGGCCTTCTGCAGCCGCCCCGGCACGAGCCCAGCTGCGGGGACAGGGCCGGGGGGACCCGGCGTGCCGGAGGTGCCGGTGGCGGCGTGCCCCGGCACAGCCCCGCGGTGCCACCGGCCTGAGAGCCGAAGCACCGGCCGCAGCGGCAGCTCCTACTTGCAGGTGGCCGTCCCGTCCCGTCCCGTCCCGTCCCGTCCCGTCCCGTCCCGTCCAAGGTAGCGGCCCCCGCTGCGCCCCGGAGCCCCCCTGGGCCGGGGCCGGGGCGCGTGGCCGGGGGTCCCGGGGCAGGACCCGCTGCACGGCTGCCCACGGCCGTGACCCTCCCGCGGTGAGCGGGGTCGGCGGGCACTCGCCGCGGCACGGGCGCTGCCGGAGCGGTGGATGATTCATCAGAGAAAATCCCTGTTCCCACTCCCACGCGGGAGCGGGACGTGGGGTGCGTGCGGGATGGGGGGGCAGCTCGGCACCGCCCGGCCTCGGCCCCCGAGCCGGGCACGCACTGCCCCTCCGGCCGACGGGCACCGGCGGAGGGAAGGTAGGAGCGGGTCAACTCTGCCCGCAGGCAGCTCCAGCCCGCAGGGTCCAGCTCTGCCAAACCCGGTGGGTAGCAGCGGCCGCGGAAGCCTCCCACCCCCCTCGCCCCTCGGCCAGCCCCCCTGCACCCACCGCTTAGGGGAGCAGTGGCAGCAGGGAACGGGGAACCCCCGAGGGCAGAGGGGACAGCGAAAAGGCAGTTGGGAGAGAGAAACGGGGTGCAGACCTAGGGCACGTAGAAAAAGTATCCTGCCCATCCCTTTGGGGGGGGTGCAGGGGCTGGGCCAGATCCTGTCAGACCCCACGGGTGGGGGTGCAGGGGCTGGGCTGGATCCCACAGGACCCATGGGCCGGGGTGCAGGGGCTGCGCTGGATCCCATGGGACCCACGGGCTGGGGTGCAGGGGCTGGGCTGGATCCCAGGGACCCCACAGGCGGGGGTGCAGGGGCTGGGCTGGATCCCAGGGATCCCACAGGTGGGGGTGCAGGGGCTGGGCTGGATCCCGCGGGACCCCACGGGCAGGGGCGCAGGGGCTGGGCTGGATCCCAGGGACCTCATGGGTGGGGATGCAGGGGCTGGGCTGGATCCCGCAGGACCCTACGGGTGGGGGTGCAGGGGCTGGGCGGGCTGGGCAGACTTCAGCAGTTGGCCTCTCCCCCTCCCCAGTGTCCCTGGGGTCCCCCCAGGCTGGGAGGGGTGCCTGGGGTGGTAGGTGCAGCCGGCCCTGGCAGCCCCCCATGGAGCGGGGTCCCTTCCGCACCCCCACTCCCCGGCTGGCACAGGCATGATGCAATCCTGCACGGCCCTTGCACCTCTTGCCGCCCGGGCATCACCGCCCGCCACGTGCTGGGGCATGTGCAGCTCCATGCCACGGGCACCGTCCCGGTCCCTGCCTCCCCGCCCTGGGCACCGCTACGGGGTCCCATCAGATCCCCGCTGCCAGTACCATCCCCAGCGCCACCGCCGCTCCTCCCGGGCCTTGTGCCACACCAGTGACAAGTGCTGCCAGTCACGCCGTGCGGGGCGGTGGGTGGGGGCACCCTCCCTGAGGGAAATCGTGTGAGCCCCAGTTTATAATGGGGGTGTCTGTGTTTTCCTCCCCTTCTCTACGGGTCCCCCGTTGGCTTTGCTTTCCGGTGCTGCAAGCTCACCGCTGCTCCCCCACATCCCCTGCCCCGCGGCCACAGCGGGCTGCCTCATGGGGCATGGGGACAGAGGCGGCTGGGCACCCTGGTCCTGGCCCAGGGCTGTGGGCCCCAGCCCCGGGGTGCTGGGGCGGGGGCGGCTGCAGGCCCAGGTGCTGGCCCGGCGGGAGGTGCTGTGCGCCCTGAGCCGTGCCATGCCAGGACAAGCTGCCGGGAATGGCTCCCCCACGCTGGGCCAGCACCCGCTCCCGCGCCGGGCGCAGCACCGTGCTGCTGTGCAGACCCCACCCCGGGACAGGGCCACGGTCCCACGGCATGGGGGCACGGGGGTATTCCCAGGGACACCGGGTCCCATGGTGCTGGGGCAGTGGGTGCCCGGTGGCACCGAACCACAGGCATCCCCATGCCGCCCAGCTCAGCGTGCCCGTGCCGCGCGCCCATGCCAGCGTCTCTCGGCTTCTTTCCAGGGCTTGTGCTGGGTTTGCCGCGACTCTCCCAGCCCCAGGGCTCCAACATCACCGTGCTGGGGGCTGCCTCCCCAATCCACGGGGCCGGGCAGGGGTCCAGCACGGGGGCGGCCGTCCCCATGTCCCCACATCCCCACGTCCCTGCATCCCTGTGTTCCCAGGCATGGAGCCAGGTGCTGCTGTGGGCAAACCCTCCTGCTCCGATGGCGGTGCCAGCCCTGCGGGGCTGCGGGGCTGCTGGGCACCTGCTAGCGCTGGAGCCACGGCCGGATCCCAGCCCAGACCCAGCTCAGAGGCAGCGAGGTCACCCCTGCAGCAGCCAGCAGACGAAGGGGAGATGCAGGTCAGGGCTCCGTGTGTGATCCTGTGGGATGGCGACGTGGGGCCACGTGCCGAGGCGGCTGTCTGACCACCGGCAGGGCGGCAGCCCGGGGACGGCTCTGGGGACAGGCAGCAGGAAGCTTCCCGCAGAGGGTGATGGCCAGGATGTGGGACCAGAGCGGTGCCGAAGGGTGGAAACGGGGAAATCGGGCTGAGCTGCCCTGGAAGCGCCCGAGGGTGAGATGTGCATGGGGTGCGTCTTGTCCTGTGCCAGCGAAGAAGGGGTGCAGGGCCGGCAGTGGCAATCGGCACCGGCAGGGATCAGCACCGGTGGTGATCAGCACTGGCAGTGATCGGTGCCGGCTGAGTGGGCCATGGTCTTGCCCACCCACGGGGCCGTGGTGGCAGTGGGTGGTGCGGGAGCAGGGGCTGCATGGGACCCACGGTGGCAGCGGCAGCAGTGGGCACAGGGAGCCCTGTGGCACATGGCATGAGTGCGGTGACAGGCACAGGGGCACGTGCACAGGGGACCCAAGGCACATGCAGACCCCAGCCGCGGCTGCATGCCCGGGACCCTCCTGGGGTTGGGCCGTGAGCTGCTTCCAGCACGGCTGTAACTCCTGGGTGCTCCGCGGCTCTGTGCGCAGCCCCGGCTCCCTGCCCGCGGTGTCCCGGGGGACGGCTGTGACCCCAGCTCCCTGCCCACAGTGCCCCCAGGGACGGCCGTGGCCCTGGCTCTGCAGGGCAGGAGCAGCCCCACAGCCTCGGCCGGAGCTGCACCCCCGTCCCTGAGCCCACTTGCAGGGGGACCCCCCAGCACCCGGGCAAGTGTCCCACCGCTGCCTGCCCTGCACCCCTTGGCCAGCTCTCGTCTCACCAACTGTGCTTTGTGCCCCTCTCCCTGCTTTCCCTGGGGCTGGTCCCTTCTGTGGGGACACTGGGGATGCTGGGAACCCTGGGGACACTGGGAACACTGGGACGCTGGGGACGCACCCCATGTTTTCAGGGCCGGAGGACACGTTTCTCCATTCTCCCAGCTATTTCTGGCTGTTTGCTGCGGCTGTGGCACAGCACCGAGGGCCGTCAGAGCCACTCCACTGCCGTTCTCCTGGCCGGGCACACGATCTGGAGCCCGTGGCCATGTGCCAGCAGCGTTTCCCCGGTACGTCCCTCGGCGATTACCAGCAGTGACTCAGTCTGACAGCATTGCTTGTCCCCGGCACCCCGCGCTCCTCCTGCCATTCCCACATCCCCGTGCCATCAGCAAACCCCCTCACCTCGCCTTCCACCCCGCTCCCCCAGCTCAGCCAGCAGCGGGGCAGGGATGCTCCATCGCAGTCCGGGCTGACCCCCTCCCTGGGACGAGCGGGGGCTCTGCCCTGCACCCCCTTGTCAGCCACCAGAACCCGATACCTTCGTTTGGGTTTAAAACCCCTTGGGAAGAGCCAAGTGCTGGCGGGTTTGGACATCCCTGTGCCCTGGCTCCGCCATTCCCAGCCCGGAGCGGCCAGAGGAGCTGGGTCGGGGGAGCTGGGGCCGCTGCCTGGGGGGGGACCGGTGATGGGGCACCCACTGTGCCCCCCTGCAGCGGGGCTGCAGGCAGAGGAGCCCACTGTGTCTGTGCCACGCCGGGCAGGGAGAGCTCTGGAAACGCTGCGGGGACGCAGCAAACCCCAGGGCCGGGTATCCCCCCGCGCCCTCGGCGGGCTCAGCCCCGCGCTCAGCCCTATTCGGGGGGGATTGACGGGGCCAGGGCTCCCGGCCATGCGCACACCGCTGGTGGGCTCTGCCCATCCGCTGCTTGGCCCCGCAGCCCCGGATGGAGTGGGGATGCAGGCAGGGGGCTGGCAGGACGCAGGCAGCGGGGGCAGGCAGGGCAGTGGGGACAGAGGCAAAGTGGGGCTGAGATGCCGTGCATGGTGATGTGGGCGCTCGGGGTGCTCAGGGGTGGTGCGCTCGGGGGGTGGGTGTGTTTCAGGCGGCAGAGCCCTCGCCCCGGGGCACCTCCACCTGTGCAGGGTGAAGTGCCGTGAGCGGCCGGGTTTCGGCGGGGCGTTTGCCACTGGTTCCCTCCCTGGCAGAGGCCGCTGGCAGGTTTCCTTGGGAGAACTCCCCAAATTCCCAACTCAGAGGGGAATTCCCCCGCGAGCCCTCCCCAGCACATCCCCCCGTGCCCACTCCATTGCCCCACGTGTGGGGGTCAGCCACCCTGCGAGGGGCTCTGCCGTGATGGAGGGGCTCTGCTGTGATGGGGGGCTTCGCCATGGCAGGGGAGCTCTGGCATGACGAGGGGTGAAGCCATGACGTGGGGTGCACCGCCCAGACGAGGACCAGGAGAAGCCCTGGGTGCCCCGGCACGAGCACGGGTGATTCAGCGCGGCCACGCCAGGGTGCCGCCTGTTCCCGCACCCATCGCTCCCAGCCCGGCACCTGCGGTAAAAGCGTGTTTACCTTCCTGCTCGCCTGTGTCAGGCACAGCCACGGCGCTGCCAGCCCGGGCAGGGGCTCTGTGGCTCCAGCCCCCCACCCTGGGCAGCTCCCATCACCCCTCTGTGGACCCCCAGGCGATGCTGCCACCCTGGGACGTGGCCACGAGGGTCCCAGCGGGGCTCGGGGATGGGGTACCGGCCCCTCGGCATGCAGCCCCCACCACGGGGACTGCTGGGCAGGGAGGGTGCAGGGACCTCACTCTGCCTCTCCCCTCCCCCCCCCCAGCCTCCCCGGGGCGCAGCGGGTGCTCATGGCCCGTTCCGGGAGTGCAGCCCACCCCGCTCCTTTTCCACGCACCTGCCCCCAAAAGTGCTTTTTGGTGAGTGGGAGAGCGGAGCGGGGCTGCAGCCGCTGCTCCCGGACCCGCCCTCCCCCAGGGCCTCAGCCAGGAGGCAATTAAGCTAATTGAAACTTAGCAATTGATTCCCATGGCTGGAAGCCAGGCTGCCTCCGAGGAGGAGAGAGGGAGAGGGCAAGAGCTGCCCGTCCCCAGCGGTGAGCCGGGGCGGCCAGGGCGATGGCAGCTCCCGGTGCGGGTCCGGCCGCAGCACAGCCCCGGGTGTGGGAGAGCTCGGACACCGAGTTACCCGACGCCGCGGCAGCGGTGAGCTCTGCCCGGTGGCTGCGGGCCGGCAGCCGGATCCAGCACAGCCGGGCGGTGAAGCAGGACCCGGGGTCCTTCCCAGCGCCCAGGAGCGGTGATCCTCGGAGGAGGGCAGGGAGACGGGCTCTGCCCTTGCTGCGGGAGCCCGGGGGCTCAGCCGTGTGCCCGGGCAGCGCGCACGCCTGCAGCCGGGGCTGGTGGAGAGACCTGCTCCTGCTCCTGCTGCTCCTCTGCTCCGCAGCAGCACCCGGAGCTGCAGAACCGAGGCGTGCCGGGGGTCCCAGCCCCGCTCACTCCCTGCCCCGCGCTCCCCACCCCACTGCGGCCAGCTCAGCCCCCAGTAACCTGAATTAAGCAAATGCTAATTAGCCAGAGCCCCCTCCTCGCGTCCAGGCTCATGCCGGTGCTGCTGACCCGGTGACCCGGGTTTCTCCCCGGGGTGGCAGCGGCAGCGGGGTCCAGATGGGGACCTGCACAGGGTCCCGGGAGGTCCCTGGGGGTGACCCCCAGCTCGGATCCCCGGCACGGCACGGCACTGCCTGGGATTTGCTTTGAAGTGCCGGCACCATGCCAGAGCCGTGCCGGGGCTCAGCCCATGAGACCCACCAGGGCACGGCCCACGGGGATGCCACGGTGACGGTGAGCTTTGGGCAGGAGTTCGGTGCATCGGTGGCCCACGGCAGCATGTGCCATGCCGGTGCCGTGCCGGGTGCTCGACCCCGCATGCCCCTGCCCGCAGCTCTGCTGCGTTGTTTTCGTGCCGGGTTCCTCTCTCTCTGGGATAATCCAGCAACAAACAAGCGGAAGAGCCCGGCACGCCGCAGAAATTCCCCCCGGGAGACATGCGGGAAGCTGGGGGCTGTGGCGCTGGGGGAAGGCTGCGCCACTTCGGGATGGGGCTGGACCCGCAGCCCCTCTCAGGGGGGGTCTGTCCCCGGCGCCCCCCGCCCCATCTCCGCCGCCCCGTGATCAGGTGCTGCCGCAAATCCCCCCGCACGGGAACCGGGTGTTTGAAGCCTTTGTGTCCTGATAATGCAGAAGAATCCCAGCGATTCGGAGCACGCGGGGGCCCCCCAGCCCCTCGGCCTGGGGAGGCCGTGGCGGGGGGAGCGGGCAAGGGAGGGGGCTCGGGCACCCCCGCCCTGGGGCCCAGACCCCGGCTCGGACGCCCTGGGGTGCTGGGGGCTCCTCGCCCCGGCCCTGGCGCAGCAGCACGCACCATGGACATCCAGACCCTCGTCCCGGAGCAGGAGGTGGAGGGGTCCCGGCGAGGGGCAAGGACCCCTCCCCTGCTGAACTCTGGCTGCCCGGCTGGAGGAGCAGCACCCCAGGAGCACCCTGAGCCCCAACGCCTGCCACCCCCCGTGCCCCCTGGGCACCGCCGGCAGCGGCTCCCCACCACCCCCGGTTTCAGCGAGCTCCTTCCCCCGCGGGGGAACGCCGGGACTGGTCTGACCTCTGCGGATTACATTCCTTAATGGTTTTGAAAGGCCCCATGTGATGTTTAAAAACATTAACCTAAATGAGCCCTGGGAGAAGGTGCGTGCAGACGCACGTCCCCGGAGAGCGGCTCCAGCCCCGCTCGTGGGCCGGGCCAGATGCCGGCTGCAGCGCCCGGGGGGTGCCGGGGTGCTGCCCCCCGAGGGGACAGGGCTCCCAGGCAGAGTGGGGCAGGAGGGGCCGGCTGAGCTGGGGGCACTGGGCTGCACTGGGCTTCCCTGCACAGCCCGGCAAAGGGAAGGGAGGCAGGATGCAGCCCTGGCCCTCCAGCCTGGGTTTGCCCCCCAAGCGTGGGGAGCAGCGAGCGGAGCTGGGGGCTCTGCCCCCCCGGGCTCCTCGGCACGGCAGTGGGATGCAGGGCGCAGGACGGGGGGTGTCAGGGTGCCCCTGGGGACGGGCCCCGCTCCCCAGGGCGCTGCGCAGCGCCGGGCCGGAGGCACACAGCGGGGCTTGGCAGGGTTGAGCACGGCGCGACGTGGCGCAGCACGGCTCCCAGGGCCTGGCAGGGCCCGGCACCGCCTGGCCTGGCCCTCGCTGCCGCGGCCGGGCACCGCAACGGGGCGCAGGTGCTGGGGAGGGGGCTGGGAGGGTGTGGAGGCTACCGCGACCCCCCACATCAGTCCCAGCCCAGATTCCCTGGATGGCTCCCCCAGCTCCATCCCAGCTCCATCCCGCTCCCCCCACCATCCCAGCCCCCCAGGACTGCTCCCCCAGCCCAGCCCAGCTCCATCCCGGCCCCCCCGGATGGGTCTCCCAGCCCAGCCCAGCGCCATCCCAGCCCCCCCAGGACCGCTCCCCCAGTCCCATCCCAGCCCCCCCAGGACAGCTCCCCCGGCCCCATCCCGCCCCCCCCACCGGACCGCTCCCCCATCCTATCCCAGACCCATCCCAGCCCATCCCGGCCCCGCTCCGGGCGGGTCCCGGGGTCGGCGCTGGGGGGGGCGGCGGGGCCGGGGGGGGGCGGTGCGGGGCCGGTGCGGGGCTGCCCCCGCCCGTGGCTCCTCCCGCGGCATCTCGGCTCCTCCTCGCCGCGCCGAACCCGGCGATATTTAACCTGGGCCGGGGCGGGGAGCGGCAGCGCCGAGCGAGGCACCGACCCGACCCGAGCCCCGAGCCCCGGCCCCCGCCCAGGTATGGCCGGGACCCCTGGGGACCACGCACCCGGGCGCGGGGGGCAACGGGCCGGCTGGAGCCGAGCCCAGCCCCGAGCCCAGCCCCGAGCCCTTCTCTTCTCCCCGCAGCCGCTGTCCCGGCCCGGCCCCGCCATGAGAGCCCCGGCGCCGGTTGCGCTGGGTTGCATCAGCTTGGTGCTGTGTCTGCTGGAACTGCCCGCCTGCCTGCCCCTGCCCGACGGCCGCTCGCCCAAGCGCAGGTGAGCCCGCACCCTGCCCCCGCCCCGGGCCCCCGCACCCCTGTGCGGGGCGGCTCTGTGCCCCCCTGCCTGTACTCCTGCATGGGGCAGCTCCGTGCCACCCTGCCTCCCCCCTGCCTACCCCCCAGTGCAGGGAGGCTCTGTGCCACCGTGCCTCCCCCCTGCCTGTACCCCTGTGCCCCCCTGCCTGCCCCCCTGCCTGTACGCCTGTGCGGGGCGGCTCTGTGCCCCCCTGCCTGCCCCCCTGCCTGTACCCCTGTGCGGGGCGGCTCTGTGCCCCCTGCCGCCCCCCTGCCCGCACCTTCGTGCACGGCAGCTCTGTGCCCCTGCCCAGGACACGGCCCCGCGCCCTCTGACGGCCCCCGCTGCCGCCCGGGCCCGGCAGCCCCCAGCCCCGCAGCCCCCGTGCCCACCGCTCGGCCGTGCCCGAGGGGCCGGCTCCGGCCCCAGTCCGTGTCCGCCTGTCCCGCCGGCCGCCCTCCCCGGCGCCCTCGGGCTTTAGGCAGGGCCCAGCCTGGCAGCACGTCCGTGTGTCCCGCTGTCCCCGCGGCGGGAGGGGACGCACGGCCCCGCGCCGAAGCCCCTTGTGCTGGCGGCAGGTTGTGAGCAGGTTCCCCGCGGGGACGATGCCTCGGAGGGCGGGGGCGCGGGGGCTGCACGGAGGGGGCCCGACCTCCGGGCTCCCACTCGGACCCCAACCCTGTCTTCGCTGCATGTCCCGTGCCTGTCCCCGCGGCGCCGGCGGGGACCCGGGGGGACGAGGTGGCGGGAGCGGGGTGAGGGGTCCCCGGCCCTGCACTGCACCTCGTCCCGGTGGGAACGGGGGAACGGTGCTGGGAGGGGGCAGGATGCGGCCAGGGCTGCGGGGACACAGCATGCCGGGGACTGGGAGGCTGGTCTGCAGATTTGGGGGGGCACAGGGGCCACAGCGGTACCTGTGTGTGTGTGCATGCGTGTGCGCGTGCATGGGGCGGGCAGGGTGCGCGGGCGTGCAAGGGTTGGACAAGGTTCTGGTACACGCCGTGATGGAGAGCATGCGTGTGCAAGAACGCGTGGTGTGCATGTGCCAAGGTGCGTGTGGCTGCACGCGTGTGCAAGGTGAGGGGCGGCCGGGGCTGTGGGTGCTCGCGGGGGCTGCCAGGATCTCCTGTCTGGGCCTCCTGCTGAAGGAGGCACCTCGGGTCGGGACTGACCCTCCCGCAGGCACCGCATGTGCGTGCGCGTGTGCATGCACACGCTCCGTGGGTGTGTGTGTGCATGCGTGTGTGCGTGCACAGGCGCTGCGGGTGTGCATGTTGCTGCTTGAGGAGCGGGTTTGGGCTGTGCCCAGCACCGTGGGAAGGCTGTGTCTGGCTCCGGAGGGATCTGCGAGCGGCTCCTGCCTGGCGCCGCAGGCAGCCATCGGCGCAGCTCCCGGGGGTGGGGGGTGGGGGTGGGGGGGCGTGCATGGGGCCACGTCCCGCTGTGGGGATGGATGGGGGGGCCGGGGCACCCTGACATCAGGCACAGGCACGGCAGCTCCTGCTGCAGCTGTGGGATGGCACGGCTGCAGTGTGTCTGCTGTGGGCTCGAGTGTGGGGGTCCCCGGGATGGGGGCCCTGAGGCATGGGGGTCCCGGGGGGGAGCTCTGTGCCACTGTGGGGGGTGTCCTCAGGCCAGACCCCACCACATGGGTGCCCAGGGCCCAGGTGTGGGTGCCCACAGCTAGGGAGCGTGGGTGCCGGCTCTGCGCTGGTGCAAAGGCCATGGGAACAGAATGGGCAGCAGCAGTGGGGGGAAGCCGGAGGGGGCTGGGAGCTGTGCGGGAACCGCTTGTGGGAGCTGGGGGGGCTGCGGGGAGGTGCCAGTGCAGCCAGCGGCAGCCCCGGTATCGGTGGGTGCCCCATGGCATGTCCGGCAAGGCTCGCAAAGCCCTGGGACCAGGCATGGAAGCCAGAGCAGCAGCGATTCCCATGGGATCCCACGCGCAGCCAGATGCACCGGGAGCTCGGCTGGGGCAGGCACACGCCGTGCCGGGGCCAGCTGGGGCGAAGCCGGGGCAGAAGCCAAGTGCGGGGAGGGAGGGGAACTCCGCAGCCGGCAGCCATCCCACGGGACGCTGGCACAGGGGCTTCTTAGCTTGGGGGGCCGGCAGTGCCGGAGCTGCCTGGATGAGAGCCGGCCGGGAAAGTCCCGTGTGCCGCGGCGTGAGCAGTGCCGGGCGGGAAGGCTGAGGCTGCCGGTGTTTCCGGGCACCGGCTGCCTCCTGTAAACACGTCCCGGGACGGGAAGGGGCAGCAGGCACTCGCCGGCCCCCCCAGTGCTTCCCGTCTCTGCAGAGCTGGAGGAATTTGGCCTCTGTCCCCACTCCTGCGGCTCGCGGCCAAGCGGCGTCCGGCCTCGACCTGGCCGTGTTGTGCTGGGCTGACCCTCCGGCACCCACCTTCCCCGCAGCCCTGGGTGGTGGGGGGGCAGGGGGGTCGGTGAGGTGCGTGTCTGGGGCTGCGTGTGCATGCTGGGACACCTGCACCGGGGTCACGCCGTGGGTGTGCACACACGCCGGGCTGGGGCTGTGTGGTGGGGGGGTGTCAGTGTGTGCACCGGGGTGTGGGCGTACCTGCGGGTGTGCAGGGGCTACAGAGCATGTATGTGTGCTGGGACACGTGTGTGCCTGCGTGTGTAGAGGGGTCATAGAGTGTGTGCATGCTGGGACACGCGTGTGCCCACATGTGTACAGGGGTCACCGTGTGCGTGTCTGCATGCACACCGGGCCGTGGGTGTACTGTGTGTGTGCAGGGGTTACGGGGGGGTGAGTGTGCATGCATGGACGCATGCTGGGACACGCGTGTGCCTGTGTGTGTGCAGGGGTTACCGTGTGTGTTCACGGGTAGTGAAGGGGGTGTGCATGCAGGGACACGTGTGTGCTTGTGCAGGGGGATGCGGGGGCTCTGGCCAGGGGGTGCAGCGGCGGGTG